>NC_090439.1:308840648-309449502 GCF_031143425.1 Pleurodeles waltl
CGGTGCCTGAGACGGCGGTGCCCTGTTCAGTGGTGCCTGAGACGGCAGTGCCCTGTTCAGCGGTGCTTGAGACGGTGGTCTCCATTGCAGTGACTCAGCTGCTGGCGGACCTTCATGGCCCAGTGGGGCTTTTGCTGGCGGTCCTTCATGGCCCAGCGGGGCTTTTGCTGGCGGTCCTTCATGGCCCAGTGGGGCTTGTGCTGGTGGTGGCCTCCTGGGCAGCTGGGCTGGTGCTGGCGGTGGCCTCCGAGGCAGCTGGGCATGTGCTGTCGGTGGCCTCCTGGGCAGCTGGACTTGTGCTGGCAGTGGCCTCCTGGGCAGCTGGGCTTGTGCTGGCGGTGGCCTCCTGGGCAGCCGGTGCTGGCAGTGGCCTCCCGGGCAGCTGGGATGATGGCGGTCTTCTCCGCCGTGCTGCTCTTCCCAGACTTGCTGACCTTCTTGTGGCCCTTCCCCACCTTGGAAGGTGTGCAGCTGACTCCACACTCCCACCTGTACCCCTGGGAGTGGCTTTGGTGGCTGGAGTCTTCCCCCTCTCCCGCCGGGCACTGGCCAACTTCTGATGCTTCACAGGTGGGGGACTGTCTGTGCTGTGGCTCCGTGCCACACTGCCTGCCCTGGTGGCCTGTACACTCCAGATTCTGGTGACTACAGGCACCACTGGTCCTGGAGATGTTGTGGCTGAGGTGCTAGTTCGGGACCTATGAGACGGACGGGGTGGGGGAGGTGTGGGAAAGAGGTCAAGGTTGGACAGGAAAAGTTTTTGGGAGACACTGGGACGGGTAGCTGGACGGGGTTTGGGAGTGGAGGAAGAGGTTGTGGTTGTAGGAGGTGTTTGTTTGCTGACTTTGGGTGAAGGTGAATGCGCTGGAGGCTGTCGTGAGGTGGATGGCTGTTGGGTGGGTGTGTGCCTGCGTTTGTGTATCTTGGGAGGGGGCGTCACAGACACACTGGGAGAGGACACAGGGGACGTGTGAATGGTAGTGGGGGTGGTGACTGCACGTGATCGGTGTGTGGTGGTGAGTGTGCTGGTGATGGTAGTAGTGGCTGTACAGGTAGTGCATGCAGGTGTGAGTGTAGACAAGACAGGGAGGGAGGAGGGAGACGAGGAGGATGGGGACACAGTGGAGGCAGTGGATGTTGCTATATCTGCATGTGTGTGATGCTTGCGTGAGTGCTTGTGGGATGTGTGGTGCTTATGTTTGCCTGAGCTTCCCTTGTGTGTTGACGTGTGTGCATGCTGGTCTGTAGGTGTGCTTGGGATAGGCTGAGGTACAGGGGATTGGGTCGGGGTGGAGGAGGTTGGAGTGGGGAGGCTAGACACAGGGACTATGGCTGCCATCAGTGCTGGGGCCAGAGTCTGAAAAGCTCGCTGAAGGGCCGCCTGACCAGAATGAATGCCCTCCAGGAATGCATTTGTTTGTTGCAACTGCCTTTCTACACCCTGGATGGCATTCAAAATGGTAGACTGCCCAACAGTGAGGGACCTGAGGAGGTCAATGGCCTCCTCACTGAGGGCAGCAGGGGTGACAGGGGCAGGGCCTAAGGTGCTGGGGCGAAGGTGATGCCCACCCTCCTGGGTGAGCGGGCACGGGGCGAAGGCTGATGGGCTGCTGGCAGGGCGGTGCTGGAAGGGGGGTGGCAGCTTTACCTGTAGATGCGGGGGGCACAGATGTTGCTGCCACCACAAGGGAGCTCCCATCAGAGGACAAGTCTGTGTCACTAGTTTCAGCTCCTGTCCCCGCCGTGGAGCTCCCCTCGCCCTCTGTCCCACTGGTGGAGTCCGATTCCGTAGTATGGCCCTCCATGGCAATGTGGAATGCAGCCCCCTCGTGCTCCGGTGCCACTGCTCCTCCGCCTAATGATGCGGGAGACCACAAAAAGGGGGGGGAGGGATGACAGAAGAAAGACATGTTGAGTGCATGCATTACCGCTACCGTTGGCGGACACGACAGACACAGAAGCCCCCTGCACTACGCCGCGCTCTTGGGCTCCACTGTTCAATTCCTGGGAAATGGCCTACAAGGCTATGGACGACATCTTCACACATGGATGACAGAGGGGCATGACTAGGTGTACTTGGCAATCTACAGAGGTGGGGTGGGGTGCCACATGGCCTGCCTTACGGAGGGACCTTGCCTACTAAACTCGCCCTGGCCTAGGAAAACCCACAGCCCACCTCCCCCACCCAGACTCCTCCACTGCGCGCAAAATCAGCAGAATGCGAGTGTACTCACCCCCTTGTGGCTGCTGGGAGATGCCCTCAAGCGCCCATCCAACTCCGGGTACGCCACCGCCAGGATCCTGAACATCAGGGGGGTCATGGTGCGACGGGCACCCCTCCCACGTTGGGAGGCCATCCCCAGCTGAGCCTCCGCCGTCTTCTTGCTCCAGCGGTGAATGTCCTCCCATCTTTTCCGGCAGTGGATGCTCCGTCTGTGGTAGACCCCAAGGGTCCGGACGTCCTTGCTGATGGCACGCCAAATATGTTTTGTACAGGGGGAAGAGAAACTTATTACCAACTGCACCGTCAAAGTGATTGGCCCCCATGCCTACCCTTGCCATGTGGCACATGCACTCACCGTCGTTTCATGCATGTCGCACTCTCCCCCCTTCCTTCTTACACCCACCCCTCTCCACACAGGCATAGCTCAAACAGCATGCTCCCAGTGTACTTACCTGTTTGTCTGGAGGACCAAAGAGTAGCGTGTACTGGGGTAGGACCCCGTCCATGAGTTTCTCCAACTCCTCCGATGTGAAGGCAGGGGCCCTTTCCCCAGACACTCGAGCCATTGTCTCTTCCAGACCGAGGTCACAGCAACACTTGCAGTGTAGGTCCTCTCCTGTCGAAGATCAGGTATCAAGTGATTGTACAGATAGAAAATGGCGGTCACGTCCGCGGCGGTGCATACCGTCACCGCCGGGGTACATCGTCATTGGCTCCTGGGACCCATAGGGTCCAATGTTAACCAATGCAGCATTGCGCCGCAGTCTTCGACCGCCTACCGTGACGGTGTACAACGCCAGCACAGTTACCTCACATCCCATTGTCCCACTTTACAGGTCAGGCAGCCGCCATTTCAGAGGCCCACATGGCTTCATTTTCAACTGCGTCACACATACCTAGGCCTAGACTGAACACACATACAGGCCACTTTTTGATTATGAATGGTGTTCTGTGTAAGCTGTGGGTACGTACCTCTGAGTTGTTTGACTCTGTGCTCGCTGTTGTCCTTCATAGGCGCCATCCGCTGGGACATGTGAGGCGTGTACCGACCGTTGGTGGACCTGTCGACGATGGAGGAAAGACATGTGATAATCACATACAGGCTAGACCGTGCCACAATCCAGGAACTGTGTACCCAGTTGGAGCCAGACCTGATGTCAGCTATCCACCATCGCACAGGAATCCCCCCTCAAGTGCAGGTTCTGTCAGTACTCCATTTCCTTGCAAGTGGGTCATTTCAAACAACAGTGGCCATAGCATATGGGATGTCCCAGCCTATGTTCTCCAACGTGTTGTCCAGCGTGTTGTCTGCCCTGCTGAAACACATGCGGAGCTACATCGTTTTCCCTCAGGTGGAGGATTTGCCTGCAGTGAAAGGTGATTTCTTTGCCCTGGGACATATCCCCAACATCATAGGTGCCACTGATGGGACACATGTGGCTTTGGTACCCCCCCCCCCACAGGAGTGAACAGGTTTACAGAAACTGGAAGAGTTATCATTCCATGAATGTACAGATGGTATGTTTGGTAGACCAGTACATCTCCCATGTGAATGCCATGTTCCCTGGCTCAGTGCATGACGCCTACATCCTACGGAATAGCAGCACCCCTTATGTTATGGGTCAACTCCAGAGGCACCGTGTGTGGCTATTAGGTGAGCACCTGGAAGCTAGTCAGTGGGAATGGTTGTCTGGGTCTGGGGATATCCCTCCAGGTTAGTGTGTGTCTAACAGTTGTCCCTCGCCATTTGCAGGTGACTCTGGTTACCCCAACCTGTCATGGCTACTGACCCCAGTGAGGAATCCCAGGACAAGGGCAGAGGAACGCTACAATGAGGCCCATGGGCGAACTAGGGGGGTGATCGAGCGGACCTTCGGCCTCCTGAAGGCCAGGTTCAGGTGCCTCCATATGACAGGTGGATCCCTATTCTACTCACCAAAGAAGGTGTGCCAGATCATCGTGGTCTGCTGTATGCTTCACAACTTGGCCTTGCGATGACAGGTGCCTTTCCTGCAGGAGGATGGTCCAGATGGTGGTGTTGTTGCAGCTGTGGAGCCTGTGGACCGTGAAGACGAGGAAGCAGAGGAAGAAGACATGGACAACAGGGACTCAGGGATCCAGCAATATTTCCAGTGAGACACAGGTAAGAATACAGACCTGCCTACAACATGTACTTAAACACTACTACCTCTCTACTGTCTGTCGTTTTCACCCAGTGTATTGTCACTGAGTTGTCACTTTCCCTTACGATTTCACAGATGTGGGTCCCATTGTGTGACATCTGCTTTGATTCCTCATGGACTAGAGCTGTGTGACATAGCTATGTTGACATTTCCAATGAAAATGCTTTTTGTTACAGTTATTGCTAATACAGTATTCCGAAATCACAGACAGACTCCAGATTGTTTTGTGCTTTAAGGGTGTTTATTTCAGTGCTCAATATTGGAGGGGGTTGTAGAATGGTGAGGGGTGATGGCGGAGGAATGTCCATGGCAGAGTCCAGTCTATTAGTCTCACAGGTGCATTGCCCATATGGGCATAGGAAGTGGAGCTGGGGTACTTTAAGGATGGACAGGGTGACAAACTGGGACAGTAGGATGACAATCAGGGTGGTCTCATTTCTTGGCATCGTTCTCTGTCTTTGTCCTGGATCTCAGGGACCGTTTGTGAGGTGGTTCTCCCTCTGCAGGGGGTGGGGTGCTGGTGTGGTGGTCCTGTGATGGTGTCTCCTGTCCACTAACGCCGGCGGGGTTGGCGGGCAGTTCATCGTTCATGCTAGTGTCAGGGGCCCCTTGTAGTGCCACAGTGTCCCTCCTGGTGTTGAGTACTTCCTTCAGCACCCCTACGATGGTGCCGAGGGTGGAACTGATGGTTCTGAGTTCCTCCCTGAAGCTCATATACTGTTCCTCCTGCAGGTGCTGGGTCTCCTGAAACTTGGCCAGTACCTTTGCCATCATCTCCTGGGAGTGGTGGTGGGCTCCCATGATGGAAGAGAGGGCCTCGTGGAGAGTGGGTTCCCTGGGCCTGTCCGCCCGTCACACAGCAGCCCTCCCAGTTCCCCTATGTTTATGTGCCTCCATCCCCTGGACCGTGTGCCCACTACCACTGCCCCCAGGTTCCTGTTGTTGTTGGGGTGGTGGGTTAGCCTGGGTTCCCTGTAGTGGTAGACACACAGCTGATTGACGTGTCCTGGGGACGGAGGTATGGGCCCGCTGGGTGGGTGCTGTGCTGGTGTTTCCAGAGGGGGAAGCTCTGTAGTGGCCTGTGACTGTGTGAGCGGAACTGACTGTCCCGAGGTCCCCGATGGGCCGGGCTGGTCATCTAGATCCAGTTGGACAGAGGTGCTGTCATCACTGTGGGCCTCTTCTGTTGGTGGTGTGGACATGTGTGGTCCCTCCTGTCCTGTGTCGTTGGGTAGGGGTCCTGCAGGGGTATAAAAGCATGATTATTGCATCTGTGTGTGTCATGGTGTGCAATGGGTGGGTGACTGTGTACCCCAGTGCAAGCATTCCTGTGTGGGACCTTGTGTGATGATGGTTTAGGGGGGTGTATGGGTATGTGCAGTGGGCATGCTTTAGTGTTGGGTGTCCATGCTTTGTTGTTGCATGCAGGGCTTGGTGTTAGGATGTGTGGTTTGTGATGTTGGGACATTTGTGAGGAGTTCGAGTGATGGGGGTGAGGGTGAGGGTGGGGGTATGTGTTGGCCTGCAGGTAGGGTGGGGGATGTAATAGTTAAGATTTGACTTACCAGAGTCCATTCCTCCACCTACTCCTGCGAGGCCCTCAGGATGCAGAATCGCCAAGAACTGCTCCTCCCATGTTGTTAGTTGTGGGGGAGGAGGTGGGGGTCCGCCGCCAGTCCGCTGAACCGCCAGGTGGTGTCTTGAGACCACGGAACGCACCTTCCCCCGTAGGTCTTTCCACCTCTTCTGATGTCCTCCCTATTTCTTGGGTGCTGTCCCACCGCGTTGACCCTGTCCACTATTCTTCGCCATAGCTCTATCTTCCTTGCAATGGAGGTGTGCTGCACCTGTGATCCGAATAGCTGTGGCTCTACCCAGATGATTTCCTCCACCATGACCCTGCGCTCCTCCTCCGAGAACCTGGGGTGTCTTTGCCGTGCCATGGGGTGGTGTAAGTAATGTGTGGGGTGATAAGTGTGCTGATATGTAGTGGGGTGTAGTGTGAGGTGCGTGGAAGTTATGTGGGTGATGGTGTTGTGTGTCTGTGGATGCTAGTGTTGTTGATGGTGGTGTCTCTCTCTGGCTTTCGTTCGTGAATTTTGGTTGTAAGGGTTTGTGGGTGTGTGTTTTATATTGTATTGGGTGTGTGGGAGTGGTGTGTGTATGTGTATCAGGTGTGTGTATTTCGAATTGTCCAATGTGGCTGTGTTTTGGAGATGTGTGTGTATTTTGAGCGCGGCGGTGTGTACCGCCAATGGAATACCGCGGTTGAAAGACCACCACGTGGATTCATGGGTCATGATAGTGTGGGCGTAATTCTGTTGGCGTGACGGTGGAGGTTTTGTTTTTGCCAGTTTATCACTGACCTTTGGTGTGGCGGACTTGTGTGGGTGTCTGAATTTTGGCGGATTCCGAGCTGTGGGTCATAATAGCTGTGGCGGAATTCCGCAGCCGCGGCGGTGTGTTGGCAGTCTTCTGCACGGTGGTAAGTGGCTTTTACCGCCAATGTTGTAATGAGGGCCTATGTCACTAATCGGGATGTTATCATGTTTTTTGCATTGTTAGTCTGTTAGAGAACTCTGTGCCTGCCAAAATGCTTTTGGTTGCTTACATTCAGAAATAAACCTGGTGCCTTAATTAGACCATAATTGAAGCTGAAGGAGGGAGTATGAATACCTGGATAACAGGAGGGGACGATTCCATGGTCACTAGACCTCCAGCTGCCACCCACTCCTTTCTAGTGCAGAGGTATCAAATTCGGAAGTGAAGTCTGAGGTTTGATGGCCCTCCTGCATTGAACACCGTCATTTATCGTTCTGCTTTTTCCGACAAGGAGATTTAATTGGACAAGCAGCTGTTCACTGCATCAAAGTTTACATTTTGTGTTTGGAGTCTAATAAAGGTGAAGTGTGATCTCAGCACCTGCATTTTGCAGGTGGAAGCAGATGTTCAGGGAACGTGCCATGCTAGCTCCCTGGTGAAATTTGTCAATAAAGCTGGAAAATTATTTAACTTAACCACTATCGAATTCCTCCTAGTACTAGAGTGGAGAACTACCACCTGGAGTAAATGGGGGACAGTGTTCAGCCAACTTTTAGCAGAACCACTGGGTCACTACCTGATTAGTGCAGGTCCCCCACTGCCTGCTTCAGTGGCTTTCTGGCTTTCACGTGGATGTGGCAGAACTCATCACATCACTGGTATTGCTTAGTGACCATTAAATAGGACAGGGCCTGTGATACATTTAATTTTGACTCAATGACAGCCAGGGATGGAGGCATGGAAAGAAGGACAACAGGGCAGGCTTCACCCTCGCTCCTTCCTTTTAATGAACAGGAGACAATGGACTTAACTGGCTTAAGTGAGTGATGTGTATATTTCATCATGTTTTAGTCTCTTGATGGAAAATTATTGGATCAGTTGATAGGATACCAACAGCAAATTTCTGGTTGGTACATAATGGTGAACCAGCTTTTGGAGACAGCCAGGACCATTGACCCACTGTCCTTTACGCATCTTGCATATTGACTTTAATTTTTTTCTGGATTCACAGGGATCTAACAGAAAGCTTCTAACACTGGCTTGACATGGCTGTGTCTCCATAGTTGTATATACATTGAATGCTTGGTTTGGCACAATCTAAAGCATAGCAGCGAGTTTTTGGATAGGCCGGAAGGAAATGGATTGTAACAGTAGATGAGTGCCATCACCAAAGCTCAAGCCGGCTTTATTCAGAGTTTAGTTTGCAGGAGTGGAAGGATTTACCACAGGACAAACAGTTGAAAGTTCATTTCCTCAGTGACGGCATTAATTTAGGAAGTTCAAAACTGAAAATAAAACCATTTATTGCTAACTTTTTGTGTGAAAGTTGCTTAGATTTTGACTAATGGGCCACTTGAAATGGATGACTCAAGGCCATCTCTTCTGTGATTAAGATTCGGGGCCTGGTTTAGATTTTGGCGGAGGGGTTACTCTATCACAATGGTGATGGATATCTTGTCCGCCGAAATACAAATCTCATTATGTCTTATGGGATTTATATTTCGGCGGGCGGAATATCCATCACAGTTGTGATGGAATAACGCCTCTGCCAAACTCCATATCAGGCCCTCAGTTTTTTTCCAAATCAGACAGAGAGGGAAATTCCAATATTTCATCAGTTGATTCAACCTAGGTACTCTAAGCTGTACTAGCTCCTTTGCTATTCTCCATGCAGATATGAATCTGGATATCATTATTGTACTTTTGGGACGTATCTATTCTAAATCAAGTATTTGCATCAGGTGAAGCATGTAGACATTGAAGAGAAATGAGGGAAAACCCTGTGGTACTCTACACTGGACTTTGCAGGAGGATGATAAAGAAGGCTCTTTACATATATGGTGCCTTCAGTTGTAGTCAAATGATCTAGTCCAATCAAGGACTAGCCCTCATACCCCTAACCATTACTTCAGCCTCTGCAAGAGAGTGTTAGGAGACACTATGATGAAGACTGACAAGAGATGCATGAGACAGAAGGCTACTTAGTAACCTATATCAAGGATGACACAATTTGGATCCTGTGCCGCATAATGGTATGAAACCATAAAGTTGGTCAGAACTGACCCACCCCCTCTAATTTCCACATTTAGTTTTTCAGTAGTCTCTTGTGCTCCAATTTTAACTGACTCAAAATAATTGAATCTTGACAAGGCATGCTCTTTAGGTTACTATGATCAGACGATGAGTTGTCTCATATTTCCCTGTATTTTTCCCTCTTATACCACTGTGTAAGTTAGAGGTGTAAACCATAGATTGCCATCAAAACAGCCTCTAAACAATGGCAGCCTTCCATTGCAGCTAATGCTGTTCTTAAACTCTAAGGCTAAGTAAAAGGCAATATGATGTATTGACTATTGTGCTCAGCAGCCTCCTTTTGGAAGTGCTAAGTAAGCGGTAGCAGTGCCTCAAGGAGGAATCCACAACATACGATCTCTGCTGTGGAACCAGTAAGCAACAACCAGGTGGATGTGAAGCAGATAAGCATGAAACTGGGAAGCTGCTCCAAGAAGTAACCCTTTCTCTACATGCTACAAATATACCACTAGTCTTAGAGACCTGTCAGCTCAAAGAAAAAGAAGCTGCCGCTTCCTTCCAATGGAGAGATAGGCATAGGAGATGTTGAGGTCATAGTCAGCAAGAGAAATGAATGCTGCGTTTTTAACATTTTCTCAATCAGAATACCATTTACTTAGTATCATTCATGCCCACTTGTTTGCTACTGAAGGGTTATGGTCTGGGCCAACAGTGGCTCTAGTAGCATGAGAAACGTGGACCTCAAGCAAGAAGATGTACTGACCATAAGTAGGCTTAAAAAGGCCGGTACTATCAATGTTGTTTTTTTCTATCTTTTTAGGGACATATTTAGTAAAGGCACACCAATTCTGAAGTGTGAGAATCCCTTATTAAACAACTCTAAAGACTTTCACCAAGAATTCAAAACAGTGTTTCTGCAGGCTTTGCTGCACTGGTGAGAGACTAAACTCTTTGGCAGTAGACATAGAAATTGTGATCCTTTCACAAATATGTTACATTTTAAATGACTGATAACCGAGTACACTGGTCCCCGCAAGCACAAGTAATTGCATTTATTTCAGTGTGGGTAAAACAGGGAATTAAAAGACATTATTTCAAAAGTTATCCTTTTACTAGTAAAGTAGGAATCATCAGCATTGGCAGAGAGGTTTTTACGGCAGCCAACACAAGGATGGTAATCTTTATCCTCCATAAAAATTTACACATTTCAAACTGATGCGTCTCCTTACTATAATCACCAATGCTGCTGCTGTGACATTTTTCTTACCTGCAGTCTTAATCCCAAGTAGACATTGATGCTAAGGGCAGGGTATTCATGACTCTATTTTCTGTAGTACCTAATTTCTGTCACGCCGGTTAGGAATTTAGTTAAAATACCCAAATAGCCTGTTATTTCTTAAATTTCTACTGGTATAATGCCTGCCCTTCCTCCAGTCTAGTAAGAGCTAAGAGCTACAAAGCACTGAATTGCTTTTGTGAAACCCTACAGCAGCCACTGAATAGAATGTTGTCTTTGGGAGTACCAACTTCCACAAAAATAGAGCTAAATTACTGAAATTACACAAGCTGCCTTGTCGGATCTCACCTTGAGTAGGCAATTTTTAAAACACTGTCCTATTTGTAATAGACATAGTGGGTCATTCCAACCCTGGCGGTCGGTGTTAAAGCGGCGGCCAAACCGCCAACAGGCTGGCGGTAAAAAAAATGCAATTCCGACCCTGGCGGAAACCACCAACAGAGACCGCCACTTTAACACACCGCCCGCCACAGCGGGACAAACAAACAGCGTGGCGGTCACCGCCAACAGACAGGCGGGAGACAATGTACCGTCCACCCTATCACAACCAATCAATCCGCCACCTTTTCCGGGGCGGTAGCCCCGCCGATAAAAACACGGCAGAAACAGCCATTTCAAACGGAAAACGCTCACCTCCATACACCCCACGAGGAATCTGGACAGCATGGAACCCGAACTACACATCCTACCAGCCATTGTCTTCCTGCTCCTCTACCAGAAGCATGAACGCCGGCGCAGAAGACAACGGTGAGTACTGCACCTACGACACAGGGGAGGGGGAGGCAAAAAATTACAGGGACACACATATGCGACACACCCACCCTCACCCTCACCCTCAACCACTACAACACACACATCAATGCATAGCAACACATCACAGTTACACCCCCAAACCCCCCGGAAGAATGCAAAGGCAAAAGGAAATGATTATAAATATAGAATTATATTGTAAGACTGAGTATAAAATATATCACACATCTATAACTTTATATACATAAATTGTCCAGTCCGATATGTCTATCAGCCATTGTTCGTGGGCCACTGGGCCAAAACACATGGGCAAAGCCCACACAGGATACCTGCCTCCAACGGAGAGAGCACTGCAGAGGCATCAGATAGGAAAACTACAGGCACCTCAGGGGGAATGTAAGGGGGGGCACCTCAGCCAGATGAGTCCACGACGCCAGATCCACGAGGGGCCTCCATGGCCACTGTGCCATCCTGGGGAGTGCAAAGCCACAGTCTCACAAGTCTCTACAGTGGGTGGGTTGCCCACTGTCTCTCAAGTCTCTACAGTGGGTGGGGTGCCCACTGTGCCATCCTGGGGAGTGCAAAGCCACAGTCTCTCAAGTCTCTACAGTGGGTGGCTTGCCCACTGCCATATCCTGGGGAGTGCAAAGCCACAGTCTCTCAAGTCTCTACAGTGGGTGGCTTGCCCACTGCCATATCCTGGGGAGTGCAAAGCCACAGTCTCTCAAGTCTCTACAGTGGGTGGTTTGCCCACTGTGCCATCCTGGGGAGTGCAAAGCCACAGTCTCTCAAGTGGATAACAGTCTCCACTGGTACTGGAGGGGGACTAGTGCCCAGAGTGCTTCGTGCAGCCCTGCCCGACACAGATGCGGGCCTGCCCCTTCCGCCAATGGGCCAGCGGTGCTTGAGATGAAGGGCCCAGTTCAGCGGTGCTTGAGATGAAGGGCCCAGTTCAGCGGTGCTTGAGACGGCGGTGCCCAGCGGAGCAGTGCTTGAGATGAAGGGCCCAGTTCACCGGTGCTTGAGACGGCGGTGTCCAGCGGAGCAGTGCTTGAGATGAAGGGCCCAGTTCAGCGGTGCTTGAGACGGCGGTGCCCAGCGGAGCAGTGCTTGAGATGAAGGGCCCAGTTCAGCGGTGCTTGAGACGGTGGTGCCCTGTTCAGCTGTGCTTGAGACGGCGGTGCCCAGCGGAGCAGTGCTTGAGATGAAGGGCCCAGTTCAGCGGTGCTTGAGATGAAAGGCCCAGTTCAGCGGTGCTTGAGACGGCGGTGCCCAGCGGAGCAGTGCTTGAGATGAAGGGCCCAGTTCAGCGGTGCTTGAGACGGCGGTGCCCAGCGGAGCAGTGCTTGAGATGAAGGGCCCAGTTCAGCGGTGCTTGAGACGGCGGTGCCCTGTTCAGCGGTGCTTGAGCCGGCGGTGCCCAGCGGAGCAGTGCTTGAGATGAAGGGCCCAGTTCAGCGGTGCTTGAGATGAAGGGCCCAGTTCAGCGTGCTTGAGACGGCGGTGCCCTGTTCAGCGGTGCTTGAGACGGCGGTGGCCTGTTCAGCGGTGCTTGAGACGGCGGTGCCCTGTTCAGCGGTGCTTGAGACGGCGGTGCCCAGCGGAGCGGTGTTTGAGATGAGTGTCCTGGTCAGCGGATCCGGGCCAGGCATGGATGTCACTCGCCACCTGACATGTGGCTGGCGGGGCCTTCCTGCCCATCTGTCTGTTGGCTTGCGGGGCCATCCTGGGCTGCAGTTCTCGGCCTGTGGGTGTCCTCCTGCCCACCTGGGACGTGGCTTGAGGGGCCCTCCTGGGCTGCAGTACCGGGTCTGTGGGTGTCCTCCTGCACACCTGGGATGGGGCTGGTGGGGCCCTCCTGGCCAGCTGGCCTGCTGCCGGACTTGTCGGGCGTGCTGCCCTTCCCACCCTTCCCTGCACGCTTGTGGCCCTTTCCCACCTTTGGCGGTGTGCCAGGTGGCACCCGACTTCCTGCCGGAGCCAATGTAGGGATTTTTGTCCCTGGGGTCTTTGGTCGCTCGCGCCGGGCACTGGCAATCTTAGGATGCTTTTCCAGTGGTGGGCTGGCCGTGCCTTGGCTCCTAGCTGAACTGGATGCCCTTGAGGGTGGGGGACTCCACAGTCCATGGACAACAGTCTTCACAGGTCCCGGTTTTGTGGTGGCTGAGCTGCTGATTGGAGTCTTAAGAGATGGACGGGGTGGGGGAGTTGTAGGAAAGAGGTCAAGTTTGGAAAAGAAAAGCAATTTGGAAAGAGAGGGACGGGTAGGTGTAGTGGGTATGGGAGTGGAGGAAGAGGATGTGGTTGTAGGAGTGTGAAGTCTGGTGTCTTTGGGTGCTTGGGCTGGAGGCTGTCGTGAGGTGGATGGCTGTTGGGTGGGTGGCTGCCTGCGTTTGTGTAGTTTGGAAGAGGGGGTGACAGACACACTTGGAGAGGACACATGGGATGTGTAAATGGTAGTGGGGGTGGTGACTGCACTTGTGCAGAGTGTTCTGGTGGGTGTGCTGGTGATGGACGTAGTGGCTGAAGATGTTGTGCCTGCAAGTGTGAGTGGAGACGTCACAGGGAGGGAGGAGGGAGACAAGGAGGAGGGGGACACAGTGGAGGCAGTGGCTGTTGGTATGTCTGCATGTGGATGTTGCTTGTGTGAATGCTTGTGTGATGTGTGGTGCTTATGTCTGGATGAGCTTCCCTTGGGTGTTGAGGTGTGTGCAGGCTGGTCTGTAGGCGTGTCTGGGATAGGCAGAGGTACAGGGGATTGGGTCTGGGTGGAGGAAGTTGGAGGGGGGAGGCTAGAGACAGGGACAATTGCTGCCGTCAGTGCTGAGGCCAGAGCGTTGAACGATCGCTGATGGGCAGCCTGACCCGAATGAATGCCCTCCAGGTATGCATTACTCTGGTGCACCTCTCTTTGTACACCCTGGATGGCATTCAAAAGGGTAGACTGCCCAACAATGATGGTCCGTAGGAGGTCAATGACCTCCTCACTGAGGGCAGCAGGGGTGACAGGGGCAGGGCAGGGCCTGAGGTGCCTGGGGCGAAGGAGATGTTCACCTTCCTGGGTGAGCGGGCACGGGGCAAACGCTGAGGGGCTGCTGGGAGGGCGGTGCTGGTGCGCTGGGTGGCGGCTGTACCTGTTGTTGCGGGGGGCACGGATGTTGAAGCCACCACAAGGGAGCTCCCTTCAGAGGACGAGTCGCTGTCACTGACATCAGCACGAGTCCCCGCTGTGGAGCTCCCCTCGCCCTCCTTCTCACTGGTGAAATCCGAGTCAGTTGCATGGCCCGCCATGGCCATGTGAGATGCAGCTCCCTCGTGCTCCGATGCCACTTCTCCTCCGCCTGATGATGCTAATGCACACATGAACAGGAAGACCACAAAAAAGGGGGGAGGAGAAATAAAGACATGTTGAGTGCATGGATTACCGCTACCGTTGGCGGACAAGACAGACACAGAAGCCCCCTGCACTACGCCGCGCACTTGGGGTCCACTACTCAATCCGTGGGACATGGCCTACAAGCCTATGGACGACAACTGCACACATAGATGACCCAGGGCCATGGATACCTGTACTTGGCCCCCTACAGAGGTGGGGGGCGGGGGCACAGGGCCATGCCTTACGGAGGGGCCTAGCCTACAGAAATCGCCCTGGCCTAGAGATACCCACAGCCCTCCTCCCCCATCCAGACACCTCCATTGCGCGCAAAGTCAGCAGAATGTATTTGTACTCACCCCCTTGTGTCTGCTGTGATGTCCTCACGCGCCCATCCAAATCGGGGTAGGCCACCGCCAGGATCCGGGACATCAGGGGGCGTCAAATGACGACTGGCACCCCTCCTACGTTGGGAGGCCATCCCCACCTGAGCCTCCGCCGTCTTCCTGCTCCAGCGTCGGATGTCCTCCCACCTCTTCCGGCAGTGGGTGCCCCGTCTGTTGTGGACCCCCAGGGTCCGGACGTCCTTGGCGATGGCACGCCAAATCGCGACTTTCTGGTGGGCGCTGATCTATGTGACATGTACAGGGAGAGAAGAATTGTCATCACCTTCTGCATGCTCGATGTGAGTGGCTCCCCATCCCCACCCTTGCCATGTGGCACATGCTCTCATCTGTCGTTTGATGCATGCCTCAATCGCTCCCCTCCCCAGCATCTTTCATCCACCCCACTCAACCCAGGCATTGCCCACTAAGCATGGTCCCAGTGTACTTACCTGTTGGTCTGGAGGACAGTAGAGTAGCGCATACTGGGGGAGGACCCCATCCACAAGTTTCTCCAACTCCTCCGCAGTGAATGCAGGGGCCCTTTCCCCAGTCGCATGAGCCATTGTCTCTTCCAGACCGAGGTCACAGCAGCACTTGCAGTGTAGGTCCTCTCCTGTCGAAGATCAGGTATCGAGTGATTAAGCAGATAGAAAATGGCGGTCACGCCCGCGGCGGTGCGTACCGAGGCGGTGCGTACCGCGACCGCCGGCGCACATCGTCATTGGCTCCTGAAACCCATAGGGTTCAATGTTAACCAATGCGGCTTAGCGCCGCGTCTTCGACCGCCTACCGCCGCGGTGTGCCACGCCAGCGCATTGACCTCACATCCCACTGTCGCACTTCACAGGTCAGGCAGCCGCCATTTCAAGGGCCCACATGGCCTAATTACCAACTGCGTCACACATACCTAGGCCATGCACCAACACTCATACAAGCCATTCAATGCATTGGGAATCGTGTTATGTGCAAGCTGTGGTTACGTACCTGTGGGTTGCTTGACTCTGTGCTCGCTGTTGTCCTTCATAGGCACCGTCCGCTGGGACATGCAAGGAGATGGAGGAATCTTCCCGTGTACAGACCGCTGGTGGACCTGTCTCAATGGAGGAACGACATGTCATACTGACATACAGGCTTGACCGAGCCACTATACAGGAACTGTGTGCCCAGCTGGAACCAGACCTAATGTCACCCATCCGCCAACCCACAGGGATCCCCCCTCTAGTGCAGGTGCTGTCAGTACTCCATTTCTTAGCAAGTGGGTCATTTCAAACAACAGTGGCCATATCATCAGGGATGTCCCAGCCTATGTTTTCCAAGGTGTTGTCCAGAGTATTGTCTGCCCTGCTGAAACACATGCAGAGCTACATCGTTTTCCCTGAGGTGGGGGATTTGCCTGCAGTGAAGGGTGATTTCTATGCCCTTGGACATATCCCCAACATCATAGGTGCCTTTGATGGGACACATGTTGCTTTGGTCCCCCCCAGCAGGAGTGAACAGGTGTACAGGAACCGGAAGAGTTATCATTCGATGAATGTACAGATGGTGTGTTTGGCTGAGCAGTACATCTCCCATGTTAATGCCAAGTTCCCTGGGTCAGTGCATGACGCCTACATCCTGCGGAATAGCAGCATCCCGTATGTGATGGGTCAACTCCAGAGGCACCGGGTGTGGCTATTAGGGGACTCTGGTTACCCCAACCTGTCCTGGCTACTGACCCCAGTGAGGAATCCCAGGACAAGGGCAGAGGAACGGTACAATGAGGCCCATGGGCGGACTAGGAGGGTGATCGAGCGAACCTTTGGCCTCCTGAAGGCCAGGTTCAGGTGCCTCCATATGACAGGTGGATCCCTAATGTACTCACCAAAGAAGGTGTGCCAGATCATCGTGGCCTGCTGTATGCTTCACAACCTGGCTTTGCGCCGCCAGGTGCCTTTTCTGCAGGAGGATGGTCCAGATGGTGGTGTTGTAGCAGCTGTGGAGCCTGTGGAGAGTGAAGAGGAGGAGCCGAAGAGGACGACATAGAGAACAGGAACACAGTAATACAGCAGTATTTTCAGTGACACACAGGTAAGAGTCGTACCGGCATATTACATTTACTTAATGACTCCTACCTCTCTACTGTCTGACTTTTTCCCCCAGTGTATTGTAACTGTGTTGTGACTTTCCCTTCCGTTTTCAGAGATGTGGGCCCCACTGCGTGACATCTGCTTTGTTTCCACATGGACTACAGCTGTGTGACAGCGGTTTGTTAGCATCACAATGTGAATGAACATTTTGGCACGGTCATGTCTAATACATTTGTTCTAAATCACAGCCAGACTCCAGATTGTTTTGTGCAATAAGTGTTTTTATTCAAGTGCTCTAAATTGGATGGGTGGTTGCAAATCGGTGAGGGGTGATGGTGGAGGATTGTCCATGGCAGAGTCCAGACTATCAGTTTCACAGGTGCATTGTCCAAATGCCTGTGGGAAGTGGAGCAGGGGCAGTTTAAGGTTGGACAGGGTGACAATGTGGGACAGTGGGATGACAATCAGGGCGGTATCCTTTGCTGGCGGGGGTCTTGACATCTTACTCTGTCTTCTTCCTGGATCTCAGGGCCCGCTTGCGGGGTGGTTCTCCTTCTGCAGGGGGTGGGGTTCTGGTGGCCTGTTGGTCTTGTGTCGGGGCCTCCTGTCCACTAGCGCCGGCAGAGGTGGTAGGCAGTTCTTGGTGCATGCTAGTGTCAGGGGCCCTTTGAGGTGCCACAGTGTCCCGCAATGTCGTGACTACCTCATTCAGGGCCACTACGATGGTACCCAGGCCGGAACTTATGTTTCTTAGTTCCTCCCTGAACCCCATATACTGTTGCTCCTGCAGAAGCTGGATCTCCTGAAACCTGGCCAGGACCGTCGCCATCGTCTCCTGGGAGCGGTGGTATGCTCCCATGATGGATGAGAGGGCCTCGTGGAGAGTGGGTTCCCTGGGCCTGTCCCCCCCCTGTCGCACAGCAGCCCTCCCAGTTCCCCTGTTTCCCTGGGCCTCTGTCCCCTGGACCGTGTGCCCACTACCACTGCCCCCAGGTCCCTGTTGTTGTTGGGGTGGTGGGTTAGCCTGGGTTCCCTGTAGTGGTGGACACACCGCTGATTGACATGTCCTGGGGACAGAGGTATGGGCCCGCTGGGTGGGTGCTGTGCTGGTGTTCCCAGAGGGGGGAAGGTCTACTGTGGCCTGTGGTTGTGTGAGGGGAACCGACTGTCCCGAGGTCCCCGATGGACCGGGCTGGTCATCTAGATCCAGGGAGACAGAGCTGCTGTCCTCACTGTGGGCCTCTTCTGGGGGTGGAGTGGACATTTGTGGACCCTCCTGCGCGGTGACGTGGCGTTCGGGTCCTGCAGGGGTATAAAAGTATGGTTATTGCTTCTGTGTGTGCCATAGCGTGCAATGGGTGGGTGCCTGTGTACCCCAGTGCTGGCATTCCTTTGTGGGAGCTGTTGTGACGGTGGTTGGGGGGGGGTTGTATGTGTATGTGCAATGGGCATGCTTAGGTGATGGGTGTCCATGCTTTGTGGACGCATGCAGGGCTAGGTGTTGGGATGGGTGGGTTGTGATGGTGAGGCAGTTGCAAGGAGTAGGATGTGATGGGGGTGAGGGTGAGGGTGGGGGTATGAGTTGGCATGCAGGTGGGGTGGGGGGAAGAAGTAGTTAAGATTTGCCTTACCAGAGTCCATTCCTCCGCCTACTCCAGCGAGGCCCTCAGGATGCAGGATGTTCAAGACTTGCTCCTCCCATGTTGTAAATTCTGGGGGAGGAGGTGGGGGTCCGCCGCCAGTCCGCTGCACCGCGATGTTGTGCCTGGATACCATGGAACGCACCTTCCCCCGTAGGTCGTTCCACCTCTTCCTGATGTCGTCCCGATTTCTTGGGTGCTGTCCCACAGCGTTGACCCTGTCCACTATTCTGCTCCATAGCTCCATCTTCCTGGCAATGGTGGTGTGCTGCAACTGTGCCCCGAACAGCTGTGGCTCTACTCGTACAATTTCCTCCACCATGACCCTGAATTCATCATCGGAGAACCTGGGGTGTCTTTGCGGTGCCATGGGGTGGTGTGGGTGATGTGTGGGGTGGATTGTGTGGTGCTAAGTGTGGTGATGTGTATTGTTGTGTTGTGTGAAGTGCGTGCAAATATTGCTGGGTGACAGTGAATTGGGCGTCTGGGTGCTCGGATGTCTTTTCTCTGTGCGTGTTCACGAATCTCTAGGAGTGGAGGTTTGTGGGTGATGTGGGTGTGTATTTTATATTTAATTGGGTGTGTGGGAGTGGTGTGTGTATGTGTCTCAGTTGTGTGTATTTTGAATTGTCCAATGTGGTTGTATTTTGTAAGTGTGTGTGTATTTTGAGCGCGGCGGTGTGTACCGCCAATGGAATACCGCGGTTGAAAGACCGCCGCGTGGATTCGTGTGTCGTGATAGTGTGGGCGTATTTCTGTTGGCGTGACGGTGGAGGTTTGGTCATCGCCAGTTTCTCGCTGCCCTTTGGTGTGGCGGACTTTTGTGGATGTCTGTATTTTGGCGGTTTGACTGTTGTGGGTCAGAATGACCGTGGCGGTTTACCGCAGCCGCGGCGGTGTTATGGCGGTCTTCTGAACGGCGGTAAGCGTTTTTTACCGCCGAGGTTGGAATGACCCCCAAAGTTTCTTATTACCTCACATTGCTGTTCTCCAGCAAGGTTTGTGTTGTAAGAGTGCCTGTAACTGGATACATACAGAACACGTGATCTTCACATTTGTAGAACAGTACCATGTTTTGCGGTGTGCCAAATTGAAAAAACATCATTTTATAAACATATAACAATTTCTGAGATTTCATGTATGCCATATATAGAGTTCTAAGTTCCACCAGGAGGCACCAGATATGTAATATAGTACACATGCCCATGAACTTTACTTTTGAGCACAGACAATTTCTCTATCAGTCTGCCAGTATGCAACTTCAGTGTCCTGTGGCTATAAAGTATGAGTGGAAATGGGAAATGCCTCTTGAGGCTCAGAACTGAAGCATCATCTAGTGTTTTAGCTCAAACGTTCTGGAAGGTTGGCTTTTTTAATTTCAATACTTTTTATTGAAAATGTATGACATCATGTAACATCAAGATACTTCTGTAGCACAGACCGCGTATGACAAATGTTGACCTTCACTGGTAGCAAAAACATGTAACATTCTTTAATGTGCATAACAATCATAAAACATTAAAAGCAAACACTGGCATTTTAACATTAATCGGGTGCCTGGGTAAGGGGAAGAAGTGGGGAGAAAACAAGGGATAGAAAAAGGGAATAATGATTATGATCTAAAACAAAACTTAGGGCATGATTTAGAGTATGGTGGAGGTGAACTCCCTCACAAATATGATGGATATTCTATCTGCCTTATTAGAAGTTAATTTCATCCTATGGCACATGTAATAAGGCAGACAGGATATTTGTCACGTCTGTGACAAAGTAAACCTGGTGCCAAATCAAACTCCTAGTCTCCAACAAACAGTCGCTGGAATTATTCCTATAATCACACTCAAAAGAGCATCTCTCTGTTAGCATATTATTCCTGGCTGCCTACGATCGCAAGAAGGATCATTAGATGACACTCAAGGTTAACCAGCATGGAAAAGGGACAACAAACTCAATTAACTCCTGCCTCTGCAGCATCTCTGCCACTGTAGGCCCTTAAAATATCCTAAGTATCATAAGGGTGTACAAAACTATATCTCTCACCTTTGCGTTTTACTTCCAGACTCAAAGAGAATCAAGGTGATGCATCAAGACCCCTCACAATAAATTCCTTTTAAGAGGCTGCCATTCTTGTCTTTTCAGAGATGTGGCTCCGTTTTGGCCAGCAAGCACATGTATTCTGATACTGGAGAGGCGAAGATTGGACTTGTTGGCCACTGCCATGGCTAATATTTCTCTGTTTCGAATTTGTCACCTCTCACTCCTCCAGAGACCTTTGTGGGGAGTCTGAATACCTCTCATACGTTAACTATACATTCAGAGTATTGGCCTAACGCCTTACTTCTTTAAAAACCTCTGGTTCATTCCCTTATGTTTCCAAAAACTTCTGATTTAAAATTGGCAGTTCCCCTTTGCCAAAATAAATGGGCATGTCCAGTATTCGTAAATAAAAGCCACATATGTTAAACATATTTCACCTTGTTCTCTACATTACTGATGGAGACAATGGCACACTGTTTGAAGTTATCACAGTGTTACTCTTTTGCCTACACTTCTCTTTTTTTCCAACCCAAATTCTTGATTGAAAAGGTGGACCACATAATTTTTCGGCATACAGCACCAGAAATCGAAGAGTATCCACTTTACTGAAGGCATCATAGCCTCGATCAGTTCTCATGGTCCTCAGGGACTCACGAGGCAAAAATAAAGCCTATGTGTGTTTCACTCTTTTCCTTGTACTCCCTTGAAGGGGTTCCTTTTGAAGCAAAACAGACCCTCATCCTTGAAGCATTTTCTGTCATCCCAGTGGCGTACTGAGCTGTTGCTCACCCTTTGAATACAAACAGCAGCTGTCTCCAACTACTGGGAGCAGGAAAGGAAGGATAGCTGCTTTGCAGTCATTCTCCTTTGAACTCACTCCCCTCACTGCCCAACCATCTTCATCAAGCGCAGGGCCTGTTTTCCATTGCAATATGAATTCACCCTCCCACTGTTCTAAGCAGTGCCGAATGCTGCAAGGGACAAAGAACCTATTCTGGCACCACAGCAATTGATCCTCTTCCTGCTGGTTCTCTATAACAGCTGCACACAATGCTACCTCTTACCTGTATGCAACCACCATGACTGTCACCACCTCAATGGTAGAGAGGAGCTCACCTCAGGTTCACAGGGCCAGGCATGACTCCTGGTCCCACCAGGGTCAAACACCAATATCTATTCCCATAGCTGAGTAAACACACATTTCTTGCTTCTCAGTGGTCCCTTAGAAATGGCCAGGACCTCCTTCCAGAAGGTAGACTTTTGATGAATGGCTGGATGGGAAAGGGAACACAACACTGTAGGTTTCAGAGATCTCTAGTTCTTTCCTGATCTTCAAAAATGTGCTGTACATTAGAGACCACATCTCAACATATAGTCGCTGCATAGTTTGTAGGGCATTTGCAGTAAAATCCTCAATTCCCCCTTTAACTTCACGTTATTGCATTAGCTTCTCACACAATATTTTACACATATAGAAGCTATCAACTTGGCAATGTTATAATAAGGGCTTTTTTTACAGTGACAAGTAGGTTTAATTCGTAATTTTGATTGCAATACATTTGACTTTATGAATAATTTCAAAGGCTGGCACTAGAAACTAGTCAGATTACCTCACACTGCCCATCCTGAAACTATATGCTGTTTTTGAAGTGAAGTTTATTAAAATAAAAGGGTGAGCAACCAAATCCACATATTAATGGCCACTGCTATTTGTTCAGTACAGTAGGAAAGATTTCAAGTTGTTAGATGTTTGCTCTTTTGTATGCCAAAGTCACCTTATCCACTTTTTTTCCTGCATATTGATGGGGGTCACATGTTGAATCTGATCGCAGCCCCGCCTGTTTTAGACTGATGCTCTGGAATAGCAGTGTAGGGCATCAGCAGTGCAATAATAAACGCATTGCAAGACACATCTAGCCCGGAGACTAAAAACCTCCTTTGTGTATGGGTGCAGACTTGAGTAGGTGAGAGGGGATGGCTTGACTACAGGGATGGCAGATTTCAGAGTAGCTGTTCCATACTTAACAATGCTCCCCTGGTGGCACCATCTCTGCAAATTACCGAAGTCCAATTACCCTCTCCAACCCAGTAGCAAAGACAACAGAAAAGCAAATTGTTTTAGTTTTTTCCCTAATTTTGAATAAATATATATAATTAATATAAATTATTTGGGAAAAACAGGACCAGGAAACCTATGTACAGTGTATAGCACTAAGAAAATAATACTTGGACGAAAATCGAAACCAAAGTTAAGTAGAATACACCCCATTCAAAAATATGCAAAAGTTAAAGGGTTTGTAGACCTCCTGAGTGGAGCTGAATGTAAAGTCAGAACCATTTTTCTTACAAAAAAGATTGTTCTACCAAATAAATCTTTGCATCTGTTCATAATGCTGGCTGGGTCTATGCTGATGTAGAGGGCTACAATGCCAAAACCATTATATGTCTCCTTAAAAAAAAACTGTAAGTTTGAAAATGCCAAATAGATGACAGTTTCAGAGTGAGTGAATAACTCCACGCTAGTATATGAATTTTCATGAAAAGGTAGTTGGTTTGTCTTAGAGGTGAGAACTTTGCACTAAGTAGAAAAGTGGCACGATGAGGAGTAATAAACATACTCAAGGATTGCAATGTACTAAATGTAGGAAAGTACCATCTTGCCTGGCATGTTATCCCCATATTTCACTGTATATATGTTGTTTTAGTGTATGTGTCACTGGGACCCTGCCAGCCAGGGCCCCAGTGCTCATAAGTGTGCCCTGTATGTGTTCCCTGTGTGATGACTAACTGTCTCACTGAGGCTCTGCTAACCAGAACCTCAGTGGTTATGCTCTCTCTGCTTTCCAAATTGTCACTAACAGGCTAGTGACCAATTTCACCAATTCACATTGGCATACGGGAACACCCTTATAATTCCCTAGTATATGGTACTGAGGTACCCAGGGTATTGGGGTTCCAGGAGATCCCTATGGGCTGCAGCATTTCTTTTGCCACCCATAGGGAGCTCTGACAATTCACCTGAGTGAAATAACGTCCACGTTATTTCACAGCCATTTACCACTGCACTTAAGTAACTTATAAGTCACCTATATGTCTAACCTTTACCTGGTAAAGGTTGGGTGCTAAGTTACTTAGTGTGTGGGCACCCTGGCACTAGCCAAGGTGCCCCCACATCGTTCAGGGCAAATTCCCCAGACTTTGTGAGTGCGGGGACACCATTACACGTGTGCACTGTACATAGGTCACTACCTATGTACAGCGTCACAATGGTAATTCCGAACATGGCCATGTAACATGTCTAAGATCATGGAATTGTCACCCCAATGCCATTCTGGCATTGGGGAGACAATTCCATGATACCCCGAGTCTCTAGCACAGACCCGGATACTGCCAAACTACCTTTCCCGGGGTTTCACTGCAGCTGCTGCTGCTGCCAACCCCTCAGACAGGTTTCTGCCCTCCTGGGGTCCAGCCAGGCCTGGCCCAGGAAGGCAGAACAAAGGACTTCCTCAGAGAGAGGGTGTTACACCCTCTCCCTTTGGAAAAAAGTGTCATGGCTGGGGAGGAGTAGCCTCCCCCAGCCTCTGGAAATGCTTTGATGGGCACAGATGGTGCCCATCTCTGCATAAGCCAGTCTACACCGGTTCAGGGATCCCCCAGCCCTGCTCTGGCGCGAAACTGGACAATGGAAAGGGGAGTGACCACTCCCCTGACCTGCACCTCCCAGGGGAGGTGCCCAGAGCTCCTCCAGTGTGCTCCAGACCTCTGCCATCTTGGAAACAGAGGTGCTGCTGGCACACTGGACTGCTCTGAGTGGCCAGTGCCAGCAGGTGAGGTCAGAGACTCCTTCTGATAGGCTCTTACCTGTGTTGCTAGCCTATCCTCCTTCCTAGGTAGCCAAACCTCCTTTTCTGGTTATTTAGGGTCTCTGCTTTGGGGAATTCTTTAGATAACGAATACAAGAGCTCATCAGAGTTCCTCTGCATTTCTCTCTTCACCTTCTGCCAAAGGATCGACCGCTGACTGCTCAGGACGCCTGCAAAACCGCAACAAAGTAGCAAAGACGACTACTGCAACCTTGTATCGCTGATCCTGCCGCCTTCTCGACTGTTTCCTGGTGGTGCATGCTCTGGGGGTAGCCTGCCTCCTCTCTGCACTAGGAGCTCTGAAGAAATCTCCCGTGGGTAAACTGAATCTTCCCCCTGCAACCGTAGGCAACAAAAGACTGCATCACCAGTCCTCTGGGTCCCCTCTCAGCACGACGAGCGTGGTCCCTGGAACTCAGCAACTCTGTCCAAGTGACTCCCACAGTCCAGTGACTCTTCAGTCCAAGTTTGGTGGAGGTAAGTCCTTGCCTCCCCACGCTAGACTGCATTGCTGGGTACAGCGTGATTTGCAGCTGCTCCGGCTCCTGTGCACTCTTCCAGGATTTCCTTTGTGCACAGCCAAGCCTGGGTCCCCGATACTCTAACCTGCAGTGCACAACCTCCTGAGTTGTCCTCCGGCGTCGTGGGACTCCCTTTTGTGTCTTCGGATGAGCTCCGGTTCACTCCTCTTTGTAGTGCCTGTTCCGGTACTTCTGCGGGTGCTGCCTGCTTCTGTAAGGGCTCCCTGACTTGCTGGGCGCCCCCTGTGTCTCCTCATCTAAGTGGCAACATCCTGGTCCCTCCTGGGCCACAGCAGCATCCAAAAACCCTAACTGCGACCCTTGCAGCTAGCAAGGCTTGTTTGCGGTCTTTCTGCGTGGGAACACCTCTGCAAGCTTCTACACGACGTGGGACATCCATCCTCCAAAGGGGAAGTTTCTAGCCCTCCTCGTTCTTGCAGAATCCACAGCTTCTACCATCCGGTGGCAGCTCCTTTGCACCCTCAGCTGTCATTTCCTGGGCATCTGCCCAATCTCGACTTTGTCGCGACTCTTGGACTTGGTCCCCTTGTTCCACAGGTACTCTTGTCTGGAAATCCACTTTGGTTGCATTGCTGGTGTTAGTCTTCCTTGCAGAATTCCCCTATCACGACTTCTGTGCTCTCTGGGGAATATAGGTGCACTTTACACCTATTTTTCAGGGTCTTGGGGTGGGCTATTTTTCTAACCCTCATTGTTTTCTTACAGTCCCAGCGACCCTCTACAAGCTCACATAGGTTTGGGGTCCATTCGTGATTCGCATTCCACTTTTGGAGTATATGGTTTGTGTTGCCCCTATACCTATGTGCTCCTATTGCAATCTACTGTAACTTTACATTGCTTGCATTACTTCCTTTTGCTATTACTGCATATTTTTGGTATTGTGTACATATATCTTGTGTATATTTGGCATCCTCATACTGAGGGTACTAACTGAGATACTTTTGGCATATTGTCATAAAAATAAAGTACCTTTATTTTTAGTATATCTGTGTATTGTGTTTTCTTATGATATTGTGCATATGACACCAGTGGTATAGTAGGAGCTTTGCATGTCTCCTAGTTCAGCCTAAGCTGCTCTGCTATAGCTACCTTCTATCAGCCTAAGCTGCTAGAAACACCTCTTCTACACTAATAAGGGATAACTGGACCTGGTACAGAGTGTAAGTACCCCTTGGTACCCACTACAAGCCAGGCCAGCCTCCTACATTGGTTGTGCAGCGGTGGGATAAGTACTTGCAACTACTTAGCACTTCGTCATTGTGTACTTTTCATAAGAGAATAATATACAAAACAAGTCCAGTGTATGTACACCTAACCAAAAAGTTTTGCTTTTCTTCTCTTACACTATCTGCTAAGTGCTGAAAAGTACCTCTAAACTTTCTAAAAGTTTCTAAAAAGTTGAAAAAGTTTTTTTTTCTGTTTCCTTAAAAAGTCCAGAAACTTTTTCTTTCTTTTATCCGTCCCTAACCCTTTTTCTATCATGTATGATGTAGGAACTTCTCTTGATATGGTCAGCTCAGCTTATGACCACCTTAACTGGAAGGGTTTAAGGAGTCTCTGCATTGATAGAGGTTTAGGGGTGGGGAAGAATCCCTCTAGAGAATTGTTATCTAACATGCTTATTGAGAATGATAAGGCCTTAGCTGGCACATCCATTGAGAAGTTAGGAGATGGTTCACACTCTGAGTCAGGGGCACCCCCAGTGAGAGTGTTAGATGGTGACCTTCCCAACCTGCCCCTTAGCAGACCACCTAGCATAGCTGGTACTAATGTGAGCTCACATCACAGTAGGGATGTTAATCCTGCAGGCCAGGTTGTTAGGGTGCCAACTGTTAGGGACAGGTCTCCCTCTGTTCATTCACATCATTCTTCTGTGTCAAAGCATGCCCAACCCACCCACCCTGATGACAGATTGTTAGAAAGGGAACTCAATAGATTGAGAGTGGAAGAGTCCAGGCTGAAGCTTAAACAGCAACAGCTGGCTCTAGACAGGGAATCTTTAGACTTAGAAAAAGAAAGACAGAGGTTGGGGTTAGGACCCCATGGTGGCAGCAACAGTATTCCAGATAGTAATCCTGTGAAAGAGCATGATTCTAGGAATCTGCATGAGATAGTTCCCCCTTACAAGGAGGGGGATGACATTAATAAGTGGTTTGCTGCACTTGAGAGGGCCTGTGTTGTACAGGGGGTCCCTCAAAGGCAGTGGGCTGCTATCCTATGGCTATCTTTCAGTGGAAAGGGTAGGGATAGGCTCCTTACTGTGAAGGAAAGTGATGCCAATAATTTTACAGTTTCGAAGAATGCACTCTTGGATGGATTTGGCTTAACCACTGAACAATACAGGGTTAAGTTCAGAGAAACCAGAAAAGAGTCCTCACAAGACTGGGTAGACTTTGTTGACTATTCAGTAAAGGCCTTGGAGGGGTGGTTACATGGCAGTAAAGTTTCTGACTATGAAAGCCTGTATAATCTGATCCTGAGAGAGCATATTCTGAATAACTGTGTGTCTGATTTGTTACACCAATATCTAGTGGACTCAGATCTGACCTCTCCCCAAGAATTGGGAAAGAAGGCAGACAAATGGGTCAGAACAAGAGTGAACAGAAAAGTTCATACAGGGGGTGACAAGGATGGCAAGAAGAAGGATGGTAAGTCTTCAGACAAGGGTGGGGACAAATCTAAAAATGAGTCTTCATCGGGCCCACAAAAACACTCTGGTGGGGGTGGTGGGTCCAAATCCTCTTCTAATCAAGTAAAGAAACCATGGTGCTATTTATGTAAAGTAAAAGGCCATTGGATAACTGATGCCAGTTGTCCAAAGAAAAGCACCAAGCCTCCCACTACCACAACCCCTACTGCAACTCCTAGTGCCCCTAGTAATAGCAGTGGTAGTGGGAGCAAACCTACTAATAGCCAATCCAAGGGAGTAGCTGGGCTCACTTTTGGTAATTTAGTTGGGGTTGGTCTTGTTAGGGAGACCACAGAGGCTGTGCTAGTCTCTGAAGGTGCCATTGATTTGGCCACCTTGGTTGCTTGTCCCCTTAATATGGATAAGTAGAAGCAACTTCCCCTAATAAATGGTGTTGAGGTTCAGGCCTACAGGGACACAAGTGCCAGTGTTTCCATGGTAATAGAGAAACTGGTACACCCTGAACAACACCTACTTGGTCACCAGTACCAAGTGACAGACGTTCATAACAACACTCTTAGCCACCCCATGGCTGTTGTAAAACTCAACTGGGAGGGGGATAGTGGTCCAAAGAAAGTTGTTGTTGCCTCAGATTTACCTGTAGACTGTCTACTAGGGAACGATTTAGAGACATCAGCTTGGGCAGAAGTGGAGTTGGAGGCTCATGCAGCAATGCTGGGTATTCCTGGACATATTTTTGCTTTAACCAGGGCTCAGGCCAAAAAGCAAAAAGGACAGGGTGACTTGGATCCTGGAACAATGGACCAAGTGCTCCCTAAAGCTAGGGTTAGTAAGGGTAAATCCCTACCCACTATCCCTCCCTCTACAGATGATTCTACTTCTGAAGAAGAAGAATTTCCCCCCTGTGCAGAACCTTCACCAGAGGAGCTGGAAGCAGACACTGCTGAGCTTTTGGGTGGAGGGGGGCCTGCCAGGGAGGAGCTGAGTGTGGCACAGCAATCCTGTCCCACATTAGAGGGTCTAAGACAGGAAGCTGTCAAACAGCGAAATGGGGATGTCAGTGACTCACATAGAGTTTACTGGGAGGACAACCTCATGTATACAGAGGCAAGGGACCCAAAACCTGGAGCAGCCAGGAGATTGGTCATTCCTCTGCAATACAGAGAGTTCCTCCTAACTCTGGCACACGACATTCCCTTGGCTGGACATATGGGTCAAATTAAAACATGGGAAAGGCTTGTCCCCCTGTTTCATTGGCCTAGGATGTCAGAGGACACAAAAGACTTTTGTAAGTCCTGTGTGACCTGCCAAGCCAGTGGCAAGACTGGTGGCACACCAAAGGCTCCCCTTATTCCACTGCCTGTGGTTGGAGTTCCCTTTGAAAGGGTAGGGGTTGACATAGTTGGCCCCCTTGACCCTCCTACTGCTTCAGGCAATAGGTTTATCTTGGTGGTAGTAGACCATGCCACAAGATATCCTGAAGCAATTCCTCTAAGGACCACTACAGCTCCTGCAGTGGCAAAGGCCCTCCTGGGAATCTTTTCCAGGGTGGGTTTCCCAAAAGAGGTGGTATCAGACAGGGACAGCAACTTTATGTCTGCATGCTTGAAGGCCATGTGGAAGGAATGTGGTGTAACATACAAATTCACCACACCTTATCATCCACAAACAAATGGACTGGTAGAGAGGTTTAATAAAACTCTCAAAGGAATGATAATGGGACTCCCTGAAAAACTCAGGAGGAGATGGGATGTCCTGTTACCTTGCCTCCTTTTTGCTTACAGGGAGGTACCCCAGAAAGGAGTGGGCTTCAGACCCTTTGAACTCCTATTTGGGCACCCTGTAAGAGGTCCTCTAACACTTGTAAAGGAGGGTTGGGAACAACCTTTAAAAGCTCCTAAGCAAGACATACTGGACTATGTACTCGGCCTAAGATCCAGAATGGCTGAGTACATGAAAAAGACCAGTAAAAACCTTCAGGCCAGCCAAGAGCTCCAAATGGCATGACCAGAAGGCTGTTCTGATTCAGTACCAACCAGGACAGAAAGTGTGGGTCTTGGAGCCTGTGGCCCCAAGAGCACTCCAAGACAAATGGAGTGGACCCCACATCATTGTTGAAAAGAAGGGAGAAGTCACCTACTTGGTTGACTTGGGCACTGCCAGGAGTCCCCTTAAGGTGCTCCATGTCAATCGCCTAAAACCCTACTATGACAGGGCTGATCTCACCCTGCTCATGGCAACAGATGAAGGACAGGAAGAAGAGAGTGACCCTCTCCCTGATCTCTTCTCTTCCACAGAACAAGATGCTCTAGTGGAAGGTGTAGTTTTGGCAGACTGTCTTACTGCTGAGCAGAAAGACCACTGCATAAATCTCCTGGGTCAGTTTTCTGAACTCTTTTCTACTGTGCCAGGCACCACTTCTTGGTGTCAGCACACTATAGATACTGGAGACAGCATGCCTGTCAAAAGTAAGATCTATAGGCAGCCTGACCATGTCAGAGACTGCATAAAACAAGAGGTTCAGAAAATGCTTGAAGTGGGAGTGGTTGAACATTCTGAAAGCCCATGGGCCTCTCCTGTGGTGCTTGTACCAAAGCCTCACTCTAAAGATGGGAAAAGAGAGATGAGGTTTTGTGTAGATTACAGAGGTCTCAACCAGGTAACTAAAACTGATGCTCACCCTATACCCAGGGCAGATGAGCTCATAGATACACTGGCATCTGCCAAGTATCTAAGCACCTTTGATTTGACTGCAGGGTATTGGCAGATCAAATTATCAGAGGATGCTAAAGCAAAAACTGCATTTTCAACTATTGGAGGGCACTACCAATTCACAGTAATGCCCTTTGGTTTGAGAAATGCACCTGCCACTTTTCAGAGGTTGGTGAATACAGTCCTACAAGGGTTGGAGGCTTTTAGTGCAGCATATCTAGATGATATAGCTGTCTTTAGCTCCACCTGGGATGATCACCTGGTCCACCTGTGGAAAGTTTTGGAGGCCCTGCAAAAGGCAGGCCTCACTATCAAGGCTTCAAAGTGCCAGATAGGGCAGGGGAAAGTGGTTTATCTGGGACACCTGGTAGGTGGAGAACAGATTGCACCACTTCAGGGGAAAATCCAAACTATCATAGATTGGGTTCCCCCTACAACTCAGACCCAGGTAAGAGCCTTCTTAGGACTCACTGGGTATTACAGGAGGTCCATTAAGAACTATGGCTCCATTGCAACCCCACTTAATGACCTCACCTCCAAGAAAATGCCTAAAAAGGTATTGTGGACAGCTAGCTGTCAGAAAGCTTTTGAGGAGCTGAAACAGGCCATGTGCACTGCACCTGTCCTAAAAAGCCCATGTTACTCCAAGAAATTCATTGTTCAAACTGATGCATTTAAATTAGGGGTACGGGCAATCTTATCACAACTCAAATTTGAGGGTCAGGATCAACCTGTTGCTTTTATCAGCAGGAGGTTGACCCCTAGAGAAAAGCGTTGGTCTGCCATAGAGAGGGAGGCCTTTGCTGTGGTCTGGGCACTGAAGAAGTTGAGGCCATACCTGCTTGGCACTCACTTCATTGTTCAGACAGACCACAAACCTCTACTTTGGCTAAAGCAAATGAAAGGTGAAAACCCTAAATTGTTGAGGTGGTCCATATCTCTACAGGGAATGGACTATACAGTGGAACATAGACCTGGGAGTACCCACTCCAATGCAGATGGATTCTCCAGATATTTCCACTTAGACAATGAAGACTCATCAGGTCATGGCTAGTCTTATTGTCCTTCGTTTGGGGGGGGAGGGGGTGTGTAGGAAAGTACCATCTTGCCTGGCATGTTACCCCCATATTTCACTGTATATATGTTGTTTTAGTGTATGTGTCACTGGGACCCTGCCAGCCAGGGCCCCAGTGCTCATAAGTGTGCCCTGTATGTGTTCCCTGTGTGATGACTAACTGTCTCACTGAGGCTCTGCTAACCAGAACCTCAGTGGTTATGCTCTCTCTGCTTTCCAAATTGTCACTAACAGGCTAGTGACCAATTTCACCAATTCACATTGGCATACGGGAACACCCTTATAATTCCCTAGTATATGGTACTGAGGTACCCAGGGTATTGGGGTTTCAGGAGATCCCTATGGGCTGCAGCATTTCTTTTGCCACCCATAGGGAGCTCTGATAATTCTTACACAGGCCTGCCACTGCAGCCTGAGTGAAATAACGTCCACGTTATTTCACAGCCATTTACCACTGCACTTAAGTAACTTATAAGTCACCTATATGTCTAACCTTTACTTGGTAAAGGTTGGGTGCTAAGTTACTTAGTGTGTGAGCACCCTGGCACTCACCAAGGTGCCCCCGCATCAATCAGGGCAAATTCCCCGGACTTTGTGAGTGCGGGGACACCATTTCACGCGCGCACTATACATAGGTCACTACCTATGTATAGCGTCACAATGGTAACTCCGAACATGGCCATGTAACATGTCTAAGATCATGGAATTGTCACCCCAATGCCATTCTGGCATTGGGGAGACAATGCCATGATCCCCGAGTCTCTAGCACAGACCTGGGTACTGCCAAACTACCTTTCCCGGGGTTTCACTGCAGCTGCTGCTGCCAACCCCTCAGACAGGTTTCTGCCCTCCTGGGGTCCAGCCAGGCCTGGTCCAGGAAGGCAGAACAAAGGACTTCCTCAGAGAGAGGGTGTTACACCCTCTCCCTTTGGAAAAAGGTGTCAGGGCTGGGGAGGAGTAGCCTCCCCCAGCCTCTGGAAATGCTTTGATGGACACAGATGGTGCCCATCTCTGCATAAGCCAGTCTACACCGGTTCAGGGATCCCCCAGCCCTGCTCTGGCGCGAAACTGGACAAAGGAAAGGGGAGTGACCACTTCCCTGACCTGCACCTCCCAGGGGAGGTTCCCAGAGCTCCTCCAGTGTGCTCCAGACCTCTGCCATCTTGGAAACAGAGGTGCTGCTGGCACACTGGACTGCTCTGAGTGGCCAGAGCCAGCAGGTGACGTCAGAGACTCCTTCTGATAGGCTCTTACCTGTGTTGCTAGCCTATTCTCCTTCCTAGGTAGCCAAACCTCCTTTTCTGGCTATTTAGGGTCCCTGCTTTGGGGAATTCTTTAGATAACAAATGCAAGAGCTCATCAGAGTTCCTCTGCATCTCTCTCTTCACCTTCTGCCAAAGGATCGACCGCTGACTGCTCAGGACTCCTGCAAAACCGCAACAAAGTAGCAAAGACGACTACTGCAAACTTGTATCGCTGACCCTGCCGCCTTCTCGACTGTTTCCTGGTGGTGCATGCTCTGGGGGTAGCCTGCCTACTCTCTGCACTAGGAGCTCTGAAGAAATCTCCTGTGGGTCGACGGAATCTTCCCCCTGCAACCGCAGGCAACAAAAGACTGCATCAACGGTCCTCTGGGTCCCCTCTCAGCACGACGAGCGTGGTCCCTGGAACTCAGCAACTCGGTCCAAGTGACTCCCACAGTCCAGTGACTCTTCAGTCCAAGTTTGGTGGAGGTAAGTCCTTGCCTCCCCACGCTAGACTGCATTGCTGGCTACCGCGTGATTTGCAGCTGCTCCTGTGCACTCTTCCAGGATTTCCTTCGTGCACAGCCAAGCCTGGGTCCCCGACACTCTAACCTGCAGTGCACAACCTCCTGAGTTGTCCTCCGGCGTCGTGGGACTCCCTTTGGTGTCTTTGGGTGAGCTCTGGTTCACTCCTCTTCATAGTGCCTGTTCCGGTACTTCTGCGGGTGCTGTCTGCTTCTGTGAGGGCTCCCTGACTTGCTGGGCGCCCCCTCTGTCTCCTCATCCAAGTGGCAACATCCTGGTCCCTCCTGGGCCACAGCAGCATCCAAAAACCCTAACCGCGACCCTTGCAGCTGCAAGGCTTGTTTGCGGTCTTTCTGCGTGGGAACACCTCTGCAAGCTTCTACACGACGTGGGACATCCATCCTCCAAAGGGGAAGTTTCTAGCCCTCCTCGTTCTTGCAGAATCCACAGCTTCTACCATCCGGTGGCAGCTCCTTTGCACCCTCAGCTGGCATTTCCTGGGCATCTGCCCAATCTCGACTTTGTCGCGACTCTTGGACTTGGTCCCCTTGTTCCACAGGTACTCTTGTCCGGAAATCCACTTTGGTTGCATTGCTGGTGTTGGTCTTCCTTGCAGAATTCCCCTATTATGACTTCTGTGCTCTCTGGGGAATATAGGTGCACCTACTTTTCAGGGTCTTGGGGTGGGCTATTTTTCTAACCCTCACTGTTTTCTTACAGTCCCAGCGACCCTCTACAAGCTCACATAGGTTTGGGGTCCATTCGTGATTCGCATTCCACTTTTGGAATACAGGGAGTGCAGAATTATTAGGCAAGTTGTATTTTTGAGGATTAATTTTATTATTGAACAACAACCATGTTCTCAATGAACCCAAAAAACTCATTAATATCAAAGCTGAATATTTTTGGAAGTAGTTTTTAGTTTGTTTTTAGTTTTAGCTATGTTAGGGGGATATCCGTGTGTGCAGGTGACTATTACTGTGCATAATTATGAGGCAACTTAACAAAAAAAAATATATACCCATTTCAATTATTTATTATTACCAGTGAAACCAATATAACATCTCAACATTCACAAATATACATTTCTGACATTCAAAAACAAAACAAAAACAAATCAGTGACCAATATAGCCACCTTTCTTTGCAAGGACACTCAAAAGCCTGCCATCCATGGATTCTGTCAGTGTTTTGATCTGTTCACCATCAACATTGCGTGCAGCAGCAACCACAGCCTCCCAGACACTGTTCAGAGAGGTGTACTGTTTTCCCTCCTTGTAAATCTCACATTTGATGATGGACCACAGGTTCTGAATGGGGTTCAGATCAGGTGAACAAGGAGGCCATGTCATTAGATTTCCTTCTTTTATACCCTTTCTTGCCAGCCACGCTGTGGAGTACTTGGACGCGTGTGATGGAGCATTGTCCTGCATGAAAATCATGTTTTTCTTGAAGGATGCAGACTTCTTCCTGTACCACTGCTTGAAGAAGGTGTCTTCCAGGAACTGGCAGTAGGACTGGGAGTTGAGCTTGACTCCATCCTCAACCCGAAAAGGCCCCACAAGCTCATCTTTGATGATACCAGCCCAAACCAGTACTCCACCTCCACCTTGCTGGCGTCTGAGTCGGACTGGAGCTCTCTGCCCTTTACCAATCCAGCCACGGGCCCATCCATCTGGCCCATCAAGACTCACTCTCATTTCATCAGTCCATAAAACCTTAGAAAAATCAGTCTTGAGATATTTCTTGGCCCAGTCTTGACGTTTCAGCTTGTGTGTCTTGTTCAGTGGTGGTCGTCTTTCAGCCTTTCTTACCTTGGCCATGTCTCTGAGTATTGCACACCTTGTGCTTTTGGGCACTCCAGTGATGTTGCAGCTCTGAAATATGGCCAAACTGGTGGCAAGTGGCATCGTGGCAGCTGCACGCTTTACTTTTCTCAGTTCATGGGCAGTTATTTTGCGCCTTGGTTTTTCCACACGCTTCTTGCGACCCTGTTGACTATTTTGAATGAAACGCTTGATTGTTCGATGATCACGCTTCAGAAGCTTTGCAATTTTAAGAGTGCTGCATCCCTCTGCAAGATATCTCACTATTTTTGACTTTTCTGAGCCTGTCAAGTCCTTCTTTTGACCCATTTTGCCAAAGGAAAGGAAGTTGCCTAATAATTATGCACACCTGATATAGGGTGTTGATGTCATTAGACCACACCCCTTCTCATTACAGAGATGCACATCACCTAATATGCTTAATTGGTAGTAGGCTTTCGAGCCTATACAGCTTGGAGTAAGACAACATGCATAAAGAGGATGATGTGGTCAAAATACTCATTTGCCTAATAATTCTGCACTCCCTGTATATGGTTTGTGTTGCCCCTATACCTTTGTGCTCCTATTGCAATCTACTGTAACTTTACATTGCTTGCATTACTTCCTTTTGCTATTACTGCATATTTTTGGTATTGTGTACATATGACTTGTGTATATTTGGCATCCTCATACTGAGGGTACTCACTGAGATACTTTTGGCATATTGTCAGAAAAATAAAGTACCTTTATTTTTTGTATATCTGTGTATTGTGTTTTCTTATGATATTGTGCATATGACACCAGTGGTATAGTAGGAGCTTTGCATGTCTCCTAGTTCAGCCTAAGCTGCTCTGCTATAGCTACCTTCTATCAGCCTACGCTGCTAGAAACCCCTCTTCTACACTAATAAGGGATAACTGGACCTGGTACAGAGTGTAAATACCCATTGGTACCCACTACAAGCCAGGCCAGCCTCCTACACTAAATTAGTATTGATGAGCTTGCAGGAGATCACACACCAGCCAGTAAATGTCCCCTGTCCTGGCATGGGCAAGTGTATAGTGTGCTGATATGTTTCCACTACAAAGCATTGGTGCTAGTATGTATTCACTTAATAGGACCTGTGTACACTATGCTTCTGGTTTCAGCAGCATGGGCACGGCACAGCATACATGGGTTCCCAACAAAATTAATATGTTTTGTATTGCTCATCTTAACTCTCAGGCATCTATCTCTTGGACAAGTTAATTGGCATTATTATCATTTAGCATCAGATATTCACTTGGAATACTTTAATGTCAATTAAAGTGTGATAAGATGGTCTGCAAGAACTGTTTTCCATGAATTGAACTTTATCATATTATCACGGTTTGACCAGCTGGAACACTGGAAGGCACTGCTGTGATCAGGAGCCTGGGGTTTTCCTTTAGCGCATGATTACTTGACGAGATAGAGAAAGGCAGGTGCAGAAAAACAGATGCCACTTTGCTGCAGAGAGATCAATACTTTGTTGGGGATCCTTTGATGACAACCATGCAGAATGCCAGGAATGGTTAACTGTGTCACATGTTCCATATATGACATGAAGCACTTAATCATCCAGAGAGCCAGAATTTTGTTTATCCTCAATTTGCTGTAATCCCCTTTCAGTAATAAAAACTGATCAGTTGTGACACTAAAATATTAATGAAGTTGAACTCAGGTTAATGGAGAGTTAAAGCCGTGCCAGTGTTTTAATGTCAGAGAAAATTAATTGCAAGAAATAAGTTACTTACCTGTAACTGTAGTTCTCCAGTATTGGTATCTTTCATAGATTCAAGTGCTTGAATCATTCCCCATCGTCAAAGTCGGAATCCCATACTACAATTAGAAAAGCAGTGTAATGTTAAACTTAGCATGAGAAGGTCATGAAGCGTTCACTTTAGTAACATATCACTATCATTTAAGATAAACCAATCAGGTTGCAACATCCTCTAGAACACTTCCTTCAGAGACTTCTGTCTCTGAAATTTACATAGTACAAGTGTGAATATGTAAACAGGTGAGCCTATCAGGGGAGGAGGGTGGGTCGGCTGTGAATCTATGAAAGATACCAATACTAGTAAGTAACTTATTTTCTTCTCCAGTACTTGATCTTTCATAGATTCACATGCTTGACTCAAATTAAATAGCAGTTGAATGGCACATGTTTTGTATGAACATCAGAATACACTTTTGGCATATCCATACATTTATACGTATACATATATACACAAAGGAAAAATGTGCTAAATATATTAGAGGATGGTGGGTACCACTTACTACAATAACTCACTTTCACTGGAAAAGTTGCTGTAATACCACCTGGCCCACTGCTGCATCTCTGTGAACTGTAGAATCCAAGCAGAAGTGCTGCTTAAAGGTGTCTATTTTATCAGGTCTCTGCTCTGCAGACATCTTGGCTAGACACCCCATCAAACTACACTGTCGAAGTCAATATATCTCTAGTGGAATGAGCACACGTTTGTTTATAGTGATGTGCTGGCTTTCTGATGACAAAATTGTATGGCATTAGCTATCCATCTGGCTATGCGTTGTTTCGAGGGTGGGCAGTCCGTTCTAGGAGCCCTGTATGCTACTAACAACTTATTGGACTTGCAGAAGTGTTTCATTCTGTCAATGTAAAATTCTAGACAATTCTTGAAGTCCAAGGAATGCAATGTCCTTTTGGCTGCAGTCTTGGGATCTCGGAAAAAAGTCTTTAGAACTATTGGTTCATTTAAGTGGAAGTCTGATGGAACTTTTGGAATGAATTTTGGATTCATTGAAGAATCCCTTCATCAGTTGTGAAATGAAGGAAAGGTTCTTGAATGGTGAAATCCTGTTCTTCACCAACCTGTCTTGCTGAGGATAGTGCCAAGAGTAGAGCTACCTTCCAAGCCAGAAATGTAATGTCCGCTTTGTGTAAAGGCTCCAATATGCTTTTCATTAAATGAGAAATCCCAGTGTTTAGTTGCCAGGGAGTGGAAGGACATCTAATGGTGGAAAGACCCTAAACACCTTTGAGAAATTGTTTGATGAGCATGCCAGACAATGATGGTGATGCAGCTGATCTCCTGGAGCGGGGTATCACCACTAGTTGAACTTTCATGGAAGCATGACCCAGACTTAAACGTGCCAGATGTAGTAAATAAGGAACAATGTTTCTGGTGTATATGATACTTGGTGCACGTTGGACTGTTGACATCAGATGCAAAACTGCTTCTATTTAAGACTGTAATTCTTGTTTTTACTACCTGCATGAGCCCTGGCCAAAGTATCCCTCATTCTCCTGGAATGTTGAGATGCACAAATTCATTGAATTCAGGTGACACACTGATAAGTGTAAGGATTTTGGATCCAGATTAAGTACTTGGCCTTGGCTCATGTTAGTAGAGATGGAAGAGGTTGTAGTTGGACGTGCTGTCTAACTGACCAGAGAAGTAATTCTGTGAACCAGAGTTGCTCTGACCCTCTCGGAGCAATGAGGACGATCCTGCAGGGTTTTGACTTCATCTTCATGAAAATCCTTGCGAGGAAAGGAGTTGGAGGAAAAGTGTAAGCAAAGATTCCGGACCATGCAATGAAAAACACATTCCCCCATGAACCTGGTTCTGGATGCCAGCTTTTGTAGAATCTACATTTCCGGTTCTGGCAGGTTCCAAACAGGTCCAGATTCGGTCAGCCCCATTGATGGAAAATTCCCTTGAAAACATCCTGATTGGTCTTCCATTCAAGGCAAGTACTTCTCATTCTGCTCAGTGTCTGCTATGAGATTTTGCTTTTCTGGCACATGTCCTGCTTTCAGATTCACCTTGTGACAGATTGACCACTTCCAAATTCTTTGCGCCTTTTGGGGCAACACTTCAAGCCTTATACCACCTTGCTTGTTGACATATTGCATGGTAGTGGTGTTGTCTGTGCGGATGAGAACTGCAGAGTTCTGTATCCTGGGTTGGAAGGCTTGTAAGGCTGAATGTATCACCTTGAACTCTAGAAAGTGGATGTGAAGAGACAACTGAGATTGCTCCCATTTGCTGCTGACTTTTCAAATTGTGCAGATGAGCTACCCAATCCTCTAGGTAAGTGTTTGTGGTGATGATCAACCGGGAAACTTGGGGTAAGAATGTAATGCGGAGAGATCTGCCTCTCTAATCCATCAGGGCAGAACTGAGCACATCTCCTGGGTGACGCAAAGTATATTGTCAAAAGAGCATTTGGGCCAGATTTACTACAAAGTGGTGCAACGCGGTCTGAGACAAAATTTGCAGTGCCACATCACTTCAGAAATGCAGGGATGCACCGTGTATACTAAAATACACAGCACTCCTGTGTTTCCCGCTCCGCCAGTGCTTAATATAGCTGCCAGCGCAGGCATCCTCGCACCATAGTGCAGGGGTGTCTGCGTTGAAGGGAATTATTGTTAATGTGCGGGAAGGTGGTACTTTCTGCATATAAGCAATCTATAATGGTGATTTGGCACCTCTATGTGTGCTGCAAATACAGGACACATAGAAGTAGCAAAACGTCATTTTTAGGGTCGAGCCTGCGTTCCATGCGGTCGCGCATGCGTATCGCAGCAAGACTCTTTTGTATTTAGAAAAGGGCTCGGAGCCACGTCAACTTCACGTCAGTGTTTTTTATTGGTTCATGGGCTTCCCTAATAAAATCTGCTTGCTTTCATTAGTCGAAGGCACCCATATGTCATGCCTTTTCCGGTGGCAAGCCCTCCTCGAGCGCAGCGACCAAGTACAGAAAACATGCAAGGCTCGCTGTTTTCCATCGGGCTCATGGACTTTCTTTTCTCTAATTTACAAGCGCGATCTCGCTTGGCAGAAGTCGAGCGCTTTACATACTTGATTTAACTTTTTCGGGTTATGTACATAAATGCACTTTTGCCCGATAGGTGAAAAATCGTGTTAAGAGTTTACAACGCGATCAGCTCTAACATGAGCAAACGCGAGACCCGTTGCATTGTAAATGCTTGTTGAATGATTGTTTATGTGCAAGAAAGGATACCTTCCTGCACATAAACAATCATTCATTGCCTTTTGCTCATTCTATGTGTGCTAAATAATGCAGCACCCATGGAAAAAGCCCAAAATGAGAAGGAATAAAATAATTCCTCCTCGTTGTGTCATGTTAAAACCACCCTGGGGCGGCGTTCGTTTTTGGTGCTGCCATAGATTTGTGACTTCTTGTAAATCTGGGGCAGCATCAAAAGCAATGGGTGTTGCAGTGGAACCCCAACATTAACACCCATTGCAAGCCGTTCTAAAGTAGAAAACTGCAGCGGAGGTGCCCATATTTACAAGGTGGTAGTAAGCCACAAAAGTGGCTTAGTGCCGCCTTGTAAATGTGGCACACTACATCGCCACAGGAGCGTCACAAAACATGACACTCCGGTGGCGCAAGGGCCTTGTAAATGTGGCCCTTTGTGTTTGGATCCGTTGCCCACCCAGTTCCTCTTGCAACCGTTGCATTAGAAGGTGGTAAAACGGTACCAAAGGAATGCATGAAAATATCACCCCTAGCAAGGATTTGAAGAGGCAAACAGAAAGTGACTTTTTTCCTTCCACTGGACGGGCTAGGTGCAGTAATTCGGTCAGTGTTTCCAGGGTTCGATATGCTTTGTTCAGTACTGTGTCCAGTGTAGCCCCTAAGAATGTTATCCTTTTGGATGGATGAAAGGCTGACCTTTGCGGATTCCGTGTAAGGCCCAATTTGCCGAAAAGGTGTAAGCAGTGGTTGATTGACCTTTGTGGGGGTTGATGGGAAGGTGCCTCGACTAGCCTGTCATCGAGATACGGGGAAACTTGGGGCCTCATTTAGAAGCCCCTAGAGCCATACTGTGCCACCGGACCGTCATTTTTTAGGACGCTCTGGAGAAGCAGTGTACCTGCCCATATTTATAAGGCCAAGCAAAGCCACCTTGCGTGGCTTTTCATGGCCTTGTAAATATGGCCCCCTTTCACACACAACTCTGTGTGAAAGGTGCATTCCAAGGGTGCGCTGTGGGTGTTACCAAGCAAAACGCATGGAATCTGATGCATTCCTAAATTTACAAGACTGTGAATGTATTAGATTCCTATGCCACCTCAGGGGTGCCATTAAAGTGACGCAACAGGAAGAAATAATGTTAATACTCCCCATTTGTTCCTCTTTCTATGTGTGCTGCATTCTCAGTGAGGTGTTATGTAAATATTAAAAAGCATGGGGCCAAGGAAAGAGACCTTAGGTTCTCCTTTATCCAGGTGTTCGATGCGTGATTTGAAAGACCCTAAGGTAACAGTTTGCGTTCTATTAGTAAGAAAGTCCTCAATCCACTGTAGTGCTAGACCACTGAGGCCACATTCCCTAAGCCTTGAGAGTAGTCAGCAGTATGACACCATGTCGAAAGCCGCTAATAAATCCAATAGCATTAGCATAATGGGGCAGTTTGTGTCTAAAGAATGTCTGATATGGTCAGTAGTAGTCACTAGTGTGGTCTCAGTGCTATGGAAAGGACAGAAACCAGACTGCAAAGAGATCAGGAGCTGACTGGCTTCAAGGTACTCCATAATCTGTTTGTTTATTAGGCCTTCCAATAGCTTTCCCAATAATGTAAGTAATTAAATCAGACGATAGTTTTTATAGATCGTCAGGAGCCATGTTAGATTTCTTTTGAATTGGAATCACTTATTCTGCTTTCCAAGCTGCCGGGATTTTTCCATTTGTTAAAGATAAGTTTAAAAGAGAACCCACAGCAGGAGCAAATATTTTAGGTAAGGAAGTTGTTATCCTGGGAGGACAGATATCTATATGGGACCCCGATTTAGCTGAGGTAAGAACTTGCTGGATTAGTTCTTGGAAAAAAAATGGAGAACTGCTCTGGGCGAGATAAGCATGCAGCCATATCATTATTTGTTTCTGAAAGCATATCTGCCCGTTCTTTAGTGTTGGAAAAGTCCAAATGAATTTTATTTAGTTTGCTCTCAATGTGAGAAGCGAGAGAGTCGCATACAGCTAGAGAAGCCTGAATTTTTCGAGTACAGGTTTGCAATTTGATAAATGAATTGAGAACTTTATCTAGTTCTCTAGATGAATTGCCGTCAGAATTGATTTTATTCACTAAATATATTTTTAAAGCTTTTTTTAAAATTAAGGTTATAATAATTCAAGGCTGAATGGAACAATTCTTAATCTCTAGATCCTTATAGTGCTGCCAACGCCATTTCACCTGGCGGCTTCCTCTTCTTACAATTCAGGGATAAACCAAGGTGCATGGGCGTTAGGTTGTGCTCTAAACACCAGGATTTAAAAGGTGTTAGCTTATCAAAGGCCTGAATTAAAGTATTATGGTATTGAGCTAACCCTGTCTCAATGACTGTCACGTTATGAAAATTAGGTGGATGATAGGCCTCCACAAAGGAGGAGGATGAGATTTTAGACCATTGTCTTAGCATCCTTGTTTCATTATATTTGGCCCTTCTAGACTTAAGGAGTAGCGAGATTTGGAAATAGATGACCGCACGGTTAGACCATACCAAATGAAACAGACCATTACCAGTTAGGAGGGTGGAATTAGAAACAAATCAGGTCCAAAGTATGATCAGCCTTATGGGTGGAGCCTGAAACTTTTTGAAATAGGCCAAATGAAGCAAGGTCAGACAGGAGCTGTGCTGCCTCCGAATCTTTGAGGTTTTCGCTATGGTAATGAAGGTCCCCCAAAAGAACGAACTGTTGAGAAGCTAAAATACGAGGTGCAATTAGTTCCACAAGCTTTTGACTAAACTGCTTTTTAGGTCCAGGTGGTCGATAAATTATAGTCCCAAGCCCACTGACATTGGCAGAAAGTTCAAATTTAAAGATACATATTTCTGCCCAATCGACAGTGAAGGAAATGAGAGTCCTTAAAAACAAAGGCAATGCCACCCCCACTCTAGGATTGTGCTCGTCCAGAAAGGCAGTTCCCAGACTGATGGGGTCTTATCTCGCTACAAGGATTGGATACAGGTGCTGCATTGCTGTTGTCTGCCGCAGCTGCATGTTCCTGGGATTGGTTCTTTCATTTCCTGCCTTATAGATGTGCGGCAACTCAATCCATGCATCGGTCTGCAGTGTTAAACAGCAGGAGGCCATATTTGGTGTCTGTGCCATGTCAGGTTGCTGGGGTTTGCCACTCCTCAGTACCCTTGCTTTCTGAGTCAGGCAGTACGATGGATTGTGTTTACCAAAAGGCATTGTTTGCTACAAGAGTATGTTGCAAGCCAGAAACTCCAGTCAACCAGTTTTCTTCAGTTTCTTCTGGAACCTTGTACTTTCAGTTCCTTTTGTTGTGAGTTTTTTATGCTTTACAGCTTTTTCCTTCTATCCAGTGTGACACGTCTCTGCAGACAGCTCATCTATTTCAATTTGCATTCAACAAAGGAACAAGTTTGCTTCCAGGGTCTGACATTTGTATCTTAGAACTTCCAAGACCAAGATTCTTGGCAGCCAGCCCCAGACTCCATCTACTGGCACCACATACAAGCTTTAAAGGTTGAGAGCATTGGAAACTACAAATATATAGGCAAAACCATTATGAGTCTGCCTTCTAGTTAAGGAGAGTTAGCATATTTAAATGTTACATGATGCCACCAAAGAAAATATTTTACGTACAAGGAGTTCCTTGAGGCAGTACAAAGTAAATCAGTGAACAACCATCGTTTATCTTTCAGAGATTTCTTTAGTGCCACCAGTAAAGAGATGCCTATTTAGGAAGTGTCCCCAGAACCTAACTCACTTCAGCTACTGTCTGAAAGGTTTTGGGGTGATTCATCAAGTTGGGACGAGAAAAATGAGGGTGTCAATACACATTCTCCCCATGACATTTCCCATCAGGACTTTAGACACAACTACAGCCTGAACCACTGAATGGAATTATACCAAATTTGGCAGAAAGCTAGATCTTGGGCCAGAAATATCTCTTTTTGTAAGTTGGTGTAAGTCTATTTGGTAGTTTAAGAGAAAAAAAAGATTTATGAAAAATCTAGAGATGTGGATCCATGCGCTAACAGCAATGATGTGATTGGCTGGCCGCAACCTGAAAGGAAATTTGCGGTTGCCATTTTGTGTATCGGCATGCGGCTCCTCGGGGGCTGGGGGAACAGTGAGGGAAATGAAAACTTAAAACTGATAGAAGGGGCCAGGGTAGAGGTATCCTGACACCATGGGACTGATGGAGGGGCCTGTGAAGGACCCCTCATCAGTAAGAATTTGCCTAAAATTGGGGCACTTAGTGCGGACCCCATGTGAATCTGCGACAGAGCCGCAGCTCCAGATCCCTATTAATAAAAAACACCCACTAACAGACTGACACACACTCACACATCCACCCAAAGATCCACATAACCACTACCACACCCAGTCACAGGCTCATACAGCCACAAACCCACCCACTCACACACCCGCCCAATCACACACACTCACACACCTCCTTACCCAGCCACACAACCGCTCACACACCCACCCACACATCCATTACAGCCACTCACACAACCATTGACAGACTCACAAAACCACTCGCACACCCACTCACAGACCCACACAGCCACTCATACACCCACTTACACACCCACTCACACACGCACTAAACACTCACACAACCACTCACACACACACTCATACACCCATAAAGCCACTCACACACAAACTCACATATCCACAAACCCGCTCACAGACCCAAACAGCCAGTCACACATGGACTCACATGCCTACTCATACACTCACACAACCACTTACATGCTCTGTGGCTAACCCCTCCCCCACACAGCCAAAGGCCATGCGCAGTGACGGTGAGAATAACGTATGGTAATTAAATATATATATATATTTTCACTAAATCAACTAAATATTACAGGGACATTATTTACACACACAGATCCCTAGAAATCCAGCAGTTATAGTTATATTTATCACAAGAAACTATAACTTATGCTCTAAGGTAACTATAACTTGCGCCCTTGTCATTGTATGGTTTTCTGACTTTTAAACTCAAAAACACTAACATTTCCCAATTATATAGTTATTTCTAGTAACTATAACTTGTGCCCTAATGTAACTATACCTCCTGCCCTGCCATGATGAAAGCTCTACTTTTTAAAATTGGGTTTGAGCCTTGAACCCAACTGTCCAGATATACAAAACATTTTGTACCTTAATTTCTCAGAAACTACTGGAAAGACTTACAACAAATGACAAAAAGCATGCTTTCTGAACCAATATCTAGCTTCCTTCCAAAGTTTGTGTAACTCCATTCAGCAGTTTTTGTGCGAGCACTATTCAAAAACTTCAGTGGAAAATGCATGGGGATGTTACTATTTGGGATTTGGGATTTGGGACCTCCTTTTTTTCTGAGCCCCGCCTTGAAGGATCACCCTTAAACTTTCCAGGAAGAACCAGTTGTGCTAGTCTTGGGAACAGTCTGTCCAAAACTGCCAAGCAAAGCTCTTTCCAGAAGAGACCTCAAACAACCCTAGATGGGAATCATCAGTAGGGTGTAGCTTGAGTCCAGTGGCACAGTGAGCACAGCACCCAGATCCGGGCATATGCATCGCACTTGGGATGTGAAATGCAACAACAACAAGGTGATGGATGGAAATGTTTGAATTAATCTCAGCCACTGGCAATCGCTTGGGGCCACATTCCAATCCATTGTTTTTCACCCACCTACCAATGTAGGGAAAAGCCCATCTTATGCAAATCAGTACCAACCCTGCTACTCATTGGAACTGCAAGGCAAAGTCCCCTCCAGAACGGATCGGACATGGGTCCTGTGCTCATTATGGCACTGAAACTAAGCTGCACCTGACTGATGAGCCACAATCAGGGTGAAACCAGTCTTGGGTTGCCTGTATTTCAGTAAGGAAAGGATCCAGCTTGGCAGTATTGGTTAGACTATTCCTATTGAAGTCAGATTTGAATATTGCTGGGTCTAATCTGAGGTGGCATGGTGGGCAAAAGAACAATGGGCTGAATGCTACCCTGAATGATAAATAATATTTTAATTCCCTACCTTTGTTTTTTTATAGTACCAGTGGTTGGCCATGTTTTGTGCTTCACTTACTACAAGTCTGGGCTGGAGCACATTTACAACTATTTTTGGTCTTTTGCTGTAGTAAATTTAGAAGTGCAACTTGTGAATAGGAATCGTCTTACTCTTTTGTGGGTAGGTGCATGTCTGTCTCTAAACCCTCCTTAATTCTCCATAAGCTCCTCACATGTAGTCGGAAACATTCCCCCATTTTCTAGCCACCCCCATATGTATTACAAATACTTGTACATCAGTGGAGACTCCACACTGGTGGTGGAGATCTCCGAACAGGAAGGAGTGTAGAGGGGGAATCCTCCACACGCAGGTTTGTGAATAGCATGTTGTAGTACATGAGTAGTACTATTGTAGCACTACTAAATTTACTACAAAATGCAGTTTGTGAACAGCCCCTAAAGTATGCAATGGATGCATGTGTTACTTTCTACCACATCAGCCGCACAGTTTCTCCATGTATCTATCTGCTCAGCTCTGCACAGCACCTTCAATAAACGTACACAAAAGTCTAAACCTTCTCCACATCCTACTTTGGAACACTAGCCATCATGTGCTTGTCTTCTGTCAGATTATATTCAGCCTCACAAACCTTGCCTTTCTTACCCAGGTCATACATCAACTCAGTACAAATTATATGCAAGTACAGGTTGAGGAATAGCACACTCGCTGGCTGTCCTCTAAAGAGGCCTCAACAAGTCCAGCTAAATGCTGACGTATTTGGGAAAGGAAGGGTCAGTAAGGCTGCCATCTGGCCCCTCAGACTTCCGCTATGAGGAGGATTTCCCTTGTGTATTCACAATCCTTTTTCAGCTTCACCATGTATTTGTGCTCCAGGGCCTTCAGCTTATTGTTCCATGCCCATAATTGTGTCTTTCTTCATAATCACTCTCCTTGATGGGGAACTGCCAGGTCCCATAGCCTCAGCTGACCGAGGCATTGTTTACAGAACAGTCCATCCTCCTTCTTAAATAGTATTGTCCATGCAGGATCAGCAAAGTTTCTCCCAAACTTCCAACCAATCCCATCTCTTTTCTGAGGACAGGAAAAAATTGTAGCTTTTGGCGAGCAGTCAAAGGCTTCTCAGAGAGGTAATGTGGAGGGCAAGAGCTCATAACTCAACAGTTAAACAACAAACACAGTAATTATGTTGTCCAGCCTAGTGCTTACCTTAGTAAAAATAAAGAACTTTGTGTTAACATAGTCCAACCTACTACAACACAGTTCAATGAGGCTCAGATGCAAGATTGGGATTGCATATACCAGCTCTATTATAGCAACTCACAAGCAATGGCACCCTCTCCCCGTTCTAGAAGATGGTATAATTCTGGAGCGCTTTTATTAAAGTCATAGGTACAGGTCATGCACCATTGTAGTTCAATAGGTCTCCAGTCATTTGGAGCTGTCCAGTTCAAGAATTCATAGCCAAATTACAGGGATTTTTTTTAGGCAGCAATCACTGTTCCCACTGCTTTGGTCACCCTCATGAGGCTCCGTTGCTTGCTCAGATTCTCACAGTTGATTAGTGGCAGACGTTTCTCCGATTGGCGCTGTTATCAGTGTATTCACTGACATGGGACCACATCGGAAGATTCACTTGTCACTGGAGGGTGAAGGAGAATAACAGCAGGACTGCTTGGGAGATGCCCATCCAGGTAGACATAACCTCCAGGCCGAGATCCAAGAGATGTCCTTTTCAGTTTTAAAAATGCAGTCCAGACTTCAGAAATGGAAAGAAATATGTGTGAAGAACAATAACAAAATAATAATAAACAACGAGCAGAAACAGCAAGATAATCTCTCCTCATGCCAGCCTAGTCAGATGCCCACATTTTCCCACACTTGAAGTCATGATTACGAAACAAAACCTAAAAACCACTGAACTATGCCAGCTACGGCTAGCTCCACAATCCATAATTCTCACAACTTTCAGGTACACGATAATTCACACACCAAATGAAGATGCATGAAAGCTACTGTGTCTGTGACCAGTAGGTAAGTCTCTTGCGCTTGTAGCTCATTCCATAATAAGTTTTAGAATCAGAACAGGTTCACTGCAATACACTTGGGCTCTTCAGCAATCTCAGTGCCTGAACAATCTGCATGTTGCAGCAGAATTCAGTCACAAAGTCCCTGTTATTATTCAGTGGGTCTGGCCCTGCCTTTCCTTAGACATGAATGGCTAGTCTGAAGATGTTGCGCTAGTGCTGGGGAAGAGGCGGTTCAAGCTCAAACAAAAAAACACCACCCAAACAAATGTGAAAAGCCCATTCAAAAGACTGATGGCAGACTCACAGGAGTTCCAAGGGTGATAAGAGCTGGTCTCAGGAGCACTTGATGGTAACTGGGGGCACACTTTAGTGCAGTGGGGCACTTCCTAAACTCCTGCCAGCGCTGGTGTTGTAGGTGCGGGTCGGGCAGGATTGGTCATCCAATGATGTCTCATCAGTCTGCAACACCAGTCCTTGATCTCAAAAGGTTCCCTGACACTGTGCGCAGTGTCAACTACACTCGTCAATGAGTAATCCTGGAACCATTTGGGTCTGGTACAGTCCACCTTTCATACTGCTTTTCAAGACAGGGATTACCTATGATCTGTTCTGGTACATGTTCCAGTTGGTTTCTTTTTTTGTGTAGCTTTCCTCTCCAGAGTAGACAGTCTTTTAATTCAGGTAGTGGTTAAACAGCAGGGGGCTGATGAGTGGAGTTTCCAAGAAGAGAACCCATAGCACTTGCATAAACAGTGAAGTACTCACACCTGGCAGCTATCAGCCATTTTGATGTGACAACTCTGGGATAATAAATGGCAGGCCCCAGCCAGAAAGGTTCAATGTGTCCCTAAAAAACATGAAACCACTGTCTCCATCTCCCCACACCCTCCTTATAGACTAACTGGAGTGTGCCAAGAAGTAAATAAAGGGAGGATCCTAAAATTGGTCACTTCTGCACTTCTGTAGAGAGCCATGTATCCATGCTTACACAATTCAGAGTCTGTGTCTCAGAAATGCTAGTATTACTTAAAGCCATTCTGTCAGTCTACCTACAATCTCCATTTTGTGCAGCTGTTAGTCAGTGAAAGTCCAAACTGGATACCCCTGACAGATGCCCACACATTCCATATGCTCCATTGGTTCAACCTACAATCCACAAAATATCATGCATTTGCACTAGTCATGCACAACGAATGTAGCAAAGCAGCCGGCTACCTAACTTGGGCAGAACTTTGGAGGCGACACCAGAAGGTCACTTGTCAATGTTAAGAACAGGGATAAAAGCCTATCCTGCATTTATGACTCAGAAATACTTTGCCATCAATGCCAAGCTCATGGTACCTGGCACAAGGTCAGTAGTTTAGTGTCCAAGGAAGGACGTTTGTGTTTTATTGTGTATTATTACATCTGAAGTTTTAAATAGTAAGCAGCATTTTAAGGATATAATAACGTATTCTAAAATGTCTTTATTTTGTAGTATAATGTTATTATAGAGTAAGTTTATCAAGACTGGGGGTAGATTTAAAGTTTGGCAGAGTACCCTGTCCCTCTATCTGGCTGTCCTACTTAGGATTAGGAGGACCACCAGCTTTCTGTCAATGGAAAGCTTTCTATGATGGCCCGATGGAATGGGGGACATCAGAGGAAGAGGCATTACACCATCCATCCAGTTCAGGGTGGAAAGTATGATGTCTTTTTTTAGCTGGAGCCTAGACAGCATGCATGTGCTGTCTGCAAGACCTGTTGAATGGAGTATAGGACTCTGCTTCTGCCTGATGCTGCCTGCCGCTTACCATAGGTTAAAAGCAGTGTTGCTGTTGTTTTGCTGCCTCCGGTCTGGTTTGGAAGCCGATACGTCACTTCCTGTACTTGGCTGAGGAGCACCAGCCATGTACAGTTTAATTACGCCTGGAATGTTTTTCTGTAGCTGGGATGGACTATTTTTTTATGTTTGCTGCCTCTCGTGTTTGTTAGTAAGCACTCGTGTTCACGCACGTGGTTCGTTTTCTGCCTTTGCCATTCACTTGTTCCATACTTTACATAATTAGTCATTTACAAGTAGTTGTGTTGTGCTTTGAAGATCTATGGAGAAATCCTTAACACGGGCTCTCCCAAAACAATATTCACTGCACTCTAGGAAACTCACCCCATATTGCTTTGCAGGCATTCCTTCTGCAACACATTGTTGCCCATAACTCATCCTGCGGTGGGCCTAGGGCAATGGGACAACCACCACCAAAACATTCAGAACAATGTGTTCTTTCTGTTCAGGGCATCTTGTGGTCACACTAAGTTAGAGGGGGTCCGAAAATCATAACCTCTTCCACCATTTAGTGCATATTTAAACTCTCTTATAGCTGGGGCTTTTGTTATTATAGCTGAAAGGATGTTGTGCTATAAGAGCCTTGCTTGTAATAATCACAGTGCAAATATGTACAATGCTCTAAGCTCTCCCAGTGCTAAAGGTTGATAATTGCCCCAAGGAAGGACTAAGTTGTCTTCACAGGGATATCTAGCCATGACCGGTGGTATTGCACCTTTGGCTAATGCACGAACACAGTTTATTTCTGACAATGGTTTAATGAATGCACAGAAACTCACCTGATAATGCTTTGTAGGCATTCCTTTTACAACACGTTTGCCCATAACTCAGCCTGTGGTGGTCCTACGGCAATGGGCCCACCACCAAAACATTCAGAACAATGTACTCTTTATGTTCAGGGCATCATGTGGGTCACACTAAGTTAGAGGGGGCCCAAAATCATAACATCTTCCAACATTCAATGCATATTTAAGCTTAATTATAGCTTGAACTTTTGTTTTTACAGCTGGGAGGCGTTTGTGTTCTTAGGGCCTTGCTTGTAATAATATTCTGACAGCCTTGCTTGGCCTGCAAATGTGTAATGCTCTATGCTCTCCAAAGGCTTAAGGATGATAATTACCTCAAGGCAGTAGTAACTGACTTGGCTCTACGTGGACATCTAGGCACTAGTAACTGACTTGGCTCCACATGGACATCTACACACAACCAGTGGTATTGCACCGTCTGCTAATGTACAGACACACTTTATTTCTGATAAAGGTTTAATGTACACACAAACACAATTTATTTCTGATAAAGGTTTAATGTACAGCATGGCTAAATATTTCTGCCATTTCACTGAGGACCTGGTACTTCTCCAGCCGTTTCCAGGTTTGGGGGACATTCTGAGCTTCTGACGTCAGAAGAAGCTCTGGCAGTGTTCTGTGACACTGTACTCTGAGTGCTTTTGGCTCCACAGGGACAACTAGCCACAGCCAGTGGTACTGCACCTTCTACTGTTGATTTTACAGGGACCTCTAGCCACCACCAGTAGTACTGCACAATCTGCTGTAGACCCTATGGGGACATCTAGTAACGACCTGCAGCACTGCACCCTTGTGCTGCTGACTCCACAGTTACATATTTAAAAGGCCTACTAGTCCTGAAAATGTGTAATACACTATGCCCTCAAGGGGCTGATTATATGGTTACACTGCAATGTTCTTTAGCAATCTTTTTTGTATGTTATTATGCCCTCTAGGGGCCAAATATATGCTTACATGACCATGCTTCTTCCAAATGCTACTTTATTGTGGTGCTCTGCAGGGGCTGTTCAGACCATTACAGTCTAATAATCCTTTTGTGTTGCTAACATTACAGTCCAATGCCAAGTGTATAAAGGAATGCACAAACACAGTTTATTTCTGATAAAGTTTTAATGTGCTGCATGACTAAATATTTAGAAGGTCCCAAATGCGAGGTTGTCATGTTCATTTACAATGCCAAGAGCTCTAACTCTTGTTTATGTGAAACCTATTGCATTGCAGATGCTTGTTTTTGCCCGTCACCACCAGTGATCTGGTGGCAGACAGAAAAGAACAATGTCTGCCACACTGAGGGAAAAAACTCCTGGGGTGTGGGTTTATTAGTTATTAGTTTTTCAATAACAAATTCCCACTTTGGGAGTTGGTGTTTGAAAACCAAAAACTTTGGGAAAGCTTGATGAATGGCTGTTAAAACTGTTGAGGGCTGTCCCCAAAAATGTTTGTACCTCTACAGGAATCACCATGACGGCAGTTCCATAAAGGTAAAGAAATCACTGCTGAACAGGCAATGGTTTATCAATCTGGCGCACCGCAATCAGTCAGGGTGGTGGACATAATGTCCTTCACCACCCTAATGAACTGAACTCTGTTTGACTAAATCTAAATCAGGCCCCGAATATGGGAAAATAAAGTACAGTGTGGGACACTGTATTTACCTTTTTGCTGACAGGGTTCTGCTTATTTAAACACAGTGAGGAGAATTAATTGACAAATGCATGTACCAAAGATGGGGTGCAATGGTGTGTTTGTCATTTGTGCTGATTTATGCTCTGAGAGCGGCAGCATTATGAAATAATTTTTAACAGCACTGAAAGATAGAAGGAATGTTGTGTAAACCATTTATTTAACTTCATTTGTTAAGAAAAAAAGAATTTCACACAAATGAATCAGCCCTGTGAATTACAGGAAATATTTCACAGTGAAGACATCTTTCTGTGAAATATGAGCTTTGAGACCTCTGACAAACATAGGTCTGCATTATTTCCAAAATTATTAAATATGTATTTGCAGCTCTGATAAAAGTACTACATAATAATAAAAGTCAGAACATTCAGATATGTGCTAATACCACCCAGACACAATGACTGTCCCAAAAACTGAGACAATGTATGACCCCCAAGAATCGATCCCCAGGCTGGGCACTAGGTTTCCCACATATTTACATTATATAGTGAAATATGTTTCCTGACACTATGAGACACATGAGCAAACATGCCTTTCAGAAAAAAAAGTTAGGGAACCTTTTGTTTTAGAGCACCATTATACCTATGGTCGTTGTTTCATAACACTTTGGTACTATTTTTTGTTTTAGGTACTTTGTACATCATATTGATTGACTGATTCATGCTTCTTCTTTGAAATATAACTAACTGATATGGAACCAGCAAACATGAAGTTTGTGGGCTGCAAGGCTTCCCACAACGTCTCAGGCGAGACCGAAGGCGGGACTTTATGTTGAAAATACTCCACAATGGAGCATTCCACTTGGCTGTGGTATTCCGGTTCTTTGAGGTGCCAGGGCGAAAGGTGTCAGCGGAAGGCCGGGTGGAAATGATCCACCTGGAGCTGCATAAAGATCGGAGAGTGGTCAGAGAGCCCTCTGGCTAAAATCGTGATGTCAGAAACTCTATGTTGGTAAGGCTGCGGGACCAGGAAATAATCCATTTGAAAAAATACAAGACATGGGCAGAGGAGAAGAATGTATCACCTCTGTCAGTAATGTAATGGACCCTCCACAAGTCCTCCAGGCCCAATGCAGAAATGAAGGAGGACATGGGCGTTGCACCCAAATCTGGGAGCGCTCCAATAGGGCGCCATTGATCCATGGTAGGGTTCACCACCCTAGTCCAGTCCCCACCCAACATTATTAGTACCCCAGGAATGTTGCCCCATAACATTATCATTTGTCCTACAAAAGTGGGAATAGAGGGAGGAGGTGTGTAAACGCATATAAACGTAATGGATTCCCCATGCAGCTCTCCTGCCACTGCAAGGTAATGGGCCTGACAGGCCGACCATGTTTTATTGTGTTGGTATGGAACAGTATTCCTAATCAGCATACCTTTACCCCTGGACCACCTCGTAAACCTAGAGTGGGAGACCTGAAAGTAACTAAATCTAGCCAAGCGTGGGACTCTGTTGCCAAGTAAGTGTGTCTCTTGAAGAAGAGGGACATCCACACCCACCCATTGGTCAGTGGCAGTGCTGCCCTTCTCTTAACCCTGTCAAGTAGGCCAGTGGTCTAATTTGTGAGGTAAAAATGTGGCTGTTTCAGTCTCCATGGAAAAGCCTCTGATGAGATCAGCATGCTTCTTACCAAATGAAGAGAAAAAAAATGTAATATAATTTCTCAAGACTCGTAGTAGGCCAGTGTCCTGAGAAATATGCTTGGATTTCTAAATGAAAATGAGAGTTTTGTCCATCTCCATCAGACTAGCAAAGTGTACTTTTACAGCTCCAACTACTAGCTAAGAAGAAGAAAGCTTATATGTGCTTGTCAGAGTTAAGACAAACCCTTTACTCCTACTAGTGTTAACATGGTCTGGGGATTGATACACGGGAGCTACAAAATTACACGCATGCACTCTAGCTTCCCATTTCTGTACTTAACATAGCTACCCCTAAAACATGCCACCGTATTTCTGACTGGTCATGCAAGAATTATAGAGTCACTTGATAACTAATGTATCTATGTGATGGCACAGGCCTGTCATGCCAGATTTTCTAATTTAATACAATAGCAGGAAAGGGCATATTACGCCTGGATTAAGACAATCACAATAAAATATATAAAAGCAATAAACCCGTTCCATCCTCTTTTTAAGAAAACATATTTGTAACCCAAAAACAAAGAGATTATTGTATCATTTACATAATAGGTCTCAAAAGCACATCTGGATCAGACGTTACCTGACAAGGTCTTTTCATTCTTATTGCTATGACATGGTATCTATAGCAGCAAAGCTCGCACGTCCACGATCCTCTTTCACTGATCCACTTTAACAAACAGAGTTGATGTGTGTACCGTACAGACCCGTCACATCTGCAAGGATTCAGAAGGTCGCCCTAAAAATAAAGCAAGCTGGATTATAGCCATGTTTTACAGAATTTGACCTTATGTTTGTTCAAGGATGTCTTGACTCACTTGTGGTATCATCAGTGACTGCAGAGGTGATTGAGAACACTAGTTATAGACCTTTACTTGACTAATGAGCTGAAGTCTTCGGCAAAGGTGCATAATGACGATAAGGGACAATGCCCAACATTACTGACCTATTTCAAGGGCATTTATGATAATAGCAACAATTTTGTCAGCACCAATAGCCCCTTCTTACTCGTTCTCTCTCCTTCCAGTAGTTAAGTTTTTGCTTATTGCCAGTGTTTTGAATTGGATAAAGAACAGATACATGTACAGCTTCAAACGTATATTTTATAGTTCTTAAGAAAGTTAATAGATTTGTGCCCAAATTTACGAAAAGTGGTGCTGCACCTAGTGCAGAGTCACTTTTCTTGCACACCTTAGTGTCTCCTTAACGGCACAATGTGTGTGCCGTATTTAAAATTCGGCGCACCATGGATGTAGTCAGGAGGACTAGTATCATAATTTTTTACGCTAGTCCGGCGCTTTGCAGGACTATTGTCAAAAATATTGATGCTAATCTTGCAAAGCACCCAGGGGCCCATTGAACACAATGGGAGCCTCTTCTTAATGCCTGCACTTAGCAGGCGTTAAAAAATGCAGATAAAAATGGCACAAAGGAATCTCCCATATTCCTTTGTGCCATTTTTACAACGCCCCTAGCGCCGGAACGCCCCCTTGCATACACTGTGCCTGGCACAGGCATAATGTGGCGCAAGGGGTTACAAAGTGGAGCAGTGCAAGCATTGCACCACTTTGTGAATATGGCACAGCATTTTTGCCCTTCCAACACCACATTAGCGTAAAACAAATGACGCTAATGTGGCATTGGAATGGAGCTAGGCCACCATAAAGCTGGGCCTAGTTTCGCTGCTTTAGTAAAATTATATTCTTCACATAAATATGTTAGTTCATACATTTAATAAGCACTACCTCCCCAAGTTGAAAAGTCTCAAAACACCATATGCTATATTCAGAAATAACTGATAGTTGCATCAAATCATGAAAGAAGGAAATGCTAAAGATCCTAAAAGGATTACTATTTTTGATTTTCCCTGGCAGCACACAATATCTGTTTATATACTCTAGGAGGTGTTGGACAAGCTGTCCAGTCTTGGTACTATCTGTAAAAAAATTATATATCAATTACCAACTTCAAATTCAGCATTCTCTCTAATGACCATATAGTTACATAGATAAGTACTGGATTTGAAAAAGGACTGGTGCTTAACGGGTATTAGGAATCATGGACAAATAATTTAGTGACTATGACAAAGCTGAATTTGAAACTGTATGGTATCTGTTATCTTACACTTACCACCCTAAGACAATAGCATTTTTCTAGAAGTACGAAATGATTTAAGCGAATCGTCGGAGATGAATTCTCTTATCTACATTTACTCAGATTGTAGAAAAAAAACACTTCCTCTCAGAACTGATTATCCTCAGAACTGCTTCCTTCCTAGACACTTAGCAAAGAACTGCCAGCCTTCTTCATTTCACTGCTCAAAAATCTGGATATCATCCAGTTACCATTCCTCAATTGATCTTTCACGTAATTGATGTTTTGATTTATTTGTTCCCTGATAACTACTTCTACCTTTCGCCAATTATTAAATTGGGGTTACGATACGTCTTTTTTTCCCCAATTTATAGGTGTGCGATATATACTCGCCTGCCCCTCTGGATACTTGGCTATCTTCACTGTTAAAGCTAGATTGTGGATTGAGGTAAGAATGTGGATGCGCAACTGTGTGTATTTCTAGCTGCTGGATCAGTGGCCGAGGACAGCTGAGTGGAGCAGAAGTGCAGGTTCTGTTGTTTTGTCTTTTCCTATATGTGTAACTTGGATCCTCATTAAAAATAAAGAGCACAGTTTGTATCTGACTAAATCCTGCCTGGTGCGTCTATAAATTACCGTTCTAACAGTCGTGCTGACACGTCCTGGGAATAAGGAAGGTCTGGCAGGATGGAAAGGCTACTTTAGGCTAAGACAGTGAGAGGTCAAGTGAAAAGTAACCTGCCACATACTAGGAAAACGATGGAGGAGAGCAGTAAGCCTGTTGGATCCAATAAATAAACTCCGCGTGGGGCTAATGGGGCTTACAGTGAAGAAGCCTTCTAATTGCCGGGGCTACAGAGCTGCTAAAGCAATAGGCAGAGGTCTAGGGCATGGCAAGGTAATCATTTCCAATTTGTGCCACAGGTCAGTGCACTTGTATGTATTTGGCCTCTTCAACTGCCTTGGGTAAGGAGGCTAGGGCTTGACAAACTAGCCTGCATTACCTGGATCAAGTGTGCAATTCATTTCTATGGGTGGCATGATAATGTAGGCGAGAGGAGGCCTTCAACGGTGTGATGTAGCACTGTTGGGTGTCCTTGTCACTGGGCAGTGGGCTTTTGGTTATGCAAGTATCTACTGCCTTATATTCATTGTGTATACATATAAAACAGTGAAGGCTGCCAGGGTGAGTGCCTGAAGCATCTGTGTGCAGGTATGCTCAGCAGAAACTTAAACAACCGGTAAAATAGTGTGAGAAGGGAAGGACATGCTTCATCTAGATTGTCACATGAAGAAGATGGCAGCTGTACGCGGTGTTTGTCTGCCACCATGAAGAGGATATGCATCCTGTGCTCAAGATTCTAGATTTACAAATTGAAGTGAACAGTTGGGTTCAAGCATACCTACACCTTTCTTGAATGCACACTATGCAAGACGAAGGGAGAGCCAGAAAACAGGCCCTGAGCAACTGTCACATTCCTTGAATTGTTTGGAGGACTGCTTCTCTCATCATGGGAGATATGCAAGTAAAGGATACGGAACCGTAGAGGTTTGGGAAAAGATACTTGTGTTGTGCAGCAAATACAGAAGTGTTTTTTACATATATATTTGTGGAGTGTAGCTATCCTGGCACTTAAATTGCCGACATCTTTAGGATAAGTGACTTGTCCTCCGAATAAAGATATTTTTGTGCTAATAATTTTTGCCTCGGGGAATTCTGATGTATACTCACAGAAAGAGACAGAAAGACACACATACACGCACACAACCTGCATCATGTCTTGCGTTATTGCTTAATTTTTTTGATTATTTGTGTATTTGGGTGTGCTTGCTGTTGGAAAAGAATATCAATGCTGTTAATGTACAGTGTTCCTTTCACTGTGTGTTGCTGATGGACCATGTGTTGCTGACCCTTTCCTATTCTGAGTCTGCTTGCAAGCTCTGCTCTGATGGACTGTCCTGCGGCTTTCTCTACCTAATTGGAAACTCCCAGTCACCTCTTTAAGGCCAGAGGAGAGGGGACTGAAAACTGTGACAGAGGGGCTTCCCATGCTGCACCATAGTTCATGCTAGGCCAGTAAGGCTGCGACCCACCCCTTCAGAGGTGATGGGATCCTGGGCTTGGGAGCAGAGGGAGCCCAGAGGGTCTTGGTCTTGGACCACAGGCTTTGGAGAGGGAGCACCTGGCACCGGAGGCAAGTGCAAACACTGGAGACTGCCCAGAGGCGGAAAACAGCCTTGGGTTCATGGTATCCAGCAGTCCACCGTGAGTGACAATCTCAGGTCCCCCTCTGAAGGAACGGAGGCCAGAGCCGTGTGAAGAATGGATCTGGCCGCCAGGGGACTTCAAGGTCGCTCATTAAAGGTCTGAACTACCAGCACAAAAAAAACACTAGAGGAAGAAGACCGAGAGGAACAAATGAAAAGGACGCAAAGAGGTACAAGCCATGTTGAGATAGCACCAGACAGATAGGAAAGAAAACACTTCCATTACAACTTGCAACTACAGACCACATCCGGTGAGCTCATTTGAGCCCGAGCTAGAGGCTGTGTGAAAATTAATCATGACAGTACCCTAAAAAAGGAAGATGAGCTATCCCGAATATGGGAACTAAATAACACTACTCAATAGCTTAGAGAAAAAAGCAGAGACCAGGAACTTGCATGCACATCCCCACCCTATCTTATCGCAACCTAAAGGGAATCTGTGGTAAACATCAGGGGCTCCCTCCTACTCCCAGTTCATAAATCAACAATATACCTTAAAACCAAGACCTGGTACATAACAAAAATGAAGGTGTAAAGATGGAGGCATGAGTGGCCTCACGAAAAAAAACGCCTCACCAATACAAACTACAGAAGTATGTGCTTGTGAGTTCACCACAACCCACCATGAAAAAAGGGCTGCAATCGAGAACTGCTTTACAACACAAGAAAAGACCCACTGGCGATCTATGTGAGCTGCATAAAAGTGCGTTTCTACGACGGCACCAGACAGAGTGGGAAAGGTGGAGTGGAAGGTGAGGGACCAAATGAATGACATGACAAGTGTGAAAGAGAACGCATCACTAAAGCATGAAACAGACCTCCTGGCGATACACAGAAGAACACCGGCGGTACTAGCAGCCACCTTTCTGCCACGGTTTCCGCGGCAATAGCACCACCATGAAAACCATGGCGGAAAGGCTACCGGTGACAGGGAATTTCTTCCCTGTCACCGGTAGACAACTCCCACCCCACCTAGCAAGCACTAAATCCCTCTCCATACACAGCACCCCCTCCGACCTCCATACACAGCGCCCCCTCTCTTCATACATGCACACGCACACAGACAGCCACACGCACCATGCATATACTCATTCACCTACACTTACGTATACGCATTCACTCACACGCATTCATACATGCATTCACTTCAACATTCATACACTTATACAGACAAGCATTCACAACAACACTCACATTTGCATATACATATGCGTGCAAACACACATTCACAACAACACACACTTGCATACATACACACTTACATGCATACACATACTCACATCAACATTCAGACATGCATACACACATTCATGCACACACGCAGACACCACACACTCACACGCAACACCTCCCACCCTCCTCCCCTGTCGGACGATCACCTTACCTGCTCCGGGGAGAATGTCATCTGGCAGGGAACGGACATGCCGTATTATTACACATAATATGGCGGGCGGTGTCCTTAACCACCCCAGCGCCTCCACCCACCAGCATGACTACTGCTGGATGTCCACCCAAAGTGTGGTGGAAATCTGGCAGTACTTGTAATATGGTGGGCGGAAGACTGCCAGCACTGGTCATCTTCTGGCACCCGTGGCTTTGGCGGTCTCCTGAGAAGGGCCAGAGTGTCATGAGGGGTGGATGTCTATGTGAAAGTAGTGGAAGATTATGGTAAGAGGAACTTGTGGTAGATTGTTCTGACGGAGACGCGCAGTTGGCTGCTTATGATAAGGTACCAGGATATGAGGTAAAGAGGTGTGATTGTTAGCTGGTTGAAACACTAGTAGCTGGCTGGTAATCAGGGAGATTATTTATAAATCTATATGAAAGTATATTGGTTAGTAAGCTACTCAGCCAGAAGAGCATATGTTTAAGTGGCAGAGTTACCAGCATACCTCATAAGAATTAGTGGGTAGAGAAGTAGGTCAGGTAAGTATTCATGTTCCAGTCCTGAATTTTCGTGATGAAGGAGTCCATGTGTAGTACAGTGCCAGATGCACTGAATACCTCCAACATGGCCGTTCCCAATTCTCCAGGCGGAACAATGGGCACCCCACTAGCCGCACAGGAGAAGACACCTGTGGCTGCCAGCGCCATAAAAGATGGACTATTCAGGTTCTAAGGCATCGGAGGGAGAGAGGAAAACGCGAAACAAGAGGAAGACTGCTGCGGGATGACGGAGGAGCTGGACAGCGAGGACAGTGGAGAGAAAGCCTGTGTAGACAAAAACAGTGGCTGGGAGAAGGAGAGAACAGATGGTGTCGGATGAGAGCGAGGAGCAGCTCTGGGAGCACTGCTTACATGTCCAGCGAGCCCAGAGGAGAAGCAGATGTTCTGAACCAAGAAATCATGACCTAGAAGGGCCATGGTATCAGGCAAGTCCTGTTGCCACATGGGGGCTTCTTTCAGAGGTGGTGGGCTGGTGTACAGGGGCACAAGTCAGGCATGTGGTGAGTTCTGTACTATCACTATAAATCACTCACCACTGCTCACCGGGTGGAGGGCACAATAAACAAGAGCTCAATCTGGCCTATGTTATGTAACATGTAAGCTATTTTATACTACTGTCCAAGGGTTAGCACGCTGCACTCTGAGGGTGGCGACAACGCCAATCAGCAGACGATCTAAAGTTGGTTCAGAAATGTGCCTCAGGATAAGGCATGATCCTCTGACCCTTCTGGGAGACCAAAGATACAAAGGTTCCCTCTTCTGTGCCCGTCTTTCAAGTCTGTGAGACTTCTCTCCAGTCATGCTAGTCTTAAATTTGTGGCTGTTAAACCTTTGGTCCAGCTCTGTTTATGATATTCCAGAAGGCTTATACGCGGCTATGCTTCTGTCATTCTTTAGCCTTGTAGTTGAATATCCTGTTTAATGCAGGCAAGGTAATTCTGCATAGAGTCTGCTAGCTTTTGTATATTGGACATGTAGTGTATCGAGATTCTGCATGATGAGGTCCAAAGTAGGGTTAGTGTCCAGTTTGAGTTCGATCGGTGAGTCAGAGTCTGTGTGGGGGGGGGGAGGCGGTTCTCCTGTCTGGATCACTTTTGGCCAGGTTTTATGTTCTTCTGGTCACCCCTGGCATCTTTGTTGTCATGTGCTCTAGGAATGGACATAATGACTATGCATGAAGATTTAGCTGATATCTCCGGAAGGAGTGTAGAGGGTAAGCAGGTGTGTGTCAGGTCCTAGGTGAGGGTATGTTAATGTTTAGGGAGTGGAGAAATCCCCTCCCCCCCCAGTAAATCAGTGATAGCCATTTTGGAGTCAGGCAGGGCCTCCAACACTTGTTAGGGTGCCATGCAGTGTAAGCTTGATGAATTGGGAATCCTGCTTGGAGGCCAAAAGAGGGTAAGATGAGCCGCGCAGCAGCAGCACCGTATATTCTGGTTATCAAGATGGTAATGGAGGGTGTACGCAACCCCTCCGGATGGCAGGAAAAGCTGCTGTGGCTGCTGTGGCTGCAGGCATGGCGGAGCAAAGGAACTAGGCTGCCATCTTCCCAGGCGGTAGCCACGCCCCTCCATGTGGCTCCCACAACCAAACCAAATATCTGGAGAATAAATAACCTCCTCACAGAAAACCCTATGTTTAGGGGTAACACGGCAACTGCAGCACTGAGTTTAAAAAACAGACTCCAACACATAGCCCACCATTATGGATGTGGCTATTCATAAAAGAAGTGGCATAGCTTGAGGGGTTTACCAAATGGGACCTGATGGGTATATTAACCCTTCTTAACTTGGATTCAAAGAAGAATGAAATTGTTTGAAGAAATATAAACCGATTTCGACCTCAACAATTCTGAAATCTTTTCACATATCAGTCTGAGGCATATCCAAAGGTGCATATAATCTTCAAGACAGAAATTTGAGAGTACACACAACAGAAAACATGGTACTATCCGAAAAAAATATATAAAACCTTGATCAATAAAATACCAAATTCATTATCATGGCTTAGACAAGAAGTTAGAGGACGAAGTATGAGTAGGACTAGGAATAGAAAGAAGCAATTCAACACCTGGAAAAGTCAGGCTTTCGTTGGATGCAACTGAAAATGTTGCAGAGTCTAGTTTATCCGTATTTAAATTGTGAGATTCTGAGGGTACAACAATTATCTTGGTTAAAAGGCTGTGGTCAAGTAATAACTTTTTACTACATGACTTGGGCTTCCTCCAAATTAGAGAGGTTATAGACAGGAATGGAGGACTTCGAGTTATGGCACAAGTAGCACAGATCACAATGGGTGCAAGCCTCAAACTTTTCATTTTGGGAATATGACCATAGGGCTCTCCTCTCATATACACTCAAACATTTAGTAATGCAGGTCTAGCGGGGGTGAGAAGATATATCACAAGACACTGTGGCAGCAGAAACAGTCCAAGAATGTCAGATTAGAAGACCAACATGGATTGGAGTTTGTTGGTCGAAAAGAGCACATATGAAAATAGAGGTTGAACTGGGAAAACATAGGGCCTGATTTAGGTCGTGGCAGAGGGGATTACTCCATCACAAGTGTGACAGATTTACCGTCCACCTTATTGCGATCTCATGATATTTTATGGGGATCATAATAAGGAGGAACGGTATATCTGTCACGTTCGTGACATGGTATTCCCTTCGCCAGGATCAAAATCAGACCCTTAATGATAAGGGAAACTTGTGGAAAACATTGTAGCATAGATTGAACACTGAACTAGATAGCGTTGACTGATCTAGCTCCCCCTCATTCTTTATTGCACCCTCCCTATTTTCAATGATGTAAATCTACTGGGCCTGTATGTTTATGTTAAATAATGAAAATTCAATACAAATATTTTGAAAAGAGTGACAAAATATGTAGTGAAGGAGGGTAGCTGAGCCATCCATAACGGAAATATTTCCAAGCAGTAGTAAGTTTATTTATGGTCATGCCCCTCTGAACAATATTTCTCATCATCCCTTCCATTTTGGCTGCTAGTGTCTTTTCAAAGCACATCTTGATACAGTGACAAGTACTATTCGTATTTGCTTATAGACTCCACTACTTACTGCTGCCCTTGGGAATAATGAGTAGTAATACTGCATCCTTCGAAAAAATTTAAATGGCTCGTCAAGTGCAGCCTGTGCTTTCTGGCTGCATGACATCACAGAAAACAGCTGGATTCTGACAGCAAACCTTACTCCCAATTTACTGTTGTCAAAAAGTGAATCATAAATATTGACTGAATGGACCAGGTTATGAAAGCTTGGATATGCCATTTTGCAGTTTTTACTTTATAACATTAGGAGAATGTGCTGATTCTGTTTGTTCTTATTGCAGTAATGGACTCTCTCTTAGTTAGAGAATGCTCCAATATCTGCAGTAGGAAGGTTTCCTTTTTCCATTTCACAATGCCAAACAGTCATACATCCCTCTTACCATACTCCCTCTTTCACATCTGTTTCTATAGAGTTTTTAATTTCAAATTTCTACCTTTGATGCACCCCACGTAGCACTACGAAACAAATTAAATATTCATACTAAATGTTAGTTCAGCACAACTGGGAGTGTCCGGATGACTTTGAAAAATAGGTAGCAGAGTACTTTACAATCCTAGATAGGGTGGGATGACTCTGATACAGTCGTGTCTCCTAAACACCAGCAGGCCTGAGGCAGGCCGCAAGGTATCCAGTAGTTGGACAGGGGAGTATGTTTCTTCCCTGTCCTTTGCGGCGAATGGCCAGAAATGCCCTCGAGGGCATTAACTGGGTGACATGTCTGTGCTACCTCAGGTTCTGAATAGATGAGGCTCTCAAAGGCACCAGTAGGACTTCATGCACTTAGTAAAAGCTAGGGAGGGGTATATCTAGAATAAACCACAGATCTCTATCCATGTTGTCTAAAAACATTAAATGTTTGCCTTAGCATGGCAACTGGAGGCACTGTAGGGGAAAGTGGGATCTCTCTCAGAATGTGGGATGTCTAGCACAGAGATGTCTACATGCCCAAAGGAGAGATGCACACAGACGCGGATTCATCTTTCCCTGTGATAGGATACAAGGCTCAAGATGGGATGGGTGAATATGCATGATCTTCTGCCTGAATGTATTATGTAGCGTGAGGTGGACTAATCTGAAAGGGATGAGTTGAACTCATCTCCTAGAAAAGTGATCAACTTGCTTTGCTTGAAGATCATTCATGTCCACTGTGTATTTATTTACCCGCTTAAATGTCATGGTACACAAGCTTGTGGTAACTGCTCTTGTGAGAGGTTATTGCTCTTTAAAACAAAGGGAGGGCAGGAATGTGAGCAGACGGACTTCTTTCACTGCTGCCTCTGTTGGTCTTCCCTTTCAGGTCCAGGTATGACTAAGACAGATACGTATGGTGGACATGGTGGGGCTGGGACAGATAATAGGGCCAGGCACCAAAATAAAAGTGGCCCCCTGTAGCGAATCCGAAAGCTAGAAAAAGTGCCCCACATTTGCAAATAGGGCAGTTTAAACTTGTAAATACATGTTGCATGGGTGTTTTGAACGGTGTGGGAGTAGACATGCATTTGTGCTTGCTACGGGCATTGTATGTGGGGATATTGGAAAAATCAACAGGAAACATTGGACCACCAGACCATAAAACAATATCACAAACCTCAAAAAAACAGCCCAGAAACCAACCTATTGCACCATCCCTTCTAGCACCGCTTCAATGCCCTGTAGGCCAGTCGGACCTTGATGGTGGGCTTGGGGTGAGCAGACCTTATCTTGTAGCCACATTGAGAAGCAATTCTACAGACTATGCGGTCTCCAGTGCAGCTATAACTGAGAAGCCCTGCAAAGCTAGCAGTAGCTGTTCACTTTAAGATGGTGCCGAAAGGTGAGCAGTGGCCCAAGCAGGTTTCAAAAACATTGTGGACAGGCCATGTACTTTCCTAACCTGTATAAAATGGTGAGTGAGGAAGCACCTGGTGAGGATACTATATCCCAGAGTATTCTGCAATGAACTCGTAATTGTCAGGACACCTGCCTTAGAATGCCTGGGGAGTCATGAAAAACACAAGCAGTGCATCCCTCCTTCCCTCACCCCAGGGTAAAGAAATAGGGCATGGCAGCCGGTGACAGAGGAACTGCTAAACACTGTGAATGAGCACAAGAGTGCCTTTGAGATAGTGAAAGTGGTGCTCCCTAAGAAGCCCATACACTGAGACTAAGTTAACACTGAAAGATAGGCCCATTGGCCAAGAGGGATAAGTATGGCACTCAAAAATCAGAGGCCAAAATGCTTCAACGCAAAATAGGATTTCTTCAAGCAGCAATGCTTCTCTACTGATGTTCTGAATAAAACTAAAGGAGAGGAAGGGGACCAGGCAGAAGCACAACTTACTTAGGGGAAGGCCCCAATTGTGGGCACTGTGAGGACACTCATTTTTCAGTGTCCAGAGTAGATCAAAGAATAGTTAAGACCAAGGTTTGTCTGGAATACCTCACGTTGCAACATTCAGGAGTGGAACAGAGTCACAATGGTGGTCCGAAATCTTGCTGTCCTAGAGACCCAGAGGAAGCTGTGTCAAGATGAGAAATGCCAGTTTGTGACATTCTAAGGAAATGCTTTAAAAATATTGTTGAAAATGGAATCGAAGCTGGAAAGCCCTGAGAATAGAATAAGTGCTGCCCGTATCAGAGTGTTGGAGATGCTGCCACTCTCTAAGAAGGTAGATATGGTTGCCCTGTTACTTTCTTTGCTGAGAGGAAATGTCCTACAAGCAGTGACTGAGGCTAAAATATCCATCATAAGAGTGTAGAGAGTTTCCACAAGAGGAGCAGAAGGGAATACATGTGAGGTGAAGGGAGCAGGCACACGGCTATTGGAGCTAAGTAGTCTGACTCAAAGAAAAGTGTCAATGAGGCTGCTGCAAGAAAGAGAAATCTTCAGTTCCGAGGTGTAAAAAAACATTCTGTATTCCCTGACTTGAGCAGAATGACAATGCAGAAACGATGGGAACTAAGAGAGACCTTATACAACCAAATTTGTTAGCTTCGCTCGGGTATCCAGCAGAGCAGGTAATAAAGGGTGATAAAATGTACATATTCACCCAGGTGCTTGTATCCCAAGACTTCCTGAGGACAAACTTGAGAGCAACTTTGGCATGAGGCCAGGATCAAATGTCACATGTTTGCTTCAAGTGCCATAAAATTCTCCCTGTCAATCAATTAATCAATCAAAAAATGTATAGAGTGCACTACTCACCCGTAAGGGTCTTAAGGCACGGGGGGAGGGAAAAAAGGAGGGGGGGTGGGAAGCCGATTACTGTTCGAAAAGCCATGTCTTGAGGTGTTTTCTGAAGAGCAGGAGGTTCTGAGTCTTGCGGAGGTTGGTGAAGAAGGAATTCCATGTTTTGGGGGTGAGGTAGGAGAAGGACCTGCCTCCGGTGGTGGCGCGTTGGATGTGGGGGACTGTGGCGAGTGCGGGGTCGACGGAGCGGAGGTGGCGAGTGGGAGTGTGGAAGTTCACTCTTTCGTTGAAGTAGGTTGGTCCAGTGTCGTGGAGGGATTTTGCGTGGATGAGGATTTTGAAGGTGATCCTTTTGTCGATTGGAAGCCAGTGAAGGGATCTGAGGTGAGAGGAGATGTGTTCATGGCATGGGAGGTACAGGATGAGGCGGGCGGCTGAATTCTGGATCCTCTGGAGTTTTCATTTGAGCTTGACTATGGTGCCGGCATAGAGGGCGTTTCCGCAGTCTAGCCTGCTGCTGATGAGTGCATGGGTGACGGTCTTTATGGTCTCTATGGGAATCCAGTTGAAGGTTTTTCGCAGCATGCAGAGGGTGTTGAAACAGGAGGAGGTGATGGCGTTGATTTGCTGGGTCATGGAGAGGAAAGAATCCAAGATGATGCTGAGGTTGCGGGCGTTGGGGGGGATCATAGGCGGTGGGCCACCAGGAGTCGTCCCATATAGTTTTGTTGGGGCCGAAGATGATGATTTCGGTTTTGTTGGAGTTTAGCTTGAGGTGCTTTGCTGTCATCCATTTGGCGGTGTCAAGGAGTCCGGCGTGGATGTTGGTTTTGGCGATGGTAGGGTTGCGGGTGAGGGAGATGACGAGCTGGGTGTCGTCTCCGTAGGATATGATGGTGATTCCGTGTGGCCGGAGGATGTTGGCGAGTGGGGCCATGTAAATATTTAAAAGGGTGGGGCTGAGGGAGGACCCTTGGGGGACTCTGCAGATGATCTTGGTGGCTGGGGAGTAGAAGGGAGGGTGGCAGACTTTCTGGGTTCTTTTGGTGAGGAAGGAGCCAAGCCAGTCTAGGGCCTTGTGTTGAATACCTGCGTTGTAGAGGCGTGTGCAGAGTATTTGGTGGCAGACAGTATCGAAGGCAGGGGAGAGGTCCAGGAGGATGAGTGCGACGGTCTCGCCCTTGTCGCCTCTGGTTCTGATGTCGTCAGTACATGCGATGAGGGCGGTCTCAGTGCTGTGGTTCTTGAGGAATCCAGACTGGGAGGCATCTAGTGCATTGCTTTCCTCTAGGAAGTGAGACAGGTGGGTGTTCACTAGTTTCTCAGCGACCATGGCGGGGTAGGGGAGAAGCGAAATTGGGTGGTAGTTGGTGAGGTCATCAGGGTCTGCTCTGGGCTTTTTCAGGAGTGCAGTGATTTCTACGTGCTTCCAGGAGTCTGGCAAGGCGGCGGCATCGAAAGAGCTGTTGATTTCGGCGCAAAGCTTGGGAGCAATGGTTGGGCTGGCTTTGTTGAAAGTGCGGTGGGGGCAGGTGTCCGAGGGGGAGCCTGAGTGGATGGAATTCATCGTTTTTTCGGTTTCTTGAATAAACACAGGTGATGAAAGAGGTGGTTAATACTTGGCATAACTTGATAACTAGAGGAGATAATTATAGGGTCTGAAAAACACTGATTTTGTTGTACGTCATTATCTCCATAGAGGTAGTTGAAATGTTCAGTTACTTTGGTTTTCAAGGCATCCTCAGCGAAGTGATATGTTGAAATTGCGCACTCATACTCTGATGAAGACTGCAGGCCTTGCGAAATCTATTCAACCACTCTATATGGTGGGTTAAATTTTTATCAGAGCAAACTATTTTTAGGACCTTCTGGCCTGGTTTTTTGCCAACTGGGGCTCTCAACTAGCAAAAAAGGGTGTTCTGTTCAATCAGAAAGTGAATTAGCAATAAAGATGTCTTCAAATCTTGGTTTACCATTTTATATTGGTGTGTTTAAAGACAGTGGTCAAATGTCAGCATATTTCTTCTTACAATCTGCTGCTTATTTTATCTTGGGGATTGGTGTTTACCTTGCCTTCTGACTGCAAAGTTAGAGAATTTTGTAAAGTGAACTATTGGACAACTATGCTGGACACACAACATTTATAAATGAACTTTATAATTATTTCAAACTATATTTCAGTAGCTAGGAAAGCATTTTTTGTAATTCTGAAGTGAGATAAAAACAAAGATTTTAAAAGGATCAAAACGAGTCTGAATACTTTACTTGGTTATGTGCAAATAAATATTTGCTGAAACCTGATTTCCACACATTTTTGTTTGTACGACATATAGTTTTATCAGTAAAACTGCATGTCAGTGAAATAGTTTGTAGCCATTTCAATGAAAAATGTGTGCCTGTAAACGGCAGTGTGCTATCTACCACATCATGGTTTAGCAATACATTGATTAAAAAAAATGATGACAATGCTATCTGTGAACTAAGAGGCAAGTCAGGGGTCACTCCTACATGTGAACTAGATTTTAATATACATGGAACAAATGTTTAGTTTATGAAATCAAACAAAATAATTTTGTACAACAGAAATACTGAACTCACTTATTTGAAGGTGCTCTTATGTGATAATTAAGAAAAAAGGTAACTCTGTGAAATAAAATATTTGCCTAGGGTCACACAATTTGAGAAGAGTTTATGGGTCAAGCACATTACAGTTAGGTCAATTTGAGATGAGTTTATGGGTCAAACACATTACAGTTAAGTCGAGTCAACTCAAGTCACTAGGCCTGCAGGTCTGGAACATTCTGATTTATCAAGGCTTGGATTGCTACTGTGTTGGCTCAGTAATACAGATGGAAGCCTAATAGAGTGAATAGGCATTGAGCATGTAATGTCAATTAATACTCTAAGGGAGACTTACAGACAAGGGTGCACACATATAACATGTACAGTAATGTGCTGTTTCCACAACTTTGTATACATGTGCTAGTTGTCTCACTCTTCGTTCTGCCTACTGGGATAGTAAACTATGCGTCACCCTGTGGTTTTTATGTTCACTAAAGAATCAATGTTAGAACTGGTCCTCTCTGCAAGGTCACCCCCAAACCTTTTGCTTTCACCCCCTCTTATTATTGCTGAATTAATTTTGTTGGCCGTATGACTCTTTGCCCTTTGCCACTACTAACCAGTGCTAAAGTGCTTGTGCTCTCTCCTTTAATCGTGGTAAAATTACCTTATATCTGACTGGCATATGTGTTTACTTATAAATACCTTGTAGAGTGGTATACCATATAGCCAAGTCCTGTAAATTAAATGCTACTAGTGGGCATGCAGCACTTATTGTGACACCCATTTAAGTAGCCCCTTAAAACATGCCCCAGGTCTGCCATTGCATCCTACCGATGCAGTTTTAAACTGCCCTTTCAACCTGGTAAAATAAATATTCCTTTTAATACATATAAGTCACCCTTAGGGTAGGCCCTTACTGTAGGAGGCTGGCCTGGTTTGTAGTGGGTACCAAGGGGTACTTACACTCTGCACCAGGTCCAGGCATCCCTTATTAGTGTAGATGAGGTGTCTAGCAGCTTAGGCTGATAGAAAAGGTAGCTTAGCAGAGCAGCTTAGGCTGAACTAGGAGACATGCAAAGCTCCTACTATACCACTGGTGTCATATGCACAATATCATAAGAAAACACAATACACAGATATACTAAAAATAAAGGTACTTTATTTTTATGACAATATGCCAAAAGTATCTCAGTGAGTACCCCTGTATGAGGATAGCAAATATACACAAGATATATGTACACAATACCAAAAATATGCAGTAATAGCAATAGAAAGCAATGCAAGCAATGTACAGTCACAATAGATTGCAATGAGAGCAGATAGGTATAGGGGCAACACAAACCATATACTCCAAAAGTGGAATGCGAACCACGAATGGACCCCAAACCGATATGAGCTTGTAGAGGGTCGCTGGGACTGTAAGAAAACAGTGAGGGTTAGAAAAATAGCCCACCCCAAGACCCTGAAAAGTAGGTGTAAAGTGCACCTAAGTTCCCCAGAGAGCACAGAAGTTGTGATAGGGGAATTCTGCAAGGAAGACCAACACCAGCAATGCAACAACAATGGATTTCCGGACGAGAGTACCTGTGGAACAAGGGGACCAAGTCCAAGAGTCGCGACAAAGTCGAGATTGGGCAGATGCCCAGGAAATGCCAGCTGAGGGTGCAAAGAAGCTGCCACCGGATGGTAGAAGCTGTGGATTCTGCAAGAACGAAGAGGACTAGGAACTTCCCCTTTGGAGGATGGATGTCCCACGTCGTGAAGAAGCTTGCAGAGGTGTTCCCACGCAGAAAGACCGCAAACAAGCCTTGCTAGCTGCAAGGGTCGCGGTTAGGGTTTTTGGATGTTGCTGTGGCCCAGGAGGGACCAGGATGTCGCCAATTGCGTGAGGAGACAGAGGGGGCGCCCAGCAAGACAAGGAGACCTCACAAAAGCAGGCAGCACCCGCAGAAGTGCCGGAACAGGCACTACGAAGAGGAGTGAACCAGAGCTCACCCGAAGTCACAAAAGAAGATCCCACGACGCCGGAGGACAACTCAGGAGGTTGTGCACTGCAGGTTAGAGTGTCGGGGACCCAGGCTTGGCTGTGCACAAAGGAAATCCTGGAAGAGTGCACAGGAGCCGGAGCAGCTGCAAATCACGCGGTACCCAGTAATGCAGTCTAGCGTGGGGAGGCAAGGACTTACCTCCACCAAACTTGGACTGAAGAGTTACTGGACTGCGGGAGTCACTTGGACAGAGTTGCTGAGTTCCAGGGACCACGCTCGTTGTCCTGAGAGGGGACCCAGAGGACCGGTGATGCAGTCTTTTGTTGCCTGACGTTGCAGGGGGAAGATTCCGTCGACTCACAGGAGATTTCTTCGGAGCTTCTAGTGCAGAGAGGAGGCAGACTACCCCCACAGCATGCACCACCAGGAAAACAGTTGAGAAGGCGGCCGGATCAGCGATACAAGATTGAGGTAGTCGTCTTTGCTACTTTGTTGTGGTTTTGCAGGCGTCCAGAGCAGTCAGCAGTCGATTCTTGGCAGAAGGTGAAGAGAGAGATGCAGAGGAACTCTGATGAGCTCTTGCATTCGTTATCTCAAGAATTCCCCAAAGCAGAGACCCTAAATAGCCAGAAAAGGAGGTTAGGCTACCTAGGAAGGAGGCTAGGCTAGCAACATAGGTAAGAGCCTATCAGAAGGAGTCTCTGACGTCACCTGCTGGCACTGGCCACTCAGAGCAGTCCAGTGTGCCAGCAGCACCTCTGTTTCCAAGATGGCAAAGGTCTGGAGCACAATGGAGGAGCTCTGGGCACCTCCCCTGGGAGGTGCAAGTCAGGGGAGTGGTCACTCCCCTTTCCTTTGTCCAGTTTCACGCCAGAGCAGGGCTGGGGGATCCCTGAACCGGTGTAGACTGGCTTATGCAGAGATGGGCACCATCTGCGCCCATCAAAGCATTTCCAGAGGCTGGGGGAGGCTACTCCTCCCCAGCCCTGACACCTTTTTCCAAAGGGAGAGGGTGTAACACCCTCTCTCTGAGGAAGTCCTTTGTTCTGCCTTCCTGGGCCAAGCCTGGCTGGACCCCAGGAGGGCAGAAACCTGTCTGAGGGGTTGGCAGCAGCAGCAGCGAAACCCCGGGAAAGGTAGTTTGGCAGTACCCGGGTCTGTGCTTGAGACTCGGGGGATCATGGAATTGTCTCCCCAATGCCATTCTGGCATTGGGGTGACAATTCCATTATCTTAGACATGTTACATGGCCATGTTCGGAGTTACCATTGTGACGCTGTACATAGGTAGTGACCTATGTACAGTGCACGCGTGTAATGGTGTCCCCGCACTCACAAAGTCCGGGGAATTTGCCCTGAACAATGTGGGGGCACCTTGGCTAGTGCCAGGGTGACCTCACACTAAGTAACCTAGCACCCAAGCTTTACCAGGTAAAGGTTAGACATATAGGTGACTTATAAGTTACTTAAGTGCAATGGTAAATGGCTGTGAAATAACGTGGACGTTATTTCACTCAGGCTGCAGTGGCAGGCCTGTGTAAGAATTGTCAGAGCTCCCTATGGGTGGCAAAAGAAATGCTGCAGCCCACAGGGATCTCCTAGAACCCCAATACCCTGGGTACCTCAGTAACATATACTAGGGAATTATAAGGGTGTTCCAGTATGCCAATGTGAATTGGTGAAATTGGTCACTAGCCTGTTAGTGACAATTTGTACAGAGAGAGCATAACAACTGAGGTTCTGGTTAGCAGAGCCTCAGTGAGACAGTTAGGCATCACACAGGGAACACATACATATAGGTCACAAACTTATGAGCACTGGGGTCCTGGCTAGCAGGGTCCCAGTGACACATAACAAACATACTGAAAACATAGGGTTTTCACTATGAGCACTGGGCCCTGGCTAGCAGGATCCCAGTGAGACAGTGAAAACACCCTGACATACACTCACAAACAGGCCAAAAGTGGGGGTAACAAGGCTAGAAAGAGGCTACTTTCTCACACAACCCCCCCCCCAAACGAAGGACAATAAGGCTAACCTTGGCCAGTTGAGACTTTATTGTCTAAGTGGTGATAAGTAGAGAGTAGCTCTGCAATAGACTGGTTACTCCCTTTATCATCCACTATATGGTTACTTCCCTGTGGGGATGTAAACCACCCTGTTTGAAGTTTTTTAGCTAAGCAACAATGTGAAGATATATTTTCAGAGTTTCTATCAGTAAGTTTTAGTTTAGAGCAGTGGGAATTGTCCACTGAACCTATTTGTAGTGATGAGAATGCCAGACAGGGATGCTGTCTCAGTAAAGCCATAGCTGGGCAAAAACTTTGTACATATGGCTGGAAGAGAGAACAGGGATGCTGTTTCTCTTTAGTTGGAGCAGGGCAGGGATGCTGTCCTATGAGCTCCACACTAGGGCAGGGATGCTGTCCTAAGTGTTGTGAGGCAGTGCAGGGTTTCTGCACTAACGTTTCTCTGGGAGGGTTGGAGGCATGCTCCATGTTAACTAAAATGGTGCTCTTTTTGTCACCAATGTTAGTTATCCCACAGAGAGGTACTTCCACCTCAGGGAGTACAGCTATGCCAGCTGATGATTCCCTTGGAACAGGTGCCATCCCAGGAGAGGTTTCTCCCACCACAGGAATGGTATCCTGAATGGCAGGGTGGTTAGGGGATTCCGTGATACCCTTTTTACCTGTTGTTGGAGAGGGATCCTAAGTTTTCAGGCCTTCTCTCCTTTGCTCTTTCATTTCAGTAGAAATGAGAGGGAACAATTCCTCAGGGATACCCAGCATGGCTGCATGGGTATAAAACTCTACATCAGCCCAACCTGAGGCCTCTAGGTCATTACCTAAGAGACAGTCTACAGGTAAACTAGGTGATACTACCACCTGCTTAGGGCCAGTAACTCCACCCCAACTAAGCTGAACTATAGCTAAGGGAAGAAACTTAGTGGAGTTATGGACATCAATAATCTTATACTGTTGTCCAATGATGTGTTGTTCAGGAGCCACTAGGTTTTCAGTCACCAAAGTGATACTGGCACCTGTGTCCCTGTAGGCCTGGGCCTCAACACCATTTATTTAAACTGTCTGCCTGTACTTATCCATTGTAAGGGGACAAGCAGCCAGTGTGGCAAGGCCAATGCCACTAGGTGTGACAGAAACTGTATTGGGACTGACTACCCCAGTTTCTATGATGGACTCATAAGTGAACCCAACTACACCCTTAGTTTGACTGTTGCCAGCAGTCCCACCACTACTACCACTACTGCTAGGGGCACTAGAGCTTGATGTATCAGTGATGGTAGGCTCAGGAGGTTTACCTGGACAGGACTTATCCTCTGACCTATGGCCTCTGTTTTTACACACAAAGCACCAAGGCTTTTTAATGAGTGCAGGTTGTGAAGAAGAGGAAGAATTTGTTTTATCCCCATCCCCTGAAGAGTGTTTAGTATTTGAAGAAGGATCTTTGGTTTTACCCTTGTCCCCATGCTTATCCTGAGATTTCTCACCATCTTTCTTCTTGCCATCCTTGTCACCACCTGTATGAACCTTTCTATTCACTCTTGTTCTGACCCATTTGTCTGCCTTCTTTCCCAATTCTTGGGGAGAGGTCAGATCTGAGTCCACTAGATATTGGTGTAACAAATCAGACACACAGTTATTAAGAATATGCTCTCTCAGGATCAGATTATACAGGCTTTCATAGTCAGAAACTTTACTGCCATGTAACCACCCCTCCAAGGCCTTCACTGAATGGTCAACAAAGTCTACCCAGTCTTGTGAAGACTCCTTTTTGGTTTCTCTGAACTTAATCCTGTATTGTTCAGTGGTTAAGCCATAACCATCCAGGAGTGCATTCTTTAAAACTGTAAAATTATTGGCATCACTATCCTTCACAGTAAGGAGCCTATCCCTACCCTTTCCACTGAAAGATAGCCATAGGTTAGCAGCCCACTGCCTTTGAGGGACCCCCTGTACAACACAGGCCCTCTCAAGTGCAGCAAACCACTTGTTAATGTAATCCCCATCCTTATAAGGGGGAACTATCTTATGCAGATTCCTAGAATCATGCTCTTTCACAGGATTACTATCTGTAATACTGCTGCTGCCACCATGGGGTCCAAACCCCAACCTCTGCCTTTCTTCTTCTAAGTCTAAAGTTTCCCTGTCTAGAGCCAGCTGTTGCTGTTTAAGCTTCAGTCTGGACTCTTCCACTCTCAATCTATTGAGTTCCCTTTCTAACATTCTGTCATCAGGGTGGGTGGGTTGGGCATGCTTTGACACAGAAGAATGGTGTGAATGAACAGAGGGAGACCTGTCCCTAACAGTTGGCACTCTAACAACCTGGCCTAAAGGAATGACATCCCTACTGTGATGAGAGCTCACATTAGTACCAGCCATGCTAGGCTAAGGCTAGGCTAAGGGGCAGGTTGGAAAGAATACCATCAAACATTCTTGCTGGGGCTGCCCCAGAGTCAGAGTGTGAACCATCTGCTAACTTCTCACCACATGTGCCAGCTAAGGCCTTATCATTTTCAATGAGCATGTTAACTAACAATTCTCTAGAGGGATTCTTCCCTACGCCTAAACCTCTATCAATGCAAAGACTCCTTACACCTTTCTAGTTAAGGTGGTCATAAGCTGTGCTGGCCAGATCAAGAGTAAGACCTGGACCAGACATGATAGAAAAGAGTTTAAGGGACAGAAAAAGAAAGAAAAAGTTTCAGAACTTTTTAAGGAAACAGAAAAATCTTTTTCAACTTTTTAGAACTTTTTGAAAGTTTTAGAGGTACTTTTCAGCACTTAGCAATAGAGTAGGAGGAGAAAAGCTAAACTTTTTGGTTAGGTGTACATACACTGAACTTGTTTTGTATATTTTTCTCTTATGAAAAGTACAAAATGACAAAGTGGTAAGTAGATGCAAGTACTTATCCCAATGCTGCACAACCAATGTAGGAGGCTGGCCTGGTTTGCAGTGGGTACCAAGGGGTACTTACACTCTGCACCAGGTCCAGGTATCCCTTATTAGTGTAGAAGAGGTGTCTAGCAGCTTAGGCTGATAGAAAAGGTAGCTTAGCAGAGCAGCTTAGGCTGAACTAGGAGACATGCAAAGCTCCTACTATACCACTGGTGTCATATGCACAATATCATAAAAAAACACAATACACAGATATACTAAAAATAAAGGTACTTTATTTTTATGACAATATGCCAAAGGTATCTCAGTGAGTACTCTCAGTATGAGGATAGCAAATATACACATATACACAAGATATATGTACACAATACCAAAAATATGCAGTAATAGCAATAGAAAGCAATGCATGCAATGTACAGTCACAATAGATTGCAATGAGAGCACATAGGTATAGGGGCAACACCAACCATATACTCCAAAAGTGGCATGCGAACCACGAATGGACCCCAAACCTATGTGAGCTTGTAGAGGGTCGCTGGGACTGTAAGAAAACAGTGAGGGTTAGAAAAATAGCCCACCCCAAGACCCTGAAAAGTAGGTGTAAAGTGCACCTAAGTTCCCCAGAGAGTACAGAAGTCGTGATAGGGGAATTCTGCAAGGATTACCAACACCAGCAATGCAACAACAATGGATTTCCGGACAAGAGTACCTGTGGAACAAGGGGACCAAGTCCAGGAGTCGCGACAAAGTCGAGATTGGGCAGATGCCCAGGAAATGCCAGCTGAGGGTGCAAAGAAGCTGCCACTGGATGGTAGAAGCTGTGGATTCTGCAAGAACGAAGAGGACTAGGAACTTCCCCTTTGGAGGATGGATGTCCCACGTTGTGAAGAAGCTTGCAGAGGTGTTCCCACGCAGAAAGACTGCAAACAAGCCTTGCTAGCTGCAAGGGTTGCGGTTAGGGTTTTTGGATGCTGCTGTGGCCCAGGAGGGATCAGGATGTCTCCAATTGCGTGAGGAGACAGAGGGGGCGCCCAGCAAGACAAGGAGCCATCACAGAAGCAGGCAGCACCCGCAGAAGTGCCAGAACAGGCACTATGAAGAGGAGTAAACCGGAGCTCACCCGAAGTCACAAAAGAAGATCCCACGACGCCGGAGGACAACTCAGGAGGTTGTGCATTGCAGGTTAGAGTGTCGGGGACCCAGGCTTGGTTGTGCACAAAGGAAATCCTGAAAGAGTGCACAGGAGCCGGAGCTGCAAATCACGCGGTACCCAGCAATGCAGTCTAGCGTGGTGAGGCAAGGACTTACCTCCACCAAACTTGGACTGAAGAGTCACTGGACTGTGGGAGTCACTTGGACAGAGTTGCTGAGTTCCAGGGACCAAGCTCGTCGTGCTGAGAGGGGACCCAGAGCACCGGTGATGCAGTCTTTTGTTGCCTGCGGTTGCAGTGGGAAGATTCCGTAGACCCACAGGAGATTTCTTCGGAGCTTCTAGTGCAGAGAGGAGGCAGACTACCCCCACAGCATGCACCACCAGGAAAACAGTTGAGAAGGCGGCCGGATCAGCGATACAAGGTTGCAGTAGTCGTCTTTGCTACTTTGTTGCGGTTTTGCAGGCGTCCAGAGCAGTCAGCGGTCGATTCCTTGGCAGAAGGTGAAGAGAGAGATGCAGAGGAACTCTGATGAGCTCTTGCATTTGTTATCTCAAGAATTCCCCAAAGCAGAGACCCTAAATAGCCAGAAAAGGAGGTTTGGCTACCTAGGAAGGAGGATAGGCTAGCAACATAGGTAAGAGCCTATCAGAAGGAGTCTCTGACGTCACCTGCTGGCACTGGCCACTAAGAGCAGTCCAGTGTGCCAGCAGCACCTCTATTTCCAAGATGGCAGAGGTCTGGAGCACACTGGAGGAGCTCTGGGCACCTCCCCTGGGAGGTGCAGGTCAGGGGAGTGGTCACTCCCCTTTCCTTTGTCCAGTTTCGCGCCAGAGCAGGGCTGGGGATCCCTGAGCCAGTGTAGACTGGCTTATGCAGAGATGGGCACCATCTGTGCCCATCAAAGCATTTCCAGAGGCTGGGGGAGGCTACTCCTCCCCAGCCCTGACACATTTTTCCAAAGGGAGAGGGTGTAACACCCTCTCTCTGAGGAAGTCCTTTGTTCTGCCTTCCTGGGCCAAGCCTGGCTGGACCCCAGGAGGGCAGAAACCTGTCTGAGGGGTTGGCAGCAGCTGCAGTGAAACCCCGGGAAAGGTAGTTTGGCAGTACCCGGGTCTGTGCTAGAGACTCGGGGGATCATGGAATTGTCTCCCCAATGCCAGAATGGCATTGGGGTGACAATTCCATGATCTTAGACATGTTACATGGCCATGTTCGGAGTTACCATTGTGACGCTGTACATAGGTAGTGACATATGTACAGTGCACGTTTGTAATGGTGTCCCCGCACTCACAAAGTTCGGGGAATTTGCCCTGAACAATGTGGGGGCACCTTGGCTAGTGCCAGGGTGCCCTCACACTAAGTAACTTAGCACCCAACCTTTACCAGGTAAAGGTTAGACATATAGGTGACTTAAAAGTTACTTAAGTGCAGTGGTAAATGGCTGTGAAATAACGTGGACGTTATTTCACTCAGGCTGCAGTGGCAGGCCTGTGTAAGAATTGTCAGAGCTCCCTATGGGTAGCAAAAGAAATGCTGCAGCCCACAGGGATCTCCTGGAACCCCAATACCCTGGGTACCTCAGTACCATATACTAGGGAATTATAAGGGTGTTCCAGTATGTCAATGTGAATTGGTGAAATTGGTCACTTGCCTGTTAGTGACAATTTGTACAGAGAGAGCATAACCACTGAGGTTCTGGTTAGCAGAGCCTCAGTGAGACATTTAGGCATCACACAGGGAACACATACATATAGGTCACAAACTTATGAGCACTGGGGTCCTGGCTAGCAGGGTCCCAGTGACACATAACAAACACACTGAAAACATAGGGTTTTCACTATGAGCACTGGGCCCTGGCTAGCAGGATCCCAGTGAGACAGTGAAAACACCCTGACATACACTCACAAACAGGCCAAAAGTGGGGGTAACAAGGCTAGAAAGAGGCTACTTTCTCACACTTACCAGTTCATAACACAGGGTGCAGTGTATTTACAAAGTTATATATGTACATTTAAGATTTATATGTCCTGGTAGTGAAAATCTCCTGAGTTCATTTGTCACTACTGTGAGGTCTACTTCTTCTACAGGAAAATATTGGGCTTCCTTACTACATTTAATAAGTGCTAAACTGTGATTGGGAACAGGTAGACTTTTCAGGTTTGATGTCTGAGAAATTGTAAGTAAAAAGCCTCTTTAATGGTAAAGTCTAATATTAAGTTACAATTTTGAAAATGCCACTTTTAGAAAAAGTGGCATTTACAGCTCTATTTGGTGCCTTCATCCTGCTCCTGGGACACATGTCTAGGTATAACTGACTGGCTGGCCTCCCAGACATCCACACAATAGACGGATTGGGTGTGCCTGGATGGGCCATCAACTGGCAGGATGGGGTGGTGGAGCTGGGCACAGCCCAAATGGCAACTAAATAAGCTCTGCTCTGCCTTCACACAAAAGGACTTGTCACCCCTGCATTGTTCATGCAGCCAGCTTGGAGCAAGGGCAGGGAAGTTTGGAAATGTAAAGCACTTTGAAGGGAATTCTCTAGAAACTTCTCCTACTTCAAAGAAGGCACCATGTATAACATGCATCAGCATAGCCAATTGGTCTCGCCTTTGGGACATTATAAGTGCTTAATCATGCAGCACATTATCCCGAGTTCTGTGCCACCAGGGATTGAAGAGCTACACAATTACTACACACTGGCCCATGCAGTCTGATTCAGAAATTCATGCTTGCCTCAGTAAATACTTATGGACACATTCTATGGTTTTTTTAACACGAAGACAGAGAGCCAAGTGCCTTGATTCAAGTCAACAGCACAGGAGTGGAAAGGAGGTGTAACATACTGAGAGACGGCCCTGCTGTTTACCTTGAGCGAAGCTCCTTTAGCAAGGCATAAGTCTTACAGAATGAGGGATAACTGAGCTCTTTACATTCGGGTAACACTCTTTCAATTCACCATGCAAGTTATAGCTTACAGCTTAGTTCCTTTGAAAAGCCAACATGCAAACATCCAAAGTATGTATAAGTCAGCTAATTTATGTAGTGTACACTACAGAACAAACATTCTAATGGCACCAAATACAATCGGAGATAGCTCCGCTTTGTGCTGCTGAGACAAATAGCACCATACAAGTAGAGATAGCACTGCCATTTACTTCATGGACCTGCAATGCACAAGGAGAGATACTTCTGTAGCTTCTAATAGGAGAAAAACTTTAACTAATCTAAGTGTTACCCTCACTCACAAATTTCTGATGAGAAACTGGCATGGCTCGATAAAGGCTAACACTAGAAGCCATATCAGGGAAAGGAAAGCCTGGCCAGCATACCAGATGAAAATACCTCACATTTATGACTAGCTTAGAGCTATAAGGAAGGGTTTTTAAGTAGGAAGGCCAGGACTGTTGTGCATGCAAACGTCATCCATGCCTTCCTGGAGTGCTTCCAAAAGAGACATTAAAAGCATGGTTTGATTTCTATAATGTTAGACTGTGATTGTGTCCATCCAACATGCCTTATGTCCTCGTCAGCAAGCAGACTTTGCAGCTTGTTTTACCATGTGCTGGATTTATTCAAATTGAAAATTGCTCTCTATGCATAATGAAAGTAGCCCTTTATTAGGGCTCCCTTAAATTGTACATTCCTGCTGTGCCGTTCTGGCAGTGTCACAGCAAGAAGTTTATACTAAAATGGTTAACCCAGACACTGAAAAGCAGATCCAGCTTTACCTTTCATACCTGTCATAGAAAGAATGCTGCCAGTAGTTTTATTGAAAAGTGTGTGAATTCAGGACATATTGCTCAAAAGGGCAGATTAATATGTATAACGTGGAACGTAAGAGAACACAAATCTTACTTAAAACGTTTTTCTCTTACAAACTTTAAAACACTGATAAACAAAATAGCTCATTGTTTACTGTATCAATCTTGACTTTAAAAGGTACTTCTGACGAGCATGCAATCTGAAACAAGTGAGCTCCACATTAGTCTTGCAGCGTAGGAATCGTAAATACCTACGTTCTCCGAATTTTCAACAAAACTTCAGACTAACTCTTCTGTGAGCTTTTGTTTGTTTTCACTCCAAATGTCCCTGGAAAACCCTTCACTTAATTTTGGGCCCCCTTCAGGGTCTCCTTTGTTGCTGAATTTGCTTTAATTCTGTCTGTCCTGAACTTGACAAAGTATCCGCTGTATAAATTGTGGCACAACAAGAATGTGGCATCCTGGTTTTTTGATGTCACTTAGATAGTTTAAAGTGTGTGTTAGCAGTTCTGTGGTTTGTGCTGCACATAGGTGAGGCTTTTTTTTCAGGCACTATGGTCGACTGTGCTGCAGGGCTATCCTGAATGCTCCACTGCTGAAGACTGCTGAATGTCTCTTGTGTACGATTGGTATCCAATGCAGACGTCTGGATTTTAGGAAATGACATGCACAAAGTGTATAGATTTAAATCTTCATATTATCCTATTTTTGTTTCCAGTAATGTAGAACGTTGTTCATATTGTGTATGTCTTTTACAATTATGGAATGCCTGTTTTAAGAGTGCTAGACTGTTTTTGGCACTGAGAGAGCTCTACATGGTTTGTGGAAGTAAACAGAATTCTCACTACAAAGACCATGGTGACAAAGGTGTTGCATACTACCACACGTTTGCATTCAGTCTGTCCCCTCTTCGATATATTGTTCTCCTGTAAATGTTCCCTGTTGACAAGTACCAGAAACCTGCTAAAGTACTGAAAAGCTGTGTATTGAAAGGAGAAAGACTGATCACTTTCCTATTTTCTCTCTTCCAGCACTCTTGACATGGGAGTGCCTGAAAAGACAGTTTTTATTAATAAATGATACGCTTCAGGTAACTCTCGAGGAAAAGAGGCTGTGCATTATGCTTTATGCATGTTGTCTTGTAGCACACCGGAGCCATTGTGGTCCATGGATTCGAGGAACTGAGCGTGAGGAGATTTCCGAGAGACAGGGGGAGGAGAGCAAGTAGACAAACAGCCACACAGTGGAGCGCTAAGTCCAGGAGGAGAGAGGCAGAGAGAGAGAGTGTGAAGGATCCCAGAAGCTAAGGAGGAATAGGAGCAAGTGGAGCCAAGGGTCATCGAGCAACGAGGGAGAGGAGGGCTAAGGAGCCTGGGAGAACCCTTTCCGGACACAGCACAATATGACATGGACTGGCAAAGGTGAGGCTGCAGTCTGACATTTGATCTCCTTTGAATGCTCCGCAAATGTGACTAGATAAGAACATGTTTTATGGCCCTGTTTACAACATCACTGTAGCAAGTGAAAACACAGGTGCTCCTAGGAACCCACCAAAATGGAAGCTTATCCAAACACAAGCAGGAATTATTTTATTTTTTTAAATAAGAGTCCCCCAAATGAACAGATACACAACCAAAGCATAAAGATGCAGTACTTAGTCCCTGCTCCATGGGAGGACACGAATGACAACAAGGTAGGACAAAAAGGAAGGATTCACCACTAGCAAGCAAGCATTTTAGAAGGACAATCCAGGTAACAAATAAAAAGCAATGGGCGGGAAGTAAGTCCGCAAAGTGTAAACAACAGGTCTCGGAGGCTCAACCTAAGAAGGGGAACCTCAAACCCACTCTTTATTATACTCCTGGAAGACTGGCCCTGCAACCTCCTTCCAATGGTCGGTGGATTTACCTGTTTTGAGCTAAAAGGACATAACACTCTCCAGAGACTCCTTCCAGTTGTCCAGCTGACCTGCTGCTTGGACCACCCTGAGTTCTTCTGGCCTCTGCTAGAGTAAGTTCCTGATCCCCATGTGGTGCCCCTCGGTCCTAGACCCTTGATGTGGAATTAGTTGAGGTCCTCTCCAAAGAAAAGGAGAAATCCTGAAGTTCTGTGCTAATCATGAACGATCCAGCTTGCACCAAGATACTGTCGCCCGCCAATACAAAGTTCGGGTGAACTATGATTCTCCATGCCACAGCTACTGCCACCGAAGCCCCGAAGTGCAAGGTCTGCAATTCACGCTACAGCATTGATAGCACACTGTGACCACCAACATGAACCTCCAGCAATGACCGTCCTCAATGCCTGACAGGATCTCTGCACTACAGCAACGCGACGACTGTTGGTGATACCCAGCCTACTCTTCACACTACATCGATGACCATCCGCTGCGCTCTCCCTGCTACTTATGGCCCCCTTCACCGCAAATGGAACTCTTTGTACTGGAATGTGATGGTAACTCTTTCAGCAGGACTAACCTGGTCCCTGTATCCGGCCAGGGCTTCATCATGGTCAGCTTGAACTTGTGACTTTCACCTGGTCTCACACGACCAGATACCCACAAGTGGTGCTGTGTACTTGTAGGTGCTTTATTAAACTGAAATCTTTAAAACTGCCCATATCAGGTTCTACAGATTGGATTTTTGTTGTTTTGGTCTCAAATAAGTTAAGTTTTACTTTATTTTTCTATATTTGTGTTGGATTGTTCTTGTGTTGTGTTTTCACTTTATTACTGTTTAATGTGCTGCATAAACAATTTGCAAATTGCCTCTAAGTTGGGACTGACTGCTTTGTGCCAGAGGGTTAAGCACAGGGTAATTTGGAGTTTGCATGCGACTTCACCCTAACAGGAATTTTGGTTGCTGCTTGAGTAGGGTTTTATCCCCCCCACCCCAATACAGTAGTAAAGGCTATGATACCTAAATAAGCTTTATACTTTCAACCATAAAAAATAATATGCATCCTGGTGATGCTTGCAGTGTCTGCAAATGTCAAGGGAGGTGCGCGGGGGCAATAGGATGGGGGAAAAATAAAAATAAAAAAATAAAAATAAAAAAACGACATACCTTTCCCGCCGCCTCCTGTCGCCTCTCTTGTCGCTCCTCTTCTGGTGGCATCCCAGCATTCATTGGGACACCAGCACAGGCTCCCCAGCAATCTTGGCACTGCTTTCATGTTGAAGATAGCATGAAAGCAGCACCAGGATTAGTCTGACCAGCTTGGACTGCTGCTCTGACACAGCCCTGGGGTCGGTGCAGTTTCTCCAGCCCGGCCCTGTACACTACAACACATGTCACCTTGTCGTATTCAGGGTTCTGTGTCCAGCAGGAAAATACATTTTTAAAAATCAACGTGTTACTTAGAGAACCCTCCCTCAAATGATGCAATAATGTGGCACCCACAAGAAGCATTATGTGATGGTGAGTAACAAAACATTTGAAATGTTCCCTTTTAGTGGCTAAGGCAAAAACATACCTCACTGCTGCGCAATTACTGATAAATAATAAGAAAATATAGTCACTCTTATAGGAGTCAACAGGTATTTGCCGCATCTTGAACCAGAATAACTACTATCCACACTGGCTAGATAATGTCAGTTATAAAAAAAACATATGACTATGAAAACGTCTGTAAGGGGGGTAGCAATATTATTTGAGACCTTCCAGGTCATTTTATTTTTTACTAGTCTGTATTATATAGTGCCAGTTGCAATAACATAAAATCCAGATTTTTAAACGTGTAAGGATTTATTTTGCCAAAGTGTTGTTTACAAGTCTGTCAAGGGCTCTGTGAGAATTTGCTGCAACAACGAAATGACTAAAATGCCAACTATTTCTGAGAGGAAACCTGTCATCTGAAAGTAGTGAAGAAGGCAGATAAGCAGGAAGAAAAAAACGTTCCTCGCTCTGGTTACCCTTCTTTTTTCATGTTAAGACCCCCAGTGATTCACTTTAAAAGCATGGAAATATTCCTGTCAACAGTTTTCCTCCGTGGATGTATACCTGTTAATGCTAACACCCCAACCATCAAATCCTCCCTCCAGATGATAGTTTTTCACATAGCAGCAAATTATGCTAGTTATAAACATTCACTATTAGTAATGCAGCAATCATAATTCCCTGATGCTCTTGATAGGGCATCATAGTCAAAAGATTTCAATTTCGAAACATATGGATTACCAAAAGGCCAGAGTGAATACAGGCAACATATAACAGCTGATCGCCTTTGATGGAGAGGATTATCTGCCAGTATGGTCTCATTAGTCACATTCGAAAAGCTCTAGAACACATAAGTACATCCGCTGAGGTCTATAGAAGATTACATTAAGCCGCAGAAGCCATTAGGAAGCTCGCAGTTTTGAAGGAAATGTACCATTGGAAAGTGGCTATGAATAGAATAAAGTAAACCTCGCCTTACAGGATGTCGCACTAAAAATCACTGCACCATTTCAAGATGAGAGAGCATGGAGAGTATAGATTGCCTGCTACTCTCTTGGGGGTCTATCTGTGGCTTTTTCTGCCTTCTCAGTGAGTGGACATATCCACCAATCACGCTCAATCCACATTACGTTCAAAATGCACAAGAGAAAGCACAGGGTACTAGCTTTGGGCTCATCACCTGGGCTTCCATATGTTAATGTGGATGGGATCTGTGTGGTTGCCTGACATAGTATCCTACCATCAGTTTTGGCATCCTGTGAGTAACTTGCAAACTAAATTGATTAAGGATACCATGTACATTAACTATATAGTTATCTTAATGGAGACTTATCGGAATAATAAATAATGAAAAGAGAAACTGTATACGTTAACTTGTAAACTTAAAATTGTTTCAAAATAACAAGCGTGCATTTGTGAAAAAACAGGCTTCCATTGCTTCGGCCCAAAAAACGAATTACGTACGCAGCGGGGTCATCTTCGAGCAAAGAAAGTATGGTACAAACCATGCAAACTGCAGGTTTCCCACAGAAATGGCTCTGGGGCCAGAACCGGAGATGCATTAACTAGATGTGCAACTTTAGTAAACCTCGAACAGCCATCGCAATAAATACTAGCATTTTCAGCGTGAAAGGGGACCCAAACACGAGCCAGAAAAGAACGCTCTTTGGTATTTCAGCAGCTTACAGTTGCCCTTTTCTCATCAACTACAACCTAACCTCACCCAGGGGCGTGATGCAGGCCCCTGCGGCGCATGGTGGCGGGGCAACTGTTCAGGTGCCCCTTGGCCTTCGGGGGGGGGGGGGGGGTGCATTAAGTAAGAGCTTAGCGAATATCTGTGATAAATGCAAGACTCAATGGCCTCTCTTCACATTCTGCAGAGGGTGCCATTTTTTTTTTTTGCATTACGTCACTGGTGAGGCCTGCACTGTCTCGAAAAAGATATGATTGGCAGTAAGGGAGCTACACAAATGTCAATAATATAACATAAAAGCAACACTGTTAACAGCACGCTGATTTCATGCATAATGCAAACGTTGTTAATTTGGGGGAGAGTTTGTACAAATCTCAAAAGCTGGAAATACACAATAAGTTGGAAGACAAATAACAAACTCAGCAAATGTACAGTTTGTTGAATTACTGACAATGTAAGTGTGCGGCTTTTTTTTTTAATAAATGAAGGATAATGTAATAAGACTAAAACTCATTATGTCCTAACGTGGCCTAACCTGTTTGGATGTTGCCATTACCATATGTTCTGTAGATTACAAAAAGGATAGGTATGAAATGGCCGTTAACATATGTGAATGGAGGTAAGTCAAATGAAATCTAACTACTTAAAACACCTGTAGATTCGTAGAAATCGGGAACTTTTAATACTAACACCGCTAATCAGAGGCTCTCTGTGTTTCGGGATATGTAAAACAGTTTTGGATAACATGTTGAATGCTGACAGGATAAACCAGACTTCGAACCAGGTTGTGTTAAACGCTATCAAGCCAACGCCAAACTATACCACCACCTCAGAGGTAAGCGCCCTATTTATTTATTCTATACGTAATGAACGATTATTGACAACAAATCGTACTCTATCTAGCTCACGGCTGTCTTCGTACCACAGAGACATCTATTCATATTTCCAAATAAAATACGTTGGCTGGAAACAAACACTATTGTACTGAAAGTAAATCTGTTTGACAGATCAAAAGGACATTCTGAACGAAGCCCTTACGCGGTTTAAAAGTCACGCTTTTGGTGCACTGCATTATCAGCGCTTCAAACAAAGCATCAACGTCAATGTTTGAATGTGTCATCCATATTATTCTTTCTTTTTGATTTGCTAGAATCCATTCATATTAATAGGGCAAGGCGTTATTCTACATTGGATTGGCAAAAGAGTATTTCGCCAATAACTCTCTACACAGCTGTGTTGTGCTTACGATGTACGCAAAATGGATTCAAATGATAAACGGAACCGCCGAGAAAGAAAAAGAAACGGATATGACAAAAAACGCAGCTGTCACAGCAGCGGGGTCATGCCCAGGGTCGGCGCCTGCCACAGGAGGCTGTAATGAACGTGCAAATTCACAAGTGGTTTCAGGCGCAGCCCCCCCCACCTCGCGCAGGTACTGAAGTCGCAGCTTCGACTGGTGTGTGACGTCCGCGAGAGCCTGATCTGCTTTTCAAAAGCACACTTGTTGCTGATAAGGAAGTGACAGTGCAGCGCGCAGATATGACAAAGATAAAACACAAGGCAGCCGCAGCTTCTGTCCATGGTGCTGAAGCTGCATGGCGGCAGGAAAATGGTTTGCTTACTGTGCCAGGGGACGCTGAGGGGTATCTGGGGTTCAGCAAGTTCGCGAAGAAGAGCTGCCTTGAATTGGTGGAGAGAGTGAGGGGTGGGGGCGAAGGAGAAAGAGCTCTCCTGTTTTGTAATCTCTTTTGCGGGGGTGGTGGGGGGGTCACTAGAGACTAACCGATGCAGTGGGACACGGGCTCCTGTAATACTCTCCCTGCTAACTGAATGCTGTCTTGGTGTTTGCAGGGCATTCCCTGGACCTGGACACGAGGAGGCTGGGGGCTCTCGTTAGTATTGGGATGAGTGGGGGGGGGGGAGGGGTGGGAGGGTGGCTCCTTGGCTCCAAGAGACTTCTGGCCTCTGTAAGGGCTAGAGGGCCATTCAAGAACAGTGGTAGGGGCTTGGTCACAGGGAGGGGCTGTCCCTAAGGGCGGAATTTGGGGTGGTGTTTGGGCTCCTTTGAGCCAGGGGCTCTTCTAGTATCTGGGAGGGGTGGGGGATGAACCAGAGGCGCTCTGCCTCGGTTCTGGAAGGTCTCTGTGATGTACGGGGTCCGGCATGGTGGCGGAAGATGTGTTGATTTGTAGCCTGGTTGACCAGGACTGGGCGGCTCTCCTGGGTTTGGAGAAGGGTCGCTGGTGCCGTGTGGGCTCTTTGTGGTGCAGTGGGGTTTTCCCTTGAGCTGAGGGACTCTGGCATCTCCCCATCAAAGGAGGGGCTTTCGTACCTGCTCGGCTCCCTGGAAGCATATCTTGCAGATGGGTGTTGGGCTGCTTTCGGCGCCGCTCGACTCTGAGTCAGTGTCACCCTTGGCTCCGGTGGTGAAGGTAGCTGTGCATGGCTCTTGCCCCGGGAACTCCGGCGCCAGCAACGGGTCCAACGAGGAAGAGCCGTGTCGTGGCGACTCTCTGTTCTCCTCATCTGTTTCCTCCTCGGGGGCTCCAGTAAGTGGACTCCCAGCGCCGGTGAGCCGCGGCACCTCCCGCCGGCTGCTCATGCCGGTGGGGCTGGGGCCGCGCACGGCGGGGCTGCGGCTGCCCTCGGAGCCGTGGCAGCACAGCTCACTGCTGCAGGTACAACCGCGGCCCGGGGGCGAGGCCAACGTCAACCTTTCGGTCCAATCAAACACTACAGGAGGTGTGTTAACAAAACCAGGGGGCAGGGTCGAAGAAAAAGGCGGAGAACCACCGCTGCCAGCGTTGCCTACTGGCTGGAAAGAACCATGCGTGTGCATAACGTCATGTACAGCGTTATGACGTTTGGCTTTTGACACCGTCTAGTAATGTTACGTCACACCCCATACATAGCTAGCGCTGGCATGGTTACTGGCACTAGTCTTCCCTAAGATCCGTAAAGTCGTACGATGCAAGTCCAACTGGGTACTATTTTGCCCGACTACAACATCTTGAGTCACCAACTGCCTTGTCGCCGCGGCCAAACAGCCCTTTGGAGGCACCTTTGCAAACATTATGACGTATGGCCGTGCGCAGCAAGCGGCCTGCGTATGTTTTTGTTTGGCTTTTTTCCGTCTTCACTCTCTAACAGTACGGTCATGCGTGCGTCGCGACCCACAACATACTATCTGGCGCGTGCAGTCTCTAGCTGTTTGACGTGGTGAGGGAGGAGCGCATTGTTAGCCACGACCTGTTAACCTGGCCAGTGCTATAGTCTCAGTCATTACATCCGGTTGGAATGTAAATCTTTAAAAGGACAGGACTGACAACAAGGAATGCTGCAAAGTCCCCCAGCTCACACTCAGCTGACTACCTACCATAAGACGGTTAGGGTCAGAGCTTTGTGTTGGATGGGTCTCTCCGGGTCTCAGACGTGATAGCAATTAAAAACAGACATTGATAGGAGTTCCTTTTGGGCCCTTAACAGGCAGATAGACCAATCGACTTCTGAACAGTGAACGTAAAAACATTAAGGTAAATGATGACAGCGATTTTGTTTCATTGAGCTTTTACCAGGCTGCTGTGTTTCTGTTTTCTGTGTAGCATATTGCTCTTGTTAAATGCATACTTTGAACTGTTGCCTCTAGGTGTTTATAAAGGGCCACCATTGTGAGATCTGGTGTTGAGACTGAAGGCAGTTCGATTTTCTCATAGTGGTTGCCAGAGGATCAGAACGGCGTTCAGAATAAATGGTCAATCAATCCTTGACCTCTCTTCAAAGCGCACAGAACAATGTTCACCTGTTCCAGTTGCAATTGTTATTCTTTTCAAATGTGTGTGAAGTACATACATAGTTGTCGAAATATTGACAAGGGTAAAAGAAAAGCCAGGGCGTGTGTTATGTGTTTAGTGGGTAGTAAAGTGAAGGATTTGAGGGGAAGTGCATTCAGGAGTGAATGAAAGGAGAGTGCTGAGGAGAAAACGTGAGGTGTATGTTATGCAGATGGACGAGAAAAAGGGTCTATATTTATAACATGGAGTGAATATAACGAGAGTGATTGAGACACTATGAAGACCACTATCTTTTCTACAGCCCTCAGTGATGTTTAATAGTCTCAATTTCAGAACTGAAATATTTTCAATATTATTTACAACGGTTATTATTGTTATTAATTTATATTTAACAACCATTGAAAAAGCCAATAGTCCTGACTGGATTTATGTGTATGCCATTTATTGAGTTATAAATCTGGATATAATAACAGAAAGTTAAAAGAGGAAACAAAATACCAGTTGTGTGGGCACACTATGGAAATAACAGAAATTTAATAGACATGTTTAAGTCCCACCCTTAATTATTTACAGAGGGCCTGGCTCCTCGATAGACACCCCTCCTCCCATTTTGTCATCTCTCTTAAGCCCTGGTTAGACTCTCCGCACTGCTTCCTGTTTTGTTTCCTGTTAGGAGGAGCAAGTATTTAGACCTGGCAGCTGGGATACTGCTCCCAACATTGTCCAAATATGTTCCCTCCTTGCTGGGCTTGGTGAGTTATTTTGGACCATCAAGGGACGACATGGTAGTGGGGAGTGTGGAAAGAAACCCCCAAATTCTCCAAAAGCAGAGAGTGGCATCTATAATGCAGTATGCACATTTTTCCGGCTTAGGATAGCAGCTTGTTGTATCCCTAAAAGCTTGGACTGGTTCCCTCTAACTATCCAGTTGGTTGAATGAAGGGCTAAAGTAAAGACCATAAGTTATTTATTCAGGATGTTGATGCTATTTAGAACATATTTATAGAGCAACTGTATTGGGAGCCTCTGCAGGAGAATCATGTTTAGCACATGCGTGCTGGATCAATGTTTGTAGGTGTGCACATATGCTGTTTTCTGAGTCTGTGCAAGAGCACTTTCATTTCTTCAGCACCCCTTGGTAGCCTGTCATGAGCAGAAAGGCTTAACCCAGAAGCAATGTGTAAAATATTTGCCATTACAAACCTTGAAGGCTGGGATTTCAGACATCAATAAACTGGATACAAAATATTTTAGACCGAGACCTCAGAGCTGTCCATCTATTTACCCAGAGATGAAGATACACAGGCACTCCAACATACTGCAATGAAGAGGTGTTTGATCAAATTTAGATTCCAATTTCACTGAAGTGGGTCACCCCTAGTCACTGCTACAATTATCAGTCAGGACAGCAAAAGGGATTAGCTATATTTAAATAAAATACCTTTTTGCTTATCGTTACACAGTTATATGTTACTTGCTGAAGTTGTGTTTACCTGCAATTGTTTTTTATTATGACAGATCTCTTTAATCAAATATGAGAGACTCCAGTGGCCCTGAAGTTTGCTCCCTTGTATGCTTCTCTTTTATGTTGTGTCATACGAGATAGCACATCTTGAGAAATTATTTTGTAGAGTTCGAGGAAAATGTACTGGTTTTGTTACATGTTGTTGACAATATTTTCATCATTTGGAAAGGAACTGAAAATGACCTTTTATAATTCCACTCTCTTCTGAATCAGACATCTGGAAATGTAGAATTAACAATAGAATGTAGTAATTCTAACATTAATTCCTTATTATGAAATATATTTTGGGGAAAATAAAATAATTAGCTAGTTGTATACAAGACAAACCTCTGTCGACAGTGTCTTACATGTATCATCAACTTGTTCTCCCCTCCAAAAAGTAAAATTCTTTATGAAGAGTTACACAGAGGGGGAGTATATGTACATGAGAGCAGGACTATACAACTGAAGTCGAAAGAGTTAAAATCAACTTTCTAGAGAGGAGCTATATGATAAATATCTTTAATAAAACAATCACAAGGTCAGTCTCAGTGACAGAAACCATTTGATAAACAAAAACAACCTAGAATCACAAAATTTAAAAATGAGAAGCTCATTTATTTTTACAAAATATAACATAAAAAATCGACCCAACTTTTTTAAACATTGACATTTACTACATCTTGAAACAGATATTGCTCATTTATACTCCTAAGCACTCTAAGATCTACTAACACCTTTAAAAGAGGCACTATGTTCAGGAATTAGGTATGCCCTACTGATACTAAAAAATATTCTGGAATGGAAAAGCAAAATAGTACCATTGATGATAAAAATGGCTGCTTCCATTGTGAAAAATGTGTGCTGTCCATTTGCCAGTGACAGACAAATTGACTACTGAGATGGCAAATAAGGAAAAAACATACCCCAAAAAGAGTTTCTGAATTGCAACAGGAGATCCTATTTATACCTTATAACGTGCGAATGTTAAAATATCTATGTAGGACTCACAATCGGACAAGAAAGGTGGATGCAACATCTTTGGGCATTCTGGAAAGTGAATACCGAATATCTTATATGATACACATTCAGGAATTGGATTGTCAGTCTAAAGTACAAGATATCAAAAGAAAAAAAGAAAAAGAAACAGAAGGGGCGTTAATCAAGATCAAGCCTTAAGGAAATGAAAGTTCTTTTTTGGAATTTCAAACCAGGCTTACAAGTCCATAGATTTATTCAAAATGATAAAATGCATTCATTCTTAAAAGTGTAACTACTTAAATATGAGATACGTTTGTTGTGATTGTTTGTTCAAACAACATGAATCCCATTTAGTCTACCATTGTCCCTTTATCGCTGCAAACACTACATGCTTGCTCTGCTTTTGCAGAAAAGTACACTTGCAAAGTGTTCCTTAGTTGTTTCTCTTTTAAAAAAATGCATTTTATTTTCACATTATTAGCCTTCAAACCAATGTGATGCTAATTAACTAACATGGTGAGTGATATATTCACTGATGGGTAAGGTTGTAAATTAGTATACTTGTAACAATTAGATCTAATGTTTGATACTTGGTTCATACTCAATAAAGGAATATATTTATTATGGAAAAGAAAAACATCTTTATTGAAACTAACATTTATTGGTGATTAACTTTTATTTTTATCGGTTTGAGAAGCAACCATAACAGAACAAAATATATTGCATGTCTGATATAGAGAGAAGACAGAATAAAAATAAGCAAGGAAGAAAACAAATACAATAGCTTACATCGGTGCATAAACACTGCACTTCATCAAATTAGATATATTAACAACACATCCTATAGTATCTATACATTTAAAATATTATTGATTCTAATTTTACATAGGTTCCCATTTTTTAAAAATTGTTGATAACCCTTACTGCCATTGGCTTGATACAAAGCTTTCTTAAGTTCATAGATAAATCATAACTTATTCCACCACTGCAGGTGGTCCTTCATCCTTCCAGTATTTGGGGATACAGATGTGTGCTACAGCAAAGGCAATAAATAATAACACTTTGATCTCATCCATTGTCCTCTCACCCAATCCAATCATACCTGTGTTAGTAGTAATTAAAACATCCTATGCAGATATGTGGCTCATATTTTGTGAAACAGTATCTCATACAGCTTTACGTTTTGACAGTTGGACACACATGTACATCTCCAGCATCTTCAAAGTCATCTCTTGGTCAGTTAGAGTTCAACCTTACCTCCATTTAGATAATTGAAGGGGAGTGTAGCATGGGGTATTAGTTATTTTAAAGTGGTGAAGTTTTAGATTTGCACATCTAAACACCACATGACCAATTTTAGTTGAATTTGATATAATTTCCCTGATAATTGCACTGTCTAAATCTCAGTATCAGCCTGATACAAGTTACTTTCAACCATCAAGTGTGTTGTTGAATATCATATATATTATTTTGAATAATGATGTCTTTGGACCTCTTAATAACATATCCATTAAAGGAATAGATTCCAATCTGATTTGAACTGTTGGGATATTAGTTATATATGCCTGAAGGTGCTTAAGATGGAGGTCCGAGGAAGCTCGTACTTCATTTACAAATCTTGGCAGGAAAAAGTGACACCATTAATATACAAAACACCAATTACCATTTTATATTTTTACGTGTTTATTGTTTTTTGTAGTGTTCAGTTGTTTACATTTAAAAATCTAAAAAAATGTTTAAAAAATAGGAGTATATTGTTTATAAATCATGCATTATCACTATAATATTAACATAATGCATTATTTCATATCCTGTCAGGATAAACACACAGTTAAGAGTATGCTATCTGTAGAATCTCAGTAATAGCAGATGAGACTAAACCTGAACATTTAAACCTGAACATTTTTTTCCCATTGATGCCCAGTAAACCGAAAATCAGTGACTGCCCATTCCCCTTTTACCATAGGTAATTTGAGAAATTAGATCTCCTCTCCACTATTTTGCTATTGCCCTGTAGAAAACTATTTATGGCAGACACAAGTTTCCTAAAAATGCGTTGTATACCAGCAATGGAAAAGGATGAAATAAGTAGAGGAGTTTAGGAAGGAACGTTGTCTGGACTAGATTACATCTACCACTGAGACTAGTAGATAATCTGTGCCAATAATGCATTACTAGTACACTGTCACTAAATGAAGTATGGAGTTTATCTTAAATATTGTGTTGGTTTTGTGCCTTATCCTAATACTTAAATATACTGCCTTGTTAACAACCCTCTCACCATGTATGTTGTTGCTGTGATTCAATAGTATCTGAGTCTTAGAAGGATTAAGGTCGTAGCTTGAACCCTACCATACTTGGTGGCCTCGCTTACAGCTGCCCCATACACTTTCGACACTGGTGGTACCTATGGCCTTGTTATCTGTATAAGCAGAACATTTCATTACATACTCAGTCACTTCTACAGGGATGACAGCAACAATATCCAGTAGATGTTTTAAATATATCTCCAAATAAATGGTATATTGTATTGTATCGTAATAGTATTTGTATAGCGCTTACTACCCCTGACGAGGCATTGAAGCGCTTTTCGGTGAGTAGCACGCTACTCCGGAACCCAAAAGGAATTAGTGGTGGATTAGTATAGGGAAATATGAGTACAGTTTTAGTATTATTATGAGGTAATTTGAGCCGCGGATATGTGAGTATGTTAGCTGGGTTGACTGGGGTAATGGAGGGGTGGAGGAGGGAAGAATCCAGAAGTGTTAATTGTGAGTTTATAGTAATAGGATGAGGCTTTGGATGAGTAAAGGGGGGTTGGAGGAGTGGAGAGTCTGTGGAAAGGGTTAGGGAGACCATAGTAGCAGGATAGGTTTTGGGTGAGTGAAAGGTGAGATAAATGAGGGAGAATTTAGTAGGGTTGTTTGGGAAATCATGGTAGTAAATGAGGTTTTGGTGAGGTACATGTGGAAGGGGAGGGAAGACCTTAGGCAGGGGTATTTAGGAGATGAAAGTAGTAGAATGGGTTTGGGATGAGTCAGAGTGGGGATGGAGGATAGATTGATAGAGACATGACATATGGTGATGGGTAGACAAAGTAAAGCTTACAAGAGAGTAAAAATACCATATTTTTTATTTATAATTATATATATATATATATATATATATATATATATATATATATATATATATATATATATATATATATATATATATACACACACACACACACATTTTTTTATCAATACTTTTATTCAATTTATTTATTCATTATTATTGTTAATAATAAATATATATTATTTAATTCACTTATTTATAATTCGAATTTTATTTATAGATTTTATTTTATTTAATTTATCTCTAGTACAGTAGGATGAGAGTAATACTTGAATAGATATGTAAATACAAAGTAAGGGAATATATGTTCAAGGAATATAATATGGTATTGAAAAGACTGGGTATCCTTGACAAGAACCTCTGATGGTGTCAAAGGGCCTAGAAGTACTCCTGTTAATGATAATTCGGGCTGGGTTTAGAATAGAGAGCTTGTAAAACTTTAATTAGATGATAACCCTGCCCTTTATGCATCACTGTCTAGAGGTAGAGTTATGACATTCAATTGGATGCCTTCTTGACGCCACATCTTTCCGTTCGATTTGTGTGAAATTAAATTGAATATTTGCCTTGTTTATGTGTTCTGTGGTGTAACGACTTGGTACAACCCCAAGTTTTTGTTGAGATTCCACTTGCTCTATCTAAATGGGTAGTGATAATCTTAGAATAAACCATAGCATTAGCATTGAATAAAGAAACAGGTCCATATGATCTTTTTCACCAACAAAGGCTTAGTTGCAGGATGTTTATCATGGCAGTGGCCTGCTCTACCATCTGAAACACTGTTTCTGTGCAAGTTAAGTCATTAAGTAAGTGACCAGAGGTGGGTAGATGGGACTTCCATCTGGGCGCTCCTGTGATAAAAATGGAGGCCCTTGAGATCACTTCAGCACTCGCTCCATATTGCAGCAACAGAGCAAGGTTTTCCTCTTGGGGAATAAAGAAGTAAAGAACAGGTAGCAGGAGCACAATCTTCAATCCTACGTACAACAGGTAATGAACAGTGAGCAGGGGTGGCAATTTTGTGCATTCACAAGAGAGGTACAACACTTTGAGGAGCACATGCTTCCATCACAAACAATAGATTCAGCATCAGTACCAAAGTTTCCTTCAATCCACAGACAGCACATGGATCATCTGTGCAAGCTTCGGACACAAACCAGGCACAGCAAGGACAGCAGGAGTGCCCACAGATGTGGTTGGACAGCAAATGTGAAAACAAACTGCACAATATATATATTTGGTAAAGAAAATCAGCTGTCCAAGCCCCACATGTGCAAAACAAGCACAGGATAGAAGGCAGTAGTGTAGGTTGCCTTTGCAAAAAGGTAAAGCACCGAGAGCGGTTTTGCAGGCTGTCCTTACACAAAACAGATATAGCAGGGGAAGCAGCAGTGCAGGTGCCCTTCACAAAAGAGGTACAGCAAGGAACCAGCTGTGCAGTCTGCATCACAAGAAACGGGCACCACATTAGAAGTAGCAAAGCAAGCCTCCACCACAAAGCATGCACAGAATCACTGCTTCGTCCAACTTTACACAGAAAAGGTATAGCAAGACCAGAAGTGCAGGATTCGCTCATAAAATCGATACAACACAGAAGGAAACTGTATAGGGCTTCCTCACCCAGTTACAGCAGGGAAAGCAACAATGCCTGCTTCTGCCACAATGCAGAGTACTCAAGGCAGCTGTGCAGGCTGCATAAAAACAGACATATCGAAAAGCATGTAAACCCAGGGGCAGCAGAATGCTCGTCCTCATACGAAACGAGTGCTGCACAGACAACAATGGAACATGCCTATGTTACAAAAAGTTAGTTGCCAAACAGAAGCTCGGTGAAGGATAAACATGCATAGTATTCACGCTGAGACATCTTCAGCCAGTCTTTTTTTATGCAACACACTTTGCAACGTCTGATTTTCAAGCTCCTGCTCCTAGTGGCAAACGAAGGCTATAAATTCTAGCAAGGATGCAAGATAAAGTTGATTTAAATAGAAGTATTGATAGCAACTTAGCATACTGTATGAAACGTGCCAGATGCACATACTTAATTGTGATAATTAAACTGCAATACAATGTATATTTACTTTCAAAATAGGTTCACGTGCAGTTCGTTTTTGAGTTTGAAAACGGGGTTTGAACTCAAAACTGAGATCAGTGTACATTTTCATGGTAACCAGCTGTGAATCCAGAGGTTTTTATTATTTGTTCAGTCTGCAGATCACTGACAAGAAATTACGTGATAATAATATTAATATAGTTGGGGTACCTTGACAAGATTGACTTAGTCCCAGATGCTGCAGATTTGTGTCTGTGAGACCCCTGGCTGATATTTGATTGATTAGTAAGTCCCTAGTATAGTGCACCGTGTGTGCCCAGGGCCTGTAAATCAATCATGGATAAAGCAATCACCAGTACAATTTAGACAGAGAGTATTTGCACCTTAGCACTGGTTAGCAGTGGTAATGTGCCCAGAGCCCTATATCCAACAAAAATAGGTCAGAAAAAGTAGGAGGGAGGAGGCAAAAAGTTTGGGGAGACCCTGCAAAAAGGGCCAGGTCCTACAGGGGGAGAGGGAACTTGCTAAAATTTATTTCTGATGGATACAACTACCTGTGGATTCCTCACCTTATGAATTCGATCCTTGCACCAGCATCCAACGGAAAGTCTTCTTCCTAGCTGTCTACGTCGACGATGACGTCATAATGGCACGGCTCCACGTGACTCTGTCTGACGTCAACGTGCCAATAAGAGGTCCTCGTCGGCGTACTGACGTCAGTTTTTCCTCTTTCCGTGCTGGCCCGTTGGTAACTGTAACGATTTCTCGAAGTTACAATGTCGCCTCTGAAGAAGTCCGGTTTTAAGCCGTGTAGGGAATGCGGGGGTCGGATGACAGTGACTGACCCCCATTCGGACTGTATTTGGTGTTTAAGCTCCGAACATGAAGTGGAAGGTTGTTCTTCGTGCCAGAGCATGAATCCGAAAGCTCGAAAGAACGCGAGGCGAAGCTCTTCTTAGCCAAGGCAAAGAAGAAGGAACACAAGAAAGTTTCCTCCCATGCTTCTCCCAAAAAACATAAGAAGCGGCGTCATCATGACTCTCGGCGCCATCATGACCTTCGACGCCGTTCGGAGTGGAGCCGATCGATGAGTCTTTCGAGGTCGAGGTCTCGTTCATCTCGGCGCCAGAAGATGTGGGAGATGAGTCCTACTGTCACGCCTCAGCCGGAGAGTCCGGGGTTGTCACCGGCGCCTTCAGTCTATGAGGTTACTCAAGGTAGTCCTCACTTTTCACCGGCGCCGAGGGATCCTGATGTTCATCAGACATCTGCACAGTAGTACCCGGCTTTCCCGACTCCAGGGACGGATCCGGCAGCATTTTTGAATGCGATGTATGCTGTTTTTCAATCCATGGCCCCTGCTGGTGCACCGGCGGGTCCCACGGGGCCATTGGCATTCAAATTGGGCTCGCCGGCGTCGTACAGGGCTGCTCCATTCATGCCCTTCTGCCCTACAGAGTCTGGTGGTCCGGCACCGGGGGTCTCCCTTGGCAGGAGTCCTTCGCCTGGGACCGTAGATCCGTCGGCTTCTCATCCGACTCCTTCTCCGCACCATCGGGTGTCATCGATGGCCTCATCCAGACCGGTTCCATCTCCTTCCGTTCATTCGGCTTCGAGGAGGTCATCTGCCGACTTCGGGCCGGCTCCGTTGAATCTAGGAGTCTTCCTGAACCGGTTCGGGGTCTGAGATCGTCGGCGTCGATGGAATCCTTGTCGACGCCGGCTCTGGAAACTCATCTTAGATCTCGAAGGAAGGCGTTGAGGCTTCTGGAGGAGGAGGAATACAGAAGGCTTGAGGAAGGTGAGATTGAGCCTTCTGATGACTTCCAGGGGCTTGCCACTGCAAGTGGTTTGGATACTTCCCCGGAGTGGGACATTGCGCCTCCGGGGGAGTTTACTGAGGAGGCCACCTCCTTCCATGCTGTGGTGAGGAAGGCAGCTGATTACCTGGATTTGCCTTTTTCCACGGCAGAAGTAAAGACTAACCTGCTCACAGAGGTTCTTCATCCATCTTCCTCCAGTGCTGACCCTTTGCTGCCTTTTAATGAGGCTTTGACAGAGCCTATTTTAGACCTATAGAAAAAGCCGGTGACATCTCCTGCTGTAAACAGGGCAGTGGCGAGGAGGCATAGAAGTGCCCCAGGAGATCCAGTTTTTCTGTCTCGTCACCCGACTCCGGAGAGCTTGGTGGTTCAGGCATCATGTTCTGCAAAGTCTGCCCCCTGTACATTCCAAGGTGTTCCGACGGACAGAGAATCCAAGAGAATGGAGCAGTCCTCGAAGAAAATTTTCTCCTCTTGCAGCATGGCCCTAAAAGCTACCAATTCCACCTGTGTGCTAGGCAGATATATCCATGCCCTAATGGACTCTGCTAAGGAGATGGCAAAAGGTCTGCCACAGGAAATGCAAAAATCTTTTAGGTCCCTTTTCTTGGATGCACAAGCTGCTGCGCAGCAGATTATACAATCTGGCCTGGATACCACGGATTCCATTGCCAGGGCCATGGGAACATCGGTGGCTACGAGAAGGCATGCCTGGTTAAGGTCTTCGGGTTTCTCATCAGAAGTACAATCCACTTTAATGGACCTTCCGTTTGATGGGGAAAAGCTGTTTGGGGACAAGGCAGACTCTGCCTTTGAATGGTTTAAGGACTGTCGGGCTACAGCTAAGTCCCTGGGTTTGCAGGCCCCTTCTACTACATCGTACAGACCTTTTCGTAGGTTTTGAGGATTTGTTAGAGGCTCTGCCTTTCGAAGGTCTCAATCTTATGCCCAGCAACCTGCCAATCCGCCCTATTGTGCCTTCAGAGGGCGGGGTAGGGGTAGGGCTAGAGGTCCAGCTCAGCAGCTCTCTTCTTCTTCATCCTCCTCTGGTGGACAACAGCAGAAGCAGCCCTAGTTTTCCCCACTTTATCAGTCATACTTCTCCTGTAGGGGGAAGATTGAGTCTTTTTCTACAGAAATGGAGGTCAATTACAACAGACTCGTGGGTGCTAGGAATTATGGAAAAGGGCTATGCTCTCCCCTTTCAGGAGTTTCCTCCTCCCTTTCCCCCCGTCCCTCCTTTTGTTCAGAAGACCATCTTCTGTTGTTGCAATAGGAGGTTGTCACCATGTTGGCAAAGGGCACTATAGAGTTGGTGCCATTGCAGGAAAGGGGTCAGGGGTGTTATTCAAGATATTTCCTGATTCCCAAAGTGGACGTTCGGTTGCGGCAACCTAGACTTGAGGATTTTGAATTTGTTCCTCAAGCAGGAAAAATTCAAAATGCTGACCCTAGCGCAGGTAGTATTGGCGTTGAACGAGGGAGACTGGATGGTGTCTGTCGACTTGCAGTACGCGTACTTTCATGTTCCCATAATCAAGTCGCACAGGAAGTATCTCCGTTTTGTGGTCGGATCGCAGCATTACCAGTTTGCGGTCCTTCCGTTTGGACTTACTTCAGCACCCCGGGTCTTCACAAAGGTGATGGCAGTTGTTGCAGCACATCTCAGAAAGAGGGAGGTAGTGGTTTTTCCCTACCTGGACGATTGGTTGATCAAAGCCAAGTCTCCAGAGATTGTATTGTCTCATCTGCGAATGACAACACAGTTGTTGTTCGATCTGGGTTTTTCGGTGAACATACCCAAATCTCACCTGGAGCCCTCTCAACACCTCCTGTTCATAGGAGCAGTACTGGACACGACAAAGTTTCGGGCCTACCCCCCGCCTCAGCGGGTACGGGACATTCAGGCGCTGATTCCTTTGTTTCAAAGTGGAGTGGCAGTTCCAGTCCTCAAGGTCTTACGCCTGCTAGGTCTGTTTGCTTCTTGCATTCTGTTGGTCACTCATGCTCGCTGGCATATGAGGGCTCTTCAGCGGTGCCTCCACAGACAGTGGTTCCAGCACAAGGGGGATCTCAGGGATTCAATAAAGATCTCCAGGGACGCTGTAGCGGAACTTCTTTGGTGGGCAGAGGACGGCAACCTTTCCCAAGGAAAACCGTTTTCACTGCCTCCTCCAGTGGCCACAGTGATTTCGGATGCTTCCACTCTAGGGTGGGGAGCTCATCTGGGGGACCTGGAGATCAAGGGTCATTGGTCTCCAGCGGAACAGATGTTGCATATCAATCTGTTGGAATTGCGGGAGGTACGTTTGGCGCTCAAGGCCTTCCTCCCTTCCCTTCGCGGTCAGTCTGTTCAGATCCTGATGGACAACACTACCGCGATGTGGTATATAAACAAGCAGGGAGGAGTGGGGTCGTAACTTCTTTGCTGAGAAGCCCTCCGACTCTGGTCCTGGGCTCAGGACCATTAGATTTGCTTGATGGCAAATTATTTGGCCGGCGTGTTGAATGTACGTGCGGAGGTTCACAGTCGTCACTTCTCATTAGATCACGAGTGGCGTCTCCATCTGGATCTAGTTCTCCACATCTTCGAGATGTGGGGTACTCCTCAGGTGGATTTATTTGCCACTCGTTAGAACACGCATTGCCCGTTATTCGGCAGCCTCCAGTATCCGATGCAAGGGGCGTTGGGGGACGCGTTTCAGATGTCCTGGAGCGGCCAGTTGCTTTATGCGTTTCCCCCCCATACCCTTGATTCCTTGGGTTTTGAGGAAGGTTCGTCAAGACCGGGCCCAAGTCATATTGGTGGCACCGGACTGGCCGAGAAGGGTATGGGATACAGACCTACTTCAACTCTCTCAGTGCCCTCTGCTCCTTCTCCCGCTCAGGGCAGATCTCCTCTCTCAATCGCAGGGGCAGGTTTTACACCCCCACCTCCAGAGCCTGCACCTTCATGCTTGGAGATTGAACGGGGCAACCTGAGTTCCTTTTCTCTCCCCCCGGATGTACTGGATGTTATACTATCGTCCAGGCGACACTCCACTAAATCTATTTATGCCGGAAGGTGGGCAAAATTTGTGCTGTGATGTGGAGAGAACCAAAAAGATCCTTTAAATGCCCATCTTTCAGATGTACTTTTGTTTGTTCTTAGTTTGGCGAAGAAAGGCTGTGCTATAGCTACAGTTAAGGGTTATTTGGCAGCTCTGTCGGTGTTTCTTTGCCTTCCGGACCAGCCATCTTTATTCAAGTCTCCGATTGTACATAGGTTCCTTAAGGGTTTGGTGAATAGCTTTCCTCCTACTCCTTTTCACATGCCTCAGTGGGACTTAAATCTTGTTTTAACATTCTTAACGGGTTCGCCTTTTGAGCCCATGCATTCATGTCCATTGAGATATTTAGCCTTCAAGACTGTTTTCTTAATCGCAAATACTTCTGCCAGGAGGATTGGAGAGCTTCAGGCACTTTCCGTAAAGTCTCCTTTTACCATGTTTTTCCCTGATAAAGCGGTTCTAAAAACCAGGGCTGCTTTTCTACAGAAAGTTGTCACCCCTTTTCATATAGGGCAAAATATCACTCTTCCTGCGTTTTACCCTCCTCCCCACCCGTCTAAAGAAGAAGAGAGACTCCATAGGTTGGACCCTAAGAGGGCCCTGAGTTTTTACCTCGAAAGGACTAAGGACTTTCGTTTAGATGAGCAACTGTTTGTTGGATATGCTGGTCAGCAAAAGGGCAGAACGGTTCAGAAAAGTACACTCTCCAGGTGGGTCATCTTGTGTATCAAGATCTGTTACTCTTTGGCAAAAAAGGTCCCTCCTGAAGGTATCAGGGCCCACTCTACTAGAGCTAAATCTGCATCCTCGGCTCTGGCGAGGAGAGTTCCATTAATAGATATATGTAAAGCGGCAACTTGGGCGTCCCTCCATACTTTCGTGAAACATTACTGTTTAGACTCTGAGATGAGGAGGGACGGTCACTTTGCTCGCTCGGTATTGCAAGATTTCTTAGTGTAATCAGGCGGGCACCCACCACCGAGTGCGGTACTGCTTGGGACTCTATTCATAAGGTGAGGAATCCACAGGTAGTTGTATCCATCAGAAGAACAAGTTACTTACCTTCAGTAACGCTTTTTCTGGAGGATACACTACCTGTGGATTCCTCACGGTCCCTCCCGCCTCCCCGTTGCCTGCCAGATTGCACAGTTATCTTGCAGTCTTTGGTTTAATATTTCTTCTTATATTTATATATTTATATGCATATATTTGCGTGTATATATATGTATATAGTGATATTTCTCTGTATATTTTTGTATATTCGTGTATTTAAGCTCTCAATAAGAATGGATGGTTTAAATGGAAAAGGTTTTTGTGTGGGCATATCTTTCTATATTAATTATCATTTTTCATGGTCGGTTTACTCCTGTTTGCTTTAAGAGCACGAAAAAAGATGAGGTGAAACTGACGTCAGTACGCCGACGAGGACCTCTTATTGGCACGTTGACGTCAGACGGAGTCACGTGGAGCCGTGCCATTATGACGTCCTCGTCGACGTAGACAGCTAGGAAGAAGACTTTCCGTCAGATGCTGGCGCAAGGATCGAATTCATAAGGTGAGGAATCCACAGGTAGTTAGTGTATCCACCAGAAAAAGCGTTACCGAAGTTAAGTAACTTGTTCTTTTCTTTTAGATTATCACTTGGAAATTATTTTAAAAAGATGTAAATGTGTAGGAACTTTGGAGCAAATGTGGAATATTCACAAAACATATACAAATAACTTGTGATAGTGTTACTTTGTTAGCCTGATATGATTCTGCCATTTTTGAACAGTAATGATAATGATTTTTTATCAACTTTTTTAACTGAATGATCATAATGTTGAATTTATTTAACGTTGTTGTTAATTGCGTGCTAGTGAATTCATTAAGTACTAACTATAATGGTTAATTGATATAAAATGTAATTTTTTGAATGTGTATTATATAATCTGATCTGTTGAATTGGCTCCTTTTTGTCTTCTTTGCTTCTCTTACGTTTTCAAATGTCCTGTGAACTCATGTTTCATGGTTTTAGGAATGTCCTGTAAAATCTTTAGTCTCGCTTGTCTCAAAGACGCTACAACTTGATTTGAATGTCGTAAAACACCTGTTGTTTTGTCTTTTTTAGTTGAAATCTGTATTGTGATAAGGGTTCTCTTTCGCAAATGTTCACAAAAATAAAGATTTTCCTTGGTTTAAGGAAAGCTCCTGTAGTATCAGAACATTTCTATTGTAATAACGTATGCTTCAATAGACTCTGATGACCTTAGATTTGTCTCTTTTTATATTATGTTAAGCAGTGCTTGGGTAACATACACTGCACACTGAGGTCTTTTACACTACCAAAATGAGCCAGTTCCCCTCCTTTGCTTCATTTTAGTATGCAAATTAGCTACAATTGGTCATGAACGAAGACATGAAACATGCTGGATCTGCACACCTTCTCTAGCTCCCTTTCCTTTCTCGCTCTTTATTTTTCATGATCACTTTCTGCCTTCCTTTATATTTCCTTGTCCTCTGCCTACCTCTTCCTCTCCATCCTGCTCTCAGTTCCTCAGTTTGCCTCTCCCTGGTCAGTTACCTCCTTCTATCACCATATTCCTTTACCCAGTTTATCTAGAAATAACTCGGATGTCAAGTTTCTCCCTGTCAACTGTCACAAGCCCATTTGCCTCGGTTTCTTTGTATTTTTTGATAGTTGTATTTTTGTATTTATAACTAAAAATGCAAACTTCAAATACAAAAAGGAAAATCAGACCCTGATGAAGTGCTCACACTTTATTTGGAACAGCTTCATATATCTGTCCGGTTGCTCGCATCCTCCTACCAGTTTATTAATTCTCCTCATCCCACCTTTTTCACATCTTTTCTCTTTCACATTATCTATGACATCTCACTTTCCATATATTTCTCTACCACCACACCCCCGGTATCCTTCAAGTCTGCATTCTGCTGTCTCTGTTACCATGATCTGTCACGGTCTGCACAATGCTTCTCACCTTTGACAGCAGGATTTGATAGGATATCCGGTCTTCTGCTGGTTCTGGATAGACCAAAATAGGGGCGACCCTTTCCAGTAGCCATGATGCTGTATGACAGGAAAACATCCTAGCAGACCATACCCTCCAGAAGGAGTCCCAGAGGGAAAAAACCCAAAATGTGGGAAAAACCTCAGAAATAGGAACTCCTGAAATAGAGGAAAAAACAGGAATGAAAAGAGGAACAAAAGGAAAAATCTCAATCAGCAACAGGAACAGAAAAAATGAAAAATCTCAATCAGCAACAGGAACAGGAACAGGAAAAAACACGACGAACAGGAGCGAAGGTCACCACCAAGAGGAAGTGTTTGCAACGCAAGGCAGATCAGGACTGAGTGACTTACATACTGGAAGACAGGAAGTGACAAAACAGGAAAGAGAAGGGAACACCATCTTGGATTGTGACAGACACATAGAACAGAATGGGAAAAAGTCAGAAGTATAAAAGAAAAAGGCATGCTGGGAAAAGGAACAGAAAGAATACAACATGGAAACCAGCAAGAAGACAGCATGGAACCCGGGAGAAAGAAAAAACAAAGTGCATAGAAAACAGAAGAAAAAAAAGAAGGAAAAAAGACAATAGGAGAAACCCACCACCGATAAGTAAGAAGAATGTTAAGGAAACAGGTAAGAACGACGCGACCAGGAGCACGAAATGTGCGTCCTGAAACGTGTCATTGTGTGAAAAAATGCAGAGGATGGAGCTCTGCTTAACAGAGTCGCGATCCGACCGCCGCTGAAGAAGGAGACGCTGCGGTTAAGCGCAGCGTCACATGATCATCTATTAAACAAAAAAAGTTACCTTATGCTCTATTATAAAGAGTGCGGAACTACAAACCAAGGGGTTCCCTGCATAATATTTAAGGTCCCCACGTGGACAGGAAATGCCTTGAAACTACAAAAACAGTGGTACAGCCAATGAGTAAAATTGGTAGGCAGAAGGTGTGCAAGAAAAGCGGTAGTCTACTGCCCAAATCAGTAGATTTGGCAGATATAAACCTGACCCATTATTGATGGCTCTGGAGTCATAAAAGCTATATGCTTTGGATAGTAAGCAAATCTTATCTCTCAAATCCTTAAGTAAGTAAAGTCATGTGATATCTATCAAACCTGACAAATGCATAACACATTGGATACAGTTTTTTGGCTGTATTAACCAACTTGCACAATTTAATCATTTGGGTATCAGCTGGTTCCCACTATGTTGCAATATCGAACAAAGCCTCAGAATCTCACTGGCACCCTCTGTAACAATAATCAAGATTTCAATATAAGCACAAGAAAAGACAATAGAGAATTAAGAAAGAAATTCAGAGTACAAGAACGGAATTCATGGAAAAGCAGGACCGGAACTAAGAACACCGGAATCCAAGACTAGGAATTCTGCACAGAAACAAGGAAAGGAAGGAAGTATGCAGGCAGAATTGGGAACACTGGCACACAAGGCATGGAGACTGCCTGCAAACTAAGACATGGTTGGAAAGGTGACACGCTAGCATACAAAAATGACTCTGCTTGTTACGATATTTCAAGATTGGGCTGGCTTGCTACTTAGGCTAGAAGCTTTGTCTCTGATAATGAGTTTTATATTCTTACAGATTTGGAGGAATAAATGACCCATGTCCGTCGTTATTGAATCTGGGGATTGTGTGTTCAGCACGTTTTCTCTTCAGGCATTCGGATGATTTAGTGGACATTTGAATACTGGTTGGAACACTAAGTGAGTAGTCATTTATATATGTGGAGCATGGTTTTGTCCTCATCTGCTAAATAACATTAGAGTTTTTTCTACAACTTAGATTTGTACGTTTCACTAAAGGTCCTTTCCCCACATTTTTCTCAGATATTTGGATTGTCTACTTCATCTAATTTCAAAAATACTGTTGGGTCGTTTTAATTTTTTTGTAGTCTTTAATATAAATGCCAGCTATGAAATAACGCAAGAGAGATAACAATGTGTTCATCTATGATTTGCATAGAGTACTGCCTCTGAAGACTCCGTTAGACTCTACTGGGGTAGATTGAAGACAACAGATGAGGTTTCTGAATCTTTTTCTGTCTCACGTAGGTTTTAGCTCACATAAGTGGGTGTTTGAAACTGATTCAGTCTGATGAGGAGGCGGTGTGATTTACAGAGTAAGTATTGGTAAGTTGGTAAACTTTGATGTGTGGCCTAGTGGATAGTAATCAGCATGATATCTGACTTTTGGTTCTGGATTTTTTTTGTTTATTCTTATCCTATCCTTTTATTGTCCTTTTCCCCCTTTAGTTTGAATTTAATATTGCGGCCGCACTCCCGCGGTAACCATTATGACATCCCCGCTGGGCCGCCCGGCGGAAACTCTATTTCCGCCCGCCGGCCCAATGGGGATGTGGGCTGCAACATGGGAGCCGGCTCCAAATGGAGCCGGCGGTGTTGCGGCCGTGCGACGGGTGCAGTTGCACCCGTCGCGCTTTTTACTGCTATGCCTCAGGGGCCCCGCGACTCCCCGTACCGCCAGCCTTTTCCTGGCAGTTCAACTGCCAGGAAAAGGCTGGCGGTAGGGGGACTCGTAATTCCCTGGGCAGCGCTGCCCTGGCGGATTATCACCGCCGGGGCAAATGTGTCGGGAAACCACCGGCCCCGGCAATGCGACCGCGGCGCTACCGCCGCAGTCGTAATCCCCTCTGAAGCACCGCCAGCCTGTTGGCGGTGCTTCAGCCAAAACAACCCTGACGGTCTTGGACAGCCAGGGTTGTAATGAGGGCCTGAATGTCCAAAAAGACGATTAGTACCATTCTTCTTACAACACGCACTCTCAACATCGCATGAATTTAATAAAGTAAATAAATTGATAGTCAATTAAAAAAAAGAAAGCTGTTTGAGTAATATTGGCAAGTGGAGATTTGAAGAACTTATTATTGAGCGAACCATAAAATATAACTATTTAGTGGTACAGGTAGAGGAATGGTGTCTACATAGATGACTCCGATCAGCACTAAATTGAAGTTGAAGTCCAACATTTATGCCCAAACTCATTTATGAACTTAGGAGTCCCTTTTCTTTTCCCTTCCACAATGATAAGCTCAGAGAAACTACTGGCATCATTACTGTACATGCATTCTTTAGTAACCCTTCAGTTTGGCTGGAGAATTCCTACTGTGTTGCATTTTGTACACTATTCCACTTGCCACAGTAGAGAGTGATGAACCAGGATGTGATTAGAATTACATTTTGTTAAGTCAGGTAGATATGACCAGGCTCAAGTTCTTGACAATTTGCATCCATCTGCATCTGACTCTTCTTTAAAAGGAGACATTTGACAAGAGGCAGATTTGAGCATCAGTGGTCATCCTTGGGCTAATTAGCTGTTGGACACGTTAGAACACCTTAGAACAATTACAGTTGGACAGTGCGATCTTAGTTGCGTCAGTGAAAACCCAAGTGCATGCCCACTTAAGTAATAAAGATTCGGGATGATTGTATTACGTGTAAATCCTCTACCTTATTACAATGTCCCTGCCATGGAGAACCAGAAATGCATGTCTGTACATTTGAATTCTCTTGTGGGATGTTCTCGATCTGAGGTCTTGCCTGGCTGAGAATAAAGATAGAGATGGCTTAGGCCACTTATGGAGGGAACGTATGAAGGCTATACTCCATTTCATATTTATCTGTCCCCATCTGCTGTTGCCATGAAGGAAATAGATAAGACCTCTTTTCTTGGAAAAATAATTTGCACCTGTCAATATGGTTTGGATATATTGTTTAGTGGAGAAAGTTCCAGGGTGTTGTGGTGCTTTGTTACATTTACAGATTTTATGTTAAAAAAGAACTTTGAATTGTAGTCTGTATGGATGTGTATTGCTTATGAGCAGCAGTACCTTGTTTTTAGTTTTTATAAGTTATGGATGGGCAGCACAGTGATTGCATTTTTTTCTGTTTTAACTGATTCGATTCTTTATGCATGTTGTAAAAGCTTCAATTTATCGAAAATAATAAACTTTAAACTTCAAACATGAAACCAGAAACCCTTAATGTTATTTTCACCTCAACCATACTCCTGTATACAATGCAACATAAAGTCAATAATTCCTTTATGCCTAACTCCAACCTCAGCAGTGCTTGAGCAGTTGCTTTATGATATTAAGCAAATATCACAAAGCATTACTTTGTAATGGGTAAATTTGTTTTTAGCTGCCCCTTGCAAGCAATATATGAGCACAATAAAATAGAATTTAATGTACTCTGCAACTCTGCAACCTTCAATAAACGTTCATTGGTCAAAGGTCCTCATGTTTTTTTTTTAACACAACTTTATTGCATTTTATAGTTTACGAAAGCAATATAAAATAAAACAATATCCGTTGATCTGTATTTTAGATTGACAACATTGTAACATACAGTAGGGTAATGATATTGTGATGTTTAAAGTAGACAGTATCCATGTGTTTTGCAAACATAATGTCGAACCGGCTAACTTAACCACCCACCCGCCCTTGACTGACATGCTTACTCGGCTGTTCCACAATCATGAGGAGGGCTAGACCTGTGTAATAATATGAATAGACATTGAACAATCTTGTCACGGTTAACAAGTCATTAGTGGGGAAGCCTACAAACAGTGGCTAAGTGAAGAATGGCACCTGGAGTCCATTCCCGGGGTAAAGCCAATCTACCATAAGTACAAGCAGCATGAAACATAATGGAGAATAGTAGGAGAAAGGGCTACTCTGCACATTGATCCCATGATAGCACTTTAAACACCATCTCCATCACCATACTGTGGAGAAAGTTTTCCTAACATTGTGTCCCACTGCATCACTATTGGTCATTTACGTAACCCATTATACTCCTATCGCCGGATGGCAGTACTTTCCGCCAGTCCCCACCGCTTAACCTCATCTTTCCATTGTAGTAACGGGAGCCTGGGGGATTTCCAACGGCGCATAAGTAACTTCTTGGCCAGCAGAAGTGCCATGTCTGCAAACCGGGAAGTCACGGATGCTAATTTGGGTCTCGGGTATAAACTTAGTATGCAATGTATTTACGTTTGCCAGCGAGTCTCACCTGTTACAGTCAACAATGTTGTCCTAACGTCTTCCCGATAAGAACGCAGTAGTGAACAAGACCTTAGGAAATGTATTAGGTCCACACTCAGCAGGTGACACCGTGGAAAGGACGCTGAGGTCGATGGGAATATCAGATTCAATATATGTGGCGTGAGGTAGGCTGTGTGAAATATTGAAAATTAAATACATTTGAAGTGTGAATTTCGAGATATTTGTTTTGAATGCTTTAGGAGGAAGATCCATTCTCCATCCGTTAGCGTCCTCTGTATATCGAGTTCCCATCTGTTCCATAGGGAGACCAATGAGATCCCTACATGTTTCCTAAGTCCCTTATATAGCCATTTAATTAGTCGTCATTCATGCCCAACAGTGTGTATTGCCTGCAACAGTTAGTGCGTTTCAGGCATGTGGCCGTCTGGGGCCCAGTGTCGACGTACATAGTTAATAATACTAGCATGTATTAAAAACAGGGTATTTGGAAGTCCATGCAGGTGCGTAAATTCTTGGTGGGTCAACAACACTCTCTCTGCAAACAGGGAACCTATGGTTAGCTCTGCCTGCTGGTTCCAAGGATGCAGCATTTTATTTGTAAGAATACCTATAGATAAGGGAAAACCACATAATGGTATATGTGAAGAGAACGGGTGCGATGAACGTGTGTATTTCATGGCGAGCTTCCAGTACGCATGTGCAACGTTTAGTAGCAGAGGGCCTTCCGTAGGAGGCACAGAACCCATACAAATCAGTGTGTGTAGCTTGCAAGTGTGTAGCATATGTTGGTATAACCTATTTATTTTAGATTATGGCCAGCCAACCAATATGCCAGCCATTGTAACTGACTGGCAATGCAATAGGCTTTTACATCAGGAGCCCACATACCACCCTCATCAGATGGCAGCTGTAATTTAGCCAGGCCGATCCGCCGTCGACCCACACCGCATATAAGGTATATTAGTATTGTAATAAGCGTATCAAAGGTGTGTGGCTGGACCAAGACCGGCAAATTGGCAAAGTAGTTCAATAGGCGAGGCAGGAGGACCATCTTGGTCAATACAAGCTGGCCGGCTACAGACAAAGGCAGAGTCTGTCAGAAGTTTACCTGCGCTCTCAATGCTGCTGTCACACGGCGCAGATTGCCATCTAACAGGTTGTCTGGGTTGCGATATAGTTGCACCCGAGGTACCTGAATGATTGTGCAGCTAATTGTATCTGAAATGGTCCGAATGCAATCAGGGCTATATCCAGCTGACCGTTGAAGGAGAAAGCATAGGACTTATTTGCATTTATCCATAGGCCTGACAGGTTCCCAAACGTTGTCATAAGCTGGGCTGCTGGCTCCAGTGAGGAGCGCAGATCCCTAAAATAAAGGATCCTATCATCAGCGTATAGAGATATCGTATGAAGCGATCTGTCCACTCGTATACCCAACGTCTTTGCTCGTTGTCGAAAGCATTGGGTCAATGGTTCTACTGCCAGAACAAATAATTGGGGGGATAGGGGGCAGCCTTGTCTGGTACCACATGAAATCTGGTACAAATCCGAGATACAGGCACCAATCTTAGCTCTGGCCGTAGAGGACGAGTAGAGTAGCCGAACCCAGCGGATATACCTGGGGGGTATACCATACGCTGTGAGAGCCGCCATCATGAAATCCCAGCTAAGGGAGTCGAAGGCCTGTTTTAGATCTAGGGAAAGGCAGCCAGCGTAAGGTTGGAGAGTATGGAGGCAGCCATGATATGAAATAATCTACGAATGTTTAAGGAAGTGTTTCTACGGGGGACAAAGCCACATTGGTCGGAGTGTAACAGTCGTGGAAGCAGAGGGATTGAACGGCCAGCCAGTATCTTGCTAAGGATCTTGTACTTGGTGTTAAGAAAGGAGAGGGGTCTATATGAGGACATCTCTGCGGGGTTTCTACCAGGTTTCATCTGAGAGTTCACCAATGCTTCTCGCTTAGAATAAGGGAGTATCCCAGATTCTAGTGAATCCGTGTATAAAGTGAGGAGATGAGGGGTCAATAATGAGGAGTACATAGCATAAAACTCTGGTGGCAGGCAGTCTGTGCCAGGCGTCTTGTTACGGGCCAAGTCCTTAACAACATTACGTATCTCACTTGTTGTTATAGAAGCCTCCAAGGACTCCAAGGACTCACTCTCTGAGGGTGCGACCTGCGGTAGCGTAAGTCGGGCCATATATAAGGCCATCGCCTCCGGGTCTGTCATGTTGGGTGGCGTATGAAGTTCTGTATAATAGTCTCGAAACACTTGATTAATTTCGAACTGGGTATGTACTGGACCATGTTGTGGTGTGCTGGTGCTAAGAATTGGGGTGGGGGACTGTATAAGTTTATTCATTTGAGCCAATAGAGTGCCAGAACGGTCCGCCTCAGAAAACATTTTACTTGGATATGTTCTCTGATCAATAACCCGTAGTCTTTCTAGTGGATCATCATATTCAATGCGTGCATTCTGGATTTGGGAATTATCTTCCGGGTGGTTTGCGGCTCTGAGTTCTAATGGGCCGAGCTAGTTCTCAACTTGTGTCAGGTCACGCAGGATTTCTGGTCTAGCTCCCACTCAATGTTTTAATTGAGACACCCCCTATTACTGCCTTGCATGCCTCCCATTCTATCTGTGTAGAAGAAGCTGTGCGAGTATTTTCAGCAAAGTATGTAGTAATAGTTGTTGCAAGAGTATTGCGGTACGCTGCATCTTCCAGTAGCGTAGGCTGTAATTGCCATGTAAGGATCGGGGTTAGGACGTGTTCCCACAACAGCGATATCTCTAATGCGCAGAAGCATGAGGACATCTCCACAAAGACACACTAGTAACAATCACATTGCCAAAGGCACACAAGGTTGTTGGAGACGTTTCCCCTGTGGTCCATCACGTAGCCTTAGTGTACAATATAAACAGGGCGTATAAAACATGCTAGGTATCGCTTACTGACTTACTCGTAGAAAATACTCAGGTTGGGTAGGCCATGATGCTCATTTTACAGAAACTGAACCTCAACAGGAAGCACTTACAAATATAAACGTAGCAGGTGCCCCAGTTGAATCTCGGCTTCTGGAAAGGTCAAGCCACCCTAACTCTTGGGCTTGGCAAAGATAAAGCAAGGCTGTGCGCTCAGAGATTCCATAGCAGAAAAGATCTAGAATCCTTCCTGGAGGTGAATTGATGACGTACTGGAGCGTAATCTGTATCTGACTGTGACGCGCGGGTTCTATCTTCCTCACCTGGAGACACAGAGTAGAAGGTTCTCCCTTTATAAGTCACCTGTAAGCTCCGCCCGCTGAGCCACGCCCCGTCCACCCTCGAAGTAGGCAAAGGAATTCCCGCCTTTTACCAGGATGATGGACAGCTTTCCGAAACGACCCCACCGCGTTTACCTCCGATTCAGGTGGTGCGTTGTTGATGCGCAGAAGCACGAGGACATCTCCACAAAGACGCACTAATAACAATAACATTGCCAAAGGCACACAAAGTTGCTGGAGACATTTTCACCATGGTCCATCACGTAGCTTTAGTGTACAATATAAACGGTGCATATAAAACATGCTATGTAACGCTTACTGACTTACTGGTAGAAAATACTCCGGTCTGGTAGGCCATGATGCTCATTTTACAGAAACTAAACCTCAACAGGAAGCACTTACAAATATAAACGTAGCAGGTGCCCCAGTTGAAGCTCAGCTTCTGGAAAGGACAAGCCATCCTAACTCTTGGGCTTGGCAAAGATAAAGCAAGGCTGTGCGCTCAGAGATTCCATAGCAGAAAAAGATTTAGAATCCTTCCTGGAGGTGAATTGATGATGTACTGGAGCGTAATCTGTATCTGACTTGAATAGCGGGTTATATCTTCCTCTCCTGGAGACACAGAGTAGAAGGTTCTCCCTTTATAAATCACCTGTAAGCTCCGCCCGCTGAGCCACGCCCCGTCCACCCTCGAATTAGGCAAAGGAATTCCCGCCTTTTACCAGGATGATGGACAGCTTTCCAAAACGACCCCACTGCGTTTACCGCCGATTTCAGGTGGTGCGTTGTTGATGCGCAGAAGCATGAGGACATCTCCACAAAGACGCACTATTAACAATCACATTGCCAAAGGCACACAAGGTTGTTGGAGACGTTTCCCCCATGACCCATCACGTAGCCTTAGTGTGCAATATAAACAGGGCGTAAAAAAAAAACATGCTAGGTAACGCTTACTGACTTACTCGTAGAAAATACTCCGGTTGTGAAGGCCATGATGCTCATTTTACAGAAACTAAACCTCAAAGGAAGCACTTACAAATATAAACGTAGCAGGTGCCCCAGTTGAAGCTCAGCTTCTGGAAAAGACAAGCAACCCTAACTCTTGGGATTGGCAAAGTTAAAGCAAGGCTGTGCGCTCAGAGATTCCATAGCAGAAAAAGATCTAGAATCCTTCCTGGGGGGGAATTGATGATGCACTGGAGCGTAATCTGTATCTGACTGTGACGCGCGGGTGCTATTGTCCTCTGCTGGAGCCACGCCCCGTCCACCCTCGAAGTAGGCAAAGGAATTCCCGCTTTTACCAGGATGATGGACAGCTTTCCAAAATGACCCCACTGCGTTTACCGCCGATTCAGGTGGTGCGTTGTTGATGCGCAGAAGCACGAGGGCATCTCTATAAAGACGCACTAGTAACAATCACATTGCCAAGGACACACAGGGTTGCTGGAGACGTTTTCACCGTGGTTCATTCACGTAGCTTTAGTGTGCAATATAAACGGTGCATATAAAACATGCTAGGTAACGCTTAATGACTTACTGGTAGAAAATACTCTGGTTGGGTATGCCATGATGCTCATTTTACAGAAACTAAACCTCAACAGGAAGCACTTACTAATATAAACGTAGCAGGTGCCCCAGTTGAAGCTCAGCTTCTGGAAAGGACAAGCCGCCCTAACTCCTGGGCTTGGCAAAGATAAAGCAAGGATGTGCGCTCAGAGATTCCATAGCAGAAAAAGATCTAGAATCCTTCCTGGAGGTGAATTGATGATGTACTGGAGCATAATCTGTATCTGACTTAAATAGCGGGTTCTATCTTCCTCTCCTGGAGAAACAGAGTAGAAGGTTCTCCCTTTATAAGTCACCTGTAAGCTCCGCCCGGTGAGCCACGCCCCATCCACCCTCGTAGTAGGCAAAGGAATTCCCGCCTTTTACCAGGATGATGGACAGCTTTCCAAAACGACCCCACTACGTTTACCTCCGTTTCAGGTGGTGCGTTGTTGATGCGCAGAAGCATGAGGACATCTCCACAAAGACGCACTAGTAACAATCACATTGCCAAAGGCACACAAGTTTGTTGGAGACGTTTCCCCCATGACCCATCACGTAGCCTTAGTGTACAATATAAACAGGGCATATAAAACATGCTAGGTAAACGCTTACTGACTTACTCGTAGAAAATACTCCGGTAGGGTAGGCCATGATGCTCATTTTGCAGAAACTAAACCTCAACAGGAAGCACTTACAAATATAAACGTAGCAGGTGCCCCAGTTGAAGCTCAGCTTCTGGAAAGGACAAGCCACCCTAACTCTTGGGCTTGGCAACGATAAAGGAAGGCTATGCGCTCAGAGATTCCATAGCAGAATAAACAATCTAGAATCCTTCCTGGAGGTGAATTGATGATGTACTGGAGCGTAATCCGTATAAGACTGTGACGAGCGGGTTCTATCTTCCGCTACTGGAGACACAGAGTAGAAGGTTCTCCCTTTATAAAACACTAACAAAGAAAAAAAAAAAAAAACATAACAATCCCACAAAATAGCCTGCTACCAGTCCAAAATCTCGACAGGACCTGAAGCACTGTATACATCAACTATAGCACAATGCCTCTGCCAGACCTTGGTATGTTTTCACACCCTGGATGAAGTCTGCTTTATTCAGGGTTGTTTTTAAACTCGGCTCAGTAAAAAGCGCTCTTAAATCTAGTGAAAGGTCTCACTTGACATCCCCTTCCGAAGTCTAGCTATCTTGCTATTCTTGCGAATCTTTTAAACCCTCACTGGTCCTTATGTGTTTGTTTCTAACTGCATGTCAACACAGTTTAATACATAATTGTCTCATATACAAGAAACAGAAGGAATACAGGCTGCCTTTGATACGGTTGACCATGACGCCCTAACTCAAAGACTCCATGAAGCCTGCATACAAGGGATTGCTCTCGACTGGATTACTTCCTATCTTTAAAAAAGAGCAAATATCATCCACTCGCCCCCTTCTCGTCCGAACCCTACCTCACAAAAGCAGGGGTCCCCCAAGGGTCAATCATCTCACCTTTGCTTTTCAACATCTACATGATATCTTTACCAGAAATGACAATGATTTCCATCTCACATGCTACAACTATGCAGATGACACACAAATACTACTTAAATAAGAAGACCCCCAAAACATTGAAAACTCACAAATCTTCAGTTGCCCCAGAGCCGTTGATCAGTGGATGACCTGGAGCCATCTCAAACTAAATACCTCCAAAACAGAAATACTCATATGTCTTGACTGGAAAAGTTATGACCCTCTGTTCGTCTGGCCTGACGATCTCGGACCACCTCCTCAATTATCCAAGGAAGTTACAAACCTAGGAATCACCATGGATTCCAAGTTAACTATGAATGCCCATGTAGACAAATTAGCACGCACAAACTTCATCACCTTAAAGACTTTACGACGCATCTTCCCCCACCTCGGATTTCCACACAAGGTGCAAGCTACCATCTCACTTGTACTATCCAAACTGGATTATGCCAATAGCCTCTACCATTGATCATCTCTATCTGTTATGAAAAAACTACAACGTATCCAGAATTCCACAGCCAGGCTACTACTGCATATAAAGCCGCAAGCCCACATCCCCCCTGCCTTGAGAGTACTACACTGGTTACCCATTGCCAGAAGATGCACTTTCAAGCTGCTTTGTATCACCCACAAAGCTATACATGGAACAGGACCGCTTTTTATCAGAAAGAAAATGACCAAATACATCCAACAAAGAACCCTCCGCTCAAGACTGGCACCCCGCCTTAGAACACCACCACACAAGAAAAAGACTATAGGTGGTACATCCTTCTCCGTCCAAGCAGCCAAACTATGGAATTCATTACCACCAACTATAAGAGCCACAGATAACTTTCTTGTCTTCAGAAAACTACTCAAGAGTTGGCTCTTTTCTTCATAACCACCTTTTTCAAACAACTATGAACTGCATATGCCTATGTGGATAAATATTTTTTTTCAGATTATATGTATATTTCTATTTATTTATAGTTTCTTTGGAAAATATGTATTGCTACTATGTCATAACAATAAAATACACACACACTCTTTAAACCTGTCTGACTAAGTATTTTTTACCCATGATTCTAATTATGTATTGTATGTGCACATGTGTGTGTGTGTATATATATATATATATATATATATGTATATATATATGTATGTGTATGTGTATATGTTGTTTCTGTGCTTGGCATGTTCGTGGATCATTGCATGGCTCCTGTTTTTGTTTTTTTTTGGGTTGTTATACTAGATATCTACGAATTCCTGCTCTCATCTTATCACACTTATCTACTCATCACTCTTATGTCATGTCTCTATCAAACTATCCTCCATTCTCACTCTGACTCATCCCAAATCCCTTCTACCACTTTCATCTCCTAAATATCTCTGCCTAAGCTCTTCCCTCCACATCTAACTCACCAAACCTCACTCTACCTCTGTGACCTCCCACACAACCTTACTAAATTCTCCTGCATTCATCTCACCCTGCTACTATGCTCTCCCTAACCCTTCCACATACTCTTCCCCCTCAACCCCCCTTTACTCATCCCAAGCCTTTGGGTTGAGTAAATGAAGGATATACTCCCAATTAACACCTCTGGATTTATTTCCTCCTCCACACCTCCATTACTCCAGTCTAACTAACAAACTCTCATATCCGCAGCTCAAATTAACTCATAATAATACTAGAACTGTACTCATTATTTAACGATACTAATCCATCACTAATTATTGTTGGGTTCCGGAGTAGCGTGCTACTCATCGAAAAGCGCTTTGATGCCTCGTCAGGCGTAGTAAGCGCTATATAAATACGATTACAATTACAATTACTTAGAGGTAATATAGGATTTCTGAAACCCTCCCCCTGCTGGGAACAGTTAACGTAGCCTTAGCAGAAATTATAGTCCTACCATGATTAATATACCTTTTCACATATTTACCTCTAATACTAACGTCACAACTATTCAGGAAAATAGTGCTAATGGACTTTAAATTGAACAACTGAAGACTTTACAGCTGTACGGCCTAATTACAATGGGCAGTGAAAAGGTGCATTATGCCTGAAGCCTATGAAATGAAACTAGAGATGAGAGAGCTACCAGAAGGTGTGCTATAGAACCTGCTACTGGAGCCCAGAGCAAGGGTAAATATCCTGCTTGTATTGATCAAAGTTGCAAAGCAGAATTGGCTTAAAAAGAGTGGATTCTATGTCAGGACTGGAGGCGAGGATTATGCATAACTTTCTCTACTTTATTAAACAGCAGATTTAAAGAAAACAAAGAAAAAACTCTATGCAAAAACTACATGTCCCATGAGGCTCTGGGTATCAGAGTCCAAACACAGTCCAATCAGACTCCAGACCAACATATATAAGCATATGACGTTGCTTGCTGTTCTTTCTTCACTGCTCATCAGTTAAGTGACGTGTTTTTTTTCTCATTATCATTGAAATACTTTAAATATTATATTCAGTTAAGTGTTAATAGTGTACTCTTGTATCAGCGCAGTTGGCTTCTGCACGATCGCTTGTTTATTATTTTTCTCACAGGTCCGACGAGGGTACCTGAGCGCCACTCGACGGCCTGTCAGGCATGTCAGCTGTGCCTTAGGCAGCTTCTCAAGAGCACTCCAGCTGACTGCTGCGCGTGTTTTGGGGGAAGCCTGACAGGAAATTGTTTGAATTCCTGTCAGATGATTCGTTATCCCCGAACCAACCCTTGGTTGGTGTATATTTAAAGTAATAGCACCACCTAGTGGTGGTATTTCATAAACTTTACAATTATAAGTTAAAGACTATGGCCCTCATTACAACATTGGCGGTAAATGCCGCCTACTGCCGTGCTGACAGCTGCCCACATACCGTGACCGCGACGGTATACCCACACAGAGACATCCGCCACTATACAGACACCCACAAAAGTCCGCCAGGCCAAAGGTCAGTGATAAACTGGCGGCACCAAAACCCACACCGTTACGCCAACAGAAATATGCCCACAGTATCAGGACCCACGAAACACCGCAGCGATCTTTCAACCGCGATAAACCATTGGCGAATCACACAGCCGCGCTCAACATACACACACATTAACAAAACTACACCACATTGGACAATTCAAACTACACACACCTGACACACACACCACACACCCTCACCACTATAAAACACACACCCACATTACCCACAACCCTTTCAATGAAAAAAAATATTGCTAACTGAGAGAGAGTCAAGCCAGGAGCACCCACTCAATCTGAGCCACAGAACACCATCACCCATACACCATCCACGCACTTCACCGCACACCCCAACACATCACCCCACACACCCTCACACATACCACGCACACCACATCCATGACACCCCAGGTTTTCAGAGGAGGAGCTAAGGGTCATGGTGGAGGAAATCATCTGGGTAGAGCCACAGCTATTCGGATCACAGGTGCAGCTGACGTCCATTGCTTGGAAGATGGAGCTATGGCGGAGAGTCGTGGACAGGGTCAATGCCGTGGGACAGCACCCCAGAACAAGGGATGACATCAGGAAGAGCTGGAAGTACTTTTGAATGAGAGAACTTCTGTTGTCCACATCTTCATCCTCTACCACCTCTTCATTACTGTCCACAGGCTCCACTGCTGCCACAGGCCATCTCCAGGCTCATCCTCCTGCAGAAAAGGCAATTGGGGTCTCAAGGCCAGGTTGTGCAACATGCAACTTGCAACGATGATCTGGCACACCTTCTTGAGTGAGTAGTACAGGGATCCACCTGTCAGATGGAGGCACCTGAACCTGGCCTTCAAGAGGCCAAAGGTTCTTTCAATTATTCTCCTTGTTCGCCCATGTGCCTGATTGTAGCGTTCTTCTGCCCTTGTCCTGGCATTCTTCACTGGGGTCAGTATCCATGAGAGGTTGGGGTAACCAGAGCCACCTGCAAATATCGAGGGATACCTGTTAGCCACACACTCACCCGTAGGGACAACCCCATACCCATACACCAACATATATGCCGGGTGTGGACCTTGGGCTCACCTATTAGCCACACCCGGTGCCTCTGGAGTTGAGCCATCACATATGGGATGCTGCTATTCCTCAAGATAAAGGCATCATGCACAGAGTCAGGATACTTGGCATTCACATTGGAGATGTACTGGTCCGCCAAGCACACCATCCTCACATTCAGAGAGTGAAAGCTTTTTCTATTCCTGAACACTTGTTAATTTCTCCGTGGGGGGGGGGTCAAATGCTACATGTGTACCATCAGTGGCACCAGTGATGTTGGGGATATGCCCCAGGGCATAAAAGTCATCCTTCACTGTGGCCAAATCCTCCACCTGGGGGAATACGATGTAGCTGCGCATGTATTTCAGCAAGAGCAGAGAACACCCTGGTCAATGTGTTGGAGAACATTGGCTGAGACATCCCTGATGCCATGGCCACTGTTGTTTGGAAGGTACCACTTGTCAGGAAATGGAGCACTGACAGGACCTGCACTAGAGGGGGGATACCTGTAGGGTGGCAGATAGCTGAAATCAGGTCTGGCTCCATTTGGGCACACAGTTCTTGGATTGTGGCCCGATCAAGTCTGTAGGTGAGGATAATGTGCCTGTCCTCCATAGTCGCCAGGTCCACCAGGGGACTGTACAAGGGGGGATGTCCCCATCCTCTATTCATCCTCAGCAGTTGAACTCTAGGGTGGAAAACGGTGAGCAGAGGATCATATTCACACAAATGTGAAAATAAAAATGCATTTCCTCCTTTTCAGAAACAGTATGTCAATTTGAAAGTAAGTTGATTTGCCAATGTCTGCTGTGACGCAGTTAGGTGCCATGGCCTGTGCCCCCCTGAAATGGCGGCTGCCTGACCTATGAGGAGAGACAAGTGGAAATGAGATAATTCCACTGGCGTTGTGTGCTGTTGCGGTCGGCAGCCTTCGACTGTCGCGCAACTTTGCATTGTTTATCATTGGGCCCTATGGGTTCCAGGAGCCAATGGTGATGTACGCCGGTGGTGACAGTACTCACTGTCGCGGATGTGACTGCAAATTTCTATCTGTTCAATCACTTGCTACCTGACCTTCAACAGAAGAGGACCTATGCTGCAAGTGCTGCTGTGACCTGTATCTGGAAGCGACAATGGATCGAGTGTCTGGGGAAAGGGCCCCGCCTTCACTTCGGAGGAGTTGGAGAGACTGGTGAATGTGGTCCTACCCCAGTATACTTTACTCTATGGTCCTTCAGACAAAAAGGTGAGTACACTGTGAGCATGATGCGTGGGCCATGAATGTATGGATTGCTGCGTGTGTAAGCCTCGTGTGGGGGGGCTAAGGGGTACTGGGCAGAGTGCTGCATGTCTGGTGGCCAATGTCTGTGCGTAAGGGGTTGGGAGGGATATTGTGGGACATGAGTGTAACAGTCAGGACGGTATGACTAATCCCTTTTTTCTATGCATATTTTCCTGCAGGTCAGCGCCTATCAGAAAATGGGTATTTGGCGTGCCATCGCCAAGGGGGTGTGGACCCTGGGGGTCTTTGACAGGCGGAGCACCCACTGCTGCAAACGGTAGGAGGACCTGTGCCGCTGGGCAAGGAAGATGGCGGAGGCCCAGCTGGGGCTGGCCTCCCAATGAGGAAGGGGTGCCCGTCGTACCCTGACCCCCCCTGATGGTCCGCATCCTGGTGGTGGCCTACCCGGAGTTGGATGGACGCTTGAAGGCAGCACAGCAGCCACAAGGGGGTGAGTACAGATTCAGATTAATTACTTTGCGTGCGTTAAGGTTGTATCGGGGTGGGGGATGTGAGCTGTGGGTGCCGCTAGGCCAGGGCAAACTGGCAGGGTTAGGTCCCTTGTTGGTCAGGCTCTGATGCACTCCAACCCCAATAATGTGAGTGGGCATCTACTACTGGGCAGGGTCCGCAGCTAATGGCGTTGGGCAATGTACCCCATGGGCTGGTGACTAGCATTGTATCTGGTAGTGCATGGCCTAGTGCATAGGGCTGATCCCTGTGTGTTGTGTACGCCAACTGTAGTGTTGTTGCTGGCATTGACCAAGTGTATTCTCTGTCTCTCCTCCCCCTTTTTGTTTTGTCACCCTGTCCTTGTGTGCATCAGCATCATCTGGCAGAGGAGCAGAGGAACCGGCGACGGAGAGAGCTGCATCCCACATGGGCCTGGAGGCCCAATCCACCAACGGTGAGGGCACCAGTCGGACGGAGGGCGAGGGGAGCACCACGACGGAGAAAGGAGGGGACACTACAGGCAGCGACTCCTCCTTCAATGGAAGCTCCCTGGCGGTGGCGGACACCTCTGTGCCCACCCCAACAACAGGTACAGCCACCACCCCTCGTACCAGCACCGCCCTCCCAGCAGACCCTCAGCGTGTTTCCCATGCCCACTCACCCAGAAGGGTGGGCATCTCCTTCGCCCCAGGCACCTCAGGCTCTGCCCCAGTCAGCCCTGCTGCCCTGAGTGAGGAGGCTATTGACCTCTTGAGATCCCTCACTGTTGGGCAGCCGGCTGCCCTGAGTGAGGAGGCTATTGACCTCCTGAGATCCCTCACTGTTGGGCAGTCAACCATACTGAATGCCATCCAAGGTGTCGAGAGGCATTTGCAACAAACAAATGCATACCGGAGGGCATTCACTCTGGTGTGGCAGCCCAACAAAGAGCACTTCAGGCTCTGACCTCCGCACTGACGGCAGCCATTGTCCCTGTCTCCAGCCTCCCCCTCCAACTTCCTCTACCCATTCCCAATCCCCTCAACCCCAACCTATCCCAAGCACACCTTCAGACCAGCATTCACCCAAATCAACACACAGAAATGGCCCAGGCAAACACAAGCACCACACATCATCCCACAGGCACTCACACAAGCACCATCCAGAATCAGACACACCAACATCCACTGCCTCCACTGTGTCCCCCTCCTCCTCCTCGTCCACCTCCCTCCCAGTAGCATCTCCACTCACACCTGCATGCACTACATCCTCATCCACTACCTCCATCACCAGCACGCCTGTCACTACACACTCCTCACTGGCAGTCACCACCCCACATTCATGCACACGTCCCCTGTGTCCTCTCCCACTGTGTCTGTTACCCCTCCTCCCATAGTACACAAACACAAGCACACACCCACCCAACAGCCATCCACCTCACAGCAGCATCCAGCTCATGCACCTGCACCCAAACACAGCAGACTGACCCCTCCTACAATCACTCCCTCTTCCTCCACTCCCAAACCATCACCCTCTTCCTGCCCCAAAGTCCCTAAGAAGCTTTTCCTCGCCACCCTTGACCTCTTCCCTACCCCTCTACCCCCACCCCCGTCCTTCACCTCTGGCTAGGGTGGCCAGAACCTAGCCCAGCACCTCAGCCACCAAGTCCACGTCTGCTGTGGTTTCTGCAGCTCTGAGAGGCTCTAAGGAGGCACCCGTCAGCCCAGCCAGTGTGCCAACAACACCTGCCAAGGCCAAGAAGGTTCCACCACCAGGAAAGGGCAAAAAAGGGAGAGCATCCAGCAAGGAAAGGGAGACACAACCAGCCAGCAAGGCCAAGTCAAAGACTCCAGATGGCAGAAGCAAGGAGGCACCACCATCTGCCAAGGGCAGGAAGGGGCACAGAATACCAGGGCACTTAATCCGTCCGAGGCTGCAGGGGAAGGGCTGGAGCCTCCCCCCTCCACTGGCAGCACCGCCACCTGCACCGCAGCCAGCAGCGCCGCAAGCACTGTCGCAAGCAGCACCGCCACCAGCAGCAGCAGCCCCAGTGGGCAGCAGTCCGAGGCTGCAGGGGAAGGGCTGGAGCCTCCCCCCTCCACTGACAGCACTGACACCTGCACCGGCACTGCAACCACTGTACAACCGTCCCCGCCGGCGGATGGTCTGTAGTCCTGCATCCATGGTGTGTCATGCATCCTGCCCACAGAAAATCATTTGGATCTGACACCTAGGTGAGTGACTGTGACCTTGCACACCCCATGTGCTGCATCACTGGGCACAAATCCCCCTCCAGAACCAGTGGAAGAAGGCTTCCACTCACCCTATCCTTGGCAGGTTGCAGCACACTGGGCACAAAGCCCCCTCCAGAACCAGTGGAAGAAGGCTTCCACTCACCCTATCCTTGGCAGGATAAAGCACACTGGGCACAAAGTCTGAGAGACTGTGGCTTTGCACTCCCCAGGACCAATCAGTGGGCATGGAGCCTCCTCCAGGAGCAGTGGTGTTGTACCATCTTCCGGCTGAGGTGGCCCCCCTTCCCCATCCCCCTGAGGTGCCTGTGTGTTTTCGACCTGATGCCCCTGCAGTGTTCTCTCCGTATTGAGGCAGGAGTCAAGTGTGGGCTTGGCCTATGTGTTTTGGCCCAGTGGGCCACGGACATTTTGAGTGGACATTGTCCCGCCTTTTGTAAATATTGTATATTTTGTAAATACTGTTTTTGAATTATAAGTGTATTTCTAACTATTTCTAATATAACACTCATTTTAATCCATTCCTTTTGTCCTTGCGTTATTCCAGAGGGTTACGGGGTGTATATGTAATGTTGTTGCATGTGTTTGTTTATATGGTGTTGGGGGAAGGGGTGGGGTTGTTGCGTGTGTGTGTCACTCTCTTTTCCTCCCACCTCCCCTGTGTGGTAGGTGCAGTACTCACCATGGTTGTCGTCGCCGGCTTTGGTACTCCTGGTATATGAGCAAGGGGAAGACCTGCAGCTCGAGCTCCATGGCGTCCTGGTTCTTCCTTGAGTGTCGAGAGGTGACTTGTTTCCCTTCAGAACACTGTTTCCGCCGTGCTTTTGATGGCGTTGGTACCGACCCGGAAAAGGTGGCACATAGGCCTCTTGTAATACAGTGAGTGGAACCTTGTCTTCTGCCTGACTGTTGTCGGTTACCGTTGCGGTGTTTGTTGCTACCGCCGTGGCGGTCGGAGTGTTAAAGTGGCTGTATGTGTTGGGGGTTTCCGCCATGGTCATGATTCCATTTTTTTTACAGCCGGCCTGTTGGCAGTGTTACCGCCGCTTTACCACCGACCACCAGAGTTGTAATCAGGGCCTATATTTTGTTTGGGAGCACCAGCGTGGGTGGCTGATTATGTCGCCAATAAGATTTGCCAGCCTCTGGAAAAAGAAGTAAAGGCTAAACTTAGGGCGGAATGTCCCAGACGTTCCCTTTCAGGCAATGTTGCTGCCACTCCTGACACTGACCCAAAATTATGTACCTTTTTCAGCAAATACATAAGGACCCTAAAAAGGGGATTGATAAATCTTGGAGCGGTTGTCAGGATAAACTCCTAGATGTGGTTGGCCCTCTCGAATTATACAACTAGCGGAACAAGCAAAGCACACTGGAGCTCCATTATCGGTGGATATTGTAGCTGGTTGGGCACTAAGGGCCATTTGCCTCCTTGGAAATGCGAACTGTGCTCTGGCAGCAAAACACAGAAGATCGTTAAAATCTGTGGACAAGTGTGTCACAATGGTTAGAGCAGCAGACCCTGATGCAGAGATCTGACCTGGGACCAGGGTTCAATTCCCACCTTGGCGGGTCTTGGGCTCAGTTCCCTTGGACCAGATAATTTTCGTCTTGGTGCCTAATCTATATGATGGGTCCCACTCTGTAACTCTGGGCTGTAGCTTGCTTAATGTCCACAAAGGCCCTCACAGCACTTGGATGCCTGGCTTCACCCTGGGGCTGTCCAGGAGTGGGTGCCTCACAGGGAAAAGTCAGGAGGGGTATCACAGTGGTATGTGTACAGCGCCTTGAGACCCTAACGGGTGAGTAGTGCGCTATACAAGTGCAAAGTTTACAGTTAAAATAGACCCTAAGCTCGGGGAGTTAGCTACTTCAGAGGCTGGGGCTATTGCCCAAGGCAACCTTTTTGGGGATCCTTTTGTTAAGGAGCTAGGGAAGTTCATTGCAACTTCTCGGCCTTAGATAAGGCTCAAAGTTCCATAAAAAAGATTTTCGCTAATAGGGTTTTTGCTGGGGCCGGAAAAGGAAGGAGACGCTCTTCCGGCCGTCTTTATCACCAAGGTCCCTCAAGACCTTACCCAAAAAGGAACAATGGTTGGAATGATGGTTGTCAATGAAGCTTCTATCCTTCCTTAGGTTCCAGCAGAGCCAGAAACAACCTTGTCAGAGGAGGGGCTAATGCACCAGGAGGAAATTCCGGTAAGCTTTATCCCTTTTTCCCCTCAAGATCTTGGGGGAAGGCTTCAGAGATTTGCTCAAAGCTGGGAAATGATTTCAAAGGATCGCTGGATCCTTCAAACAGTGCGGGGTTTTCACACAGAGTTTTATGGATCTCCAATCCAACAGACTCGACCCAGACCTTTAGTTTTCTCAAAACAGCAAATGAATCTTGTAGATTTGGAAGTGCATGATCTTCTGCAAAAAAGAGCCATTTGCAGGTCAGTACTTCACCCAAACAGGTTTCTGAGCAATATTTTCCTTGTAGAAAAAAGGGGAAGTGCTTTCGCCCTTTTATAAACTTAAAAGAATTTAACGAATGGATAGTATATCGACATTTCAAAATGGAAGGTATTCCTCTTTTGAGGGACATCCTTCTTCCGAAAGACTGGATGGTCAGGTTGGACCTCAAGGATGCATATCTTTCAGTTCGCATTTTTCATCCTCAACGGAGATTTCTTCAATTTGCATGGAGGGAGCAAATGTACAAGTTCAAGACTCTCCCTTTCAGTCTCTCCTCAGCCCCTTAGTGTCAAAATCGCAACTTATTCCAACCCAACAGATTGTATTATTGGGGTTCCTCATAAACTCAGTCACGGCTTCTCTCAGCCTTCACCAACAAAGCTTACCAAGATTCGGAAAGAACTCAAGAAGGTTCTCAGAAGAGAAAGAATATCTCTCTTCCAATTGGCCAGGATAGTGGGACTTCTATCCTCGTCAATTCAGGCCATCTTTCCAGGACCCCTTCATTACCCTGCATTACAGAGACTGAGGCCCATATTTATACTTTTTTAGCGCCACATCTGCGCCACTTTTTGACGCAAAGCCGCGCAAACTTACAAAATACAATTGTATTTTGTAAGTTTGCGCCACTTCTGCGTCAAAAAGCGGTGCAAACGCAGCGCTAAAGAAGTATAAATATGGGCCTAAAATCGCCTCATCTCCGGAAGGGACTAACGTATTCAGAGAAAATTTCATTATCTCAGGAACCAAGACAGAACGCCAGTGGTGGATAGAACACGTGGAAGCTTGGAACAGGACAGCAATATACAGCACATCACCAGACATGGTAATAGAATTGGATGCCAATCGTCTGGGATGGGGAGCCAGTTGCAGGGACATATCAATGGGAGGCAGATGGTCAGAGGAAGATGGTCTCTCCATATCAATTGCCTAGAACTCCTGCCGGGTTCTTTTGCAATCAAATCTCACCAAGGACAAAGTGTGTTGTTCCATTCTCCTGAGGATGGGCAACATATCAGCAGTCCAATACATCAACCGTTTGGGGGGCACTCAATTGAGAGCCGTCTCAGAATTAGCAAAAGATGTTTGGCATTATTGCCTGCTGAAACAGATCTCGGTAACTGCAGAATATATCCCAGGGATCAAAAACATTGTGGCAGACTGGAACTCCAGGAACTTCGCAGACAATACAGATTGGAAACTTGATCAGAACATTTTTCTAGCCCTAGTGAAAATATGGGGTCCTTGCAATCTAGAACTCTTTGCCTCTCGACTAACTCACCAACTAGCGAGATATGTCAGTTGGAGACCAGATCCGGAAGCAATAGCGATAGACGCTCTTCTTCAGGACTGGTCGAAGGATCTTCAAATGCATTCCCTCTGTTTATAATGATTTTCAGAGTAGCAGTTCAGGTAAGATGTCAAGTTGCATCTTTGGTGCTAGTGACTCCGATATGGAAATCTCAAGCATGGTTTCCAACTCTGATGGAGCTATCTTGGGATCAACCATTAAAATTACCATCATTCCCTTCAATACTTCTAGATCATCAAGGCTCTCCTCACCCATTAGTTCTCCAGGGACATCTTTCCCTCATGGCCTGGAGGATTTCCTGGGATGTTGGAAAAACAAACACCTATCAAAAGAAGCTACTAACTTAATTCAACAAGTACAACCAAGGCATATCGATCGGCTTGGAACCGATGGAATCGTTGGTATATGGAGAAACATCTTGATCCCTTGGGGGCAGAACTTACCTACATCTTGAACCTCTTAGCTGAACTTGCCCAATCAGGTCTAGCTTATCACGCAATCAACTCTATTAGGTCAGCAATTTCTGCTGCAGATATCACTATTGACAGGAGACCAATCTGCGAACATCCGTGGGTATGTAAATTAATGAAGGGCATTCGCCTTTCCAAGCCTCCAGAACCCAGATAGTCAGGTCTCTGGGATATTAAATAGTCTTACATTTTCTCTCTCAATGGCAAGATAATCATGGCTTATCCCGGAAACAATTATCAGCGAAATTGGCTTTTCTTTTATGCCTTATACCTTGCAAAAGAGTTTCTGGTGTTAGAGCCCTTGATTTATCAGCCAGAGTCTTCACTCCAGAAACTGTCACCTTCACCATCTCCAGAAGGACCAAAACTAATATCAGGTTAGTATCTTACCCTGCTTTCCCAGAACATCCTAAATTATGTATAGTCAGATGTATCAAGGCATACGAGGACATGACACTTGATGTCAGACCCTCAGGGGAGAATCAACTTCTTATGGCCCTGCTTTTAAAGCAATTTCATCTCCTTCTATTGCTAGAAGGGTTAGATGGATCATGACAGAGGCAGGTATTGACATTCATAGGTTTGGGGCACATTCCACCAGAGGGGCAATGGCATCTAAGGCCATCCAGGTAGGTGGTAGATTGGGAGACATTATGAAGTCAGCGGATTGGTCATTAGACTCCACTTTCAAAACTAATTTTAAACCGATATTGGAGGCTGCAACTCTAGTAGTCAGTACGCTTTAAGCATGCATAATCCTCGTCTCCGGTCCTGACGTAGAATGAAAAATTTCCTAGCTAACGAGAAGGAAAGTTTCAATTCTATTAAGGACAAGGAGGTGAGGATTATCCCTCCCAGACAACTTTTCTTCTTAAAGTACCTCTCCCTCCCATAGGCTGAATACCTATGTTTATTCTGTAAGTAATATAAAATCATACCTCTATTATTGTATTCCTGAAAATAAGCTTCTTTTTCCATGAGTATGTTATAATTTTTTAGTATAAAATGATAATTCATCTTTTGAGTGGTTTTATTATAATACATTATATTATTTTAAGATCCTGATAACGTGGTTCATATTTTTTCTCCATATGGAGAGGAAACCATCAAGGATTGGATTAGGATCGTCATCAACTTGAACTTCCTCGAGTGAAGAATACAGAACAGGAAGTGAAGTCATATGCTTATATATGTTGGTCTGGACTCTGATTGGACTGTGTTTGAACTCTGGTACCCAGAGCCTCATAGGACATGTAGTTTTTGCATAGCATTTTTTTCTTTGTTTTCTTTAAATCTGCTGTTTAATAAAGTGAAGAAAGTTATGAATAATCCTTGCCCTTAATAGAACTGAAACTTTCCTTCTTGTTAGCTAAGAAATGTTTCATTAATATTATTTATGCACCAGCAGTGCCAGGCTGAAGTGATCAGTGGGTGCATGGGCTGAAGCCCTGGGGAGAGGTAGTAGACATGCAGAGAAGCCCGTAAATGAATGGAGAGGTGCAAAACATTATAGAACTAAGCCAAAATTAAGGCATACCTGTAGGGCAGTTCCTGATGCATGGCAAAATAATGTAATTCCTGAAACAACCAACTGGTAGAGAAGAGGGAGATCTGCAAATGTATACAGTTCTTCAACAGAGTCTGACAACAGAGAGAAGTAGCCAACTAGTGACACAGAGGAAATATAACTTAAAGGAGAGAAATGGTCTCATGATATTGGTAGGGAGCTGGAATAAACAGACTGGTCACTAATAGGTTATAACCCGAAATGCTAGGTTTAAGCTACTACAATTCAATATGAACCTACCTCACCCTTTGCAGACTCCTTAAGATATACAGACGGACCGCAGCAGAATGTCCCAGGTGCAGAATAAAAGAAACTAATTTCTGGCATACATTATGGAGCTGCCCAAAGATAGCAGAACACTGAGTGGCAGTGACACATTGAATGGAAAAAGTAATGGGGAAGAAAATCTGCTTCGAATGACAACTTGCCTGCTGGATCTGATGCCCACTCCTGGAATAAAATTGATGGCAAATTCTGAGATTCAGCACTGGTCCTAACCACAAGAGCTATAGCCATGAAATAGAAAGTGATGAAAGAGCCGGGAATAAAAAAGTGGAGAGCTGAGGTGATAAGATGCGCTAAGATTAAGGGAGAGGCTCTTGATGTGGTGATAAGGAAGGGTATCACTACCGAGGAGAAAGCCCAGGCATGTAATGCTCTGCTCTTTGAGTTCATGAAACAGCAGAACAAAAGAACAACAATACTACATAACTATAAAAGACTCAGAAGGAACAGGTACATAAGGATAGAAAGGCCGACGAGAATGCCCTCCCAGGGGACTACACATCTCACAAACCTGGTGCCAATAAATTGTTGCTGGGGGCACAGACAGCACAAGGATAAATTGGAAGTCATACTAGTGTTGTAAAACACACTATTGGGAGAAGCTTTCCCCCATTCTTTCTCTTTACTTTGGTAAAACTGGATTTAGCTGATATTATGGTTGTTACATTATTCTGTTTAAACTTATCTCGTCACCCTTAAGGAGTGTCTTGATATAGTCTCAGATATCTTGAAGATTTAAAAATAATACCCCAGTATGATGAAAAACACTAAAGATAGTAACACAGGAATTAAGTCAATGTAAGGGTCGATGGATATAGGAAATACAATGAGAGAATGACTTCATAATGAGACCTAAACTGTCTTTTGTTTCTGCATGTGTTTTTTTTTAAAAAATGAATAAAAATGTGGGTACAAAAATATTACCAGTCATATAAGTGCAAGCAGTTTTAACAAGGAGCCAACGCTGATATACATAGGGGGATGAGGGAAGCTGCCCAGAAATCTTGTTCAGTCTTTAAAAACTCAATTGGAACACTGTTTGCCAGCTGCATTGATGATTTGGCCGTCATGATCACCAAAAAAAGCCCTTCTTAGTGACAATAGGTTTGACACAAAAAGTTCTTAATAGATGCTGTGTGTGATTTGGTTGTGATAAGTTTTCATTTCCATATAGCAGTGCAACATGTTCTATCTATCCTTTGTCTGGTATTAACAAATAAGTCTGGCTTCACCCCTTGCCTGTACTCCTTGCAACTATTTGCCAAACTTCATTCCCGCTCATGCTGTCTGGGCTTTTCAGTAGAATTGCACAATATGCAGCATAACACCTCCTCGCCCTCATATACATTTTGTGCAGGATAACATTTTCCAGTTCCTCATTCTACGCAATCTATCCTCAAATTTAGGCCCATATTTATACTCTGTTTGCACCGGATTTAACTCCATATTTATACTTTGGCGCTAGACCCGTCCAGCGCCAAAGTTATGGAGTTAGAGTCATTTTTTGGACGTGAAAACCTACCTTACGCTAATGACATGCAAGGTAGGCGTTCCCGTGCAAAAAATTACTCTAAGGCATGTACGCCTTATTTATCCTCCCGCGTCATTTTGACGCACAAGAGGAGGCGGGCCTTAAAAAATGGTTCCCAGCCGGATTTGCGCCCTTTTTTTAACACCTGGGTCAGGGCAGGCAATAAGGGACCTGTGAGCTTATTTCCAAGGTCCCTGACCATGGAAGCAGTCCACATGTGCCCTTCCCTGCCCCCAGGGCCACACCCTGCCACCCTCGCCCACCCCTGGAGGACACCCATTTTTTTTTAGGTGGCATAGGGGGCCTAACTTGGGCCCCCCTACATGTCACTGTGCCCAGTGGCCATGCCCAGGGGACAGAAGTCCCCTGGGTTGAGGGGCATGACTCCTGTCTTTGCTAAGACAGGAGTCATTTCCATGGGGGTTGTCAGTCAAAAACTTACGCTAGTCAGGTTAGAGTCATTTTTTTTTACTCTAACCTGACTTGCACCATTCTTTGACACACAACCCCCAGTCTTCCCTACGCCTCCGCAGCCCGGTTAGAGTCATTTATTTTGACGCTAACCAGGCCACAGTGCCGGCTACCGTCAATCCTTAAATATGACGCCCGGCTGGCACGTTGGAATGGCAGTAGCCGGCGTTAAACTTTTTGACGCAAATCTGCGCTGGTGCAGGTTTGCGTCAAAAAGTATAAATATGGGCCTAAGTTCCTACACTCCTAATCAAACCATGGTGGATTCATATTGGTTGAACAATGGTACTTCATACGTAATGCCTTACAACCTTTATTTAAAGAATACATTGACACTTTATATAAGCTTCACTAAACCTGATGACTTTCATTTCTACAAATACCACACGTAACCATTTAGACCTGACAGTCTAAGCTGTATATAATTTTTGCACCATAGTGGTAAAGTCAACCTGCCAGATTATTATCAGGTTGCATGGCTGGAGGGAATGAGCATGGTGAAGCTATATTCAAAACTAATAGGCACTGAGTTTCTTTCTTTCAGTGTCGAGGCTGTCTAGGCTGAGACTGCACATGAATGTAGAAGACTCTAACAAGCTGCATCCCAAACAATGTACTACAATTCCTAGCAGGTCATGAACTGTTGCTTGGTCTAGAGATGCAGCAGCCATTTTGCATATAACGATTTAAATTCCTTTGTGGCCCAGGACGCCTTTTCTCTAACTGTGAGATAATAATGCAGGCATGACGTTGCTTTGCGGGTCTCGGATTTCCTTGCCAAGACCAATCTGTTTTCCTGTGGATTTGTATTAAAGGACATTAAGTACATAGAAGTATTCAAAAACATGTTGGTGGTGTAAACAAACTTTGAACTATTTTATGAACTTTTGTATGTGCTCTTTTAATACTGAGGGTTTTTACATTTATTAAGGTTTATCCTGTGATTGAACAGTAAGGATTCTAATCCTGGACAATGTTGCTCATGCTATCTATGAATGTCAAAGTATAAGGTGTTGGAGTTATTAAATGTGCACTCAAAGAGCAGCCGAATATTAACACTGTTAGTTATCTTGCAGATCTACAAGAGTAGATGCTTTTACCCATCTTGACAGATTTTGCATAGTGATAAAGCTTGAGGTAGTTACTCAAGTTATAGTTAGCAAACATATATTTGCTGTACTCATTCTTTTTATGTTTAGTTTTCAAGAATTACAAGTCCCATTTCAAAGTATGGAGAGTTGGTTTTACAGTGACATTACTTATATTATTTCATTATTATAGTTAAGCACAGAACCTTCAATTGGAAGTTACCTAAGATAGCTCTTTCCCTTTTAGATATCCACTACATCCTGCAGACATTCTTGATCTACAAAGAAGATTGTGGAGTTTAGTGTCTCTGTTTTCTCACGTATCCTTCCCCCTTCCTTGTTTCTACCACTGGCACTCATATTTCAGTGTATTAGGTCATTGGTGGATGTGGTGTGAATTGGAGGAGTGCATTGCTCTCACTGGATACTGAGCACAAATTTAGTGTATCTTGACAGATTGTCTAGCCCATGTTGTTATCCAGCTTGAGCAATTAATTTGGACACTCCTCTGTCTCCGGCCTTTGAGGTTATAACTAAATTGCAAACTGAGGTCTGTTTAATGCAATTAAAGAATACTGCCTACATTCAGAACTAGTTGCAATTAAACAAGACAGCTAATATTTTAAAGTCAAATGAGAAAAATGTGCAAATTACCTTTACCTATAGATTCTAAGAATTCAGATTCACAGGCATTACCACTTCTCTTCTAAGACACCAAGGGGCATATTCATGAGAGGCTTGCGCCACAAAAGCGTCACTTTTTTGATGCTCCAGTGGCACAAGCCTCTCAACCATATCTATGAGGTCACGCAAAGCCACTTTGCTTGCTTTGCACGGCCTCATATATATATAGAGTAAGACAAAGAAGCACAAGTTGCTGTGTTAGTTTACTCTGCACCAGGGAGGCATTACATGGTCATTGCAGTGAGTTTTCCCACTCATTACCCATGGATTTTGACACTACCTCAGATTTACTTCATCACGTGAAGCTGGGGTAGAGCCAAAACCTTATCCCTCCCTAGGGCAGGTGTAATGAGGAGAAATATTTTCAATTCTCCTTGTTTTTTTATTCTGCTGCACACATAGAAAGAGGAAAATGCCTCTCTTGATTGTTTTTGTGCAGTAAGGTGTCCCAGGTTCTGTGCATGTTTTTGCCCTTCAGTGACTCCAGTCATACCCTTAGCTTCTCCAGAAAAGCTCTTTGAAGACCCAAAGAAATTCACATTGTTTCTTAATTACTGTTGGTTACTTTTTTGTCAAATCTGAGACCGTCCATGATGAACAAATCAAAGTAGCTTTTGTTTTATTGTATTTGAGTGGGAATGTGTCAAATAAAGTATTGTGGTAGTTGACAGAAATTACCCTCTGCTTCATAATGTTTCTGCCTAATGTGATCAGGTAAAGAAATAGTTTCAATGAAAATCACACATTCTTTCTTCAGAATAATGAGTTGTTAAAACTAAACATTACCATCAAGGTCTACCAAGTTACACTACCACTTTAATTGCTTGACGTTCTTAGACTTTTAAGGGCTGTGACGTTAGTTGAAAGTCATTGTGCCACAGGTTGTTAATCCTCCAGTTAAGTGTGATGAGCCTATGGCGTTAATGGTGCAGTTGGGCCATCTTTTACTTGAACAACGTTCAGAAAAGACTAAGGGGCATATTTATACTCCGTCTGCGCCAAATGTGCATCAAAAATTTTGACGCACATTCAGCGCAAACGTTGCCCCGTATTTAAACTTTGACGCCCACGGACGACAAAATTCCGCCGTGTGCGTCACTTTTTGGATGCGGCACCTCGCCTTGCGTTAATCATATGCAAGGTAGCCGTTCCCGTCCAAAAAATGACTTAAACGGCCGTGCGTCGTATTTATACTTTCGGGCAAAAATGACGCACGGCCGGGAGGCGGAGCCAGAAAATGACACACATCCCGATTTGCGTAAAAAATTAACGCCTGGGTCAGGGCAGGCATTAAAATGGGGCAAACACACCTGTGTTTAATCAGAACACACAGAAGCAACAGCAGAGCAGCAGAGCAGCAACAGGGAGACATGGAGGTGATTCTAATCCAGCGTGCACACAGACGCAGAGCCCAGCAACAACAACAGCAGCTACAACAACACCAGCAGGGACCCCAAAGGCAGCGCAGAAGGCAGAAGAGGGTATTCCGCCCCAGAACAACCCTTCATGGCCTCAGGGAACACAACATCATCCAGAGGTACAGGTTGAACTGGCAGGCTGTTTAGCAGCTGCGCAACATTGAACCGCAGTTGGCACCCACTTTGCTGACACCCCGCACCATCCCAACAGAAACCAAGCTGCTTGCCGTACTTCACATGCTGGCAAGTGGCTCTTTTCAAACAACCGGTGCCCTGGTTGCCGGAATATCACAACCATCATTTTCCGCCTTTTTGCCCAAAGTACTGGATGCCATCATTGGACTTACACCCGCCACATCTGCTTCCCTAACACACTGCAGAAGCAGCAGGAAACAAAACAGGGGTTCTACCTCATCAGTGGCTTCCCACATGTCCTTGGTGCAATCGACTGCACACATGTACGCCTTGTGCCACCTGCTGCAACTGAACACCTCTACCGCAACAGGAAGCACACACATTCCATCAACGTGCAGGCCATTGTCGATCACCAGGGATTGATCACCAACATTGTGGCTAAATATCCTGGGAGTGTCCATGACTCATTCATCTTCCGACACTCTACCATCAATGAAAACTGCCAGGATGGACAGTATGGCAATGGACTACTTGTTGGTAAGTACAAAAACCTACTTATATACACACTGCACAGCAACCCTCTAGGACACACAACACATACACCACAACAGCAACATGTGAACAGCAACACACTGAGGTCGTGACATCGCTAGCTATGTTTCTTAGGTCACCATTGAACCTGTCACACATCTGAAATTACTGAACAGCCTAATGTTAAGACGTCAAAGATCACAATGAGTGGAGTGGGTTGCCTAAATGTCACCTTGCAAAATGTAAGTGTCTCAATAACGTTTACATGAATCCATTGCATAAGTCTAAAGGTATGGGATGCCCAGGGTACATTGCTATGAACGTGTTAACAACACTGTCAATTTTAACCTGTGTATGGAACTATCATCTCACCCCCATTGAAGACACAGGGACACCTGTATCACAAGTCACAATGCTAGGGAGGGCACACTGTACTGCAAATCCCAAAACATGCTGCTGACAAACGGTCAGCAGACAAACACTCGTTCAGCCAAGGAAACAACACAATGCAGATGGTACATCCTACAAGCCTAGGATGCGACATTATAACACAAAAGAGTCACAGACAACACAAGACAACTACTGCCATGAAAGGTCATTTCAATAGGGCCAGCTACATCAACATGATCCCATTCATTTTCTCTTGCAGCTGATCAGGGGTATGGTATCCAGCCATGGATAATGACACCTATTGGCAACCCGAGTACTGCTGCAGAGCGTGCCTACAACGACGCACATAGGAGGACACGCAGCATAGTCGAGAGTACCTTTGGCATACTCAAGTTAAGGTTCCGGTGCCTCGACATCACTGGTGGTAGCCTTCTATATTATCCGTAGATGGTCTGTAAGATCATCCTAACATGTGCAATATTGCACAACATTTGCATCAAAAGGAACATTCCCCTCCTGGAACCAGAGCCACACATGCCTGAAGAGGAGGAAGAGGAGGATGCTGGCCTGCAACATGAGGGGGAACTACAGAACACGGCCGCTGGTATACGCAGGCGGCAACATATCATCAACAATTTCTTTTAAATATAATCACCATCACCACTTTAGTTAACTAATTTGAATACACACCTATGATAATCACCATATCATGGTCTGGCTAATCATTTTTGCAGACCTTCATCTCTACTTATCAGAATAAGAGTGTTGCCTCATGGAGCATTGCTGAGGTACTGATTAGGACACTGAAAATCCCAGAGCTAATGTGATGCCTAACATACAATGGTCACATACACACACTGTAAATGACATATATCATGTACATTTCTTCTTTGAAGGCCAATAGCAGAGGACCACACCTATTTCACACATACATGTTGAAATCAAGGTCCAACGCAGGATATGGCACACAACTAAGACATCATCACTCAATAAGGGGAAAACAAGCCTCATACATGAGGCAGTTGATGTGCTTTTGCATCAGTAACAGGAATGTCTGACCAGACCCTTGACAGCAGTAAGTCCAACTGCATCCAATATTTGCAAGGACTATCTGTGACTAGAGTTTCATAGAAGCAGAACATAGACAGCACAAGTGCCACTCATATGAGCAGCATTGCACACATGACATTCCATGTACATGTCAGCCCATTTTCTAACTCCTGACACACCCATGCACCTGGTCACAGCCCACCTGTCTGAAGAGGTCCCTGGAATACTTAGATGTGTACCCTGATATTACCTCCTCTACACACACAGACTAACAGTAGCAATCCAGTGTGCTACACCCTTTCCTATGGTATGCCATTGTCATAGAACATCTGACTGCATGGACGTCAGGTTAATTTATACACTGTCTTCTAGTTTCTAAGCCCTGTTAGCACCTGTAGATTGCTTCCAGTGTGAAAAAGTATGTTGGCCCTTAGAATGCAAATCTCACCTACAGGACCAGTGAGAAACAGATGCAGCCCACACCTGTGATCACCTCCATGCACACCACCCATTTCAACAAGCACTGCCCCTGCTGATGCCTGGAACAGCATAGGAGTTGCCATTATGTCCAATACACCATTAAGCATTGATACTAATTAAGCCGTGTAACACAGCCCTTGGGTCCATTTGTCACCTTCAAAAACACAGGACATACACAGTTTGACATGTCAACTGTCTAGTTCGTCCTCCAGACAGTCTAAGTCAGACCACTGATTATGTAACTTGTCAAATTGCTGGATCCTGAATCACCCTGCATTCTGTCAGCCTTACTGGCATCTGTCTGTGCGTCACACTAAAGTATACCTGTGTCTACACCTGTGTACCACACTTGCATTAGCAAACCTCTCATTCATCAGGGGGTATTGGGCATGGGCTTCTTCAATGCATACCCAAATACATTGTATAGCATCATCTGCCTTTTAACTGTACCATTTGAGTTAAATCCTCTGTGAAAAGCAAAATTCATGGCCCATCCCTTGTCTGAGTCTCATTTATGCATGAATGACAAAGTGTGACAGTGTCCCAGGGCTGTATGCAGGGATTGGGTATGGAGCCTTCAGCAGAACCAGCAACCTCTGATAATGTCCATGAAAAATACACACATGTCAGGACCCTGACAATTCACACACAGAATCACAGTGCTCACAACATATTGATGGGCCGTGTGTGGTTAATAGCTGCGAGAATAATCAGCACAGAGGCTATGATGTTCCCAGATGCAGTGGGAATTGCAGAGGCTAACCTGTGTACAAATTGTGTAATGACACCTGCCTGAACATGACACCTGAGACATTATCTCACTCAGCACACCAAGATTGCCCTGTTGACTCATTGCACGTCTTTAGTGACAGGGTGGGACCATCCCCATGTAGGTTCACATGTCCTCATCCACTTTACTCACATTGATCAACCAAGGATACTCAGTAGATACAGGAATAGCTGTCACTGACTCATGATGAGTCCTGGACCGAACTGTGACAAATTACACCCCAAACAATATACAGGATCATCATTGGACCACACACATGAACAAGACACCTATGTGCAATTGATCACTGGAAATATGTGGACACGTGCTGCCTCGTATGCTGATCCACCACAGCCACTTGAGAGTTGTGGCTCACTTCTATGACCTCAACTGTGGTGTCATCATACATTTGAGATTCACCCTTGTCTGTCTGTGCAAACAACATGGTACCAACTTCCTCAATGCATGTGTATGACTCACTGTTGGATTCACCAACTACTGCCTAGGAAGCTGTTACCAAAACTCTAGGACATAGGATGTTGAAAATGTTGACCATTGACATGAACAAGCGTCTGCCATCTATCTGGTGCATGCTTTGTCACATGTGGTGTCTACGTTACCCTAAATCTTGGAAGTCCACATTACGGATGTTGCAACATGTATGACTAACACATGCCCTCTCTCAGTTCCACAATGACTTGCACTTAAGGACTGGACACATGGACGTCACATTCATATAAGCATATGTGCAATAATGCTTCATGTGATACACACACACTTGGTCAACAAATACATTAGTTGCCAAAGCACACACTTTGAGCCAAAGGCATTGAGGTATTGTACATATGTGCGTCACATTGCTATCCTCTCCTTATGCCAAACATGCCCAATTTGTGCAACACATATATGTAGGCCACACATATGATCATCTATTGCGTCAGCCAACCATAAAAATACTGTGAAGGGAGTAGTGGATCATGGTCCGCTGCAGTATGATGTCACACATGTGAACATACACCATCAACACCATAGTGTGTGCAATCAGCCTATCTCTGATGTGTCCCAAATGTAACATAACAAAAAAACAGAAAAATTGCCCAAAACCAGTTCATGCACTGAAATTTTGACGTTCCTAGCATTATGCGTAATTTTTTGCCCACCAATACTGTATTTGCGTCATTTATTTTTGACGCACAGTAGTGAACATTAGGCCGCATCCAGATATTTGTACAGGCCATGTACTATTATTTGGATGCGGGGTAATTTTCAGTCCTGTGCGTAAAAAAAAATGACGCAAATACAGTATTGGTGGACAAAAAATGACGCATAACGCGAAAAAGGGCAGACATTTCATACAGGAAGTGATGTAATAGGATATCCTGTTTACAGATCATGTACAGTGGGTGTACTTTCAGTTTCACTTTGCAGTCTATGATTCTTCTAGACTGTGTGGCTGTGTAGAGAGTGGTGTCCTGAGATTTTGTGCTTTTTTGTCCTGTGTGCTATCTGTATTGTCAATTTGTGAAATAAATATTGTTGGTGTATACTGTCCTACTGTGTTTTGTGTACATTTGACCATTTACCTAGTGTTTTTGTTGTTTGTGGGAGTCTGTTGTGGGTAGTGGTAGTTTGGGGATAGTTGGGCTCTTTTAGTGGTTAAGTTTACTTTTCATCTGTATTTCTACCCCTACTTTCCCCCTTTTCCCCTTTCTATTTCTTCAACCCCTATTCCCTCTCACATTTCTACTATGTCTGGTAGGCCACGTCTTGGGAGGATGGGTGAAGAGGAGTTGGGGGGGTTAATTTGGCTTGTGTGCCATTTCTTGCCACTCATGATCGAGGCAAGGGGCAGGGTGATACAGGGGTATCAAACACTGGTGGGCTGACCTCATCACCAGGGAGCAGGATCTCTTGGACCACCTGGGAATCGTGATTGGTGGCACTGTTGGTGAGTACTAATCATGTAAATGTGCACAATGAAATGCTCCGTAGTGACATAAGAGGATTTGTACTATGTCTGCCAGCTAACTTGCTGACTGTGTGTAATGCTGGGGAAAAATACAGGGATAATTGATGCACTATGGTAAGGATCACAATTGCTATCTGTCAGGTAGACCGTGCTCAGCAAACTTACAGGATACTTTTCCATGAAGTAAATTGGTGCGGCCTTTGTGTCAGACAACCAAACAAAATAGGAGCTAATCATGTCTATATAGGGCACTTTTGACAGAGAAGTAAAGATGTACCAACATATTGGCTAACTTTGTTGACACAATAGCTAGACTGACTTTAGAATCACTACATGATGCAGAAAATGAGTGCTGCCTTCACGTCAATTGATAATAGCAAAGTGGCTCAGACATATGTCTCATGTGAGTCTGGTGAGTGTGGAAGGAAAGCGTTCACGGAAGTACTATGAATGTTTGGGATTATTGTGGTCCTTTATCTTTTTGGATACATGTCAGATCTGGATTTGAAAACATTGTGAAAAGGTGTAAGGTGCCCTCAGCTAACATCTTAGAATGTTTGTTGGAGTTAGTTGTGCCACATTCCAAATATGGATGGCAGGTCAAAGGTATGCACATGGGTTCACATCTCCATGTTTGGTGCAAATCACCATAGCTGGGCCACATCAGTTGAATCAAATGTAACAACAGGAGGGCTTACAAAAGTCCCTGCCCCTCCCTCTGTACATTGTACCTATGTGTAATAAATGTGTCATGGCCACAAGGCATGTTTGACTGGTAATGCAGTCCTCAAGTAACCAGGCTTTGGATGTCTCTCTTGGATGCACATATTTTTTTCTGGTCACCAATTACGGGGCATGTTTGCAACCACATGATAGTTAGGACCAATGTTTGTGTGCAGATATGTGTGTAACTGTCACAGGAGACCCATGCTATGTACAAGTTGGCCGTGATATATCAGATGCAGTATCATCATGTCTGAATGGCTGCCATTTCCTTATTCAGCCTGTTTATGAAACTGTTGCTCTGTGCACAGATTTTGAGCACATTTCTTCCTTCCATGCCTTACAGGTGGACCGGCACCCTACACTGTGGAAGAGGTGGCGACATTTGAGGACCCCGACCACTCCAGTAAGTGTTGATATGTCTGTTATGTGTTGTGTTTGTTGTTTATGGACTCGTGTGTGTTGAACGCATAGCAAGGTGTGATGTGTTGGGCAATCATTTCTCTTGTTTCATGAGTGGGAAATCAGTTTCTCAAATGTTTTGAGTTGGCCAATGCGTATCCAATGGTATTATCTAGGGATTGTAGGCCATTCCTGTAGGCCCCACTGTGAGTACTGGGGTTAGTCATGTGGATGACACTTGTATCAACAAGAGTCGCACTGGAAGTCAGCTCCGATTTAGTCAGCCTGTCAGACCCACATTCTCCAAGATTTGCATTCAGCAAATTGCTTTCCAATAGACTCCTGCTTCCCTATTTACCAACGTACTTATGAAACTGTAGGTAGAACCTCCTAGCAGCATGTACTTCCACATGTAGTGCTACAAGTATTTGGAACATGAGTGCCATGGCCTAGGTGTGAATGCTAATCATGATCATGTGTGTTCTTGCAACTCTGTGTCTGATGTAAGTCAGGCCTTACTGGAAGTATATGTTGTGTACCAAGTTCTGCATTTCCTGCCATATGTGGCCCTGTGATTGGTCTAGGGTTTGCTGACTCCTCATTGTTGATAGACCTTACCTGTGGTGTGTGTTTAGAGCCAAACATGTGTGGAGTTTTCTATACACTCCTCGGTGTACATGTTGTTGGAAATTGATAGTTGTTTATCCACCCCGCCACCCTCAAACATGGGCATGGGTTTGTGAATGGGGTACCTAGTACTGATGCTACCAGTATGTTACACATACATGTGAACAAGTGACTATTTGGTTGGACCCTAGTATACACACTCAGGTATGGCACTCGGTACTGTACTGGCAAGTCCAGTTACAACTTGCAGACCATGTGGCTTTAGTTTTGCATTCCGTACACTGACGTTTGTAGCCCAGGTCTTGGGGGAGGATATGCAGCATGATTCTTAGCTGATAACTGGCAGAACTCAGATGGCAAGTCAAAGCCAGTTGTTACCCATCTTGTAGGTTATGGTTGTGCTATGTGTGATGTGGCCTTTGTAGGCTGGCCTGCCATGTACTTCCTCAGGGACATTCAATGATCTGTATTGTGATATGAGCTGTTACAAGTACAGTAGATGTATTGTCTGATTAACTTCTTGTGCCATTTCACACAATGCAGTTACTAATGTAGAATATTTGCATTTGTCTTCACAGCTGCAAACATGACTCCAGACCAGGTCCGTGAATTCCAGCGCCGGGCCATGAGATACCAGCACATCCTGCTGGTGGAGTCGGGGTTCAGGAGGATGGCCCTTCGATGTCGCCATGAACGGCCCTCGGGGGCATGGAGAGCCTTCCCACAGGGTGGTCCTACTTTGCCCACCACAGCCACCACCAGCACAACCACCACTTCAAGCCAGGTGGCCTCACCCACAGCTGGGACCGTTGTGCCTACATCTGCTGGCCGCAGCATGGCCACAGCATTGCTACAGGTGCAGGACAGCCCACTGGCCCTGGCTCCACACACACACACAGACCTCCTCCACCGGTACCCAGACTGCCACAGCTCCATCTGTTGACCCTGCAGCCTTCCACAACATGAAACGGAAGATGGACTGTGTGCTGCGCAAGTTAAGCCACCTGAGCCGGGATGTGCGCCAAATTAACCGGCGTGTTAAGTCAATCAAGAGGACCCTCCGCAGGGCCTACCTCTAGACTGTATTTGTAATGGACATGATTCCCTCCCCTCCCTCCTCTTTTCTTGTTCTTATAGTTAGTGGGCTTAGGGGGCTTAGTGTTAGGTTAGTATAGGCTGTTAGTTTAGTTAGTGTTAGTGGGTGGGGGTGGGGGGTCCTGATTCTTTCTATTTTTACTTATTAAGTGTGTGGGTGGGTGGGTGGTGGGCTATGTAGGGGTTCTTGTGTGTTTCAAAAAAAAAAAAAAAAAAATACAAAAACATATATATTTGTTTAAGATAGTATAGTATGTGTTTAGGTTAGTATGTGTTGTCCTCCATGTGTCCCGTCTCATAAGGGGGGTGGGGTGTGGATGTTTAGAACGTTTTGTTACATGTGATAAGTAAGTGTAGCTTAGGTTAGTTAGGGACAGTTGTGGGTAATGAGTAGTCAGGGTAGATTAGGGTAGGTAAGATTTTTCCCTCAGTTTCCTCTTCTGTGATTAGCATTTAATAAATATTTGGTTAACCCTTAACAGTATGTGTTAAATGGTACTTGCTCCTGGGTTTGGAATCAGTGTACATGAATTTTGTACTATTACATTTGTGTCCTATGCTACAAACAAATCCCAACTGAGCTGTACGATTGGCAGCTACCCCAGAGCTACCTTGCAAAGTTTCCACCATTTGTTGCAACCACCAATCACAGTTAATATGGATGACAATGTGTTTCTGTTGATGTGTGTTTTCTACGTCACAAACTGTGCTTCCAGACTTGGTATTGGGGGAACAGTTTTAGGTCTGACTGCAGTGTGATGGTGAAGGACACCCTTATAAGATGAGTTCTCATTGGCACTCTTGTATTCTTGTCTTCATGACTCTCATACGTCATTTATGACACAGTTCAGCATGATTACCCCATTGTATGTAAACTCAGACACCTTCATTTGTGCAGTTTTTGTAGTGTTTGCTTAGATTAGTGTGCATTGTTATATGTGTTAGTATTGCATGGTGACAACATTTTGCGGCCACTATTTGATGACTTAGTTATCCCTTGAGGAAGCATTCTTCTGTCCAACACAGCATGATGGTGTATGGTTTCTCACTTCATCAGATCTTACCCTCAGGAAGGGCAGAGTATGGTGCAATCATGGGCACTGTGCTGATTTATATGACTACATAATATCAGGACAGTTGTATTGACAAGCTACGTAATTTGACAGTTGGCACATTTCAGTTATCTACTGCACAGTTGATATGTCACATTACCCAGAGACAGATTTGTTGTGTAAGTGCTATTTATTGAAAAGTACTGTAGTGCTATCTGTACATTGTCCATGATTGTGAGTCCATTATAGTGACATCTTACATTGTGATCCTACACAAGGGGTTACGGAAATGCTTTTGACATGCTGAGGTTGATGTTTCAGACAGTGCAGAGGGACAGGATTTGCCAATGAATGGGAGAGAGACAATCACTGGGCTGGGTGACAAGATATACAGTGGTTTGCTGAACAGTGCTTGTGTACAGTTGTTGCAAGACTGGCAAGTTACAAAGCGCAGGACCTTGGTAATAGTTGGCCATGTGGCAGGGACTAGTGCTTCTGGGTACTTTTCCTTGTGAATGTGATCTGTTCCATGTCTTCTTCTTCTGATGTGTGTGTTGCCTCCTCTGTCCTTGTTGGTGGTGGTTGTGAAGGGGCAACACACACCTCAGTGTTAGAAGATGTGGAGTCAGACATCCCGGTCGCTGCTCCCTGTGAAGGTCTTAAGGGCAGTACTGCAGTAAGGAGTATCTGCTGGTTCTTGAGAATAGCAGCCACATCATGATGGTAGCCAGCCAGGTTGGCCCTGAGGGGTTCAATGTTGCATTTGTGCACAAGTTGACAGGATTGCTGTTGTAGGTGTTGGGTCAACTGTATTACAGCTGTGCCGATTTCCTTCTGGTTTTTTTGCAGTTCCTGCAAGATAGATGTTAGGGCTTGCATAGCTGCTGCCTGATCTGCAGATGACATCATGCAAGAACGTACCCCCTCTAGGCTGGCTGCCATAGTTTGCATCCCCACCCGCACCTCCTTGGCCAGCTCCCGCTGTACTCTAACTACAGTTCTCTCAAAGCTGGTGCCAGTGTTGTCTGAGTCCTCAGCTGTATTGGTGCTTTAAGCTCTTACAATTGGGGTGGTGGGTGGATCCTCTGCGATGGCTGCTTGTTCTGTGCTCCTCCTTGTGACTGAAGTTGGGGTCTGGAGGGTTTCAAGGACCTTTTGGATAGTCTCCTGGGGAATGTTTATCGGCTCTTCATCCATGTCATCAGGGTAATCTGGGACAGGCATATCCGCAGGAAATCCATCTTCCTCTGAAATGAAACAGGGTACAATTAGTGTGTTTGTGTTGTGGCATGGGTGATGTGACATGCCTGCCTTGTGATGAATTCACATTGTGACCTTGTTTTGTGTTCCTTGCTCCAGTCCTTCAGATGGGCATTCTTACAGGCCTATGGCCCACCTGCATGTCACATGTATGTTATTGAGTTATTAGACTTGTTGGCATCATCTCCTCTAGGTGTTGGTTTATGCCAAATAGAGAATTGCCACCTTCTTGTCCTACTCAAGCCTCCGTCTACATCCATTCTCATGGTGAGACCTTTCATTGGCTGTGGGTGTTCTGATGGCCCTGGCAGCACACTTAACAATCTGGACCTGCCCCAATCTCTGATCTTTCACATCCACTAAAATGTATTTGACATGTGGCATATCCTATGCATAGCAATGTTATGACACAATATGGATGTTGGCATTGGTAATGTGTACTGCTGATGTTGGGGAATGTGTGTTACAATGGATTGCCCTAATAATCGTATCAGTGTTGTATTTCCTCCTCTGACTGTGCAGGTGTATTTCAGTGACCAGTTACATGTGTCCCCCCCTCAATGCTGTTGTCTGAGCAGTTTGACATTTAGGATGTTGTTACCCAGGCACAGGATGGACCCTGACATATGCAGCATGGGTGTGTCCTTAGTGCTGTGTAGCTCCTATTGTTGTTTACATTGGATGATGTTTGCGACAACTATGGGCATTGACATTTGACAGTACTGGGGCCTTTATCTTGTTTCAGGATATTGTTGAAGTTGTCATCCTCAACCCCCTAATTTAGGTGTGTATGATCCATGGGGAGGTTACTGCCATTGGCTACTTGAGCTGCACACAGAGCGGAGGTGGTAGTGGCAACTGTTGTCGCAGTTACATTCCAGTTGTCGGTATGGCTAGAGGTTGTTGAGAGGGCCCTAGTTAATGTAGGGGGTATGGTGGCTGACGTGTGCCGGGATGTCAGTTTGACGTTGTGCCCTTCCCTCCTGGCGTGGCTTTCCCTTTGCTCCATCATTGGCATGACAGCATTCCCCCATGGGACTGTTGTTGGTGTAGTGTAATGGTGTGCCCCAGCTTCTGTTTGTGCAGGCCATGCCCCCATGCTGTGCCCCTTTACCCATGCCACTCCATGTATATGATGACTTCCATGCATTTTGTGGTCGGTATCCCCCCCTGCTCACAGTTGACATTATTTCATTTTAATTACCCATGCGACTTACCCTGCATGTGCGTTGTCTCCTGGTAGTCTGCGCTGTCCTGTCCTTGAATCCCTGTGACGATCTCCTCAGGGATGACGGCTGCGACCATCTCTTCCATGTGGTCCAGGGCCTCCTGGTGTGCTGGACTCCCCCCTCCAGTCTGCAGTGCTGCCTTCCTGTTCCTGGCCATCTTTTCCTTTGTCCTGCGCTTGCAGTCATGGCAGCGTTTCTTGCACTCGATGACTGTTCTGCGTACTTCTGCCACACTGTTAATCTTGTCGACAATTTGTTGCCATATACCCTCTCTCCTACTAATTGCCAACTTTGAGGTGACAAACAGTTGGTGCTGGTGTTCCGTCACCTCTTTAACCAGAATTTCCTGTTCCTCTGCACTGAAGCAACACTTTCTTTTCTTCTTATAAGTGTCCTGGTTCTTGTGTGGGTCCTCCTGGCTGGTTCCTGGTCTGTTGTCATCTTCCTGGGGTCTGTAGTGGCATCTGGGATCCATTTTGGCTCCCCTCTGGTGAAATGGCAGTGTTCACGTTTTTTTTTTACGCTATTGCGTCAAAAAACGGCGCATATCCGGTTTGCGGGGTCGTAAATCGACCCACAGTCATTTCCGCCACGTTAACGTTGTTTTGCTTTACGACTTGACGCTGCGGTGTGCATCAAAAATAATTACTCCCACCTGTGGTTTGCACCGCCGTGCATCAAAGTATAAATTTGACGCCCGCAAGGCGAACCAAAATGCCGATAGCCGGCGGTAATATTTTTGAAGCAAAACTGCGCCGGCGCAGTTTTGCATCACAAAGTATAAATATGGCCCTAAAGCCTTAGTAGTCCAGCCTAAACTAGAAGAGAACAGAGGTACTGAGACCTTTGAGCCAATTAGGTTGGGCAGCACAAGAGAGCCTATCTGTAAAGAAGAGAGAGAAAGAAGACCTGTAAATGTTTTGGAAGACCTTTTCTTTTGGACGATCAGGTAATTTGTAAAAGATTGTAGAAGTGAACCCAGGACTTTTAAAAGTCATGTTTCAGTAAAAGTACCCACTGAAGGGCCATAATCAACAGAAAACTAGAATCCTCAACAATGAAAGGAGCTACTTTGTAGACTGAAGGTTGAGTCAGTTCCAGGATAGGTAGTGAATACAGTACATTGTGGTGCATATGACAATTCCCATGAGGAAGATTTTTGTCAGAAGGTCCGAAGAGAGTGATTTCGGGGCTTTTGAATTTTTGAGCTCCTGAAAATTATATGGATATTACGTTTGCTCAATCCTTGAAGATCTTAGTAATCAAGGAAAAGATTCCTGAGGATGTTAGGGCAGTGGATGGTTCTAATTTATTGTCCAGTTTAGTGAGGTTTGATTCATATATGATTTATTCTGTCTGTTTTGAAAATCATCAAAGATAATCACTTTGGATTAGATAGATGCTTCTCAATTTAAGGTAATTTTGGGAATGCCCTGGTTGACCTTACATAGCCTCGTATTTAGTGAGCAGCCACAACAGTTCAATTGAATTCAGCCTATTGTCAGATTAATTAAATGATTTCATGACAGTCTGGAAGAGTTGTCTTTCTAAAGTGCAGTAGTGGATATTTTGTCAGATAATGTATGTGTTATCCCTTTACCCTTTGTTACGAAAAGGTTAGTGGTGATTTTAATGAGTAAAAATCAAATGTGTTACCTCCACACAAAAGGTATATTTGCAAATTTGATTTGGGTCCAGGTGCACAAATGTGTTATACTCGAGTATATAAGCTTACTGAATCACAAGAAGAATAGCTTAGGCAGAATCTAGATGAAAATGTGGCAAATGGGTTAACTAAGCTTTTTGAATAATTAAATTGCCATTTGGATCTTTGCATTGAAAATACTATTTCTAGGGGCCATTGTTTTTCTTGGCTATCAAATCATTTAAGACAATAGGCTATTAACTAGTTTCATAATCTGACGAAGACTGGACATCCTGGAATTGCTAAAACTCTGGCAGCAGTAAGGAGATATTTTTAATGGGTAACTATTTGCTGATGTTATGAGGTATGTACAAAAACGTTCAATCTCTGCACGAATTAGGAGTTCACATAATAAAGCAATGGTGTTATTGAGGTCTTTGCCTGTTGTGCCTGGACCATGGCATACGGTGCCAATTAATGTTATTATAGAAGTGCGCAACACTCAAGGTCGCACAGTAATTCATCTGTCTACCGGCTAGCATTCTTAGACAGATGAAGAGACTGATAGGTTGAATCAATATGTTGAACAGTATTTGAGATGTCAAGCAGTGTCACAAAAGAAGGACTACAGCATGATGTTGTGGTGGCAGAGTTAACATACAATAAGAAGGAACACTCATTTATTAGAATCTCACCTTTCTTTAGTATGTATAGCCTTCAGGCCCACATGTTTCCTTGGGACCAATGTCTGTCGACATTAGTTTCTTCTGTGCTAGAACACTTAACTGAGTTAACTGATATTGAGAAAAGAGTCCAGAAAGCATAGGAAAAAGCTAATTATGCTTGTAACTTACATGTTGATATTGAGAGAAGTCTGGCACCTCAGTAAGTTGTAGGTGAGAAGGTATAGTTATTTTTTAAAAAGTGCAAGTGAGAAAATCTTCTTACCTGCAACCTAAGTTGGTGTCAGGATTGTCGGGAGAATACACAGGAAGTGACATGTGTGCAATGAGGTACACCAGAAAGACAGAGACTACCCTATTGTCAAAAAAGACTGGAGAAAGTGGAAGACTTGCCCTTGGTGGCTGGCGCACATACTGGTTTTCAGAAACACTCACTTCCGGTTTGGAGCCAGCAGAAGTAGTGAAGTAAACACATTGGTTCCAGGTTCCCATAAATAGAACTAGCAAGATAGTGCCTGACAACTTCTCGTAAATTGTAGGACTTTCACTTAGTTGCTCCCAGGTGCTGTGTCCTTCATATTTATTATTTTGGATTCCATCCTTGGTTTGCATATACCTCTGCTTTCACCCCTGCAGAGGCTTCAGAGATGTCCATATCTGCATGGTCTTCTACAAGGACAGTTTCATCAAGTCCACATGCTATATCTGACAGCTTCTACCATGCTAGGTCCTTCCGAGTACCAAGACATTTTTTTGTGTTTTGGGGATCATCATTATTTTGTTAAAATGAATCATCCAGTGAATTAAATACCTTGCTTGTACAGGTTAAACACTGTTGTATTCTGGGCAAAGCATCTCATTAATGGTATTATGCTACGTATTATCTTAGTGCAGCAACAACAACAAAGTGATGAATGAAATGCTTGAATTAATCTCAGCCATTAGCAATCGTTAGAGGCCTGATTCCAGTCCATGTTTTTTTGCCCACCATGGCACTCTAGACAAAGGCCCCTCCTATGAAAATCAGTCCCAACTCTGCGTCTCATGGGAACAGTCCGTCCCGACCTGCCAGGCAAGATCCTTTCCATCAGTGACCACAAGCCCCCAAGAACGGTTTCAACCTACTAAGGTCTCATCCCTGGGGTAAAGCTTGAGTCCTATGGCAAAGTGGGTATGTGACTCACTTCTGGCCTTACCTGTCATACTGAGAGTGTAAACTGCAACAACAACCAGATGATGGATGGAATACTTGAATTAATCTCAGCCACTGGCAGTCACTCAAGAACACATTCCCATCTATTGTTTTTGACCACCATGCCACTCTAGACAAAAGCCCACCATATGTAAATCTTTGGGAACAGTCCATCCTGAATTGCCAGGCAATGCCCCCTCCAGAAGGGACCACAAGCAACCTCAGACCAATTTCAATCTAAGGAACCGTCATCATGGAGGTACAGCTTGACTCCTGGCCCCTCCCCCCCCTCCCCTCCCCCCCAGAAGGGACCACAAGCAACCCCAGACCAATTTCAATCTAAAGAACTTCTATGAGGGAGGTTCGGCTTGAGTCCTGTGGCACACTTAGCATGGGACCTACATTTGGTGATACTCGTCGCACTTAGGATGTAAACTGCAAAAACAGCAGAAGTGGTGGATGGAATGCTGGCACTAATCTCAGCCACTGCATTCCACTACATTGTTTTTTGCCTACCATTTCCCTCTTATGCAAATCAGCACTGATTGTGCTCCTCATGGGAACAGTCCACACCAAACTGTCAGGCAAGGCCACTTTCCGAAGGACTGCAAGCCAACTCGAACCATTTTCAAACTGCTTAGGTCTCAACAGTGAAGTATGCTTTAGTACTGTGGTATTGTAAGCATGGAACCCATGTCTGTGCATATTTGTCACACTTAGGACATGAACTGCAACAACAATGTGATGGACGGACCCTTGAATTAATCTCGGGCACTGGCAATTGTTTTGGCCCGCATTCCAGTCAGTCGTTTATCAGCCACTATGCCACTCTAGACAAACCCACCGCAGGTAAATCAGCACCAACCCTGCTTCTCATGGGAACAATCTGTCCCGAACTGCCAGGCAGGGCCCCCTCCTGAAGGGGCCACAAGGAACCACAGTCCAGTTTCAACCTACTTAGGTCTCATCATTGAAGTATAGCTTGATTCCTATGGCATAGAGAGCACAGGATCCACATCTGGTCATACCTGTCTTACTTAAGGTGTAAACTGCAAAACAACAACGCGATGGATGATATGCTTGAATTTATCTCAGCCACTGACAAGTGCTTGAGCTGCATTCCAGTCCTTTGATTTTCACCTATGATGCCACTCCAGAAAAAGGCCACCATATGTCAATCAATATGTTGGCCTCCTCCTCATAAAAAGAGTGAGCCCCAAATTGCCAGGCAGAGCCCCCTTCATAAGTAACCACAAGCAACCAAGACCGATTTCAACCTACTTAGGTCTCAGCAGTGAGGTATAACTTGAGTCTTATGGCACAGTGAGCACAGGATCCATGTCTGGACATACTCATCAGTCTTAGGGCAAAAAATACAACAACAAGGTGGTGGGTGGAATGCTTGAATTATTCTCAGCCACTGCAAATGGCATGGGCTGCATTCTAGTTCATCGTTTTTCACCCACCATGCCACTCTAGATAAAGGCCTGTCATATGAAAATCCGTACTGCTCCGGCACCTCACAGGAAAAGTCTGTCCCGAACTGCCAGATAAGGTCCGTCCTTGGGGGACCACAAGCAACCCCAGATCAGTTTTATCCTTCTCTGGCCTCATCAGTGAGGCATAGCTCAAGTCTTGTGGCACAGTCAGCACAGGACCCATGTCTGGGCATACCCATCCTGTTATTACCTTATGGCGCATCTCAGACCAGACATTACCCTGATACCGCCATCAGCCATATAACTGCTAAGAAGCTGCTCCTTTGACAGCAGACAGTATGTGTGTTTTTCTTCTACTCCTTCTATTCCTGAACTCCCTTTTCCCAGTGCAGGACTCTTGGAGGTAGGCATACTTTTTTTTTTTAACTTTAGGGACATCTGTTCAGAGACATTATGGGATTACCCTTCAAATTCATCACCCCTCTTCCCTTGCAGAATGTGGGCTTTCTTGACAGTTTTCAAGGCCTACTTTCTGGCATAGTTTGAACATGAATCCATTACAAGTTAATGCACAAGTTGTAACCAAGATCTAAAAAGATTTAAAAGCGACACGATGCGATAGGGCCTCATCTTTGTGTTAAATACTATTAATATGATTCTGCATCAGACCACTACTATATCTATTGAAATCACTTCCTAAGCTGCTACAAATATTACCCAAGACCAGAAAGAACGTGGTAGTGCATCTACAATAACAACAATCTCTATGAGTAGCTCTCATTTTGTTCCACTAGAAACATTTCCAAGGGACCTTCCACTTAACCAAAGATTATTGGCTTGGATCACACCTTTAATTAAAGTAGACAGTCCATTGTTAAGACAGTGCTCAGATTTTCTACGAAATTTCCAAGTATGTTTACAGACAAACAAATCATTAATTCCATTCACGTGAATTTGTGTGCTTTGAAATAGGGCTCTAGAGATATTGTACTTTAAGCTACCCATTTTTATCAACTAAAGGCTAAAGCATGGTGGACAGATGAGGCTGCAGTTATCTTACTTGCTAATGAACCAACCATCACTGATGCCCCTATTGATTTAATGCTTCAGATTGAGGCATAGCAATTATGTCATCGGTTTAAATATAGGGATTGCTTTAATCTTCCTCCTTTAAGTGGGAGATTCAGGGTCACAAGAAGTCAGTGTGGAAGAACTCATGCAGATTGGGAATGTAGGATTATCTTTGGCCAGTGAGGTGAATGATCAACATCTCTATTGTGGAAAAGGTGGACAATTTATTCTTAAAAGCCCTTATTTACAGGAAGGCTGCCTGGCCTGTCCTTTTTCTGCAAACCCGGCATGGATCTATCTATGAAACAAGAATGTGCCTCATCCAGAGGTTAATATTATGTGCCAGTTAAGGTTCTGGCTACCACAGGGACCTGCAAAGGTCGGCTTTAATCAATTGTGAGGCTTCGGGATTTTCATAGACTTTTAAGGTTACTACTACCACAGGGACCTGCTAAGATCTGGCTTTAATTGATTGTGAAGCTTCAGAATTTTATAGACTATACATTCCAGAAGATGTCAACATTCCTATCCAGAACAAACAAAGGCTGGACATATCCAGGAAATAGATGGAAAATGTTTGACATCTGGAAACATCTCTCAAGCCGCGCTACACATGTTGATGGTAACTACTTCACAACATACAGAATCCCTTACATTTGATCTGATCAGTGTGCTGTCCTTTCCAATTGTTCTGGGAACCTCCTAGTTAGATTACGGGATGGAACTGATAACGCGTCCTTGTATGTTAATTTATACACATCGGGACTCGTTTTAGGCCGATGAATCTTTGGACCCAGTGGTGAGACACCGTAAGACGAGATAACTGATCAATATATCAATCAATACGTCAATAATATTGTCAACATATATCACCACAATATATTTCACTTTAGACATTAGTAAACCTTCGGCGCAACCATGACCTTTCAGTCATAAATAACCACACCTTATTGAAGTTTTGTGAATTTTATTCCCTATTGATTACAATCTAATAGCAAATGTATTAATCTCGAAACCAAGAAGCAAAAGAACATAGTCACAATATGGTAGTAATCTAAAGATCACAGTCATAAGGTAGTAGTATGAAGATGAAACAAATTTAGACGCCTAAACCTCATATATGTTTAGTTCAGCATAGCACCACGTCAGTCAAGTCAACTACGTCAGTCCAAGTGAATGCCTCATCTAGCCACTAATTAGCATCAGCATGTTGGGCTTCATGCAAAACAATTTAGAACATCAATTTGGAAAACATCTAACTAAGGTCTCTTATCAAAAATACACAGCAGTTGGTACCTAGAAAGAAAAGGCAAACAAATGAATTTCCATTAGCAACAGTATAATTACCCTCCTCGAAATAGGTCAGCATACAGGATCAGTCTTCGTCTTCAGGACATCAGTTAGATCGCCGTCAGTCTATCTAATCGAATGGCAGGGGACACTTCCCTCATAAGGAAGAAAGTGTAATGGGGCAGTCTATGGGTGAGGATGGTTTTGTCTGAGTCTCAGATCACCAAATAGAGTGACAGAGTTTCTGGATGCAATCGATATCATTCCCTACCTAATGTGTCTTGTCCCTCGTGTCATGAGTTTTTATCCCTTTTTCGTAATACGTTCCCCCAAAATTCTATTGGACAGTCACTACACCCCACTATCTTTAACCTATCAAATTATACATTGAGTAATGCACTTGTTCTTTTATGATAGTTCTTAACTTTTTGATTGGTCTTCATAATTGACGTTTTTCGTAGGTGGCACATCCAGGGTTACTTCATTTTCTGGCACGCTCTTCGGGTCAAGAGTTCTCTTTTCCGTGATTCGATGTCCTTGAAAGTGTCCATATTTGTTGCAAAGCTTATAATTTTTATACTAAAGCTGCTAGCATGCGGATGGGAATATAACTGGTAATGATACAATAAGCGGAGAAAAGAACAAATGCTGGGTCATGGCCTTTGCTCACACTAACTTAGGCTTATGGGTTCTAATAAAATGCAATCTTTATACGTGCTAATATTTTCAGTTAGTCATAATACAAGCAATTATTTCTTACAGTCGACATTAGTTTATGCATGTGAAAAATTCTCCACGTTTAAAATATGTTTCAATGAATAATATTATTAATGCAGCATTGTTAAATATAAGCATTTCACATCTAAAATAGGTAATGTTTAAACTACGCTCTCTCAGTCCCTCCTCTGATGACGCTCTTCATCACACAATCTTTCTCTCTGGGTTTAATTTTTCACTTTGCGCATAATACGCATTTCAACATCTTGCCCTTTATGTGAGCTTTCCCATATTTCATTGAACATTTTCTCTCTTTCACAGTCTTCATTTCTTCTGGTTCTTTTAGTCCAATTTCTTTTTACTTTGTCATTGATTTTACATGTCCCCCATAATCCTAATAGACAAATTAAAACAATTAATAGACCCATCATAATTTTTGCAAGTACCCTATTCCAAATGTTGGTAAACCAGCTTCCCACTCGGGCAATTCCTTTCCCAAATTTCTCCCAAACACCAAGTTCTTTCAGATCCTTCAAATCTGTACTATCTCTGGTAAGGTTAGTAAGCATGTTTCTAATTTTCTTACTGTTATCTGGAATAAATGAGCAACAATGACGCTCATTAAGCATTTTGCAAACACCTCCACTCTTTGCTAAAAGAATGTCTAAAGCAAGCCGATTTTGAAGAGTCATAGCTCTTTCTGCAGCAAGTTCAGTATCCATCAGGAGTATTGCTCCTGTAAAATTTGTCAGCATGTTATCCACAATAGTAGACAACTTTTGAATTTTCATAGAATTCAAGATAACCCCTACTGATGGGATTATGGCTCCAAATATATCACCAATGACAGCCGCCACTGATTCTCGTTTTTGTCTAGGATGTTGTAATTCAGACATTTTAGGTATTTGTTTTAAATCATCAATCTGGTATATCTTTGGAAATACTATTCCCAAATAACATGTCCCATACCATCCCTTAGGGAGACGGTAATATGCATTCAGTCCACAAATATAATAGATTCCAGGGATTGCTGGATCTTGTCCATTTAACATAAAGGTCCATTTACTCTGAAACAAAAACACATGCCTACATTCACTCGTACCCACAAACAAATTGTCTTGATCGGATTTCGGTCTATATATACAGAGCCTACCTACGTGTAATGCATCTATAGCTAATTTGCCTTGTGTTTTAATTGCAGTATAAGCATAATCATTTGCATAAGTATGTTTTTCTAGGCCTTTTTCTAACCTTTCTTTCAGTGCTTTGCGTCTATCATCTGTATGATCTAAAAAGCTTTTCTCTACAGGAGACAATAAGCAAGTCAAATTGTTGCGATGTGCATAAGCAGTTCCAAATGTAAATGTTGGCTCAAAGAATCCTCTAATTATTTTAATATCATGCTCTTTAGCTAATTTATTTAGGAATTCAATCACAGGCACAAAAGAAAACACAACATCCAAATTTGAATAAAAGTATTGCACATGCTCTTGATTATAGAATCTTGTTAATAACAAGCTGCAACTAATTCCATAAGTAAGAGGGAGGCTATGATAAGTAACTCCCTCCTGCACAGATGAAGGAATTTTAGTACATACATAACAATCTTTCGCATCCATAGTTTCCACATACTCATTTAATAAGCGATAGAAAACATTAGTAGGAAGTTCCCCTTTTGCATTAGTTCCCTCATGCATATGTCTTGCATCTTGCTCAAATCTCTCCCACGGTGATAGTTTAGTAGTAGTAGTTTCAGGTTTCGAAGTTGCATTAATAGTTTCTCTCTCTCTCCATGGCATTCCCACAATCACTCCCACAATCATTACTGCACATATAACACCTATTATAAGACCTAACCAACCACACACCTTACTCCCTTTGCTACTGTAAGCCATGTTTGTATAGAATCAGAATAGCAGATCAACAATCAACTTGAGGAGAAAAAAAAAATTATTTGCGTATATTACAGCGTCTTCACTCACTCCAGGACCCCTTTCCGTCAATTCCGGTTAGCAGCTTGTCGTAATCAGGTTTCTTTTAAAGTCAAATCCGGTTTTAGTGTCACTTCCAGTAGTTTCTAAAGTCTCTTTCTCTTTTCAGCTTTCACAAATTCAATTTTAGCCGAGTTTCCCTTTGAATATCTTCAGGTACCGTAGTATTGGCCTGGTACTTCTTGATCAAAACAGAATGCTAAGAATTCTTGTTGCCATTCAGAGGTTGTAGCATATGCCCATTCAGGACCTGTATATCTTCTGTTTGCTATTCTTTTTCTTTTTAGCCTTCGTTCACCTTGTTGCTCTCCTTCACTCAGATCATCTGCTTGTGAAGTATCACTTTCTTCTATTATTGTGTCATTCAATACCTCTCTTATTTTAGGATGTGACTTGTCTGGCCAATTATCGCCTCTATGTGTCTTGGTTCGGTGTTTTCCTTCAGGACATTGGACAGCACCCTCCTCTTGTGATATGGTGTTTCCTCTTGACGGACCTGCAACTGGTTCGGGAGACTCTGATAAGTTTCGATTTGTATCTACAGTTTCTCCTTCTCTTTCGTCTTCTGGTTCTATGTTGAGTTCGGACTCTAACCCGTACTCGTCTACTTCTGAAAGAACCTCTCCTTGGCTTAGTTCTCCTGCCGCCTCGACTGAGATAGGCACTCTGTCACCTCTCTCGAACTCATTGACAGTTTGAGGGACAAGGCTGTTCTCAGTGGGCTCTCCAGTAGTCTCAGTTCCTTCTTGACTAATCTCTGACTCTGAGATTTCTCTTCCTGAAGTTGCTGCACCGGAAACTTCAAGTTCCTCTTCAACAGGACACGTTACCCTTTTTGTGTGACTGGCATGTATCCAGTTGGGAACCCCGGCACACTTCACAGCAGTGGTGGTCGTCAATATTACTTCATACGGCCCCTTCCAACGCGGCTCAAGACACGATTTTCTCACGTGCTTCTTGACAACCACCCAATCTCCAGCTTGCAGAGAGTGACCTGGTTCGCCAATTGGTGGCAACACGTTAGCTTCCACCTGGTGAGAGAAAGAGCAAATCACGTCAGCCAAACCTTTGCAGTAACCCAACACCATATCATCTGTAATATTTACTAGTGCATTTGCAGGTACCGCTGGTAATCTCATTGTTCTGCCCATGAGGATTTCATGGGGGGACAGTCCCGTTTTCTTATCTGGGGTGTTTCTCATAGACATCAGTACTAGAGGTAAAGCATCTGGCCATTTAATGTTTGTTGCAGCACATATTTTTGCTATTCTTGATTTTAAGGTACCATTCATTTGTTCAACTAGTCCTGATGCTTCAGGGCGATAGCTACAATGCAACTTTTGTTCAATGTTGAGTGCGGCACACAGAAGTTTAATCACCTCATTGTCGAAGTGTCTCCCCCTATCTGATTCTATAGAAACCGGAAATCCGAATCTTGGTATCAGTTCTCTGAGTAGTAGTTTTGCAACTGTAAGACTGTCATTCCTACGTGTGGGATATGCCTCAATCCAATGACTGAAAACACACACAATCACCAACACGTACTTCAATCCTCCACAAACAGGCATTTCGATAAAATCCATTTGCATTTTGTTGAATGGACCTCCAGCTCTCCCAATGTGGCTCAAAGTTACCACAGTTCCTTTTCCAGCATTCATATGTTGACAGATGACGCACCTGTGGCAAGTGATTTCTGCGGCATGTCTGAATTTTGGATTGAACCAATCAATCTTAAAGGATCTGATCATGGCGTCTCTTCCTAGATGGGCCTGCCCATGGTATAACTGTGCAAACTGCGACAAAAGACTATTTGGCAGAACCAGTTTTCCCTCTTCTGAAACCCACAAATCATCTGCCCTTTATACACACTGCATTCTTTGCCAGGAACGTTTTTCTTCTTTGCTAGCACGACTTTGTAATGTCTTTAGTTCGTCTAAGGTATCAACCACTCGTAATGCTAGACTTAAACTCGTGTCGTTTTCAGGTTGTGGTAACAATTCCCACTGCTCCTTAAATGATATACAATTTAATGCACAAAATCTTGCGACCTGATCTGCATAGCTGTTTCCCATTGACACAAAATCTTGTGATCTGGTGTGGGCACTGCACTTCACCACGGCAATTTCAAGAGGTAACTGAATCGCATGTTTAGGAGGCTGGACTGGCTTGTAGTGAGTACCAAGGGGTACTTGCACCTTGCACCAGGCCCAGTTATCCCTTATTAGTGTATAGGGTGTCTAGCAGCTTAGGCTGATAGATAATGGTAGCTTAGCAAAGCAGCTCAGGCTGAACTAGGAGACGTGTGAAGCTACTACAGTACCACTTAGTGTCATATGCACAATATCATAAGAAAACACAATACACAGTTATACTAAAAATAAAGGTACTTTATTTTTATGACAATATGCCAAAGTATCTTAGAGTGTACCCTCAGTGAGAGGATAGGAAATATACACAAGATATATATACACAATAGCAAAAATATGCAGTATAGTCTTAGAAAACAGTGCAAACAATGTATAGTTACAATAGGATGCAATGGGGAAACATAGGGATAGGGGCAACACAAACCATATACTCCAGAAGTGGAATGCGAACCACGAATGGACCCCAAACCTATGTGACCTTGTAGAGGGTCGCTGGGACTATTAGAAAATAGTGAGAGTTAGAAAAATAACCCTCCCCAAGACCCTGAAAAGTGAGTGCAAAATGCACTAAAGTTCCCCTAAGGACAAAATAGTCGTGTTAGAGGGAAAATGCAAGGAAAACACAAATCAGCAATGCAACAACGATGGATTCCTGACTGAGGGTACCTGTGGAACAAGGGGACCAAGTCCAAAAGTCACAAGCAGCTCGGAGATGGGCAGATGCCCAAGAAATGCCAGCGGTTGGTGCAAAGAAGCTCTTACTAGGCTGAAGAACTGTGAATACTGCAGGAACGACAAGGGCTAGAGACTTCCCCTTTGGAGGATGGATCCCCCACGCCTTGGAGAGTCGTGCAGAAGTGTTTTCCCGCCGGATGGACGCCAACAAGCCTTGCTACACGCAAATCGTGCGTTTGGCGTTTTTGGACGCTGCTGGGGCCCAGGAGGGACCAGAAGGTCGCAAATTGGACCTGCAGAGAGAGGGGACGTCGAGCAAGACAAAGAGCCCTCACTGAAGCAGGTAGCACCCGGAGAAGTGCCAGAAACAGGCACTACAAGGATGCGTGAAACGGTGCTCGCCGAAGTTGCACAAAGGAGTCCCACGTCGCCGGAGACCAACTTAGAAAGTCGTGCAATGCAGGTTAGAGTGCCGTGGACCCAGGCTTGGCTGTGCACGAAGGATTTCCGCCGGAAGTGCACAGGGGCCGGAGAAGCTTGCAAAGTCGCGGTTCCCAGCAATGCAGCCCAGCGAGGTGAGGCAAGGACTTACCTCCACCAAACTTGGGCTGAAGAGTCACTGGACTGTGGGGGTCACTTGGACGGTGTCGCTGGATTCGAGGGACCTCGCTCGTCGTGCTGAGAGGAGACCCAAGGGACCGGTAATGCAGCTTTTTGGTGCCTGCGGTTGCAGGGGGAAGATTCCGTCGACCCACGGGAGATTTCTTCGGAGCTTCTGGTGCAGAGAGGAGGCAGACTACCCCCACAGCATGCACAAGCAGGAAAACAGTCGAGAAGGCGGCAGGATCAGCGTTACAGAGTTGCAGTAGTCGTCTTTGCTACTATGTTGCAGGTTTGCAGGCTTCCAGCGCGGTCAGCGGTCGATTCCTTATCAGAAGGTGAAGAGGGAGATGCAGAGGAACTCGGCTGAGCTCATGCATTCGTTATCTAAAGTTTCCCCAGAGACAGAGACCCTAAATAGCCAGAAAAGAGGGTTTGGCTACCTAGGAGAGAGGAAAGGCTACTAACACCTGAAGGAGCCTATCACAAGGAGTCTCTGACGTCACCTGGTGGCACTGGCCACTCAGAGCAGTCCAATGTGCCAGCAGCACCTCTGTTTCCAAGATGGCAGAGGTCTGGAGCACACTGGAGGAGCTCTGGACACCTCCCAGGGGAGGTGCAGGTCAGGGGAGTGGTCACTCCCCTTTCCTTTGTCCAGTTTCGCGCCAGAGCAGGGGCTAAGGGGTCCCTGAACCGGTGTAGACTGGCTTATGCAGAATTGGGCACATCTGTGCCCAACAAAGCATTTCCAGAGGCTGGGGGAGGCTACTCCTCCCCTGCCTTCACACCATTTTCCAAAGGGAGAGGGTGTCACTCCCTCTCTCAGAGGAAGTTCTTTGTTCTGCCATCCTGGGCCAGGCCTGGCTGGACCCCAGGAGGGCAGCTGCCTGTCTGAGGGGTTGGCAGCAGCAGCAGCTGCAGAGAAACCCCAGGAAGGGCAGTATGGCTGTACCAGGGTCTGTGCTACAGACCACTGGGATCATGGAATTGTACCAATAATGCCAGGATGGCATAGAGGGGGCAATTCCATGATCATAGACATGTTACATGGCCATATTCGGAGTTACCATGGTGAAGCTACATATAGGTAGTGACCTATATGTAGTGCACGCGTGTAATGGTGTCCCCGCACTCACAAAGTTCAGTGAATTGGCTCTGAACAATGTGGGGGCACCTTGGCTAGTGCCAGGGTGCCCTCACACTAAGTAACTTTGCACCTAACCTTTACCAGGTAAAGGTTAGACATATAGGTGACTTATAAGTTACTTAAGTGCAGTGTAAAATGGCTGTGAAATAACGTGGACGTTATTTCACTCAGGCTGCAGTGGCAGGCCTGTGTAAGATTTGTCAGAGCTCCCTATGGGTGGCAAAAGAAATGCTGCAGCCCATAGGGATCTCCTGGAACCCCAATACCCTGGGTACCTCAGTACCATATACTAGGGAATTATAAGGGTGTTCCAGTAAGCCAATGTAAATTGGTAAAAATGGTCACTAGCCTGTCAGTGACAATTTGGAAAGAAATGAGAGAGCATAACCACTGAGGTTCTGATTAGCAGAGCCTCAGTGAGACAGTTAGTCACTACACAGGTAACACATTCAGGCACACTTATGAGCACTGGGGCCCTGGGTTACCAGGGTCCCAGTGACACATACAACTAAAACAACATATATACAGTGAAAAAATGGGGGTAACATGCCAGGCAAGATGGTACTTTCCTACACAACCCCCCCCCAAACGAAGGACAATAAGACTAGCCATTACCTGATGAGTCTTCATTGTCTAAGTGGAAATATCTGGAGAGTCCATCTGCATTGGAGTGGCTACTCCCAGGTCTATGTTCCACTGTATAGTCCATTCCCTGTAGGGATATGGACCACCTCAACAATTTAGGATTTTCACCTTTCATTTGTTTTAGCCAAAGTAGAGGTTTGTGGTCTGTCTGAACAATGAAGTGAGTGCCAAACAGGTATGGCCTCAACTTCTTCAGAGCCCAGACCACAGCAAAGGCCTCCCTCTCAATGGCAGACCAACGCTTTTCTCTAGGGGTCAACCTTCTACTAATAAAAGCAACAGGTTGATCCTGGCCCTCAGAATTAAGTTGTGATAGGACTGCCCCTACTCCTAATTCAGATGCATCAGTTTGGACATAGAATTTTTTAGAGTAACAAGGGCTTTTCAGGACAGGTGCAGAGCACATGGCCTGCTTCAGCTCCTCAAAAGCTTTCTGACAGTTTTCTGTCCATAATACCTTTTTAGGCATTTTCTTGGATGTGAGGTCATTAAGAGGGGCTGCAATGGAGCCATAGTTCTTAATGAACCTCCTGTAATACCCAGTGAGGCCTAGGAAGGCTCTCACCTGAGTCTGAGTGGTAGGGGGAACCCAATCAATAATAGTTTGGATTTTCCCCTGAAGTGGTGCAATCTGTTCCCCACCAACAAGGTGTCCCAGATAAACCACCTTACCCTGCCCTATCTGGCACTTTGAAGCCTTGATAGTGAGGCCTGCCTTTTGCAGGGCCTCCAAAACTTTCCAAAGGTGGACCAGGTGATCATCCCAGCTGGAGCTAAAGACAGCTATATCATCCAAATATGCTGCACTGAAAGCTTCCAGCCCTTGCAGGACTGTGTTCACCAACCTCTGAAAAGTGGCAGGTGCATTTTTCAAACCAAAAGGCATTACAGTAAACTGGTAATGTCCTCCAATGGTAGAAAATGCAGTTTTAGGTTTAGCATCTTCTGACATTTTGATCTGCCAATACCCTGCAGTCAAATCAAAAGTGCTTAGATACTTGGCAGATGCCAGTGTATCTATTAGCTCATCTGCCCTGGGTATAGGGTGAGCATCTGTTTTGGTTACCAAGTTGAGACCTCTATAGTCTACACAAAACCTCATTTCCTTCTTTCCATCTTTAGAATTGGGTTTTGGTACCAGTACCACAGGAGAAGCCCATGGACTGTCAGAGTGCTCAACCACTCCTAGTTCCAACATTTTCTGAACTTCTTGCTTTATGCAGTCCCTGACATGGTCAGGCTGCCTATAGATCTTACTTTTGACAGGTAAACTGTCTCCAGTATCTATAGTGTGCTCACACCAAGAAGTGGTGCCTGGCACAATGGAGAAGAGTTCTGAAAATTGTCCTAGGAGATTTATGCAATTATCTTTCTGCTCAGCAGTAAGACAATCAGCCAAAACTACACCTTCCACAAGAGCATCTTGTTCTGTGGAAGAGAAGAGATCAGGTAGAGGATCACTGTCTTCTTCCTGTCCCTCATCTGTTGCCATGAGCAGGGTGAGATCAGCCCTGTCATAGTAGGGTTTCAGGCGGTTGACATGGAGCACCCTAAGGGGACTCCTGGCAGTGCCTAAGTCAACCAAGTAGGTGACTTCACCCTTCTTTTCAACAATTGTGTGGGGTCCACTCCATTTATCTTGGAGTGCTCTTGGGGCCACAGGCTCCAAGACCCACACTTTCTGCCCTGGTTGGTACTGAACCAAAACAGCCTTCTGATCATGCCATTGCTTCTGGAGCTCTTGGCTGGCCTGAAGGTTTTTACTGGCCTTTTTCATGTACTCAGCCATCCTTGATCTGAGGCCAAGTACATAATCCACAATATCCTGCTTAGGAGCTTTTAAAGGTTGTTCCCAACCCTCCTTTACAAGTGTGAGTGGACCCCTAACAGGGTGTCCAAAAAGAAGTTCAAAGGGGCTGAAGCCCACTCCTTTCTGGGGTACCTCCCTGTAGGCAAAAAGGAGGCATGGTAGAAGGATATCCCATCTCCTGCGGAGTTTTTCAGGGAGTCCCATAATCATGCCTTTGAGAGTTTTATTAAATCTCTCCACCAGTCCATTTGTTTGTGGATGATAGGGTGTTGTGAACTTGTAAGTTACACCACACTCCTTCCACATGGCCTTTAAGTATGCAGACATGAAATTGCTTCCTCTGTCTGATACTACTTCCTTTGGGAAGCCCACCCTGGAAAATATTCCCAGGAGGGCCTTTGCCACTGCAGGAGCTGTAGTGGTCCTTAAAGGAATAGCTTCAGGATATCTTGTGGCATGGTCCACTACCACTAAGATAAACCTATTGCCTGAAGCAGTAGGAGGGTCAAGGGGGCCAACTATGTCAACCCCTACCCTTTCAAAGGGAACCCCAACCACAGGCAGTGGGATAAGGGGTGCCTTTGGAGTGCCACCTGTCTTGCCACTGGCTTGACAGGTTTCACAGGACTTACAAAATTCTTTTGTGTCCTCAGACATCCTAGGCCAATGAAACAGTGGTACCAATCTGTCCCAAGTTTTCATTTGACCCAGGTGCCCAGCTAAGGGAATGTCATGTGCCAGTGTTAGGAGGAACTTTCTGTACTCCTGAGGAATCACTAATCTCCTGGCAGCTCCAGGTTTAGGATCCCTATTCTCAGTGTACAAGAGGTTGTCCTCCCAGTAAACTCTGTGTGAGTCACTGACATCCCCATTAGCCTGTTTGACAGCTTGCTGTCTGAGACCCTCTAATGTGGGACAGGTTTGCTGTGCCACACTCAGCTCCTCTCTGGCAGGCCCCCCTTCACCCAAAAGCTCAGCAGTGTCTGCTTCCAGCTCCTCTGGTGTAGGTTCTGCACAGGGAGGGAATTCTTTTTCCTCAGAAGTAGAATCCACTGTAGAGGGAGGGATAGTAGGAAGTGGTTTGCTTCTACTAGCCCTAGCTTTAGGGAGCACTTGGTCCATTGTTCCAGGATCCAAGCTTCCCTGTCCTTTTTGCTTTTTGGCCTGAGCCCTTGTCAAAGCAAAAATATGCCCTGGGATGCCCAGCATTGCTGCATGGGCCTCCAACTCCACATCTGACCAAGCTGATGTCTCCAAATCGTTCCCTAATAGACAGTCTACAGGTAAATCTGAAGCTACCACAACTTTCTTTGGACCAGATACCCCCCCCCCAGTTGAGATTTACAACAGCCATGGGGTGGCTTTGTGTTATGTTGTGAGCATCGGTTACTTGGTACTGGTGTCCAAGTATGTGTTGTTCAGGGTGCACCAGTTTCTCAATCACCATTGTGACACTGGCACCTGTGTCCTTGTAGGCCTGGACCTCAACACCATTTATTAGGGTTAGTTGCTTGTACTTCTCCAAGTTATGGGGGCAAGCAACCAAAGTGGCTAAGTCAATAGCCCCTTCAGAGACTAAAGTAGCCTCTGTGGTCTCCCTAATCAGACCAACCCCAACTAAATTACCAAAAGTGAGCCCAGCTACTCCCTTGGATTGGCTATTAGTAGGTTTGCTCCCACCACCACTGCTATTAGTAGGGACACTAGGTGTAGCAGTAGGGGTTGTAGTGGTAGGAGCTGTGGTGCCTTTCTTTGGACAACTGGGATCTGTTGTCCAATGGCCTTTTATTTTACATAAATAGCACCATGGTTTCTTTTCCTTGTTCTGATTAAAGGAGGATTTGGGCCCACCACCCCCACCAGAGTGTTTTTGTGGGCCTGATGAAGACTCATTTTTAGATTTGTCCCCACCCTTGTCAGAAGACTTACCATCCTTCTTTTTGTTGCCATCTTTGTCACCCCCTGTATGAACTTTTCTGTTCACTCTTGTTCTGACCCATTTGTCTGCCTTCTTTCCCAATTCTTGGGGAGAGGTCAGATCAGAGTCCACCAAGTACTGGTGCAACAAATCAGACACACAATTATTAAGAATATGCTCTCTCAGGATCAAGTTATACAGGCTGTCATAATCAGTAACTTTACTGCCATGTAACCACCCCTCCAAGGCCTTCACTGCCTGGTCAATGAAATCAACCCAGTCTTGTGAAGACTCCTTTTTGGTATCTCTGAACTTTATCCTGTACTGTTCAGTGGTTAAGCCATAACCATCCAGGAGTGCATTCTTAAGAACTTGGAAATTGTTAGCATCATTTTCTTTTACAGTAAGGAGCCTATCCCTACCTTTTCCAGTAAATGATAGCCATAGGATAGCAGCCCACTGCTTTTGAGGGACATCCTGTACAACACAGGCCCTCTCAAGTGCAGCAAACCACTTGTTAATGTCATCCCCCTCCTTGTAAGGGGGAACTATCTTATGCAGATTCCTGGAATCATGCTCTTTTGCAGGATGACTATGGGGAATACTGCTGCTGCCACCATGGGTATCTAAACCCATCTTCTGTCTTTCCCTCTCTATTTCTAAAGACTGTCTATCCAAATCCAGCTGTTGCTTCTTGAGCTTCAGTCTGGTTTGCTCCACTCTCAATCTATTGAGCTCCCTTTCTAACAATCTGTCATCAGGGTGGGTGGGAGGGACATTTCTAGATACAGAGGTATGATGGGAATGAACAGAAGGAGACCTGTCCCTTACAGAGGGCACCCTAACAGCTTGGCTACCAGTATAATGTGAGAGCACACCATCAGTATGGTGTGATTCAACCTCTGTACCAACTATGCTAGACTGTCTAGTAATGGGCAGGCTGAGAAGTTTCTTTCCTGAACCTTTTCCTGGGGGAGTCCCTGGATCAGATTGAGAACCATTAGCTACTTTTTCTACAGATTGGGCACTTATGGCCTTATCCTGTACTCTAAGCATATTAATTAACAGTTCTAAAGAAGGATTCTTCCCTACACTCAAACCTCTCTCTATGCAGAGACTCCTTGCTCCTTTCCAGCTAAGGTGATCATATGCAAGTTTGGACAGTTCAACTTTTTGGCCTGTGCCAGACATTTTTTAGAGAGAGTTAAAGTGATAGACAAAGAGAAAAAAAAAGTTTTCAGAACTTTTTGGAAAGACAGAAAAAACTTTTTAAACTTTTAAGAACTTTTTGAAAGTTTAGAAGTACTTTTCAGCACTTAGAAAAGAGTGAAAAGAGGAAATGCAAAACTTTTTGGCTATGTGTATATACACTGACCTTGTTTTGTATATTTTTCTCTTATGAAAAGTACAATGACAAGAGTGGTAAGTAGTCTCAAAGCACTTATCCCACCGCTGCACAACCAATGTAGGAGGCTGGACTGGCTTGTAGTGAGTACCAAGGGGTACTTGCACCTTGCACCAGGCCCAGTTATCCCTTATTAGTGTATAGGGTGTCTAGCAGCTTAGGCTGATAGATAATGGTAGCTTAGCAAAGCAGCTCAGGCTGAACTAGGAGACGTGTGAAGCTACTACAGTACCACTTAGTGTCATATGCACAATATCATAAGAAAACACAATACACAGTTATACTAAAAATAAAGGTACTTTATTTTTATGACAATATGCCAAAGTATCTTAGAGTGTACCCTCAGTGAGAGGATAGGAAATATACACAAGATATATATACACAATAGCAAAAATATGCAGTATAGTCTTAGAAAACAGTGCAAACAATGTATAGTTACAATAGGATGCAATGGGGAAACATAGGGATAGGGGCAACACAAACCATATACTCCAGAAGTGGAATGCGAACCACGAATGGACCCCAAACCTATGTGACCTTGTAGAGGGTCGCTGGGACTATTAGAAAATAGTGAGAGTTAGAAAAATAACCCTCCCCAAGACCCTGAAAAGTGAGTGCAAAATGCACTAAAGTTCCCCTAAGGACAAAATAGTCGTGTTAGAGGGAAAATGCAAGGAAAACACAAATCAGCAATGCAACAACGATGGATTCCTGACTGAGGGTACCTGTGGAACAAGGGGACCAAGTCCAAAAGTCACAAACAGCTCGGAGATGGGCAGATGCCCAAGAAATGCCAGCGGTTGGTGCAAAGAAGCTCTTACTAGGCTGAAGAACTGTGAATACTGCAGGAACGACAAGGGCTACAGACTTCCCCTTTGGAGGATGGATCCCCCACGCCTTGGAGAGTCGTGCAGAAGTGTTTTCCCGCCGGATGGACGCCAACAAGCCTTGCTACACGCAAATCGTGCGTTTGGCGTTTTTGGACGCTGCTGGGGCCCAGGAGGGACCAGAAGGTCGCAAATTGGACCTGCAGAGAGAGGGGACGTCGAGCAAGACAAAGAGCCCTCACTGAAGCAGGTAGCACCCAGAGAAGTGCCAGAAACAGGCACTACGAGGATGCGTGAAACGGTGCTCGCCGAAGTTGCACAAAGGAGTCCCACGTCGCCGGAGACCAACTTAGAAAGTCGTGCAATGCAGGTTAGAGTGCCGTGGACCCAGGCTTGGCTGTGCACGAAGGATTTCCGCCGGAAGTGCACAGGGGCCGGAGAAGCTTGCAAAGTCGCGGTTCCCAGCAATGCAGCCCAGCGAGGTGAGGCAAGGACTTACCTCCACCAAACTTGGGCTGAAGAGTCACTGGACTGTGGGGGTCACTTGGACGGTGTCGCTGGATTCGAGGGACCTCGCTCGTCGTGCTGAGAGGAGACCCAAGGGACCGGTAATGCAGCTTTTTGGTGCCTGCGGTTGCAGGGGGAAGATTCCGTCGACCCACGGGAGATTTCTTCGGAGCTTCTGGTGCAGAGAGGAGGCAGACTACCCCCACAGCATGCACAAGCAGGAAAACAGTCGAGAAGGCGGCAGGATCAGCGTTACAGAGTTGCAGTAGTCGTCTTTGCTACTATGTTGCAGGTTTGCAGGCTTCCAGCGCGGTCAGCGGTCGATTCCTTATCAGAAGGTGAAGAGGGAGATGCAGAGGAACTCGGCTGAGCTCATGCATTCGTTATCTAAAGTTTCCCCAGAGACAGAGACCCTAAATAGCCAGAAAAGAGGGTTTGGCTACCTAGGAGAGAGGAAAGGCTACTAACACCTGAAGGAGCCTATCACAAGGAGTCTCTGACGTCACCTGGTGGCACTGGCCACTCAGAGCAGTCCAGTGTGCCAGCAGCACCTCTGTTTCCAAGATGGCAGAGGTCTGGAGCACACTGGAGGAGCTCTGGACACCTCCCAGGGGAGGTGCAGGTCAGGGGAGTGGTCACTCCCCTTTCCTTTGTCCAGTTTCGCGCCAGAGCAGGGGCTAAGGGGTCCCTGAACCGGTGTAGACTGGCTTATGCAGAATTGGGCACATCTGTGCCCAACAAAGCATTTCCAGAGGCTGGGGGAGGCTACTCCTCCCCTGCCTTCACACCATTTTCCAAAGGGAGAGGGTGTCACACCCTCTCTCAGAGGAAGTTCTTTGTTCTGCCATCCTGGGCCAGGCCTGGCTGGACCCCAGGAGGGCAGCTGCCTGTCTGAGGGGTTGGCAGCAGCAGCAGCTGCAGAGAAACCCCAGGAAGGGCAGTATGGCAGTACCAGGGTCTGTGCTACAGACCACTGGGATAATGGAATTGTACCAATAATGCCAGGATGGCATAGAGGGGGCAATTCCATGATCATAGACATGTTACATGGCCATATTCGGAGTTACCATGGTGAAGCTACATATAGGTAGTGACCTATATGTAGTGCACGCGTGTAATGGTGTCCCCGCACTCACAAAGTTCAGTGAATTGGCTCTGAACAATGTGGGGGCACCTTGGCTAGTGCCAGGGTGCCCTCACACTAAGTAACTTTGCACCTAACCTTTACCAGGTAAAGGTTAGACATATAGGTGACTTATAAGTTACTTAAGTGCAGTGTAAAATGGCTGTGAAATAACGTGGACGTTATTTCACTCAGGCTGCAGTGGCAGGCCTGTGTAAGATTTGTCAGAGCTCCCTATGGGTGGCAAAAGAAATGCTGCAGCCCATAGTGATCTCCTGGAACCCCAATACCCTGGGTACCTCAGTACCATATACTAGGGAATTATAAGGGTGTTCCAGTAAGCCAATGTAAATTGGTAAAAATGGTCACTAGCCTGTCAGTGACAATTTGGAAAGAAATGAGAGAGCATAACCACTGAGGTTCTGATTAGCAGAGCCTCAGTGAGACAGTTAGTCACTACACAGGTAACACATTCAGGCACACTTATGAGCACTGGGGCCCTGGGTTACCAGGGTCCCAGTGACACATACAACTAAAACAACATATATACAGTGAAAAAATGGGGGTAACATGCCAGGCAAGATGGTACTTTCCTACAGCATGTAACAAATCTCTTATTTGTTCGCCATTTTTCACAGGAGAACCAGAGGAGGTCATGAAACCCCTCTGCGACCAGAGTTGGCCAAAATCATGCACAATTCCAAATCCATATCTGCTGTCAGTATAGATAGTGACTTTCAAATTTACAGCTGCGTGGCATGTCTTTGTAAGAGCTATTAATTCTGCCACCTGTGCAGAAAACACTTTCTCGAGCCAGGAGGCTTCGACAAAGCCAGTTATGGTACATACTGCGTAACCGGCTCTCAATGTTCCTGCTGAATCTCTTAGACAGGACCCATCAACAAACATAATGCAATTGTTTTCTTTTAACTGGGTATCCTGTATGTCTGGGCGAGGTTTGGTACAGAGCTCAGTCACCTCAAGACAATCATGCTCAAATTCTTCCCCATCTTTGATTTCTGTATTTTCATTGGGAAGTAAGGTTGCCGGGTTCAGCACAGTGCATCTCTTTAGTGTGACATTTGGTGACCCCAGTATAATCGTCTCATATCTATTGAGTCGTGCATTTGTCATGTGTTGTGTCTTAGTTCGTGTCAACAGAATTTCAACTGAATGTGGAACCATTACTGTCAGAGGGTATCCCATGACTATGCCTTCACATTGTGAAAGGCTTTGACCAACTGCTGCAACTGCCCGCAAACAACCCGGTAAGGCTGCTGCGACAGGGTCCAAAGTAGCTGAAAAATATGCTACAGGGCGATTTGCATCTCCGTGGACCTGTGTTAAAACAGACAAAGAACAAGCATCACGTTCATGACAGAACAACAGAAAAGGTTTTTCATAATCAGGCCTTCCTAATGCTGGTGCCCTGCACATGCATTCCTTCAATTCTAGAAATGATTCAAGCTCCTCTTTTGTCAAAGTTATTGTGTATGGTTCGTCCTTGACTTCTTTTCCTGTCAATTTTATTAAAGGTTTTGAGATGATCGAGAAGTTGGGTATCCACTGGCAACAGTAGCCCACCATTCCCAAAAACATCCTGACATCTCTTTTTGTTGTTGGGGGATTCATCTGCAAAACAGCTGTTATTCTTTCCTTTGATATTCTTCGGGACCCTTTCTCAATCAGATGTCCCAAGTATTTCACTTCTTTTTAACAGTATTGCAACTTCCTGGGTGACACCTTGTGTCCATTCTTTCCCAGATGATTTAACAATGCAATGGTATCATATTTACAACTGTCTCTGGTTTTAGATGCAATCAGCAAATCATCAATGTACTGCACAAGAGTCGAATTAAAAGGCAGCACGAGAGGTTCTAAGTCCTTCTTCAATATCTGATTGAAGATGGATGGTGACTCAGAAAACCCCTGAGGAATTCTGCACCAACTGTACACCTTATCCAGGAATTTGAAACTGAACAAAAGTTGGCTGTCTTCATGAAGAGGTATCGAGAAGAATGCTTGTGATAGGTCTACTACAGATTTTTCTCAAATCCTGCACAATTCGAACCTTCCCACAGGGCTTCTTCAAACCCATAATGGGAGAGTTGCACAGACTGCTCAAAACTTCTTTCAGGACTCCCTGTCTGAGAAAATCTGCAATTATTTGTGACACCTCAAAGAGGACATCCTGGGTCATGTGGTATTGCGGTACTTGTGGGAACACTGCATTCGGCTTTATCTGAACCTTGACTGGTTCTACTCCCTTTATCAACCCTACTTCTTTCCCAGTCAAATCCCACACTTTCTCTGTTACGGTCCCTTGTAAATCAACAGGTAGGTCGATCAAAGTATGCATTGGGAATAAAGTAATCTAAGGGTAGTCTTCATTAGTCTCTCCTCCTTCCTCTATGAATTGACTCTCATCTTCCTCATCGTCGCTGTTTGTTTGTACTTCTATTCCATCATTGGAACAGGTAATCGAACATTTTGTCTTACATAGTAAGTCCCTTCCTAATAAGGATACTGGGCTTGAATCGCATACAACAAATCTATGCAGGCCTTGGAAATTACCAATTTCAACCTGCACCGGATCAGTAATCGGATTAGTCAGGTACTGGTTTGCCACACCAACCACTCGTATAGTGCGCCCTGAGAGAGGTAATCTCGGGACTTCTGCACTTCGAACTGTAGAGCGTGTAGCTCCTGTATCGACCAAAAATGAAACCTTATAGCCCATTACTTTTCCCTCTACATATGGGCCTCTCTGATCCACCTCTAAAGATGCTGCAAGCATGCACTCTTCACTGTCTGAGCTGTCATCTGACCAATCCTCATTCATGCCACTTTCACCTCATAATGGGAATTGTTGCACAGTGTTGTTTTGATTGGTTACCTGGCCTGTGACCTGCTGAGAAAGCATCACCTGTTGCTGTCCCATTGGAGCCATGGGTAATTGCATTTGCTGTCTAGGCACCATAGGAATCTGCTGCTGCACTGGTTGCATTGATACTGACTGAAAACGCGGCATTTGCATCTGCTGCATGGGTTGTACCCCGGGCATTTGTACCAAATTATTCTGAAAATTCGGGTTTTGATGTTTCATTTTTGGACCTCGTGGATTTTGTAAAGTACCGACATTAATGCTTTGCTGAACTGCACCATCCTGCACCATATTCGGACAATCCCGTTTCCAATGCCTCATTCCCCCGCACGCATGACATGGTGACATCTTTTTCATTCCCTGACCGTCGTTTTGAATAACAACATTATTCATGTCCGAACCACGGTTCACAAACCCTCGACCTCTGCCTCTCGGCTGTGCCTGAAACACACCATTCATTTGCGGTTGTTGCTGTATCATTTGCTGAACTCCATTCCCCTGTATTCCAGCTTGTGCAGCCCTTATCTGCATCACCATCACCTTTTCCTTCAACTTTTTCTGCTTCAACTCAATCTCATCACTACAGTATTTCGCATACTGCAACACTTCATCAATCGGTTTAGCTTGCCAACAAATCAAATGATTCTTAATCATCTGGCTGATCTCCGGCCTCAGCCCTTCGATGAACCTAAACACAAGGTGATTCATGTCCTTCGGTTCGATAGTCTCAGTACCACTGTAATGTTTGAACGCTTTTAATAATCTCTCGTAATACGCATGTATTGACTCCTTAACCTCTTGAGAGGTCCGGTCGATTTTCTGCCAATCGGTCACCTTCGGCGACACCTTGTGTTTCAAGAACTCAATTACTTTATGATAATATTTCATCACCTCTTCTGAAGGTGCTCCAGTCACCTTATCTCTTGCCGGCTCCTTCGTGGGCCAATCTACCCCTCTCTTGCACTCGAGCCACAAATCTGGCGAAACAATAATCTCAAACAAAGTATTCAAGTCTTCCCAGAGACACTTTGCAAGCTTCACAAATCTATCCGTCTGTTGATACCACTCGATCGGCTTTTCTCTTAGCCTAGGATAATCATTCGTAAAGGATAAAATGTCTCCTCTAGTCCATGGCACATGCACTAAAACACCACCAGCTGTCTCTCTCATAGGTAAGATTTTCACTGAATCTAGATTAGGTGTGGTCCCAACTTTATTGGACCCTGGGTTATCTCCCTTTCCCTTATCTCTTTTCTTTGCCCATCGGCCTTCCCAGTTCTCTAATGCACCCCAAATCTGTGCACTTTGCAACAGTTCTCTCAGGTGTGGCTTCATGCCTGCAGATCTCATGTGTTCAAAATCTTTGGAGTCAAAATCTAATCTATAACTTCTTTTCAAATGTTTAGTGTTTCCGATATCGATATTATATTTATCTGCCAAATTCGCTAATCTCTGATGTACTTTGCCTACCTCTTTGGTAATCTTGGGGCATAAGTACCTCAATTCTGCCTCAGTGTATGATTCCAACCTATTTACTCCCATTGTTCTTTCCACTAACTCGGCAGCTTCTGCCCCTAGTCGTACAAAATTCAAGTATTCATCTTGTTTTTCTTTCTCAGGTTCAACTGTGGTTGCTGTAGTCTTTTGTGAGGTACAAGTTTTCTCTAACCACTCATTTAGCTGTTGTACTGTAAAACCCTGCAGTGAAATGTTCCCTGCATGTATCATTGGAGAGTGTGAAGTATTTGTACTCACGGTTTGGGGAGTCAAAACTCCCAATCCTGCTTGACGCATTGCTTTGAGAGGTGCCCCTACTGGACTAAGGTCCATCAAAGGTCTTAGTGGCTCTCCCGGGGCCATTATCTGTGGAGTTCTCATAGGCCCTCCTCTTATCGCTTTCTGAGTCATAGCCCCCTGATCACACGTCCCTGTCTTACCTTGCGCATATAATGGCACTGGGGGACCAACAGTAATAGGTAACGATATAGCGGCAGGTGTCTGACCTGAACTCAGACTTCTTGGAGCTGCAACACCATAGGTCTGCTCCAGTGTACCTGGTGCAGGTACTAACGGTGGTCCTGCTACAGGGTTATACCCAGGTATCAGCTGTGGCGGTTGAGACACTAGCTTCGGGGTCGATTCAATCTGTATTAACTTTGGCTTTGTGTATATCGGGTCTGGCGGCACTATCAAGTTCGTGGTAGTCTCAAGCACTGGGACATCAGGGTAAATTCTTTTTATCTGCGGTGGAGGCTGCAACTGTATCGGCAAGTCTGGTGCAGTGGGTACACTGACACCATTCTGTATCAAAGCTGTATCGCTAGTCTGTACCGTATCAGTAACTCCCTTCTCCTGCGTCTGGTTCCCAGGATCCAAGCTAGTGCTTGGAGCGCTGTTACTCACCGCATACGGTGGTGGACGATCATGTAACAATCTATCCATAAATTCCTCATCATCTGAATCATCTTCCTCTTCCCAGGACCTTTTATTTTCTTTAGTTTTGCCTGAATCTTTGTCAGTTTTACAGGAGGATTTCTTTCCCTGTGTCTCTTCTCCCTGGGTTATTGCTGGGAATAACTTCAACCCATCTACGATTCCCCGTCTCCACATTTTGCTCTTGTTGTCCCACCTAGCCTCTGCATATGACTTTTCTGCCCTTCTCAGCCTTCTCTGAAACCTTTCTTGTCTGTGTTTGAGAGCCATTAAGTCCCAAATCGCTAAAGCCTCATATTGTGCCGGTCTCGGAGGTGGCTTCTGTGTGCTTAACATCCACCTCAGGTTTTCTAATACCTTTGGATTAAACGTCCCATGCTCTGGAAACGCTAAACACCCTTCTTTTTCTGTTAATTTGCGCCACTGTTTCATCCATAAACAAAGTGCGACACCTTTTTCTTCCATCACTATGTAAGCCGGAGTACCCTCAGGTGGTGTAGGTTCACCATCGGTTGCTACCTTATATATACATCTCCTTTTAGAGCGCTTTTGAATGCCTTGACAAAATTCATTTTTGCAATTCTTTATTTCGTATTCAATCAGAAATGGCTTAGTTCCCAGGACACTCTTCACCTGCCCTTTCTCAACCTATTGCCTCTCACGGACGGCAGCCAATCCGTGCGCGACCCCTCTCGGCATTTGACCTATCTCAGTGCGGCACCACTGACGTCACACTCACACACACTGCAGCTGACAAAGTCTTGCGGCTCGTCCACTCTTCACTGACCCCTTACAACTCATACAAACTAATGCGAATTATTGCGAGCACCTTAAAATGACAACACAAATCTGTCGGTTTACTACAGGGAGGGTAACACATTCGCTTCAGAACTTTACAGAGATTTCACTTGAAGCCTCGGCCGCTACTCTCTCCTTCTCAGTTCCCACATACGCAAGCAGAATTCGACCTGCAAATCCTACTCTCGACTTGTCAATGACTCCTTCTAGTGCACTTTAGAATTTGTCAAATCTCCATCGAAGGTTTCACACATACATCATAACTCAAACTCGACTTGTCAACCACGCCCGATTGACCTATTAAACCGCACAGATTACAACATAAACCACATTTATCATCATACTCCGGAGTCTTAGACCTCAACAGGTCCGTACACGATAGTCAACCACGTGGATAATTTTGAGCAACAAGCGCTACATTCACATGAAGTATGCCAACTTCCCTTCTCTCATACTGTGGAGTACGCCTACTCCTGCTAAACAACACTTAATTTGGCCTAAATACATGCAAAATTTTCACAACCACCTGCAAGATGCATAAGCTTAAGCAAGCGCAAAGACCCTAACCACACATACTATGGCGCCAAGAACATTCCCAACTCATTTAGGCAGGCTCCGAGATCCCGGGAAAGCCATGGCGAACCTAGCAACCCATCATCTATCCAAATTGCATTATCACAGAAAAACAAATTAAACAATGAAACTACGTCCTAGGGCCCCCAAGGGCCAAACCGTCGCTTTGCTACCAGAACTGATAACGCGTCCTTCTATGTTAATTTATACACATCGGGACTCGTTTTAGGCCGATGAATCTTTGGACCCAGTAGTGAGACACCGTAAGACGAGATAACTGATCAATATATCAATCAATACGTCAATAATATTGTCAACATATATCACCACAATATATTTCACTTTAGACATTAGTAAACCTTCGGCGGAACCATGACCTTTCAGTCATAAATAACCACACCTTATTGAAGTTTTGTGAATTTTATTCCCTATTGATTACAATCTAATAGCAAATGTATTAATCTCGAAACCAAGAAGCAAAAGAACATAGTCACAATATGTTAGTAATGCAAAGATCACAGTCATAAGGTAGTAATATGACGATGAAACAAATCTTGACGCCTAAACCTCATATATGTTTAGTTCAGCATAGCACCACGTCAGTCAAGTCAACTACGTCAGTCCAAGTGAATGCCTCATCTAGCCACTAATTAGCATCAGCATGTTGGGCTTCATGCAAAACAATTTAGAACATCAATTTGGAAAACATCTAACTAAGGTCTCTTATCAAAAATACACAGCAGTTGGTACCTAGAAAGAAAAGGCAAACAAATGAATTTCCATTAGCAACAGTATAATTACCCTCCTCGAAATAGGTCAGCATACAGGATCAGTCTTCGTCTTCAGGACATCAGTTAGATCGCCGTCAGTCTATCTAATCGAATGGCAGGGGACACTTCCCTCATAAGGAAGAAAGTGTAATGGGGCAGTCTATGGGTGAGGATGGTTTTGTCTGAGTCTCAGATCACCAAATAGAGTGACAGAGTTTCTGGATGCAATCGATATCATTCCCTACCTAATGTGTCTTGTCCCTCGTGTCATGAGTTTTTATCCCTTTTTCGTAATACGTTCCCCCAAAATTCTATTGGACAGTCACTACACCCCACTATCTGTAACCTATCAAATTATACATTGAGTAATGCACTTGTTATTTTATGATAGTTCTTAACATTTTGATTGGTCTTCATAATTGACGTTTTTCTATGTCTGCCGCAGAGGTGCCCATATTTTTAATTCCAAGATCAGATGACACCTTCAGACCCTCTATATCACCATTTTCGATAGGTATTCATTGCTTCTGATTTCTGTTTTGATGGACCAGATCAAGATGGCGAACATAATCTCTACATTAGATTTAAGAAGAGCATACAGTTTAATTCGGATTAGGTGATGAGTGGTGGAAAACAGTATTCAACTTGCAGTATGGCAATTTTGAATATTTGGTCTTGCCATTTGGGTTGTGTAGTGCACCAGCAGCTTTTCTACATCTAGCTGTTAACATAATTTGAGGCATTGTGGATCGGTATGTAGTTATTTACCTGACTGACATCTTTATGTGACCAAGTTTTCCAATGGAACATAATGTACACATGGAGAAGTCTTGTCTCTGTTCTGAAAACATGCTTGATATGCAAAGATTGAAAAATATGAATTCTAAACATCTGAATTCAACTTCTTGGGATTTGGAAAATTCAAGGGAAGTATACAGATCTAGATAAAGCAAAATGGTACTGGAATGGCCTCAGTGAAGAATGTGAAAGAAATCCCAAAATTTATAGGATTCGTAATTTCTACAGGAGCAAAATACAAGGTATCAATTTCTGGTGGCCTTCTATAAGACAGGATGATATCTGTTATGCCAAGGATTGTGTTGACTGCATTCAAAAAGTGATCATCAATGGCTGGTATACGTTTTACATTGTCTGCCAACTTCTTTTCCTCTTTAGGCCACTAGCTCCATTGACTCTATTGCTGACCCCCCTCTTTACAAGGATAAACAACTCTTTTACTTGCCATTGACTATTTTTTTTAAATGCCACATTTTATACCCTTGATCAAATTACCCAATGCTCCTCAACCAGCTCAGTTCCTTTTAAGAACATGATATGGTTACATGGGTTTCTGGAGGTTAGTATTACTGTTTCTTTTGGGGGGGTCACAGTTTATAGCTAAATTCTGGAATGTCTTACTTCAAGCTCTGTGAACTGTTAATTTCAAGTCCACATGTCATCCTCCTCGGAATGGTGGACAGTCTGAGGGGTTGTATCAGTCATTAAAGGAGTACCTGAGGTGAAATATAGTGGAACATTTGGAGGATTGATGATCCTGGTTTTCTTTGGCAGATCTAGCTTATATTAACTCTTTTTGGAGTCCATAAGGTTGTTCTTCCTTATATTGCACCTATGGCTTCCATCCAGGTTTATGACCCTCTATATTATCCACTGCTACTGTGCCATAAGCTCCATCTTTGGGAAAGAAGCTGCATTCCATTTTAAAGTCTACTGTTTCTCAGTTAATTGAAGGTAAAGCAGATTACAACAGGTGTTTTGACAGGCACTGAAGGTCCTTCCACCATTATCAAGTGGGAGATAGTTTGTCTCGCCACTTCTTATCTTCATATATCTGGTGCCTGCCTTAAGTTAAAACCTCAATTTGTGGGTCCCTTTGAGAACACTATGTTGGAAGGTTACTCTGTTTTTTTCCTTGGCTTTTTCCTGCAGATATAGAATGTATCCTATTGTACGTGTGTCATAGGTTAAATATGCATTATCTACATTCACAAAGCCCCCCACCAGTACTAGTGGATGTTTCTTTAAGGATATACAATTAAAATTTTGTGAAGCCCATTTGATCACACAATAAGAGCCAGGAATCAATGACTGAAGTTAAGTAATTATATTTCCAGTTAACAATCAATCCAATATATATGCAGGTCATGGAAATATTAAAAAGGTGTAGAAATACAGTTGGCAAGCTGAAATATCATAATTAGTTCAGTCTCAATAGATTAAGGGCCATATGTAGCAAAGGGTTTTTCCCATTCTGTGTCAATGGGAAAATGTGTTCGTACATATGGCCCTAAGATACAAATCAATAAAAGCTGCTGCAATACATAAACTAAGAATTAGAAATAGGTGTTCCATGAAGAAACTCCTGTTCTCTCTTCTGAGCATGAATTCATTCTAAAATCATCTAATCAGAGTTCTAAATATGGAATAAGGGTGGTTGGAATAAAGGCTTAGGGAAATTTGGAAATGTGAGAAGGTGTCAGCATAATGAAGGCTTTAGTAGAAACTTTCCAGGAAAGGAGTACGTGTTTAGCATAAAGCTTCACACTTGCAAGAATAAAGGAAGCAGAGAGTTCTGAACCCCTCAAAAGTCAAGGGAATCTGCATTAACTTCTAACAGTGTGAGCATTAATTTAAACAAAGAGAACCTTCGGTAACAACCTTATCTCTTCCCACCTCACAAGGAACCAATTGTCTTTTCATCCAGTGTACAACTGAAACATCACATTTATTTCTCATCCCACAGAGCTCAGACAGCCTCTGCAACCTTGAGCATCTCCTGTTCCTGAAACACGATGAGTAGAAAGCTTCAGCTGCTTATTGGGTCTTCACATCTCTGCCAAGATTTCTCTTCTTAGGCCTTACTATCAGCAAAGCTAATACATATAACAATACTTTTGAAACACACCTGCAAAACAAAGAACACGCCAACCACTGAAAAAATACATTTTAGAATTAAGGCCTTGAGTCAGACTAACTTTAGCTAACATTTAATGTGCCCATCGAATACATGATTATACATGCACACATATAACTTTTCAAAATGAATGCAAAACTTGATTAAGAAAAACACGTTTTCTTCAACAAATGCAACTTAAAGTGTAATTTTAAAACATGAATACATGAAAGCCATTTAAATAAACATTATTGCGCACGTTTGTTAGAAATTGGGTCTCTAGTTGGCAGAGGGATACACCCTTGTCCGAGTAAGGCCCACACTCCTAGTCAGGGTAAGTCACAACACAATCAAAATTATCCTGTGCTTGGCTTCTGGTAGCCTGGCACAGAGCAGGCAGGCTTAATTTAGAAGGCAAGGTGTAAAGTATTTGTGCAATAACCCACACAGTAACACAGTGAAAACACCACAAAAAGTACTCCACACCAGTGTAGAAATATAGATAATATTTATCTGAATAAAATAAGATCAAAATGACAAAAATCTAATATGCACAAGTCAAGATATCACTTTTTGAAGGTTCAAAGGAATCTCAATGCTTAAGAATCAGAGACTGTCTCCTTGTAGCGCACAGTACCTGTGATGCATCAATCATAATGATGGACGGGGACCGCAGAGGAGAAAATGCATTGAAAAATAAGGTGCTGCATTGGATTTTCTGGTGCAGTACAGATGATGCGCTGTTTCGTTCCACGCTGCCAGGTGATTTGTCGATTTCCATGAGCGCAGCCTTGGTTCCTCATTCAGATGCAGGGATATTTTAAGGCCCAGGGACAATGCCTTGAAAATCCTTGACGCACTGGAAGAAGGGGCAGGCGCTGCGTCGATCTGTAGGTGATGCAATTAATTTCATGCCATGAGGCAGGCGCTACGTCGATTTCTGCAGGTGTTGTGTCGATTTTCTGACGCACAGGGATTTTCTTCTTTTTGGTGAGGTCTTTGTGGCCCTGAGACTTCAAAACAGGAGGCAAGCTCCATCCAAGCCCTTGGACAGCAGTTGTGGGGAAGGCAGAGTCCTTCTAGCAGAGTCAGAGGCCAGTAGGCAGCAGGGCAACGAGCGGGGCAGCATCCATCTCAGCAAAGCAGTCCAGGTGAGTCCTTAGGGCAGCCAGGCAGTCCCTCTGACAGAGTCCAGGCGTAGATTCGTAAGTGTCTGGTTTGGTGGGGTCAGAGACATAGTACATAATACACCTCAAAATGCCTTTGATGTTGGGAAACTTCAAAAAGTTCCCCATTCAGCCCAGTCCTGTCTGCCAGGATCCCTATAAGGGGTTATCTGTCCTTTGTATGAGGGCAGGCCACTGTAAGAGAGAGCCCCTCCACCCTGCTTGTCCAGGGAGGACCTTAGTGATGAGAGCTACCCAACCCTTTGGGAGCTCTCATCCCCAAGGCGGAAGAATCTGTAGAGACCATCAACATTGGTGTGGTCAGTCCCGGGCAATGCTCCACCGTAAGGTCTATTCCTTGTAGGAAGATGGACCATCTCAAGAGTTTAGGATTTTAAACCCTCATCTGCATGTGCCATCTGAGGGGCCTGTGATCTGTCTGAACCCAGAAGTGAATCCCAAACAGGTATGGTCTCAGCTTCTTCAGTGCCCAGACCACAGCAAATGCTTCTCTTTCAATGTCACTCCACTTCTGTTCTAGTGGAAGTAACCTCCTGCGAATGAAGGCTACTGGTTGGTCTAGGCCCTCCTCATTCAGCTGTGCTAAGACTTTCCCTATGCCATGCTCTGAAGTGTCTGTCTGCACTATAAATTCCTTGGAGTAATCAGGAGCCCTAAGCACAGGTGCTGTGCACATGGCTTCCTTGAGGGAGACAACGGCTTTCTGGCAACCCTCTGTCTAGATCATGAACCTGGGCTGCTTCTTAGAAGTCAACTTAGTTAATGGGGGCACAATGGTGCCATATCCCTTAACAAATCTTGTGTAGTAACCAGTAAGGCCTAGGAAGGCTCTCACTTCAGTTAAGGTTTTAAGTGGTTGCCAAACCATGATTGTTTCAATCTTGTTCTGGAGGGGCTGCACCTTGCGCCCTCATACCAGGTGTCCCAAATACACCACAAAACCCTGCCCAATCTGGAACTTACTGGCCTTGATTGTCAGTCCTGCCTGTTGCAGGGCCTGGAACACCTCTTTGAGGTGAAGCAGGTGTTCCAGCTGGCTCTATAGACAGCAATGTCGTCTAAATAGGTGGCACAGAACGCCTCTTTACCAGCCAGGACCCTGTTAACCAACCGTTGGAAGGTAGCAGGGGCATTCTTCAAACCAAAGGGCATCACTTGGAATTGGTAATGTCCCTCTGGGGTTGAGAATGCTGACCTCTCTTTTGCCCACTCAGCCAAGGCGATCTGCCAGTACCCTGATGTCAAATCAAAGGTACTGAGGATTTTGGCAGCGCCTAGCCTGTCAATGAGCTCATCAGCTCTGGGGAAGGGGTGGGTGTCAGTATTAGTGATGGAATTGAGGCCTCTGTAGTCCACACAGAACTGAAGTTCTGGTTTGGCACCCGGTGGGGCAGCCTTTGGTACCAATACCACTGGGCTGGACCATGGACTGTTACAGATTTCAGTCACCCCAAAAGCCAGTATCTTGGCAACTTCCTCCTTGATGCTGGCCTTCACCCTGTCTGACAACCTGTAAATTTTGTTCTTTACAGGGGGACTGTCTCCTGTGTCAATGTCATGGATGCACAGATGTGTGAGTCCAGGGGTGAGAAAAAACAGGGAGGAAAACTGTCCCAGGAACTGGTAACAGTCACCTCACTAGTCTAGGGTCAGGGAGTCAGAGAGGTTGATACCCTCCACTGACCCATCACTTTCCTGTGCAGAGAGGAGGTCAGGGATAGGTTCATGCTCCTCCTCCACACGCTCATCTGTCACAGGAGCATGCTCACTTCAGGCCTCTCAAAGTGAGGATTGGGTTTGTTAACATGGAGCACCCTTAAGGGGTTTCTAGGGGTCTGGAGGTCTCCTTAATAAGTGCCCCCCCGTACTCCCCTCTATTTCATATGAGCCAGTCCAGAAGTCCTGAGAGCTCTAGGCTCTACTGATTCCATGACCCATACTTTGTTGTAAGGCTGAAACGCCACCAGAGTGGTCTTCTGGACATAGCAGTGTTTCACTACCTCTTGACTGGCCTCAAAATTGCTTTTGGCCTTTTTCCAGAAGCAGTGCATCTGGTTGCGGAGGGCGGATGTAGCTGACCACATCCTGGCGAGGTTTCCTGGGACCTTTCTCCCACCCCTTCTTGACAAGGCTTAGAGGTCCAATAACAGGGTAGCCATACAGGAGTTGAACCCTACCCTGTTCTGTGGCAGCTCTCTGTTAGCAAAGAGAAGGCATGGCAAGAGGAAGTCCCACTTACGCCTCACGTAGGCCTGCAATCATGCCCTTCAGGGTCTTGTTGAATCTCTCAACTAGACCATTAGATTGAAGGTGATAGGGGGTGGTGAACTTGTAAGTTACCCCACACACATCCTACATGGGCTTCATGTATGCAGACATGAAGTTAGTGCCTCTGTCAGACACTATCTCTTTGGGGAACCCCACACGGGTAAAGATCCCCATCAAAGGTCTGGTCATCACAGGTGCAGTCACCGTCCTCAGAGGGATTGCCTCTGGGTACCATGTGGTATGATCCACCATGACAGGATGAACCTGTTACCTAGGGCTGTCTTGGGGTCTAATGGACCAATGGCGTTGATGCCCACCCTTTCAAATGAGGTGCCAATGACAGGAAGTGGAATCAGGGAAGCCTTCAGCTTTTTCCCTGACTTCCCACTGGCCTTGCAGGTGGGACAGGACCTGCAGAATGTATCTGAGACTGTCTTCAAGGCCAATAGAACTGAGCGTCAAGCCTGGCAAGGGTCTTGTCTTGCCCTAAATATCCCACCGGGGTATGTCATGAGCCAAACCCAGTAGGAAGGCCCGGTAACACTGGGGGAACCACCAGCACATGTGCTGCCCCTGTACCCGGAGCCTTAGGCTCACTATATAGGAGAGCATTCTCCCAGTAAATCAGGTGATACCCTGAGGCTTCACCTGCTACATGAGCTGGGACCTGTTGCCTCAAGCCCTCAAGAATCGGACACTCTTTCTGCACCTTGCAGAACTCCTCCCTAGTGGGCCCGCCCTAAACTTGCCACCCGGCAACCTCTGGTAGGTCACTGTGATGGGTCGGACCGGGCCGACCCGCACACCAAGACGACTTGTGCTGCCACAGCCAGATACGACCCGGAAGCATCCCAGAGAGCAGGGCTCTCGATTGGCTCCCTGCTAGACTCGCGCGACTCAGTGGTGGTTAAAGAGGTGGAACCGCACACTAAGAGGGAGAGAGGAAGGGATACATGGAGGAAACCGACGGAGACAGAGAGGGAGTCAAGAGCAGAGCAGCGGAGGACGAGGACCGAAGACAAGGTGGAAACCGCCAGGACCTGACTCACAACCCCTGGAGAACAGCGGGAGCCTGGAGTTGTGTGGAGTCGACAACGCGAGGAGGATTACTGGCCCCGGGAAGCAGGCGAATGAGCCTGCCACGCTTCAGGAGAAGCGTGACCAAGCCAGGTTCGGCAAATCGGGACGGGAGGGAAACCGGAACGGGAGGAGGACAGGGAAAGGGAAATCACGGGTTCTGCACAAAAAAGGGTTAAGGGAAGGGAACGCACGGGTACTACACAGAAGGGGGCGGGGGAAAGGAGTAAGGAATAAAACAGGAAGGAAATCAAAAGAGAGCACGGAAACGAAACGCACAAGGAGCCTAAAAAAGATAGTGGGGAATAGGTGAGACACAGAAACAACCTACGAGGAAGGAGGGAAAGAACAGGAACCAAGCGTATAGGACACGAATAGCACAGACCAAGAAAAGAGAGGAAAGAAGACGTATACGAGATCACAGAAGTAGAGAATGAAAAGGAAGAAGCCCACCAGTCCAGGGCAGAGAGATAATTAAGAGAAGGAGGACGAAGGGAACACGGGCAGGACCAAAAGGTGGAAAGGAAGAGAGAGAGGGCCAGGTGTTACAGGCAGAAGAGTGGAGAGAAGCAGTAAAAGAGAGGAAAGGATTAAAAGAAGGATAGACAGATACTTACCACTCCTATTTTCTTCTTCTATTTACACACGCTTCCCGCGAGGCCCCTGGAAGAGGAAGAAAGAAGAAGCCGAGAACCTTGGGGAAAAGAGCGAAGAGAATCACCAATACTCACCTATAAGACAATCAGTCGAACCTATTGAAATTGTATAAAGAACAATAAAACACGTTCTTTAACAACCAAACCGGGTAGTCTGGTGTATCCGTTCGGCCAATCTGTTACAAGTGGTGTCAGAAGTGGGATTTTTGGACAGCCATCTAACCACAAATGGAGGAAAAACCCACTATGACGGATGTTATCGCCCAGCTGGCGGAGGGAAAGCGTCATCTCCAGTTGATGTGGGAGCAGCAGATGAAGGATGCTAAAGAGGAGCGCAGGCCTTACAAACGGCCCTTAAAAGTCAGGCCACGATCATGGCTAATAACCAGCTCATTCATGAGACTGCACACAGTAAACTGACAGAGACCAACGCTCATACAAAGGTGCACCCCAACGTACCAAGCAGTGTGCTACAGAAATTTCAGGAACAAGACGATCCGGACTCTTTCTTCCTAAATTTCGAGAGGGTAGCCAGTTCCGCCAGTTGGCCCGAAGACAAGTGGGGTCAATACATTGCGCCATTGGTAACAGGACAGTTACAAGCAGCATACCAAGCCATAAACCCTACCGGTACTCTTCCGTATAAAGATATTTAAAAAACCATATTAGAAAGAATAGGACTGGACAGCGAGAGTTACCGGTCACGGTTCCGACACATGAAGTGGCTCCTTCCGGAGAGTCCCTACACGCTTTATTATAGGGTGCAACATTCTGCTGGGCGATGGTTGCATCCCACAGAACGTTCACGGGAGGAGATGTTTGACCTTGTAGTCTTAGAGCAGTTTTTGGATGCCTTACCCACTTCCACCCGGAACTGGGTATGCCAAAACCCTGGCTTAAGCAATGAAACGGCTATCGAACTGGCTTGCGCCTTCCATAGGAGCCCCGATTTTAAGGCCAACCCCAGTTGACACCAAGGACCCCCTCCCTTGCGTCCTAGTATAGGAAGAGGACCGAACCCACGACCTCCGGGTTCCCATGATCCTGAACGAGTGCGCGTACCACATCCACTCCAAACCCCACTTCCTGCAACCGGACCTCAATGTTATCATTGTTCGGAATGGGGACACATCGCGCGCTATTGCCCACACAAACCAAGAGATATAGAAGAACCCATGGAGATCGGGGTCACTAAAGGAAGGGTGTTCTGGGTAGGAGAAACAAAGCCTACATACACCCTCCCCATCCTACTCAATGGAAAGGAGAGGATAGCGTTGGTAGACTCAGGTTGCAGTCAGAGTGTTATAAGGAAAGACCTGGTGGAGCCCAGGCAAGACATATCCCAGACACAGGTTTTAATCGCATGTGTCCATGGAGACAAAGCCTATTATCAGATGGCTACCATTACCTTTCAGTGGAGGGGTGAAGAAGAAAATCTCAGGGTGGGGGTGCTACCACACCTTGAAGAAGACATTATTATTGGAACGGATTATACTGCCTTTACTAAATTATTGAATAAAGCGGGGGAGGACCATCTGTTAAAAAAATGGTGGGAAGAAGTACCATACGACCCGGAGGAAAGCGAGAGCCATTCACTCAGGAAGCACTTAAGTAAAAGACAGAAACGAATCCAGAGACAACAATATTGGGAAAAACCCTGTGAGAGCAACAAGACAATCGCGGGAACCATCGGCAAGGTATATACGGTGGCCGGAGACTTTAGACAGAGCCAGAGGGACGATCCCTCCCTAAAGAATGCATGGGAAAGGGCGTTGCGTAATGAGGAACCCAGGGTGGGCCAACATTCCACATCCATAACCACCTGTTATATAGGTTACCCCAGGCTAGTGATGACAGACAAAGACAATTAATAGTCCCGGGTAGATACCGACAACAGGTTATGCAGTTAGCACATGGGGATCAAGGAGAAGGACATCTCGGGCGTGAAAAAAACGAGGAAGCAATCCTCCGAAAGTTCTATTGGCCCGGTATTTACGGGGATATACATAGATATTGCCTGAATTCTCAAAAATGGCAACTATATAACCCTGTCACACAACCACCGGCCCCATTACAACCTCTCCTGATTATAGAAACCCCATTCACCCGGGTGGGCATGGATCTTATTGGTCCCCTCACTCCCTCCAGTAGAGGAAGGCAGTACGTTCTGGTATTGGTGGATTATGCCACTCGGTATCCCGAGGCTATACCCCTTCACAGCATGCACACAAAGGTAGAAGCCCAAGCAATGATTGACTTTTTTTCCCGGGTCGGTTTCCCTAAAGAAATTTTAACTGATCAGGGCACCCCATACATGTCCCGACTGATGACAGAAGTCAGTAAAACCCTGGGAATAAAACAAATCTGAACCTCTGTCTACCATCCCCAAACTGACGGTCTCGTAGAACGCTACAACAAGACCATTAAGTCATTACTCCGCAAAAGCATAGCTGAAGACGGGAGAGATTGGGAAAAGAAACTCCCCCTTGTACTATATGCAATACGTACCCATACTCAATCCTCCCTTGGACACAGTCCCTTCGAACTACTATTTGGCCGGCCGCCCGCACCCTACTTGAAATGTTGGTTGAACAGTGGGAAGAGACAGATGAGGAGGCAAAAGATCTACTGACCTACACTAAAGAGTTGAGGGCCAATTTACACTCGGTCTGGGAAAGAGCCCATACCAGTCTCCGTGAGGCACAAGACAAACAGAAGAAGGGATATGACACCCGAAGTGTGCTCCGCACTTTTAATGTAGGAGACAAAGTATTAGTCCTTCTCCCCACCAGTGAGAATAAACTGTTAGCTAGATGGCAGGGACCCTATGAAGTGTTGGAACAGATCAACCCCACAACATATAAGCTGGCACTGCCCCATAGACAGCACAGAGAACAAATATACCACGTCAATCTGTTAAAAAAATGGCATGACTCTGAAAACATAGAAAGGGTCCACCATATAACCTCTAATCCTAGAGAAGACATGCCGTTTCCTGTTTTCCCTGCCACCAGGAGGAAAGCAGTCCCAAAATCAATGCATCCCTATCTGAGAAACATAAAACGTCACTCACGCAGACAGTACAGTCCTATAGGGATGTATTCTCCCGGCAGCCTGGCCATACCCAATTAGCAGAACACAGCATCTGTACTAAAAATCAGGCAATAGCAAGACAAAGACCATATTGAGTCCCCGAGGCCAAGAAAATACTAATCGAGCAAGAGATTCAACATATGTTACAATCAGGAATTATCGAACCTTCCAGCAGTCCATGGTGTTCCCCTGTGGTACTGGTACCCAAACCAGATGGATCCACTCGGTTATGTGTGGATTACCGGAGGGTTAATGACCTCACATATTTTGATGCATATCCCATGCCTCATATAGATGAATTGTTGGAGAAATTAGGACAGGCCAAGTATATGTCTACTTTGGACCTGACAAAGGGATATTGGCAGATCCCGTTGAAAACAGGAGACAAAGAAAAAAACGCCTTTTCGGCTCCCTTTGGGTTATATCAGTTTACTGTCTCGCCTTTTGGGTTACATGGGGCTCCCGCCACGTTTCAAAGATTAATGGATACAGTCTTACGGCCCCACCAAGCATACGCGGCAGCCTATCTTGATGACATTGTGATATTTAATACAACCTGGTCAGAACATCTCAAACATCTAACTGCGGTCCTTCAGGCTTTGAGAGAAGCCAGGTTGACTGCTAACCCAGAGAAATGTAGGCTGGGATACTCTACCATTAGATATCTAGGATACGTCTTGGGTCAGGGACAGGTCCGTCCCCAAGTGGAAAAGGTGGACGCCATTCAACGGATTCCGGTCCCTACCTCAAAAAAAGAGATACGTGCCTTTCTGGGTCTTGTGGGCCATTATAGGAGGTTTATACCCCGATTCTCCACCATAGCCGAACCCCTTACCAACCTGTGGAAGAACGATATTCCTAAGACCTTCTCCTTATTGCCCGAGGCCTGTCTGTCCAGTTTCACCTATCTCAAAAATGCCTTGTCTACTAACCCAGTGTTGTGCTGTCCTGACTTCACTAAGCCCTTCTATTTGCAAACTGATGCCTCGGACATAGGGCTGGGGGCTGTCTTGTCCCAACCACAACCGGACGGCTCCATTCACCCTATTTTGTACATCAGTAGGACACTGCTTCCCCGTGAACAACACTATCCCACCATTGAAAAAGAATGTCTGGCCATAAAATGGGCCATTGAATCCTTACGTTATTATCTCAGTGGTTGTACCTTCACCCTCCTGACGGGTCATGCACCTCTCACCTGGCTCGCCCGCAACAAGGGTAGCAACTCTCGGGTGCTAAGATGGTTTCTCTCTCTACAACCTTTCTCATTCCAGGTGACTCATTCTCCGGGCCGTCTCATGGTGAACGCGGATTATTTCTCACGCCATCCTGTCCCAGAGCGTCCTCACCTGACGCTCTCTAGGGGAAGTGTCTGTGATGGGTCGGACCGGGCCGACCCGCACACCAAGACGACTTGTGCTGCCACTGCCAGATACGACCCAGAAGCATCCCAGAGAGCAGGGCTCTCGATTGGCTCCCTGCCAGACTTGCGCGACTCGGTGGCGGTTAAAGAGGTGGAACCGCACACTAAGAGAGAGAGAGGAAGGGATACATGGAGGAAACCGACGGAGACAGAGAGGGAGTCAAGAGCAGAGCAGCGGAGGACGGGGACCGAAGACGAGGTGGAAACCGCCAGGACCTGTCTCACACCACCTGGAGAACAGCGGGAGCCTGGAGTTGTGTGGTGTCGACAACGCAAGGAGGATTACTGGCCCCAGGAAGCAGACGAATGAGCCTGCCACACTTCAGGAGAAGTGTGGCCAAGCCAGGTTCGGCAAATCGGGACGGGAGGGAAACCGGAACGGGAGGAGGGAGGAGGACAGGGAAAGGGAAATCACGGGTTCTGCACAAAAAAGGGTTAAGGAAAGGGAACGCACGGGTACTACACAGAAGGGGGGGGAGGAAAAGGAGTAAGGAATAAAACAGGAAGGAAATCAAAAGAGAGCACGGAAACGAAACGCACAAGGAGCCTAAAAAATATAGTGGGAAATAGGTGAGACACAGAAACAACCTACGAGGAAGGAGGGAAAGAACAGGAACCAAGCGTATAGGACACGAATAGCACAGACCAAGAAAAGAGAGAAAGAAGACGTATACGAGATCACTGAAGTAAAGAATGAAAAGGAAGAAGCCCACCAGTCCAGGGCAGAGAGATAATTAAGAGAAGGAGGACGAAGGGAACACGGGCAGCACCAAAAGGTGGAAAGGAAGAGAGAGAGAGAGGGCCAGGTGTTACAGGCAGAAGAGTGGAGAGAAGCAGTAAAAGAGAGGAAAGGATTAAAAGAAGAATAGACAGATACTTACCACTCCTATTTTCTTCTTCTATTTCCACACGCTTCCTGCGAGACCCCTGGAAGAGGAAGAAAGAAGAAGCTGAGAACTTTGGGGAAAAGAGTGAAGAGAATCACCAATACTCACCTATAAGACAATCACTCGAACCTATTGAACTTGTATAAAGTACAATAAAACACGTTCTTTAACAACCAAACCGGGTAGTCTGGTGTATCCGTTCGGCCAATCTGTTACAGTCACCTAGGGTGGCAATGTCCTCCTGGTTGACTCAAAGGCCTCCTCCACAGGGGTCACGTCAGCCTCCACCGCTGGAACTTTGGGAGCTGGTTTCCCGCATCCCCTTCCCCTCTCTTTCGCAGCTGTCCTGACCATTATCCAGAGTCTCCAGGCGTTCGTGTTTGGTAGGACCTGCTCTGCTGACACCAGCTGACACTTGACAGTTGTCATGCTGGCTCCAGCGTCATGCAGAGCCTCCGTCCATTGCCCATTATAGGTGAACCACTGCCTATACTTAGAAGTATTGGCAGGCATGTGGGCTTTTGGCGGCACCATATCTGCATCCCCCAGGGACACTAGGGTTACCCCTATCTGTTCCCCAAAACTATCTCAGACTACCTCCTCCCCAAGCACTACAATAGCCAACCCAGTTGTCTGCCCAGCAGAGGGGGGCTGTGTCCTCTTTGGACATTTGGAGCCATCCTTAGAGTGACCATACATGCAGCACTCTGTACATTGGGGTACAAACCTCCCGGTCTTGTGATCAAAGAACCCTTTCTTTTTAGTCTCAGACTGGGACTGGTTACCACTATTCCCTTGGGTATTATTTTGGGGGCCTTTAGAGAACTTCTTATTTTTAAGTTTTTCTACCTCCTCTTTCTTCTGTTGGGAACCCTGACCACCTTTGTAGGACTCCCCACCCCAGATACATTTTTGGACACTGTGATGCTAGTCAGAGGTCTGCCTCCTCAGCAAGCTTCCTTGGATCAATCAGCTTACTGTCAACTAGGTACTGGCACAACTCTGTAAAACAAATATTGAGCATGTGCTCTCTCAGGATTAAATTGTACAATCCAACATAATTACTGACTTTGCTGCCCCGCACCCAGCCATTCAGTGCCATTCTGGAGTTATCAATTAAGTCTGACCCGGATTGGTTGGGGAGCTTGTTACTGCCCCTAAATCTTTAATGATACTTCTCAGGGATCTGTCCAAATTTGGCAACCAAAATGGCTTTCATGGGAGTGTACTTGTTCTGGTTCCCAACCTCTAATGTTAGAAGTGTCTCCATCCAAAGTGTTGGCATGTGTTTCCACAGACCCACCCCCCAGTGCTCTTCAAGAACCCCATGTGCCCTCAGTGCAACTTCAAAAACAGAAAATCATTTGTCAATGTCATCTCCCACCACATGACTAGGCACCAACCCTTGGGTATACAAACCTTCTTGTCTCCAGCAGGAATTGAGTGTATAATGCCACCATCACTGCTAGATTCAGACTGCCTAGCCTTGAGCTTCAGCTCTTTCAGAATCAGTTCCTGAGCCAATATATGTTTGTTCTCAGCTAAGGCTCTTTCAGTCTCAGACTGCCTTTCAGCTCTCCTCTCCTCTGCCCCCATTGTTAATCTTGCCAACTGCAGATGGAATTCTCTCTCCTCTCTCCTTTCCTCTGCGGTCAGACCATGACTGGAGACACTGCTTCCTGGTCTTGCCAGAGGATCAAATCCAGGGGTGTCATCCCCTACTGCTGTTGACAGCTCCTCGGAAGAGCCCTTCTCAGGCTCCCCCAGCTCATTATTCTCTTGGGTCCGGGACTCTGCCCAGGCCCTCAGCACCTTTTGAAACGCTCCCTTCTTGGAAGCTCCACGGGCAGGTACCCCCATATCCTTGTAAAAGCCCTTCAGCTGGGGGACTGTGTAATCACCCAGTTTAGCCTGATCAAATTCCCCAGCTCCACTTGTGGTCCCAGCCAGAGACATGATGTATCAGATTGGTTAAAATGTAGAGCCGGGAATACTTGCAGAAGAAGAAAAAAATATAAATGACCATTAACTGTGGGCCCGCAGTGTGCACGTAGCTATTGAATGGCACTGCACAAACACAAGTCCTATCCTCACCATTGATCACCAATGTTAGAAATTATGGGGGTCATTACAACCCTGGCGGACGGTGTTAAAGCGGCAGTAATACCGCAAACAGACCGGTGGAAAAAGGGAATTATGACAGTGGCAGAAACCGCCAACATAGACAGCCACTTTAACACTCCGACCGCCATGGCGGTACAGACAAACAGCACGGCGGTCACCACCAACAGACAGGCAGAAGACAAAGTACCGCCCACAGTATTACAACAGGCCAATCCGCCACCTTTTCCGGGGCGGATTCACCGTGGATAAAAACACGGCAGAAACAGCCATTTCAATGGGAAAACGCTCACCTGAACAAACTCCACGAGGAAGGAGGGCAACATGGAGCCGGAACTCCAAATACTCCCTGTGCTTGTCTTCCTGCTCCTCTACGAACATCAGCAACGGCGGCGCCGAAGACAACGGTGAGTACTGCACCTACGACATAGGGGAGGCAAAAGTCACGGACACACACACGCAACACCCCCACCCCCAACCCGACCCTCACCCACTACAACACACACACCAATGCATTTCCGAACATCACAGTAACAACCCCCAAACCCCCCGGAAGAATGCTAAAACAAAAGGAAATGACTTCAACCATTGTAATGTATCAAAATACAGTAAGCTCATATATACATCAATATATACACATTCCAAATATATACATCACGATTAGTAGTGCAGGTATGCACATTTCAATGTCCGTGGACCACTGGGCCCAAAATGCATGGGCGAGGCCCACACACAATACCTGTCCTGAAACGGAGAGAACACTGCAGGGGCATCAGATAGAAATACAACAGGCACCTCAGGGGAAAGGGGGCACCTCAGCCGGATGACTGCACCACGCCAGATCCACGACGGGGCTCCATGCCCATTGATGTATCCTGGGGAGTGCAAAGCCACAGTCTCTCAAGTCTCACAAGTGGGTGGGTTGCCCACTGACATATTCTGGGGAGTGCAAAGCCACAGTCTCTCAAGTCTCTACAGTGGGTGGGTTGTCCACTGACATATCCCGGGGAGTGCAAAGCCACAGTCTCTCAAGCCTCTACAGTGGGTGGGTTGCCCACTGACATATCCCGGGGAGTGCAAAGCCACAGTCTCTCAAGCCTCTACAGTGGGTGGGTTGCCCACTGACATATCCTGGGGAGTGCAAAGCCACAGTCTCTCAAGTCTCTACAGTGGGTGGTTTGCCCACTGTACCATCCTGGGGAGTGCAAAGCCACAGTCTCTCAAGTCTCTACAGTGGGCGGTTTGGTTTGGTTCTGGAGGGGGACTGGTGCCCAGAGTGCTTCATCCCGTGCTGGACAGAGGTAGTGGATGCATGTCTCCACTGGTTCTGGAGGGGACATTGTGCCCAGAGTGCTTAATCCTGTGCAGGACAGAGGTAGTGGATGCATGTCTCCACTGGTTCTGGAAGGGGACTGGTGCCCAGAGTGCTTCATCCTGTGCCGGACAGAGGTAGTGGATGCATGTCTCCACTGGTTCTGGAGGGGGACTGGTGCCCAGAGTGCTTCATCCTGTGCAGGACAGACGGAGTGGATGCATGTCTCCACTGGTTCTGGAGGGGGCATTGTGCCCAGAATGCTTCATCCTGTGCAGGACAGACGGAGTGGATGCATGTCTCCACTGGTTCTGGAGGGAGACTGGTGCCCAGAGTGCATCAATCACCCCGTGACGTTCCCTGTTGCGTCACTGCCCCTGCCGCTCATGGGCTAGCGGTGCTTGAGTTGGCAGTGCTTGCCCTGTTCAGCGGTCTTTGCCCTGTTCAGCGGTGCTTCCCTGTTCAGCGGTGCTTTCCATGGCGGTTTTTTCCCCTGTTCAGCGGTGCTTGACTTTGCTGTCTCTGACCTGTTCAGCGCTGCTTTCCATGGCGGTGTTTGCCCTGTTCAGCGGTGCTTGCCATGGCGGTCTTTGCCCTGTTCAGCGGTGCTTGCCCTGTTCAGCGGTGCTTGACTTTGCTGTCTCTGACCTGTTCAGCGGTGCTTGCCATGGTGGTCTTTGTCCTGTTCAGCAGTGCTTGCACTGGCTGTCTTTGCCCTGTTCAGCGGTGCTTGCCCTGTTCAGCGGTGCTTGACTTTGCTGTCTCTGACCTGTTCAGCGGTGCTTGCCATGGCGGTCTTTGCCCTGTTCAGCGGTGCTTGACTTTGCTGTCTCTGACCTGTGCAGCGGTGTGTGCCATGGCGGTCCCTCATTGCCCAGCGGGGCTGTGGCTGCCGGGGCCCTCCTGGGCACTGACTCTGGCGGTGGTCTCCTGACCAGTGACGATTGTGCTGCCCTCCTGGGCACTGACTCCGGCGGTGGTCTCCTGACCAGTGACGATTGTGCTGCCCCCCTGGGCACTGACTCCGGCGGTGGTCTCCTGACCAGTGACGATTGTGCTGTCCTCCTGGGCACTGACTCTGGCGGTGGTCTCCTGACCAGTGACGATTGTGCTGCCCTCCTGGGCACTGACTCCGGCGGTGGTCTCCTGACCAGTGACGATGGGGCTGGCGGTGGCGTCTTGGGCAGCGGGGAGGATGGCGGCCTTCTCCGCCGTGCTTCTCTTCCCAGACTTTGGAGACTTCTTCTGCCTCTTCACCACCTTGGGAGGAGTCACAGCTGACTCGACACTCCCCCCGGGACCCTTGTGGGTGGTTTTGCCGGCAGGTGTCTTCCTCCTCTCCCGTCGGGCACTGTCCAACTTCTGGTGCTTCAAAGGGGGTGGTCTGGCAGTGCTTTGGCTCCGTGTCACACTGGCTGCCCTGGTGCCCGGTGCACTCCACATACCTCGAACAGGCATCATTGGTACCGGAATCTTTTTGGCTGAGGTGCTACTACGGGACCTATGAATTGGAGGGGGGGGTGATGAGACAGAGGTCAAGGTTGCTCAGGAAAAGTTTCTGACGAACACTGGGACGGGTATCTGGAGGGGGTCTGGGAGTGGAGGAAGAGGATGTGGTTGTAGGAGGTGTAACTTTTGATGCTTTGGGTGCAGGTGCATGTTCTGGAGGCTGTCGTGAAGTGGATGGATGTTGGGTGTGTGTGTGCCCGCGTTTGTGTACTTTGGGAGGGGGCGTCACAGACACACTGGGAGAGGACATAGGGGACGTGTAAATGGTAGTGGGGTGGTGAGTGCAGGTGAGCGGGGTGTGGTGCTGGGTGTTCTGGTGCGAGTCCTAGTGGCTGTAGTGGTAGTGCATGCAGGTCAGAGTGTAGATGACACTGGGAGGGAGGAGGGAGACGACGACGAGGGGGACACAGTGGAGGCAGTGGATGTTGCTGTGTCTGTATGTGGGTGATGCATGTGTGAGTGCCTGTGGAATGTGTGGTGCCTATGTTTGCCTGAGCTGCCCTTGTGTGTTGACGTGTGTGCAGGCTGGTCTGATGGTGTGCTTGGGATAGGTTGAGGTACAGGGGATTGGGTGTGGGTGGAGGAAGTTGGAGGGAGGAGGCTAGACACAGGGACAATGGCTGCCATCAGTGCTGAGGCCAGAGATTGCAGGGTTCGATGATGGGCAGCCTGACCAGAATGAATGCCCTCCAGGAATGCATTGGTGTGTTGCAACTCCCTCTCTACACCCTTGATGGCATTCACAATGGTAGACTGCCCAACAGTGAGTGACCTGAGGAGGTCAATGGCCTCCTCACTGAGGGAAGCAGGAGTGACAGGGGCAGGGGCTGAGGTGCCTGGGGCGAAGGTGATGCCCACCCTCCTGGGTGAGCGGGCACGGGGCGAAGGCTGAGGGGCTGCTGGGAGGGCGGTGCTGGTAGGGGGGGGTGGCAGCTGTACCTGTAGAAGTGGGGGGCACAGATGGTGCGCCCACCACAAGGGAGCTCCCATCGGAGGACGAGTCTGTGTCGCTGTTTGCTGATCCGCTGACTGCTGTGAAGCTCCCCTCAACCCTCCGTCCCACTGGTGTATTCGGAGTCCGTGGTGTGGCCCTCCATGGCCATGTGGGACGCAGCCCCCTCGTGCTCTGGTGCCCCTGTACCTCCGCCTGATGATGCTGATGCACAAAAGAACAGGGAGAGCACAAAAAGGGGTGGGGAAACAGAAGAAAGACAGGTTGAGTGTATGGCTTACCGCTACCGTTGGGGGACAATACAGACACAGCAGCCCCCTGCACTACGCCGTGCTCTTGGCCTCTACAGATGCAGTTCCTGGGATATGGCCTACTTGCCTATGAGTGTCATCTGCCCACATAGATGACACAGGGGCATGTATACCTGTACTTGGCACTCTACAGAGGTGGGGTGGAGTGGCACATGGCCTGCATTACGGAGGGGCCTAGCCTACGGAACTCGCCCTGGCCTAGGGAAACCCACAGCCCTCCTCCCCCACCGAGACCCCTCCACTGCGCGCAAAGTCATGAGAATGTGAATTTACTCACCCCCTTGTGTCTGCTGTGATGCCCTCATGCACCCATCCAACTCAGGGTAGGCCACCGCCAGGATCCGGAACATCAGGGGGGTCATGGTGCGACAGGCACCCCTCCCACGTTGGGAGGCCATCCCCAGCTGAGCCTCCGCCGTTTTACCTCAGGTGGAAGATTTGGCTACAGTGAAAGGTGACTTCTATGCCCTGGGACATATCCCTAACATCATAGGTGCCATTGATGGTACCCATGTTGCTTTGGTCCCCCCCACAGGAGTGAACAGGTGTACAGAAACCGGAAGAGTTATCATTCGATGAATTTACAGATGGTATGTTTGGCAGACCAGTACATCTCCCAGGTAAATGCTATGTTCCCTGGCTCAGTGCATGACACCTACATCCTGCGGAATAGCAGCATCCCTTATGTGATGGGTCAACTCCAGAGGCACCGGGTGTGGATATTGGGGGACTCTGGTTACCCCAACCTGTCATGGCTACTGACCCCAGTGAAGAATCCCAGGACCAGGGCAGAGGAATGCTACAATGAGGCCCATGGGCAGACTAGGAGGGTGATCGAACGCACCTTCGGCGTCCTGAAGGCCAGGTTCAGGTGCCTCCATATGACAGGTGGTTCCCTGTTCTACTCACCAAGGAAGGTGTGCCAGATCACCATCGCCTGCTGTATGCTTCACAAACTTGCTTTGCGACGCCAGGTGCCTTTTCTGCAGGAGGATGGTCCAGATGACGGTGTTGTGACAGCTGTGGAGCCTGTGGACAGTGATGAGGAGGAAGCAGAGGAAGAAGACATTGATAACAGGGACTCTGTCATAAAGCAATATTTCCAGTGACACACAGGTGATAACAATTTTTTTACTATTATATTTACTTTCACACTTCTACCTCTATCCTGTCTGTCAATTTGAAGCAGTATTTGCTAACTGAGTGGTACATTTCCCTTACGGTTTCACAGGTGTGGTTACCAACGTGTGTCATCTGCTTGCACCCTTCATGGGCTTGTGATGTGTTACATAGGTATGTTGACATTACATTTTCGAACGGATTTTGTCATTGTCATAGATAATACACATTTTCAAAATCACAGACTGACTCCAGATTGTTTTGTGGTTCAAGGGTGTTTATTGAAGTGCTAATTATTGGAGGGGGTGGCAAAATGGTGATGGGTGATGGTGGAGGAATGTCCATGGCAGAGTCCAGTCTATTAGTCTCACAGGTGCATTGCCCATATGGGCATAGGAAGTGGAGCTGGGACAGTTCCAATCTGGACAGGGTAACAAAGTGGGACAGTGGGATGACAATCAGGGTGGTCTCATTTCCTGGTGGGGGTCTTGCCATCTTGCTCTGTTCTGTTCCTCGATCTCATGGACCGCTTGCGGGGTGGTTCTCCATCTGCAGGGGGTGGGGTGCTGGTGTGGTGGTCCTGTGGCGGGGCGTCCCGTCCACTAGCGCCGGCGGAGGTGGTGGGCAGTTCATCGTCCAGGCTAGTGTCAGGGGCCCCTTGGAGTGCCACGGTGTCCCTCATGGTCTTCTCTATGTCCTTCAGCACCCCTACGATGGTGCCCAGGGCGGAGCTGATGGTTCTGAGCTCCTCCCTGTACCCCAAATACTGTTCGTCCTGCAGGCGCTTGGTCTCCTGAAACTTGGCCAGGACTGTAGCCATCGTCTCCTGGGAGTGGTGGTATGCTCCCATGATGGAGGAGAGGGCCTCGTGGAGAGTGGGTTCCCTAGGCCTGTCCGCCCCCTGTCGCACAGCAACCCTCCCAGTTCCCCTGTGTTCCTGTGCCTCCATCCCCTGGACCGTGTGCCCACTGCCACTGCCCCCAGGTCCCTGTTGTTGTTGGGGTGGTGGGTTATCCTGGGTTCCCTGTAGTGGTGGACATACAGCTGATTGACGTCTCCTGGGTACGGAGATATGGGCCCGCTGGGTGGCTGCTGTGCTGGTGTTACCAGAGGGTGGAAGACCAGTGTTGGGCTGTGCCTGTGCGAGGGGAACCGACTGTCCCGAGGCCCACGATAGTCCGGGCTGGTCATCTGGATCCAGTTGGCCAGAGCTGCTGTCATCACTGTGGGCCTCTTCTGTGGGTGGGGTAGAGATGTCTGGACCCTCCTGTCTGGTGACGTTAGGTAGTGGTCCTGCAGGGGTGTAAAAGCATGATTATTGCATCTGTGTGTGTCATGGTGTGCAATGGGTGGATGACCGTGTACCCCAGTGCTAGCATTCCTGTGTGGGGGCTTATGTGATGATGGTTAGGGGGTGTTATGGGTATGTGCAGTGGGCATGCTTTAGTGATGGGTGTCCATGCTTTGTTGTGTCATGCAGGGCTTGGTGTTGGGATGTGTGGTTTGTGTTATTAGTACATTAGTGAGGATTTGGAGTGATAGGGGAGAGGGTGAGGGTGGGGGTGTGTGATAGCATGCAGGTAGGGTGGGGGATATGATAGTTAAGATTAGACTTACCAGTGTCCATTCCTCCACCGACTCCTCCGAGGCCCTCTGGATGCATAATGGTCAAGACCTGCTCCTCCCATGTTGTTAGAGGTGGGGGCCTGCCGCCAGTCTGCTGAATCGCGATGTTGTGCCTGGAGACCACTGAACGAACATTCCCCCGTAGGTCGTTCCACCTACTTCCTGATGTCCTCACGATTTCTTGGGTGCTGTCCCACTGCGTTGACCCTGTCGACTATTTTTCGCCATAGCTCCATCTTCCCAGCTATAGAGGTGTGCTGCACCTGTGATCCAAATAGCTGTGGCTCTACCCGTACGATTTCCTCCACCATAACCCTGAGTTCCTCCTCCGAAAACCTGGGGTGTCTTTGGCGTGCCATGGGGTGGTGTAGGTGATGTGTGTGGGGTGTATGTGGTGATGAGTGTGGTGCTGTGTAGTGGTGTGTGGTATTTTGTGCGTGGATGTTGTGTGGGTGATGGTGTTGTGTGCCTCTGTGTGGTGGGGTTGCCTATTGCTGTGCTATCTCTCTGTCACCTTCGTCTCTAATTTTGGGTCGTAGGGGTTTGTGGGTGATGTTGGTGTGTGTTTTATATTGTGTTTGGTGTGTGGGAGTGGTGTTTGTATGTGTATCAGGTGTGTGTATTTTGAATTGTCCAATGTGGCGGTGTTTTGGAGATGTGTGTGTATTTTGAGCGTGACAGTGAGTACCACCAATGGAATACCGCGGTTGAAAGACCGCTGCGTGAATTCGTGGGTCATAACAGCATGGGCGTGTTTCTGTTGGCGTGACGGTGGAGGATTTGTTTTCGCCAGTTTATCACTGACCTTTGGTGTGGCGGACTTGTGTGGGTGTCTGAGTTTCGGCGGATTCCGAGATGTGTGTCATAATAGCTGTGGCGGAATTCCGCGGCCGCGACGGTGTATTGGCGGTCTTCTGCACGGCGGTAAGCGGCTTTTACCGCCAATGTTGTAATGACCCCCTATGTCTCTAGTTGGCAGAGGTATACACCTGTGTCCAACTAGGGACCACAGTCCTAGTTGGGGGTAAGTCACAACACTATCCAAATTATCCTGCGCTCACCCTCTGGTAGCTTGGCACAAGCATTAACTTAGAAGGCAATGTGTAAAGTATTTGTGTAATAACTCATACAGTAACACAGTGAAACCACCACAAAATGTACTCCACACCATTGTAGAAAAAATAGATATTATTTATCTGAATAATATAAAATCAAAACGACAAAAATCCAATATGCACAAGTCGAGATATCACTTTTTAAAGGTTCAAATGAGTCTCAATCCTTTAGAATCAGTGGTTGTATCCTTGTAACACACAGTACCTGGGATGTGTAAAAAATGACAATGCACTGGGGCCGCAAAGAAGGAGATGTGTTGAAAAATAAGGCTTTGCGTCGGATCTTCCGGGGTGGCACAGATGATGCGTTGTTTCTTTCCACGCTGTCAGGTGATGAGTTGATTTCCAGGAGTGCAACTTTGGTTCCTCACTGCAATGCAGGGATATTTTGTTGCTCAGGGGTGATGCGTTCAAAATCCTTGATGCGCTGGTAGAGGGAGCAGGTCCTGTGACAATCTGGTAGGCGATGCAGTGAATTTTCAGTCACGAGGCTGGCGTTGTGTCAATTTTTGCAGGCGTTGCATTCATTTTCGGAAACACAAGGATTTTCTTCTTGTTGGTGAAGTCTTTGCGGCTCTGAGACTTCAGAACAGGAGGCAAGCTCAATCCAACCCTATGGAGAGCACTTGTGGGGAAGGCAGAGTCCTTCCAGCAGAGTCAGAGGCCAGCAGGCAGAAGGGCAACAAGCAGAGCATCAGTCCTTCTCAGCTAAGCAGTCCAGATGAGTCCTTTGGGCAGCCAGGCAGTCCCTCAATAGAATCCAGGAGTAGATCCAGAAGTGTCTGATTTAGTGGGGTCAGAGACCAAGTATATACCCAAAAATGCATTAAAAGTTGGGAAAACTGCAAAGAGTGATGTTGAAGTGCACAAGTTCCCCTTTCAGCCCAGTCAGGTCTGCCAGGATCCCTGTGGGGGGTTATCAGACCTTGGTGTGAGGGCAGGCGATCAGCCTTTAAAATGTAAGAGAGAGACCCTCCACCCTTCCTGCTGATGGAGACTGTGAGAAAGTAGCCCCTTTCTAGCCTTGTTACCCCCACTTTTGGCCTGTTTGTGAGTATATGTCAGGGTGTTTTCGCTGTCTCACTGGGATCCTGCTAGCCAGGGCCCAGTGCTCATAGTGAAAACCCTCTGTTGTCAGTATGTTTGTTATGTGTCACTGGGACCCTGCTAGCCAGGAACCCCAGTGCTCATATGTTTGTGGCCTCTATGTACAGTATTTGTTCCCTGTGTGATGTCTAACTGTCTCACTGAGGCTCTGCTAACCAGAACCTCAGTGGTTATGCTCTCTCTGCTTTCCAAATTTGTCACTAACAGGCTAGTGACTAAATTTACCAATTCACATTGGCATACTGGTACACCCATATAATTCCCTAGTATATGGTACTGAGGTACCCAGGGTATTGGGGTTCCAGGAGATCCCTATGGGCTGCAGCATTTCTTTTGCCACCCATAGGGAGCTCTGACAATTCTTACACAGGCCTGCCACTGCAGCCTGCGTAAAATAACGTCTACGTTATTTCACAGCCATTTACCACTGCACTTAAGTAACCTATAAGTCACCTATATGTCTAACCTTCACCTGGTGAAGGTTGGGTGCAAAGTTACTTAGTGTGTGGGCACCCTGGCACTAGCCAAGGTGCCCCCACATCGTTCAGGGCAAATTCCCCGGACTTTGTGAGTGCGGGGACACCATTACACGCGTGCACTGTACATAGGTCACTACCTATGTACAGCGTCACAATGGTAACTCCGAACATGGCCATGTAACATGTCTAAGATCATGGAATTGTCACCCCAATGCCATTCTGGCATTGGGGGGACAATTCCATGATCCCCCCGGGTCTCTAGCACAGAACCCGGGTACTGCCAAACTGCCTTTTCAGGGTTTGCACTGCAGCTGCTGCTGCTGCCAACCCCTCAGACAGGTTTCTGCCCCCCTGGGATCCAGGCAGCCCTGGCCCAGGAAGGCAGAACAAAGGATTTCCTCTGAGAGAGGATGTTACACCCTCTCCCTTTGGAAATAGGTGTGATGGGCTGGGGAGGAGTAGCCTCCCCCAGCCTCTGGAAATGCTTTGATGGGCACAGATGGTGCCCATCTCTGCATAAGCCAGTCTACACCGGTTCAGTGATCCCCTAGCCCTGCTCTGGCGCGAAACTGGACAAAGGAAAGGGGAGTGACCACTCCCATGACCTGCACCTCCCAGGGGAGGTGCCCGGAGCTCCCCCAGTGTGTCCCAGACCTCTGCCATCTTGGAAACAGAGGTGTCTGTGGCACACTGGACTGCTCTGAGTGGCCAGTGCCAGCAGGTGACGTCAGAGGCTCCTTCGGATAGGCTCTTACCTCTCTTGGTAGCCAATCCTCCTTCCTAGGTAGCCAAACCTCCTTTTCTGGCTATTTAGGGTCTCTGCTTTGGGGATCTCACCAGGTAACGAATGCAAGAGCTCACCAGAGTTCCTCTGCATCTCCCTCTTCACCTTCTGCCAAAGGATCGACCGCTGACTGCTCAGGACGCCTGCAAAACCGCAACAAAGTAGCAAGATGACTACTAGCAACCTTGTATCGCTTCACCCTGCCGGCTTTCTCGACTGTTTCCAGGTGGCACATGCTCTGGAGGTAGCCTGCCTCCTCTCTGCACAGGAGCTCTGAAGAAATCTCCCATGGGTCAACGGAATCTTCCCCCTGCAACCGCAGGCAACAAAAGACTGCATCATCGGTCCTCTCGGTCCCCTCTCAGCACGACGAGCGTGGTCCCTGGAACTCAGCAACTCTGTCCAAGTGACTCCCACAGTCCAGTGACTCTTCAGTCCAAGTTTGGTGGAGGTAAGTCCTTGCCTCCCCACGCTAGACTGCATTGCTGGGTACCGCGTGATTTGCAGCTGCTCCGGCTCCTGTGCACTCTTCCAGGATTTCCTTCGTGCACAGCCAAGCCTGGGTCCCCGACACTCTAACCTGCAGTGCACAACCTTCTGAGTTGTCCTCCGGCGTCGTGGGACTCCCTTTTGTGACTTTGGCTGGACTCCGGTTCACTTTTCTTCTAAGTGCCTGTTCAGGTACTTCTGCGGGTGCTGCCTGCTTCTGTGAGGGCTCCCTACTTTGCCGGGCACCCCCTCTGTCTCCTCATCCAAGTGGCGACATTCTGGTCCCTCCTGGGCCACAGCAGCATCCAAAAACCCTAACCACGACCCTTGCAACTAGCAAGGCTTGTTTGCGGTCTTTCTGCGTGGGAACACCTCTGCAAGCTTTTTCGCGACGTGGGACATCCATCCTCCAAAGGGGAAGTTCCTAGTCCTCTTATTTCTTGCAGAACTCCAAGCTTCTTCCAACCGGTGGCAGCTTCCTTGCACCCTCAGCTGGCATTTCCTGGGCTCCTGCCCACTCTCGACACTGTTGCGACTATTGGACTTGGTCCCCTTGTCTTACTGGTACTCAGGTCCGGAAATCCACTGTTGTTGCATTGCTGGTGTTTGTCCTTCCTGCAGAATCCCCCTATCATGACTTCTGTGCTCTCTGGGGGTAGTAGGTGCACTTTACACCTACCTTTCAGGGTCTTGGGGTGGGCTATTTTTCTAACCCTCACTGTTTTCTTACAGTCCCAGCAACCCTCTACAAGCTCACATAGGTTTGGGGTCCATTCGTGGTTCGCATTCCACTTTTGGAGTATATGGTTTGTGTTGCCCCTATACCTATGTGCTCCTATTGCAATCTACTGTAATTTTACACTGCTTGCATTACTTTTCTTGCTATTACCTGCATAATTTGGTTTGTGTACATATATCTTGTGTATATATCTTATCCTTATACTGAGGGTACTCACTGAGATACTTTTGGCATATTGTCATAAAAATAAAGTACCTTTATTTTTAGTACTTCTGTGTATTGTGTTTTCTTATTATATTGTGCATATGACATCAGTGGTATAGTAGGAGCTTTAGATGTCTCCTAGTTCAGCCTAAGCTGCTTTACCATAGCTACCTTCTACCAAGCTAAGCTGCTAGAAACACCTCTTCTACGCTAATAAGGGATAACTGGACCTGGCACAAGGTGTAAGTATATCTGGTACCCACTACAAGCCAGGCCAGCCTCCTACAGAGACCCATTCAGTATGCAGATAAATGCAGATGTGACTGAGTGTCCTGTATTTGTGGCTGTCTGAGTGGACAGTACACAGTAAGTATAATGTCAAATATAAATGCTTATTTGCACAATGATGACGTTTAAAGGATGGCTTCTAAATTGCAATGCTCCACTAGACTGCAGGATACATAGAGGTAGCTTGTAGAACCTCATACCATGGAATGGACCCAATGACTCATGACTCCTGGGCATTAGGGTGCAGACCCACCATCACCACCACGTACAGAGAGAGAGAAGCGCTTCTTTGCAGTGCCAAGCTCCAGAAATGTAAAGTGACGTTGGAATTGTTTCAGGGCAGCAGCACAGGGGGGCGACGCCATGGACTCCAAGCACTGCACATATGTGAAGGGTGTTTTTATTTCAGCCCTTCACATATTAGCAATCCATAGAAATGCTGTGCATGCCCTGGGCAGCTCACCATGACAGAGGATAGGTACTTGCATGGGCAGTGAGGCACAGTCACCCCAGGCCCTATCAGGAGACAGAGGGGAGCAGGGGTGAAAAGGTGGTTAACTCTCTTGATTTCTGATAAGTCGTTCAGCACCAGGTTACTCGTCTGACAAGGAAAAGCTGATTGGGGCCACCCCAAACAGAAGAACCGTGCAGAAACATGCAGGCTTAGTTAAACACTGGAGGCATCCTTGGGGATTGAAATTCCACTGCAAGGGACATATTGCCTGTCATCAAGGTTAGACAGTCCCTTAAGATTCTGTGTTGCACAATTTCCCAATGCAGCCTACAGTTACGATTCATTTTTGCAGGGGCGGCTCCTTCTCAATGGCAAAGGAGCGTCGCTCCACTGGCTGAGTCAGCAGATTAAAAATAAAACAATATTTTACTACTGTTTTTTTGTCAGCTGCTGGCTCAGCCAGAATGTGCAGAGAAGGGTGTGGCTGGAAGGGGAGGGGGAGGAGGATTGGAGTGCACTAAGTCAGTCTTAGGCCAGCCAAACTGACATGTGCACTTAGGTTTCTCCAACCCAGCTGTGTTGCACAGCCGAGTTGGAGAAACTGCACATACCCCAGTGCACTGTCTGAGCGGCAAACCAAGACACTCAGACCAATCCTGTTGCTGCTCTCATACTATGAATAGCATGAGAGCAGCATCAGGATTGCATGGGGGAGCCTGTGCTGGCATCACAGGGAGCGCTGGGACAGTAGGAGAGAAGAGGAGCGAGGCGGCATGCAGCGGCCAAACAATAAGTTTAAAAAGAAAAAAGATTTTGTTTCCCACCTCCCTGGTACCCCTCCCCTTGAAATTGCGGTGGCCACTGCTGCAGTTTTGGAGCTTTGCTTGCATAATCTCCTTCATACATGGCAATTAGTCCCCAGGCGTCTTTCAATGGAACCTCCAGGAGAATGACGAGGTATTAGTATTCTTAAGAGACAAATTATTTTTTTATGCAGTCAGCTTCTGGTTTCATGCAGCAACAGAGCTCTTTCAAAATCAATGCTTCAGTGAAAAAAATGCAAAATCAACCCACAAACGGAAAGGACCGTGCGGCTAGTGGCAGAATTGAAAGCTAAATCCATTCAGCTTTAGGGCCGGATTTTCCATGCTTTCTAAAGTGCGCATTTAATGTTTATCTTTTTGCTTTATTTCTTTGAAACTATCAGTAAATCCTCCAAAGTAACATTGCACAAGCAGATACAATCGACATTGTTGGCATTACCAGCACATAATAGCAAAGCCAGTGTGACGTGCTATTGAAAGAATGGGGTAGAGGACACAGAATACAAAGAAGTGGGGCTCTTAAGGGAGATGGTGAGATTGTACACATGAATGTTAGTCTGGGAGAGAAAGGCAAACTGCACAAGGAAATGATACCAAGAGAGAGGCGCCGAAAGCTAAACTGAAGACAAAGGTTAACGCGGGAGCTTAGAGAGATGCATTCCATAGAAGAAGAGTTGCAACAAGTGAAGGGAAGCAGAAAGGAATGGTAACATGGGTGACACTAAGTGACAGATAGCGAAGAGGAAAGTTAGGAGAGAAAGGGACTCCAAAGAGAACAGTTAGCTAAGCAGCCTAGAGATGGACTGCGTGGAGGAAGGATTGCATGGAGGCAGGAGCAGAGAACTATTAACAAAGGAGACACAGGGACTGTAGAATCGAAAGGGAGAAGAGAGGGAAAGTGGACACAAAGGTCAGGAATCAAGAGAGTGTGCAAGAAGAGCAAAACTGAAGACAGACTGCTTAGTGAAAAAATAGCACAGGATAGACAGCAGAAAGGAATGATAAGTTACATAGAAGAGACTGAAATACTGTAGATGGAGGAATGATAGCAAAAGAGGCAGCAGTTAGAGATACAGGTTCTGCTAAGAATAGGGATAAAATAAGTGAACCCAAGAGACAGATAAAAGGGAGGTCGATTTGCAAATAAGTGACATAGAGACAGACTGCTGAGAGGAAGGATTCAAGAGGAGAGGCAGACTCGAGAGAGTGAGTCTAGCAGAGGAGAGATGGAGACAAACTGCAGAAAAGCTAAATGGTGACAGATATCGAGAGAGATTGCAGAAAGGACAGACGACAGAGAGACACAGAAGTAACATGCAATGCTTACATTGTGATTTGCATATAAAAATCATTACTGTGCCCTACTTTGACTTCTACACTCAAAAGAAATTGCATCAGGATGTTCAACCCCATCCTCTCTCGAGGCTGCATGGTGTGATAAAGGTGGAAATTCGAACATTATAGTACCAAGCAATATAATAAACAGTCAATGAAATTATTTCCTTTATATTCCCTGGAAGCAGTTTTGAAAATTGGTTATACAAATAAGTCACAGTGCCATGAAATACGCCAGTTTGCACTTTCTTTATTAAAAATGTTTCTTCAGACACATTTTAGAATTCTCTGTTTTATTCCGGTGGTGATAATAAAATTAATTTAAGAAATAGGTACATCAACAAATAAATTTAGACCAGGGAACAGTGTCATCACAATTCTTTATGACTCTATATTTGTATATGTGTGCACGTGTGTGTGTGTGTGTGTGAGAGAGAGAGACAGAGTGAGACATAAAATGAGCATTTATGAGTCATTCTGGCGTGTTGTGCTATTTCTAAACACATTCGTGGACATCCATTATATAATGACGGTCCTGGCACAGTTGTCTCCATCCTCGACTTATAAAATTCAAGACTTTACAAGAGGAGTTTGAAATTTGAGATCCAGAACACTTCCGCCTTTTGCCATATCTTGGATGGAGAACAATTGCCTTTGGGTGCCCCATTGGAATACCGCTTATTACCGTACCTTTGATGGACAAAGCCATTTCCATTATCTACAGAAAGCTGATGTGTAATTCCACAGATCCGCTAGTAACACTGAGGGTAGCATGGGAAAAGGACATAGGAGCTCATGAGGATGAGGAATGAGGTGAGGCAATACAGTTCCAGGGAAGTTGCAATGCGAACTCGCTTTAGACTAGTTCAAATAAAGATGCCACACAGGATATACTACTTCTGAACAACCCTACACTGAATGGGGAGAGTAGCCACCACTCTATGTCTAGGGAAGTGCGGACAGGATGCAAATGTTTTCCATGTACTATGGGGTGCCCCAAAATCCAAAACTTCTAGGGGAGTGTGACATGAATCATGGCCCAGTTCACAGGTCTGAAAGTCCCTCTGGAGGCCGCATGGATCCTCCTCAATATTACAGGTGAGGTGAAGTGGCCCAGAAACCAAAGGATCTGGCTGGTGCTAGCAGCGGCTGTGGCAAAACTTAACACTGCACGGGCATGGGTGCCCCCACTTCACCCACTCGTACACGACTGGGATGTGGATCTTGATTGGTGCTAAAGGGCCAGACACGCAATATACCTCAGCAGGAGTTGTCCACACAAATGGCAAAAGGACTGGGATGGGTGGTGCAACTACCAGAGCATGTGAACAGGAATAAAGTTGTGATGGTTAAACTATGTTCTACACGTATCTCTGGGTCTTCTAGGAGAAAATGTGAGCTAAAAGTCGACACGTGCCTTGACAACTGCAACAATCGTACACATGTTTTGTATGCCATACTACGTGCAGCATCTCGTACTGTTTGTTGCTGCATTTCTGACAATTCAGCAACAGTTTAATAAAAAGTTTTTTTTTAAGGTTGCAAATGCTAAATCAGGCATTGGCGACCGTAAAACTCTTGGTACGAATGTCTCCTAATAAACCAATCTACATCCCTAGGAGAAATATGTATATTACAGGGAAACAGGTACTATACGTTTGCTTGTCTAGCAAACAGCAGCACCAGCACAAACAATAAATTACTTTTGGTGATTACCACATGACAATTTAATTGATTCAGTTTACCGCAGTTTAAGGTCAAAAGAGCCGTTTACCCTAACTTGGACTACTTTTTCGCTAACGTTTCAAATTCAATAAACTTGTTCACCGAAACTATCTCAAGAATCCACGTTTTATGGCGACATACAAACTGAAATGCAATCAGTCGGATTGCATTTCAGTTTGTATGACTTTAGTATTTTCTTGAAAATTTTGTAAGCCCACTGCATTCCATAACTCCATTCTCCGATATAAACCAGTTATAAAATTATAACTGATTTACTGCACAACTCTACAGTCTTGCACTTAGCTCCACTGCAGTCGCCATTTTAGATCTGATAAGCTTACATACCAGTCTTTTCTTCCCCCCAGAGCTGCCTAGCTTTCTGTTAGCTTATGTCACAGTTCCTTGTTTGAGGTTTGCTTATGTGTGACATTTTCACATATCATGTGTGACATTTAGAGTGACACATCACTACCCTCTACTAAATATTCTTAGACATATCCTTCATTTGTCTCTCACTAGAAGACACACTCAGATACCCATGCCCCTGAAAGTCACCTCAAACAACACCTTACAGCCCATATCGAGACTTCACAGTACCAAGCCCCAACATTTCTCCAGCATTCATATTAAAAGAAAAGCATACATGCAAAGCTCTATATGGAGTTCCTTGCTTTTTTTATAGAGATATGCTTACTATCCTCTAACCAGTCTGCTATACATGCCCCATCTCATCAATTGTACTACATCAAACGTACTATATGAATGTAACCACAGGCAATATAAGCATCAATGCCACATGTTATAAAAGTATTAAGGACCTAGATAATACATACATTAATGGTCCCATAGTGTACTGAACATGAATGGACCTACCCAATGCATACATTAACTACCCAGGCTGTAACTTACATTTACAATGGCCCATTTGACTTAGGTGATGCTGTGCCCTCACTGTGTGTGTCCCCAACTAATCAGCTTACCCAATCATACAAAAGAGGTGTTATAAGACCATCTCTAAACAATTGTTGAATGTTAATCTTTTTCTCCCTTATTGTTCTGCCCCTTCCCCCTTACTCTCAAATTAGCATTTATACATAGCTCATGATCCCTCTACTTTTCTCCTCTTTGTACCTAATCAGATTACTCCAATTGAACACACATACTAGAAATAACTTTAAACCAACATACACTGTACGAGCATGCTGATAAACATCAGAAACCCTATGGGGCTCTCACTCCTGCAAATCTATAAAGGGTTGACAAAGTTAAAAACACAAGTAACAGGTATAACATGGTACGTTAACTTTGGATGTAATAACAACGGAAATGTATAACTGAATAACTGCAAATGTATATCAAGTGATATGTTGCAGCAATGCATAATATATACAATGCCAGCTATGTAACGATTTAAGAACACATGCTATATTGTATGAAGCGTAAACAAAAGTAGAAACATGAAGCAAAGTAAAGATGAAAAATACCAATAAACAAATTTGTGAAAAAAAAGAAAATAAGACCATCTCTAAAAGTGAATATCATCTGAGGTTGTTATTTCAGGATAATGCACAGGTCTCAGCGCATGTCTACTACAACACCTCCCTCTGTTCATATCTCCTCACTCCACAGACTCAGCTCATAGGTGTCCCAATCAACCCTATCTACTCCCCCTGACCCTGCACTCTAACTCTGCCCCACCTTATGACTGTTTCACACCTCACTTATCCATCTGTTTTACTGCCTCACCCTACCTCTGCCCATCACTCTAGGCCTAACTATTGACTCTTTTCCTAACCACTCAGGCATCCTTGCACTCTGTCAGAACTTCAGTCTGGTCCTACAATTTCTACCCTGACTGTACTCTTCCTCATTCTACCTCTGTAACTTACCCTACCTGTACCCTCAATCCATTAAATACCCCTCACTCCAGGCCTACATCCTCACACTTTTTCTATCCATCTCTCATAATGTGCTCCCTTTATCTCTCTGCTCATAAACTTCCACTGTCTGACCCTCCAATCTTATTCTTCTAAATCTCCTTCCTCATATCCTCTCAGTTTGCACATGCCGGCCCACAATTTCTTAAACTGAATTCACTTTCTCCACACCTCACTGTTTTTTAAACTTTTTTTCTTTGCTCTTGCTCTCTCTCCAGCTATGTCTTCTCCTTTTTATTCACACATTTCTGCTATTACATTTGTCCCAGTGGTTAATTTGAGTCATTGTTTGCTGGTGCTTGGTACCAGTACTTAATTCGCAACACTGACACTTATGACAGTCAATCGGATGGAGGCACTGCTTATCTAGTTTTGAGGTGAGTACAACTACAAAGTGTTTAGTAATCCAATAGAATTGAAAATGTAGAATACCTGCCCCCAAAGCCATTCTTACAGGTTTGGGTGGCTTGGAGTAGTCCGGATTGTCACACTTGTAGGAGTTGGATGGTTAGCAGTTCCGGTGGTACTGCCATTGGAAGCTGCAGTGGCCACTTGAGAAGAGCCCTGGCATATACGCTTTACCACATTAAGCATAGGTGTATCCATTGGATTTTCTCTAACTGCCCTCATGTCTTATCAGACTACTCCTTGTGCCATACTCATGACTTCTCATTCTGCTATTGCACCTTCACTCTGCTGATAGCCTGCCATTCTGTCCTGCAGTTTGGCTTCATACCTTAATTTCACTGCTTCTCCTCACTCTCTTGTGAGCCCCTTCCGATTGCTTTCATTTTATAACATAATACTTTTCACTGTCTACTTACCCATGTTGCTTTCTTGTGATCTTGCACATATAGCACAATCCACTCTCTACAGTATTTGTGAAGCAGCCACAATCTCTCCCTGCCCTTACTCTACTCCCACCCGTTCACACTCTCCATAATCTACAATACCTTTACCCCTTTGTCATATTTTACTCTGGTCCTCCTCCCTCTCTTGGCGCTATGAACCACTCACTTTTCTGAACTTCCTCAATGTACCTCTCATTCTGATTTTAAACTTTGCTCGTACTGTCTCTGCCTTTACCCGTTGCTCTGTCTTTCCATTTTCTGCCCACCCCTCCATTTAACCGTCGCATTCTGCTGCTCATTCATCTCCATACAAATTCTTAGATTGTCTGAACAAATAATGTGCTCCAGGCCCCTGATCTCTGATCCTACCTCATGAATCTTCTTCTATTCACTCACAAAGCTGACCTCACTGTGCCCTTACCCTGTCACCTTGCTGCACCCATCACTCTTCGGACCCCCTGTCACTGCTGGTTCCCTCTGATTCTCGCTTCCTACCCTCTGGGCAGCCTGAGAAGCAGCAGGTGACCCTACATGCTCTGCAGGTTTCTACACAGCACTACTGCTCCCGTATTGAGGTGTTTGGGCACAGGACAGTAGACTCCCTTGTACCCGATCAGAAGCTCTGGGCTCTGCCCTTGAGATCTGAGCAGCCAGCTTGCTGCATTCTGCTCACAGCAGGTTTCAACACTTAGTGCACCGAAGAGCCATTTCAGGGTCCAAGCCTTGGCTCCCTCTTCCCCCGGTGACTGACCTGCTATGGGTAGTGGATCAATCCAGACTCCTGACAAGGGAAGCTTTTCATCTAGACCTAGTATCTTGCTCACCACTGTATCTATTCACTTCTCGACCTGGGTTCCTTTTCATTTTTGTCGAGGGTAGCCCCGCGCAGCTAGAGTGCTGGCTACATCTTTGAATATTATACCTTACAGAGTCAGTTGTCTGCAGCACCTCGCCTTGCTGCTGGGAGGTACCTTAACATGCATGATTAAGCATTTTAGTGCAGTGATGTGGCCATTGGCACTAAAATGCGTTAGCCTAACCCCTGATGCGTGGTACTTTACAGAGGTGCACACAATGCTGTTCCTCCACAACAAATTTTGCAAATGTAAAGTGTGTTGTGCAATTTAAACCTGCGTGAGCCCACAAAATTGACAGTGTACGTCTAAAAAGCTGCAGACAATAGACACTCCACGTTTTACTCAAACACAAATGATCCTTGTATATTCAATCAATAATGTGATCATATTTTTTAGGTTTTAAAGGCGTACACGCACGCGTCGTACAATTCTGGTTGTGCATATAAGTATAAATATAGAAGTATTTAACGATTCTACACAGTATCAACCACTTTACATCTCCTTCCAACCCACTAACTTATCCCCACCAATAACTTTCCGTTATGCTGTATTCTCTTTCGGGGATGCAGTTTATCTCAACAAAGTGGTATTTGTTCTTAATTCAAGTCCGTACCCCTGAGTACAATTCTGTGCGTCTTCTGTGATGCAGAGAACTCTCGAACGTCTTCGGCAAAAAAGATCCCGGAAGTCGTTGGTCAGGTAATATATTAGCAGGCCCCACATTCTGATGGATACAACTACCTGTGGATTCCTCACCTCATGAATACTCCCATGGCGCCAGCATTCGACGGAAATCTTCTTACTAGTCTCTGCACGTCGACGAGTACGTCACTCTAGCCCACGCGACGCCGTCTGACGTCATACAGGCAATAAGAGGTCCTCGACGACGTGCGGACGTCAGTTCCCTTTTTTCCGTGCATTCGAAACGGTTATCTTCGAGGGAGCAACTGTTACTCTTGCGGTTACAGTGTATATCTTGCTGCGTAGTCTTTCGCTGTGGAAATAATGTCGCAGAGGAAGTCTGGATTTAAGCCTTGTCGTGAGTGTGGAGGCAAGATGTCGGTGACGGATCCTCATTCCGATTGCCTTTGGTGTTTGAGCTCCGACCACGACGTCTCGACTTGTGATTCATGTCAGCACATGAATCCAAAGGCCCTCAAGGAACGTGAGGCGAAGCTGTTTATGGCCAAGTCAAAGGGGAAACATCACAAGAAGTCTTCTTCCCCAAGACATCAGCGTCATCGAGACTCCCGGCGCCGTAGAGAATCTCGGCGTCATTCAAAGGAGACTCGCTCCAGGTCTCCGGATCGGCGCCGAAGGACATGGGAGGTCAGTCCCACGGTTACGCCGCATCCTTCGACGCCGTTGCCCTCTCCGGCGTCTCCAACTTCACCTGGACAGGCGTCGGTGATTGAGGTATTGGAGCCTCAAGTGTTTTCTCCGGCGCAGACGCCGAGGCCGGCGTCGGGGTCGCCTCCGAGACAGGCACCCCAGTATCCGGCTTTTCCCACCCCTGGAGCCGATAGTTCCGCATTCTTGAATGCGATGTATGCCATCTTCCAACAGATGGCTCCAGGGGGTGCTCCGGCTGGGCCTTTGGCCTTTTCTTTGGGTGATCCTGCGCCTCTTCGGCCGGCACCCTTTATGCCCTTTCTCCCGTTTGGGAACGTGGGCTCGGCGCCACTGTCGGCGCCGGTGGCCGCTCCGGTGGCCGCTCCGGTGGCTTCAGAAGGATTGGCCCCGGGGATTTCCATCCCGTCGACGTCGGGATTTCGGCCTGTGACTCCGGTGGGTCCATCTGCGGCAGTTGCTCTTCCGTCGGCGCCGAAGTTACCTGTGGCGCCGGATGCGGCGTCGGTGGCTTCTGAAGATCGGCGCCGATCTTCGACTTCGGCGGAGGCATTGTCGACTCCGCGTATTGAGCAACGACTTCATTCAAGGAGACGTGCTCTCCGTGTATTAGAAGAGCAGGAGTACCAACGAGCCCTAGAGGAAGGAGAGCTAGAGGACTCGGGTGATGGGCTGCGTGGACTGGAGTCGGCCAGTGGGCTGGACACTTCCCCTGAGTGGGACCTTTCGTCCCCGGGGGAATATACTGAGGAGGCTGCTTCCTTTCATGCAGTGGTACGGAAGGCAGCTAGTTTTTTGGACCTGCCTTTGCCGGTGGTGGAGGCAAAACAAAACCTTTTGACAGAGGTGTTACATCCGGCCTCAGCCGCGGCGGAGCCTCTGTTACCATTTAATGACGCTCTGCTGGATCCGGTGTTAGAGGTGTGGAAGAGGCCGGCATCTTCCCCAGCAGCTCACAGAGCCGTGGCCAGGAGGTATCGGACGGCTCCAACTGACCCTGGTTTCCTATCTAGGCACCCTACGCCGGAGAGCTTGGTGGTGCAGGCCTCCTGTTCGTCCAAGTCAGCGCCTGGTTCTTTTCCGACGGTGCCTGGGGACAGAGATTCAAAGAAGCTAGAGGCGCAGTCGAAGAAGATTTTTTCATCCTGCAGTCTGGCGTTAAAAGCCACCAATGCAACCTGTATCCTGGGGAGGTATATTCATGCTCTGATGGATGACATTTCCTCTTCGTTTACAGAGCTTCCCCAGGGTCTTTTGGATCTTGTCTCAAATGCCTAGGCTGCTGCGACCCAAATTATCCAGACGGGACTGGATACCACTGACTCGGTAGCCAGGGCAATGGGCACAACTGTGGTGAAAAGGAGACAGGCCTGGCTCCGTAACTCGGGCTTTTCGGCAGATGTACAGTCCACATTGTTGGATCTCCCGTTTGATGGGGACAAACTGTTTGGAGCTAAGGCTGATTCGGCCTTGGAACGTTTTAAAGAAAGCAGGGCCACGGCTAAGTCGTTAGGGCTCCAAGCTCCTTCTTCCACGGCCTCTTCCAGATTCTTCAGGAGGTTTCGTGGATTTGGGCGTGGCTCTTCCTCCTCTTCCTTTCGGGGGAGATATCAGCAACCTGCTTCTTCCCATCCCTATAGATCTTTCAGGGGGAGAGGTAAGGTCCGCACCAGGGGAGCCTCTCAGCAGCACTCTGCCTCTTCCTCATCCTCTGGCGGGGTGCAGCAGGGGAAGCAGCCTTAGGCTTCCACCATTTCCCACTCACTCCTCTCCTGTAGGGGGAAGATTACAGCATTTTCTCACCAAATGGAAGACTGTTACATCGGACACTTGGGTTCTCAGTGTTGTGGGAAAAGGCTACACCCTTCCCTTTCGGGAGTTCCCGCCCCTCATCCTGCCCCGCCCTTCGTATTGTTCAGAAGAACACCTCCTGTTGCTAGAACAGGAGGTGCAAGTCCTCCTTTCAAAGGGCGCGGTGGAGTTGGTCCCGGAGCAGGAAAGGGGTCGAGGAGTTTACTCAAGGTATTTCCTGATTCCCAAGAAGGATGGTCGTTTGAGACCAATTCTGGACCTGAGGATCTTGAATTGGTTCCTCAAGCAGGAAAAGTTCAAGATGCTGACCCTAGCACAGGTGCTTTTGGCGTTGAACATGGAAGACTGGATGGTGTCTGTCGACTTGCAGGATGCTTACTTTCATATCCCGATACTCAAGTCACACAGGAAGTATCTCCGGTTTGTGGTGGGATCGCAACACTATCAGTTTGCGGTCCTTCCGTTTGGTCTTACTTCAGCACCTCGAGTCTTCACGAAGGTGATGTCGGTGGTTGCGGCAGAACTCAGAAGGAAGGGGATAGCAGTATTCCCTTACTTGGACGACTGGTTGATCAAAGCCAAGTCCCCGGAGCTTGTGTCGCATCATCTGCAGTCAACAACCCAGTTGTTGTTCGACCTGGGTTTTTCGGTGAACGAGCCCAAATCTCACCTAGAGCCCTCTCAGCGCCTCCTGTTCATAGGGGCAGTACTGGATACAACATTGGGTCGGGCCTTTCCTCCGCCTCAGCGGATTCAAGATATTCAGGATTTGGTTCCAATGTTTCGAAATGGAGCGGTAGTTCCAGTCCTCAAGGTCCTTCGTCTGCTCGGTCTTTTTGCCTCCTGCATTCTGTTGGTCACGCATGCTCGCTGGCACATGAGGGCTCTTCAGTGGTGCCTCCGAAGGCAGTGGTCTCAACTCAGAGGGGATCTAGAGGGTACTGTCAAGATCTCCAGAGATGCTGCTGTGGATTTGAAGTGGTGGATTGCAAGCAACAATCTTTCACAAGGAAAGCCGTTCCAGCAGTCGCCACCAGTGACCACAGTCATAACGGATGCTTCCACTCTAGGGTGGGGAGCTCATCTGGGGGATCTGGAGATCAAAGGTCTTTGGTCTCCAGAGGAACAGATGTTTCACATCAATCTGTTAGAGTTACGGGCTGTACGTCTGGCTCTCAAGGCCTTCCTCCCTTCCCTTCGTGGTCAGTCGGTACAGGTCCTAACGGACAATACTACCACGATGTGGTACATAAACAAGCAGGGAGGAGTGGGGTCGTACCTTCTCTGCAGAGAAGCTCTTCGACTATGGTCCTGGGCAAAGGACCATCGGATTTGCTTGATAGCAAACCATCTGGCCGGAGTTTTGAACATGCGTGCGGACAGTCTCAGTCGCCACTTCTCGGCAGACCACGAGTGGCGTCTCCATCCAGATCAAGTCCGTTTAATCTTCCAGAGGTGGGGGTTTCCTCGGGTAGATCTGTTCGCCACTCGAGAGAACGTGCATTGTCCGTTGTTCTGCAGCCTTCAGTATCTGATGCAGGGAGCGTTGGGGGACGCGTTTCAAATAACCTGGAGCGGCCAGTTGCTTTACGCGTTTCCTCCCATACCCTTGATTCCTCGAGTATTGAGGAAGATTCGCCAAGACCGGGCTCTAGTAATCTTAATAGCTCCGGATTGGCCAAGGAGGGTGTGGTACTCCGACCTTCTCCAACTCTCAATGTGCCCGCTGCTCCGTCTCCCTTTCAGGGCAGACCTCCTCTCGCAGTCGCAGGGGCAGGTTCTACACCCCAACCTCCAGAGTCTGCACCTACATGCCTGGAGATTGAACGGGGCAACCTGAGTTCCTTCTCTCTCCCGCCTGAGGTAGTGGATGTTATATTAGCGGCCAGGCGACACTCCACTAAATCTATCTACGCTAATAGGTGGTCTAAATTTGTTGCGTGGTGTGGAGAGAGGCAGATTGATCCTTTGCATGCTCATCTATCGGACGTTTTGTCTTTTGCTCTATCTCTGGCGCAGAAAGGTTGTGCAGTGGCTACCATTAAGGGTTATTTATCGGCCTTGTCAGCCTTCATATGTCTTCCAGACCAACCATCTTTATTTAAATCCCCTATTGTTATCAGATTCTTGAAAGGTCTTCTAAATCAATATCCTCCAAAGCCATTCATTATGCCGCAATGGGATTTGTCCTTGGTCCTGACTTTCCTTATGGGGTCCCCTTTTGAACCTATGCATTCTTGCCCCTTGAGGTATTTGGTTTTAAAAACAGTCTTCCTGATAGCTATAACATCAGCAAGGAGAGTGAGTGAGTTGCAGGCCTTATCAGTAAAGCCCCCTTATACAACTTTTTATGGGGATAAGGTGGTGTTGAGGACCAAGGCTGCTTTCCTCCCGAAGGTTGTTTCACCCTTCCATTTGGCTCAGGCAATTACTTTGTCCACGTTCTATCCTCCGCCTCATCCTTCCAAAGAGGAAGAAAGACTGCACCGTCTGGATCCAAAGAGAGCGTTGAGCTTCTTTATTGATAGAACAAAGGATTTCAGGCTGGAGGATCAGCTGTTTATTGGATACGTGGGCAAGAGGAGAGGAAAGGCAGTCCACAAGAGAACACTATCCAGGTGGGTTGTTCTTTGCATTAAAATATGTTACTCTTTGGCAAAGAAGGATCCTCCTGAGGGCATTAGAGCTCATTCCACCAGAGCTAAGTCGGCCACTTGAGCCTTGGCCAGGGGTGTTCCTGTGGTCGACATCTGCAAGGCCGCAACTTGGTCGTCCCTTCACACTTTTGCAAAACATTACTGTTTGGATTCTGAGGTTAGAAGGGACGGCCATTTTGCACGGTCAGTGCTGCAGGATTTCTTGGTTTGACCATTTAGGCACCCACCGCCGGGCGTGGTACTGCTTTGGGACTCTATTCATGAGGTGAGGAATCCACAGGTAGTTGTATCCATCAGAATAACGAGTTACTTACCTTCGGTAACGACTTTTCTGGTGGATACATTAGCTACCTGTGGATTCCTCACGGTCCCACCCGCCTCCCCGTTGCCTTTCTGGTCTTACCAAGTAATCCTTGAGTGCGCTCCTCTTGGTCTTTGAGGGTGCAATAGATGTGTATATAATATATTTATATATATGTATATATGTATATATCTTTGTGTATATACTTGGTGTGTGTATATATTTTAAAAGAGAAAGTTTTATATATATATTTATATAAAAAGATTTACAGTTATTCATACAATGTTGTGTGTTTTTACAATATAATGGGATGTTGCCTTGCTCTTTCATTGCATTGCCTGGTTGTTCTCATGCACGTAAAAAAATGATTGGTACTGACGTCCGCACGTCGTCGAGGACCTCTTATTGCCTGTATGACGTCAGACGGCGTCGCGTGGGCTAGAGTGACGTCCTCGTCGACGTGCAGAGACTAGTAAGAAGATTTCCGTCGAATGCTGGCGCCATGGGAGTATTCATGAGGTGAGGAATCCACAGGTAGCTAATGTATCCACCAGAAAAGTCGTTACCGAAGGTAAGTAACTCGTTCGTTAGGCATATTCGCAAACTTGCCCGTTGCGCTATGCTTCCGTTTTTCCATGCCCAACATTTTTCCCATTCTTGTAATTAAAAAAACATTTTGAAAAAAATGATTTCACAGTCATGTAATTAAAAATAAATTTAAAACGACAGATTTCACATTCATGTAATTAAAAATACATGTAAAACATGTTACTAAAAGTAATACTAGAAAAATACTAAACACGCATAAAAAATATAAGAAACTGTTAACAAACAAAAAACTATTTAAAAAATGGAAAGAAATATTATTATTTTAAAGATGTATGCTTTTAGGATTCACTCTTTTTTATTTACTTGGATGCTTGGTTACACAACAAAACCAATCTGCGTCCACTGGCCGGGGAGGCAAACCTTATAGAGGAGAACCAAAATTAGCACGAATGCCATGTTACTAATCCTATCCATGTGTCCAAATTACATCAACGCGCCAATAAACATACCACCTCCCCTACACATGTAAAATCAAAACATCTATTGTCTCAAATCTTTTCATTGCGCTTTGAAGGAAATAACACAGAAAAAAACCGAAACAATAAACACAGTAAACATCAGATAACCCCCAGTGTTGAGACCCACACCCCCTATGACAGTAACGGTGTGGTATGTTCACTCATATATAGTACAAGGCCCACATGGTTCCGTTCAGAGTGGTAGCATCTGCAGAGCTCTTAGCAACCTGGGGCATGTCAGACTCTTTGCTCCTTAGCAAAGAACTTTAGCCGCGCGTGCCAGGTTTTCATAAACCTCTGCTCCACGCCATGTAATACTGAGGTCATCCGTTCCAAAGCCAGCATCTGCCCGAGTTTGCTTTACAAGTCCCTAAGGAGGGGATAGGTGGTTTATCCCACAAGGCAAGACACCTCTATTTCAATAATAAAGCGCTTAACAAACCTTTTCCACTCCCTGTTTGCTACATTTCAGAGTTTGCATCAGAGCCTAGGAGAATGCTTCCAGAGTCCTAGGGATGTCAGAGTTGGATCCTCTACAGTCTACATTCACCCCTGAAGACAGTGTCCCACTGTTCCGTGCGAGACCTCCACTTTCAGGCCCTTATTCATACTTTTTTAGCGCCGCATTTGCGCCGCTTTTTGATGCAAAAACGGCGCAAACGTACAAAATACAACTGTATTTTGCAAGTTTGCGCCGCTTTTGCGTCAAAAAATCACGCAAATGCGGCGCAAAAAAAGTATACATATGGGCCTCAGTTCTTTCTTCCAACTGGTTTGGGCCTTATATTTTGCGTTAGTTAGGACCTTTACTAATAGGCCCATATTTATACTTTTTTAGCTCCGCATTTGCGTCGTTTTTTGGCGCAAAATCGGCGCAAACAAATGCGGCGCTAAAAAAAGTATAAATACGAGCCTTAGTTTGTATATAGGGGAAATGACATCAGTGTCAATTGTTACTCTCTTTAGTAGCTATTCAGTGCACGTGACTAAACCTGTAACCGCCCCTTTAACCTCTCTTTGTGAGATCAATTGTGTAATCTGGGTGTATCTATAACGTTCCCTTATTCTCAGGGAATACTCTGTTTTCACAGATTTTGAATCATTAAGGTAGAACATATCGCCTATTTTGATAACCCTCGCTTCTCTCCATCGCATGAAGGCCTCCCTATCAAGAGAGGTGAAAGTCTGGATTTCCAAACAACGTGTAAAGGGGCTTGGAAGCCATGTATTTTAATTACGCTATCACTAGAGGTTTGCAACCTTGAAATGAAATAATAATAGTCATTAAATCCAATCTAAACATTTAAAAATGAAAAAATAATACACAATAAAAGTACAATACTGTAGCTACAATAATAAAAACATTAAGAAAATATATTCATTGTAGATGGGGATGAGATTTGTTATTCTATGCACAATCGCCAAATGTTTGGGAAAATTCATACATGGGAATTGGGGGGGTCAGAGCTACTATTCTAAATCCAGCCTAACAAGCATCAGACTCAATATTCTAACTCCAGCCTAACAAACATTGGGGAAAATGTAAACTTTAGGGGACTAGGGAGTCAGAATTACTATGCTAACCCCAGTCAAACTGACACTGGAGAAAATGCTTACTTTGGGAGGAAGGATTTAGGGCCTGATTTAGATCTTGGCGGTTGCACCACCAAGCCACATCGGCGGCGAACCAAGTCGACATTTTTTTGCCCGCCATATTTAAATGTATTGCGACTGAGCGGAGACCGCCACAACGGAGTGCTCTTCCTAGCCGTTAGGCAGGTGGGTTCCTGCTGGATGCATTTAGATGTTACAGTTGGACAGGCGGTGTACTGGCAGCTGTTTCTGACGGAGGGAGGACATTGCAGGACCGAATGGATATTGGACAATACCAGTGGTCGTGGACTAGAGGTAAGTCATACACACACATTCTACCCTTCATGAATGCGCCCCCCTGTATCACACACGGCACTACGCACCACACAAACACCATTATCCAGGCCATTACACAATGACACAACACCTACATGCTGCAAACACTCATACATGTACATCCATCACACAAAATACACGCACTAGTGGCACTGCACTGACACATGGCACAACAACCAACACACTCATTTACACAAACACACGCACACACAGGTACACCTCTACCTAAATCACAACAGCGACTGCCACACAACAACATGCACCTGAATTCTGCATGCAGCAACACAACATACACAACATCCTTGCCATATACAAGTGGCACAAATACTGACCCAACCACATCACCCACTACACATCCCTCCACTTTACCCAGCCAGTCTCAAACACATATACACGTACTAACTCACACACACAACTTAAGCACAGCATGACAGGTACAGGTCTCCTTGTAATGTGCACACATCAGCACAGTTGACAAGTGTGAATGTACTGTCATTCTGGTGCCATCATTCATTTGCCAATGAAAACTGACACCATAATGCCAGTTGTGTATGTGTTCAATATGTGTTGTGTACCAGTGTGTCCAGGTACAGCATGACAGGTACAGGTCTCCTTGTAATGTGCACACATCAGCACAGTTGACAAGTGTGAATGTACTGTCATTCTGGTGCCATCATTCATTTGCCAATGAAAACTGACACCATAATGCCAGTTGTGTATGTGTTCAATATGTGTTGTGTACCAGTGTGTCCCTCCCCGTGTCTGGCCCACCCGTGTCACCGCCATATGCATGTCACAGTAATTAAAAAAAAATTACTGCAACATGTATATGTCTGCAGTGGTCCCGTGCCCATGTGCAGTGACCCCCTGTAAGGAAATGCCTCCTTGGCATGGTTACCCCCTGACTTTTTGCCTTTGCTGATGCTAAGTTTTGATTTGAAAGTGTGCTGAGGCCTGCTAACCAGGCCCCAGCACCAGTGTTCTTTCCCATTGGCACACCCTGGCATCCAGGTAAGTCCCTTGTAACTGGTACCCCTGGTACCAAGTACCAAGTACCAAGGACCAAGGGCCCTGATGCCAGGGAAGGTCTCTAAGGGCTGCAGCATATCTTATGCCACCCTGGGGACCCCTCAGTCAGCACAGACACACTGCTTGCCAGCTTGTGTGTGCTGGTGAGGACAAAACGAGTAAGTCGACATTGCACTCCCCTCAGGGTGCCATGCCAACCTCACACTGCCTATGCAGTATAGATAAGTCACCCCTATAGCAGGCCTTACAGCCCTAAGGCAGGGTGCACTATACCATAGGTGAGGGCATAAGTGCATGAGCACTATGCCCCTACAGTGTCTAAGCAAAACCTTAGACATTGTAAGTGCAGGGTAGCCATAAGAGTATATGGTCTGGGAGTCTGTCATGCACGAACTCCACAGCACCATAATGGCTACACTGAAAACTATGAAGTTTGGTATCAAACTTCTCAGCACAATAAATGCACACTGATGCCAGTGTACATTTTATTGTAACCTACACCCCAGAGGGCACCTTAGAGGTGCCCCCTGAAACCTTAACCGACTATCCGTGTAGGCTGACTGGTTTTAGCAGCCTGCCACACTAGAGACATGTTGCTGGCCACATGGGGAGAGTGCCTTTGTCACTCTGTGGCTAGTAACAAAGCCTGTACTGGGTGGAGGTGCTTCACACCTCCCCCTGCAGGAACTGTAACACCTGGTGGTGAGCCTCAAAGGCTCACCCCCTTTGTTACAGCACCACAGGGCACTCCAGCTAGTGGAGTTGCCCGCCCCCTCCGGCCACGGCCCCACTTTTGGTGGCAAGGCCGGAGGAGATAATGAGAAAAACAAGGAGGAGTCACTGGCCAGTCAGGACAGCCCCCAAGGTGTCCTGAGCTGAGGTGACTCTGACTTTTAGAAATCCTCCATCTTGCAGATGGAGGATTCCCCCAATAGGGATAGGAGTGTGCCCCCCTCCCCTTGGGAGGAGGCACAAAGAGGGTGTACCCACCCTCAGGGCTAGTAGCCATTGGCTACTAACCCCCCAGACCTAAACACGCCCTTAAATTTAGTATTTAAAGGCTCCCCAGAACCTAGGAACTCAGATTCCTGCAACCTAAGAAGAAGAGGACTGCTAAGCAGAGAAGACAGAGACACCAACTGCTTGGGCCTCAGCTCTACTGGCCTGCCTCCCCACTTCTAAAGACACTGCTCCAGCGACACTTTCCCCAGGGACCAGCGACCTCTGAATCCTCAGAGGACTGCCCTGCTCTAGAAGGACCAAGAACTCCAGAGGACAGCGGCTCTGTTCACCAAAGACTGCAACTTTGAAACAAAGCAGCAACTTTGAAACAACTTGCGTTTCCCGCCGGAAGCGTGAGACTTGCTACTCTGCACCCGATGCCCCCGGCTCGACTTGTAGAGAACAATCACTTCAGGGAGGACTCCCCGGCGACTGCGAGACCGTGAGTAGCCAGAGTTGTCCCCCCTGAGTCCCCACAGTGACGCCTGCAGAGGGAATCCCGAGGCTCCCCCTGACCGCGACTGCCTGCTCCTCAGATCCCGACGCCTGGTAAAGACTCTGCACCCGCAGCCCCCAGGACCTGAAGGATCCGAACTCCAGTGCAGGAGAGACCCCCAGGAGGCCCTCTCCCTTGCCCAGGTGGTGGCTACCCCGAGGGCCCCCCCCCTTGCCTGGCTGCATCACTGAAGAGACCCCTTGGTCTCCCATTGATTCCAATTGAAAACCCGACGCGTGTTTGCACACTGCACCCGGCTGCCCCCGTGCCGCTGAGGGTGTACTTTCTATGCTGACTTGTGTCCCCCCCGGTGCCCTACAAAACCCCCCTGGTCTGCCCTCCGAAGACGCGGGTACTTACCTGCTGGCAGACTGGAACCGGGGAACCCCCTTCTCCATTGAAGCCTATGCGTTTTGGGCACCACTTTGACCTCTGCACCTGACCGGCCCTGAGCTGCTGGTGTGGTAACTTTGGGGTTGCTCTGAACCCCCAACGGTGGGCTACCTTGGACCCAAACTTGAACCCCGTAGGTGGTTTACTTACCTGCAAAAACTAACAAACTCTTACTCCCCCTAGGAACTGTTGAAAATTGCACTAAATGTCTAGTTTTAAAATAGCTATATGTGACTTATGTGAAAACTGTATATGCTATTTTGCTAATTCAAAGTTCCTAAAGTATCTACCTGCAATACCTTTCATTTAAAGTATTACATGTAAATCTGGAACCTGTGGTTCTTAAAATAAACTAAGAAAATATATTTTTCTATACAAAAACCTATTGGCCTGGAATTGTCTCTGAGTGTGTGTTCCTCATTTATTGCTTGTGTATGCACAACAAATGCTTAACACTACTCCTTTGATAAGCCTACTGCTCGACCACACTACCACAAAATAGAACATTAGAATTATCTCTTTTTGCTACTATCTTACCTCTAAGGGGAACCCTTGGACTCTGTGCATACTATTCCTTACTTTGAAATAGTGCATACAGAGCCAACTTCCTACATTGGTGGATCAGCGGCGGGGTACAAGACTTCGCATTTGCTGGACTACTCAGCCAATACCTGATCACACGACTAAATTCCAAAAATTGTCATTAGAAACTGATTTTTGCAATTTGAGCTATTTTTCTAAATTTTAAAAAGTCCTGCGAGGGCCTTGTGTTTATCCCTGTTAGCATTTCTTTTAGAGTTTAAAAGTTTTGTAAAAGTTTGAATTATGTTCTAGAGATAGTTTTAGATTCTTAAAAAGTATTCCAACTTTTAGAAACATAATATCTAGTGCAGAAGAGAATGTGATGGAACTCGACATCAACCCTTACCTCCATCTTAAGATGAGGGAGCTGAGGTCTCTCTGCAAAATAAAGAAAATACCAGTTGGCCTAAGACCTTCCAAAATACAGCTCCAGGAGCTGCTGGCAGAGTTTGAAAAAGCCAACCCCTCTGAGGATGACCTCCCAGAGGATGAAGCTAGTGACTTGGAGGAGATTTCCCCCTCTCCAGTCCTAGTTAGGGAGAACAGGCTCCCTCAAACCCTGACTCCAACTGTGATAGTCAGAGATGCTGCTTCCCTCACAGGAGGATCCAGCACCTCTGTAATCACTGAGGACAGCCTCAGTGAAGATGACCTCCTGTTAGCCAGGATGGCCAAAAGATTGGCTTTAGAGAGACAGCTCCTAGCCATAGAAAGGGAAAGACAAGAGATGGGTTTTGGTCCCATCCATGGTGGCAGCAACATAAATAGGGTCAGTGATTCTCCTGACATGTTGAAAATCCCTAAAGGGATTGTAACTAAATATGAAGATGGTGATGATATCACCAAATGGTTCACAGCTTTTGAGAGGGCTTGTGCAACCTGAAAAGTAAACAGATCTCACTGGGCTGCTCTCCTTTGGGAAATGTTCACTGGAAAGTGTAGGGATAGACTCCTCACACTCTCTGGAAAAGATGCAGAATCTTATGACCTCATGAAGGGTACCCTGATTGAGGGCTTTGGATTCTCCACTGAGGAGTATAGAATTAGATTCAGGGGGGCTCAAAAATCCTCGAGCCAGACCTGGGTTGATTTTGTGGACTACTCAGTAAAAACACTGGATGGTTGGATTCAAGGCAGTGGTGTAAATGATTATGATGGGCTGTACAATTTATTTGTGAAAGAACACCTATTAAGTAATTGTTCAAATGATAAACTGCATCAGCATCTGGTAGACCTAGGACCAATTTCTCCCCAAGAATTGGGAAAGAAGGCAGACCATTGGGTCAAGACTAGGGTGACCAAGACTTCCACAGGGGGTGACCAAAAGAAAGGGGTCACAAAGCCTCCCCAGGGGAAGAGTGTTGAGACATCCAAAAATAAAAATAGTAAAGAGTCTTCTACAGGCCCCCAAAAACCTGCACAGGAGGGTGGGCCCAGAGCCTCTTCACAATCCAATTTTGGGTACAAGGGTAAAAGCTTTGATCCCAAGAAGGCCTGGTGTCGTAGCTGTAATCAGCCTGGACACCAAACTGGAGACAAGGTCTGTCCCAAGAAAAGTACCACTTCTAACTCTACTCCAGCTAACACTGGAATGGCTAGTCTCCAAGTGGGATCAACAGTGTGCCCAGAGCAAATCAGGTGTCACACTGAAGCTACATTAGTCTCTGAGGGTGGGGTGGATTTAGCCACACTGGCTGCCTGGCCTCCTAACATGCAAAAATACTGGCAGCAGCTCTTAATTAATGGGACAAGTGTAGAAGGCCTGAGGGATACAGGTGCCAGTGTCACCATGGTGACAGAGAAACTGGTTTCCCCTGGTCAATACCTGGCTGGACAAACTTATCCAGTCACCAACACTGACAATCAGACTAAAGTACATCCCATGGCTATGGTAACTTTAGAGTGGGGAGGGGTCAATGGCCTGAAACAGGTGGTGGTCTCCTCAAATATCCCAGTAGACTGTTTGCTTGGAAATGACCTGGAGTCCTCAGCATGGGCTGAGGTAGAACTGAAAACCCATGCAGCCATGCTGGGTATCCCTGAACTGGTGTGTGTCAAGACAAGGGCACAGTGCAAGGCTCAGGGTGAAAAAGGAGAGTTGGAGCCTGGAAAAAGGGCCCAGCCTACCAAGAGAAAAGGAAAGACAACTGGGAAACCAGCTGCAACACAACAACAAAAAGAGAACCTCTCTTCCCAGGAATAAGTTCTGCCCTCTGAGGGAACTGAGCCTCTGGAGTTAGAACCTTATCAGGTTGAGCTCTTAGGTCCAGGGGGACCCTCAAGGGAGCAGTTGTGTAAGGGGCAAGAAACCTGTCCCTCTCTTGAAGGCCTTAGGCAGCAAGCTGCTGAAGAGTCCAATGGCAAGAAAACTGGAACACATAGGGTCTATTGGGAAGATGGACTCCTGTACACTGAGGCAAGAGATCCCAAACCTGGTGCCACTAGGAGAGTGGTAGTGCCTCAGGAGTTTAGGGAGTTCATACTGACCTTAGCCCATTATATTCCTCTTGGTGGGCATTTGGGACAAACCAAGACGTGGGAGAGACTAGTCAACCACTTCTATTGGCCCAACATGTCCCAGAAGGTCGAGGAGTTTTGTGTCTCCTGTACCACCTGTCAAGCCAGTGGTAAGACAGGTGGACACCCAAAGGCCCCCTCGTTCCACTTCCAGTGGTGGGGGTCCCCTTTGAAAGAGTGGGTGTGGACATAGTGGGTCCACTTGAACCTCCCACAGCCTCAGGGAACATGTACATACTAGTAGTAGTGGATCATGCTACTAGATACCCTGAAGCAATTCCCCTTAGGTCGACTACTGCCCCTGCAGTAGCCAAGGCCCTCATTGGTATTTTTACCAGAGTGGGTTTTCCTAAGGAGGTGGTGTCTGACAGAGGTACCAACTTCATGTCAGCATACCTGAAACACATGTGGAATGAGTGTGGAGTGACTTACACATTCACTACACCATACCATCCACAAACTAATGGCCTTGTTGAGAGATTCAACAAGACATTAAAAGGCATGATCATGGGGCTCCCTGAAAAACTCAAAAGGAGATGGGATGTCCTCTTGTCATGTCTGATTTTTGCTTACAGAGAGGTGCCTCAGAAGGGAGTAGGGTTCTCACCCTTTGAACTTCTGTTTGGCCACCCTGTAAGGGGACTACTAGCTCTTGTGAAAGAAGGCTGGGAGAGACCTCTTCATGAGCTTAAGCAAGATATAGTGGACTATGTACTTGGCCTACGTTCAAGGATGGCAGAGTACATGGAAAAGGCAAGTAAAAACCTTGAGGCCAGCCAACAGCTCCAGAAGTTTTGGTAAGACCAAAAGGCTGCAATGGTTGAATTTCAACCAGGGCAGAAAGTCTGGGTTTTGGAGCCTGTGGGTCCCAGGGCACTTCAGGACAGATGGAGTGGCCCTTACCCAGTGCTAGAGAAGAAGAGTCAGGTCACCTACCTGGTGGACCTAGGCACTAGCAGGAGCCCCAAGAGGGTGATCCATGTGAACCGCCTTAAACTCTTCCACGACAGGGCTGATGTGAATCTGTTGATGGTAACAGATGAGGACCAGGAAGCTGAGAGTGAACCTCTCCCTGATCTCCTCTCCACAAACCCTAAAGATGGCTCAGTTGATGGAGTGATTTACTCAGACACCCTCTCTAGCCAACAGCAATCTGATTGTAGGAAGGTCCTGCAACAGTTTGCTGAGCTCTTTTCCCTTACCCCTGGTCAGACACACCTGTGTACCCATGATGTGGACACAGGAGACAGCATGCCTGTCAAAAACAAAATTTTCAGACAGTCTGACCAAGTTAAGGAAAGCATCAAAGTGGAAGTCCACAAGATGCTGGAATTGGGAGTCATTGAGCACTCTGACAGCCCCTGGGCTAGCCCAGTGGTCTTGGTCCCCAAACCTCACACCAAAGATGGAAAAAGAGAGATGAGGTTTTGTGTGGACTACAGAGGACTTAATTCTGTCACCAAGACAGATGCCCATCCCATTCCAAGGGCTGATGAACTAATTGATAAATTAGGTGCTGCCAAATTCTTAAGTACCTTTGACTTAACTGCAGGGTACTGGCAAATCAAAATGGCACCAGGAGCAAAAGAAAAGACAGCATTCTCCACAACTGATGGGCATTATCAGTTTACTGTTATGCCCTTTGGTTTAAAGAATGCCCCTGCCACCTTCCAAAGGTTGGTGAATCAAGTCCTTGCTGGTTTGGAGTCATTTAGTGCAGCTTATCTTAACGATATTGCTGTCTTTAGCTACAACTGGCAGGATCACCTGGTCCACCTGAAGAAGGTTTTGAAGGCTCTGCAATCAGCAGGCCTCTCTATCAAGGCATCCAAATGCCAGAAAGGGCAGGGAACTGTGGTTTACTTGGGACACCTTGTAGGTGGAGGCCAAGTTCAGCCACTCTAGCCTAAGATCCAGACTATTCTGGACTGGGCAGCTCCAAAAACCCAGACTCAAGTCTGGGCATTCCTTGGCTTGACTGGGTACTACAGGAGGTTTGTGAAGGGGTATGGATCCATAGTGACAGCCCTCACAAAACTTACCTCCAAGAAAATGCCCAAGAAAGTAAACTGGACTGTAGAATGCCAACAGGCCTTTGACACCCTGAAACAAGCAATGTGCACAGCACCAGTTCTAAAAGCTTCAGATTACTCCAAGCAGTTCATTGTGCAGACAGATGCCTCTGAACATGGGATAGGGGCAGTTTTGTCCCAAACAAATGATGATGGCCTTGACCAGCCTGTTGCTTTCATTAGCAGGAGGTTACTCCCCAGGGAGCAGCGTTGGAGTGCCATTGAGAGGGAGGCCTTTGCTGTGGTTTGGTCCCTGAAGAAGCTGAGACCATACCTCTTTGGTACTCACTTTGTAGTTCAAACTGACCACAGACCTCTCAGATGGCTGATGCAAATGAAAGGTGTTGAGGTGGTCCATCTCCCTACAGGGAATGGACTTTATAGTGGAACACAGACCTGGGACTGCCCATGCCAATGCAGATGGCCTTTCCAGGTTCTTCCACTTAGAAAATGAAGACTCTCTTGGGAAAGGTTAGTCTCATCCTCTTTCGTTTAGGGGGGGGGGAGGGTTGTGTAAGGAAATGCCTCCTTGGCATGGTTACCCCCTGACTTTTTGCCTTTGCTGATGCTAAGTTTTTATATGAAAGTGTGCTGAGGCCTGCTAACCAGGCCCCAGCACCAGTGTTCTTTCCCTAACCTGTACTTTTGTTTCCACAATTGGCACACCCTGGCATCCAGGTAAGTCCCTTGTAACTGGTACCCCTGGTACCAAGGGCCCTGATGCCAGGGAAGGTCTCTAAGGACTGCAGCATATCTTATGCCACCCTGGGGACCCCTCACTCAGCACAGACACACTGCTTGCCAGCTTGTGTGTGCTGGTGAGGACAAAACGAGTAAGTCGACATTGCACTCCCCTCAGGGTGCCATGCCAACCTCACACTGCCTATGCAGTATAGATAAGTCACCCCTATAGTAGGCCTTACAGCCCTAAGGCAGGGTGCACTATACCATAGGTGAGGGCATAAGTGCATGAGCACTATGCCCCTACAGTGTCTAAGCAAAACCTTAGACATTGTAAGTGCAGGGTAGCCATAAGAGTATATGGTCTGGGAGTCTGTCATGCACGAACTCCACAGCACCATAATGGCTACACTGAAAACTGTGAATTCTGATGGATACAACTACCTGTGGATTCCTCACCTAATGAATACTCCCATGGCGCCAGCATTCGACAGAAATCTTCTTCCTAGCTTCTGCACGTCGACGAGGACGTCACATTTGCCCACGCGACGCCGTCTGACGTCATACAGGCAATAAGAAGTCCTCGCCGACGTGCCGACGTCAGTTCCCTTTTTTCCGTGCCATTCGAAATGGTTATCTTCGAGGGAGCTACTGTTGCTTTTTGAGTTACAGTGTGTTTTTCTGCTGCGTGTTTTTTCTCTGAGGTTACTATGTCTCAGAGGAAGTCTGGTTTCAAGCCCTGTCGAGAGTGTGGGGGCAAAATGTCGGTTACTGACCCACATTCGGACTGCTTGTGGTGTTTGAGTTCCGACCACAATGTGGCCACGTGTGATTCATGTCAACATATGAATCCAAAAGCCCTGAAGGAGCGAGAGGCCAAACTCTTTATGGCGAAGTCGAAGAGAAAGGAGAAGAGACACCATAGAATATCCTCCTCGCCGAAGTCTCATCGACGTCATCGAGACTCCCGACGCCGTCGGGACTCACGGCGCCATTCGAGCAAGGAGAGGTCTCGATCAAGGTCACCATCGGCTCGGCGTCGGAAGACTTGGGAGGTCAGCCCACAGTCACTCCTCATCCATCTACGCCGTTGCCTTCTCCGGCATCTCCGACTTCGCCGGGGCAGACGTCTTCAGTGTTTGAGGTGCCACAGCCTCAGGTGTTCTCACCGACGTCGCGGACGTCGAGGCCGGCGTCGGGGTCGCCTTCGATCCAGGCACCCCAGTATCTGGCTTTCCCGGCCCCTGGAGCCGATAATACCGCATTTTTAAATGCGATGTTTACCATCTTCCAGCAGATGGCTCCAGGCGGTGCTCCGACTGGTCCTTCGGGTCCGTTGGCTTTCAGCTTGGGTGCTCCGGCGCCGCTACGGCCAGCACCCTTCATGCCCTTTCTCCCCTTGGGGAATGTGGGCTCGGCGCCGGTGTCGGCTCTGGTGTCGGCTCCGGTGGCTCCAGAGGTTTCGACCCCGGAGGTTTCGGCTCCATTGGCTTCGGGGTTTCGGCCAGTGACCCCAGCAGGGCCTTCTGAGACTCCGAGACACACTTCTCTTCATCCAACTCCTGGCTTGGCGTCGAAGCTTCCTGTGGCGCCTGACCCGGCGTCGGACAGATCCGGTGATCGGCGTCGTTCCTCGACTTCTGCAGACGCCATGTCGACGCCGAGAATTGAGGAGAGGTTACATTCGAGGAGACGTGCTCTCCCTCTCTTGGAGGAACAAGAATATCAACGGGTCCTGGAGGAAGGAGAAATTGAGGATTCTAGCGAAGGTCTTCATGGACTGGATACAGCTAGTTGCCTTGATACTTCCCCTGAGTGGGACTTGTCATCTCCAGGGGAGTATACTGAAGAGGCAGCCACTTTTCATGCTGTGATAAGGAAGGCGGCTAACTTCCTCGAACTGCCTTTGCCGGTGGCTGAGGCGAAACAAAATTTACTGACTGAGGTCTTACATCCGGCCTCTACATCGGCAGAGCCTCTTTTGCCATTTAACGAGGCGCTGCTTGAACCGGTATTGGAGGTATCTTCCTCAGCGGGAAACATCCTTTTTTAAGACTTTTTTTTTCCGAAGGTCGTGGTTAACGAAAGCGCAACAACGCTTTTTTTAACCACAACTTCGGTTTTTTGTGCCTTAACTACGTATGTTCTGAACAACGAACATGCGCGGTTAAGGTACAAAGAAGGGACTTGGCGAAGGTAAGTGTGGGTTTAGGTTTTGGGGAGGGGGTGGGGGGTCAGGGGGTTTTAGGTTTTGGGGTGGGGTTGGGAGGGTGGGGCGTTTTTGGTTTTGGGGAGTGGGTGGGGGGTCAGGGGGTTTTAGGTTTTGGGGTGGGGTTGGGGGGGTGGGACGTTTTTGGTTTTGGGGAGTGGGTGGGGGTTCAGGGGTTTTTAGGTTTTAGGGTGGGGTTGGGGGGGGTGGGGCGTTTTTGGTTTTGGGGAGTGGGTGGGGGGTCAGGGGGTTTTAGGTTTTGGGGTGGGTTTGGGGGGGTGGGGCGTTTTTGGTTTTGGGGAGTAGGTGGGGGGTCAGGGGGTTTTAGGTTTTGGGGTGGGGTTGGGGGGGTGAGGGATGTAGGGTGAATGGTGCCTATTGCTAATGATTTTATCAGGAATGCCTTTACAACGAAATATCGTTGTTAAGGCATTCGTGGTAAAATCATTAGTAGTAGCAACGAGGTCGGTGTTCCGACCTCGTTGTTAAGGCAGTAGTTTTTTTTGCAGTCGTTGTTTCGTCGTACAGTCTCCTCGGCTGTCAATAGGTCTGTGGCCAGGAGGTATCGGGCTGCACCATCTGACCCTGGCTTTCTTTCCAGACACCCTACGCCGGAAAGCTTGGTGGTCCAGGCTTCCTGTTCTGCAAGATCTGCGCCTGGATCTTTTCCAACAGTGCCGGCGGACAGAGACTCCAAAAAGATGGACTCACATTCAAAGAAAGTGTTTTCGTCTTGTAGCATGGCTTTAAAGTCCACCAACGCTACGTGTATCTTGGGGAGGTACATCTATGCTCTGATGGACGAGATAATATCTTCGCATACAGAGCTTCCTCAAGGACTCTTGAATCTCGTGTCGGATGCTCAGGCTGCTGCAACCCAGGTTATCCAATCTGGGTTGGATACAACTGACTCGGTGGCTAGAGTGATGGGCACGGCGGTGGTTGCGAGAAGACAGGCTTGGCTTCGCAACTCAGGTGTTCTCTTCGGATGTGCAATCGACCCTGTTGGACCTCCCGTTTGATGGGGAGAAACTTTTTGGTGCCAAGGCAGATTCGGCCTTGGAGAGGTTTAAGGAAAGCAGGGCTACGGCCAAGTCGTTAGGACTGCAAGACGCTTCTTCTGCCTCCTCCAGATTTTTTAAGAGGTTTCGAGGATTTGGTCGTGGCTCATCCTCCTTTTCCTTTCGGGGAAAATTCCAACAACCTACCTCCTCTCTCACCTTTAGATCATTTAGAGGGAGGGGTAGGGTCCGTACCAGAGGAGCCTCTCAGCAGCACTCTGCCTCTTCCTCGTCCTCTGGAGGGGTGCAGCAGGGGAAGCAGCCTTAGGCTTCCACCAATTCCCACTCACTCCTCTCCTGTAGGGGGAAGGTTACTGCATTTTCTTCACAAGTGGGAGGTCATCACATCAGACACCTGGGTTACCAGCATTGTGGGAAAAGGCTACACCCTTCCCTTTCGGGAGTTTCCGCCCCCATCCCGCCCCGCCCATCTTATTGTTCAGAAGAACACCTCCTGTTGTTAGAACAGGAGGTTCAAGTACTCCTTTCAAAGGGCGCGGTGGAGTTTGTTCCAGAGCAGGAAAAGGGTCAAGGTTGTTACTCAAGGTACTTCCTGATTCCCAAGAAGGATGGTCGGTTGAGACCAATCCTGGACCTGAGGATTTTGAATTGGTTCCTCAAACAGGAAAAGTTCAAGATGCTGACCCTAGCTCAGGTGCTTTCGGCGTTGAACAAGGGAGATTGGATGGTGTCTGTCGACTTGCAGGATGCTTACTTTCATATCCCGATACTCAAGTCGCACAGGAAGTATCTCCGGTTTGTGGTGGGGTCGCAGCACTATCAGTTTGCGGTCCTCCCGTTTGGTCTTACTTCAGCACCTCGAGGCTTCACGAAGGTGATGTCGGTGGTTGCGGCAGAGCTCAGAAGGAAGGGGATAGCAGTATTCCCTTACCTGGACGACTGGTTGATCAAAGCCAAGTCCCCAGAGCTTGTGTTGCATCATCTGCAGTCGACAACCCAGTTGTTGTTCGACCTGGGCTTTTCGGTGAACGTGCCCAAATCTCACCTAGAGCCCTCTCAACGCTTCCTGTTCATAGGGGCAGTACTGGATACAACATTGGATCGAGCCTTTCCTCCGCCTCAGCGGATTCAAGATATTCAGGAGTTGGTTCCAATGTTTCGAAGTGGAGCGGTCATTCCAGTCCTCAAGGTCCTTCGTCTACTCGGTCTGTTTGCCTCCTGCATACTGTTGGTCATGCATGCTCGCTGACACATGAGGGCTCTTCAGTGGTGCCTCCGAAGGCTGTGGTCTCAACACAGAGGAGATCTCGAAGGTTCTGTCAGGATCTCCAGAGATGCTGCCACGGATTTGAAGTGGTGGGTTGCGGACGACAATCTTTCCCAAGGAAGGCCGTTCACGCAGCCTCCACCAGTGACCACGGTCATAACGGATGCTTCTACTCTAGGGTGGGGAGCTCATCTGGGGGACCTGGAGATCAAAGGGCTTTGGTCTCCAGAGGAACAGATTTTTCATATCAATCTGTTAGAGTTACGGGCTGTACGTCTGGCTCTCAAGGCCTTCCTCCCATCCCTTTGCGGTCAGTCGGTTCAGGTCCTGACGGACAATACTACTGCGATGTGGTATATAAACAGGGAGGAGTGGGGTCGTACCTTCTCTGCAGAGAAGCTCTTCGGCTATGGTCCTGGGCAAAGCACCATCGGATTTGCTTGGTAGCAAATCATCTGGCCGGAGTCTTGAATGCACGTGCGGACAGTCTCAGTCGCCATTTCTCGGCCGACCACGAGTGGCGTCTCCATCCAGATCAAGTCCGTCTAATCTTCCAGTTGTGGGGGTTTCCTCGGATAGATCTGTTTGCCACCCGGGAGAACTCGCACTGTCCGTTATTCTGCAGCCTCCAGTATCCGGTGCAGGGAGCTTTGGGGGACACGTTTCAGAGAACCTGGTGCGACCAGTTGCTTTACGCGTTTCCCCCCATACCCTTGATTCCTCGAGTATTGAGGAAAATTCGCCAAGACCGGGCCCAGGTAATCTTAATAGCTCCGGATTGGCCAAAGAGAGTGTGGTATTTCGACCTTCTCCAACTCTCACTGTGCCCTCCGCTCCGTCTCCCTCTCAGGGCAGACCTCCTCTCGCAGTCGCAGGGGCAGGTTTTACACCCCAACCTCCAGAGTCTGCACCTTCATGCCTGGAGATTGAACGGGGCAACCTGAGTTCCTTCTCTCTCCCGCCTGATGTAGTGGATGTTACCTTAGCGGCCAGGCGACACTCCACTAAATCTATCTACGCTAATAGGTGGTCTAAATTTGTGGTATAGTGTGGAGAGAGACAGATTGATCCCTTACATGCTCATTTGTCAGATGTTTTATCTTTTGCTTTGTCTTTAGCACAGAGGGGTTGTGCAGGTGCTACTATTAAAGGTTACTTGTCTGCCTTGTCAGCCTTCATTTGTCTTCCAGACCAACCTTCGTTATTTAAATCTCCTATAGTACTTAGATTCTTGAAGGGCCTTATGAATAAATATCCTCCAAATCCTTTCGTTATGCCTCAATGGGATTTGTCCTTGGTCCTAACTTTCCTTATGGGGTCCCCTTTTGAACCTATGCATTCTTGCCCCTTAAGATTGTTAGTTCTTAAGACAGTCTTCCTGGTTGCTATAACATCTGCAAGGAGAGTGAGTGAGTTGCAGGCTTTGTCAGTGAAACCCCCTTATACAACTTTTTACGGGGATAAGGTGGTGTTGAGGACCAAGGCTGCTTTCCTTCCGAAGGTTGTTTCACCCTTCCATTTGGCCCAGTCAATTACTTTGTCCACGTTCTATCCTCCGCCTCATCCTTCAAAGGAAGAAGAGAGACTACATCGCTTGGACCCAAAGAGGGCGTTAAGCTTTTACATAGACAGAACGAAGGATTTCAGACTGGAGGATCAGCTTTTCATCGGATACGTGGGCGAGAGGAGAGGAAAGGCAGTCCACAAGAGAACACTCTCCAGGTGGGTTGTTCTTTGCATTAAAATGTGTTACTCTTTAGCAAAGAAGGATCCTCCTGATGGTATTAGAGCTCATTCCACCAGGGCTAAGTCGGCCACTTCGGCCTTGGCTAGAGGTGTTCCTGTAGTCGACATCTGCAAGGCCGCAACTTGGTCGTCCCTTCACACTTTTGCGAAGCATTACTGCTTGGACTCTGAGGTCAGAAGGGACGGCCATTTTGCACGGTCAGTGTTGCAGGATTTCTTGGTTTGACCATACAGGCACCCACCACCGAGCATGGTACTGCTTTGGGACTCTATTCATTAGGTGAGGAATCCACAGGTAGTTGTATCCATCAGAAGAACGAGTTACTTACCTTCGGTAACGACTTTTCTGGTGGATACATTAGCTACCAGTGGATTCCTCACGGTCCCACCCGCCTCCCCGTTGCCTTTTTGGTCTCACCAAGTAATTCTTGAGTGTGCTCCTCTTGGTCTTGAGGACTGCAATAGATTATGCATATATGGACATATGTATATGTTTATATGTGTATATATATATATATATATATATATATTTGCATATATATATATTTAGTGTATATATTTATTTATTTTTTAAAAAAAAAGAAAAAGAAAAAGAAATATATATATATTAAATTTATAGCCATCTTCTTGCAATGATGTGTGGTTTGCAATGTTATGAGATGTTGCTTTTGTCTTTCATCACATTAGATTATTGTTCTCAGGCACATAAAAACATGTTGGTACTGACGTCGGCACGTCGGCGAGGACTTCTTATTGCCTGTATGACGTCAGACGGTGTCGCGTGGGCAAATGTGACGTCCTCGTCGACGTGGAGAAGCTAGGAAGAAGATTTCCGTCGAATGCTGGCGCCATGGGAGTATTCATTAGGTGAGGAATCCACAGGTAGCTAATGTATCCACCAGAAAAGTCGTTACCGAAGGTAAGTAACTCGTTTGTTTGGTATCAAACTTCTCAGCACAATAAATGCACACTGATGCCAGTGTACATTTTATTGTAACCTACACCCCAGAGGGCACCTTAGAGGTGCCCCCTGAAACCTTAACCGACTATACGTGTAGGCTGACTAGTTTTAGCAGCCTGCCACACTAGAGACATGTTGCTGGCCACATGGGGAGAGTGCCTTTGTCACTCTGTGGCTAGTAACAAAGCCTGTACTGGGTTGAGGTGCTTCACACCTCCCCCTGCAGGAACTGTAACACCTGGCGGTGAGCCTCAAAGGCTCACCCCCTTTGTTACAGCACCACAGGGCACTCCAGCTAGTGGAGTTGCCCGCCCCCTCCGGCCACGGCCCCACTTTTGGCGGCAAGGCCGGAGGAGATAATGAGAAAAACAAGGAGGAGTCACTGGCCAGTCAGGACAGCCCCTAAGGTGTCTTGAGTTGAGGTGACTCTGACTTTTAGAAATCCTCCATCTTGCAGATGGAGGATTCACCCAATAGGGATAGGAATGTGCCCCCCTCCCCTTGGGAGGAGGCACAAAGAGGGTGTACCCACCCTCAGGGCTAGTAGCCATTGGCTACTAACCCCCCAGACCTGAACACTCCCTTAAATTTAGTATTTAAGGGCTCCCCAGAACCTAGGAACTCAGATTCCTGCATCCTAAGAAGAAGAGGACTGCTAAGCTGAAAAACCCTGCAGAGAAGACGGAGACACCAACTGCTTGGGCCCCAGCTCTACCGGCCTGCCTCCCCACTTCTAAAGACACTGCTCCAGCGACGCTTTCCCCAGGGACCAGCGACCTCTGAATCCTCAGAGTACTGCCCTACTCTAGAAGGACCAAGAACTCCAGAGGACAGCGGCTCTGTTCACCAAAGACGGCAACTTTGAAACAAAGCAGCAACTTTGAAACAACTTGCGTTTCCCGCCAGAAGCGTGAGACTTGCTACTCTGCACCCGACGCCCCCGGCTCGACTTGTGGAGAACAATCACTTCAGGGAGGACTCCCTGGCGACTGCGAGACAGTGAGTAGCCAGAGTTTCCCCCCCTGAGTCCCCACAGCGACGTCTGCAGAGGGAATCCTGAGGCTCCCCCTGACCGCGACTGCCTGCTCCTCAGATCCCGACGCCTGGTAAAGACTCTGCACCCGCAGCCCCCAGGACCTGAAGGATCCAAACTCCAGGGCAGGAGTGACCCCCAGGAGGCCCTCTCCCTTGCCCAGGTGGTGGCTACCCCGAGGGCCCCCCCTTGCCTGCCTGCATCGCTGAAGAGACCCCTTGGTCTCCCATTGATTCCAATTGAAAACCCGATGCGTGTTTGCACACTGCACCCGGCTGCCCCCGTGCCGCTGAGGGTGTACTTTCTGTGCTGACTTGTGTCCCCCCCGGTGCCCTACAAAACCCCCCTGGTCTGCCCTCCGAAGACGCGGGTACTTACCTGCTGGCAGACTGGAACCGGGGCACCCTGTTCTCCATTGAAGCCTATGCGCTTTGGGCACCACTTTGACCTCTGCACCTGACCGGCCCTGAGCTGCTGGTGTGGTAACTTTGGGGTTGCTCTGAACCCTCAACGGTGGGCTACCTTGGACCCAAACTTGAACCCCGTAGGTGGTTTACTTACCTGCAAAAACTAACAAACTCTTACTCCCCCTAGGAACTGTTGAAAATTGCACTAAGCGTCTAGTTTTAAAATAGCTATATGTGATTTATGTGAAAACTGTATATGCTATTTTGCTAATTCAAAGTTCCTAAAGTACCTACCTGCAATACCTTTCATTTAAAGTATTACATGTAAATCTTGAACCTGTGGTTCTTAAAATAAACTAAGAAAATATATTTTTCTATACAAAAACCTATTGGCCTGGAATTGTCTCTGAGTGTGTGTTCCTCATTTATTGCTTGTGTATGTACAACAAATGCTTAACACTACTCCTTTGATAAGCCTACTGCTCGACCACACTACCACAAAATAGAACATTAGAATTACCTCTTTTTGCCACTATCTTACCTCTAAGGGGAACCCTTGGACTCTTTGCATACTATTCCTTACTTTGAAATAGTGCATACAGAGCCAACTTCCTACACCCCCCATACGTACACAGTCAATGCGGATTGCATACCTTTGCGTCCATTGACGGGGGTTGTGTTTTCTCTTGGGTCCTGTGGCAGCAGCGACGGAGGGCCCTATCTAGATGTGTCCAGCCAGAAACTGAAGTTGAATCAGGAGAAAAGGTGAGTTTTCACCCACTTTCCCCCCAACCTGCCACATCAGAAGTGGAGGTTGGATTGTCACTTTTTGCTTGGCGGTATGGCACATCCAAATCTGTTCGGCGGTAAGTGTAGCTGGAGTCCCACCTTCAGCAACTCTTTCCTGTGGCGCAGCAGATGGAATTCTTTGGTGGAGTCGACGGGACTAGGGCGGGGTAAAGTCTATGGGACCGCCAACATGTGAATGTGGCGGGTGCACCATCATTTCAGCAGACGGGTTTTCAGTTGGCAAACCAACAGCGGGACCATTACTGCCAACATCTAAATCAGGCCCTTAGTCTTCCAACTCAGCCTAACCAGCAGTAGGAAAATGTAAAAATCAGAAGGGACAAATATACTATTCTAACAAACCTTGAGAGACAGTGCATACATTGGGAGTGGTGGTGGCAAGATTTGCTATTCTAATTCCTGTCTAAACACATTAGAGACAAGCACTAGCATAGCCAATAGGTCTTGGCAATTCGAGAGGAATTATGTAGGTTGGATTGGAATTGTTTGTTGTGGAATTGTGTGGCATGGAATTGTGTGGTGTTGAGTGAAGTTATGTATAGTGGAATTATGTGGAATGGTGTGTACTGGAATTATGTGGCTAGTAATTATATGGTATTGAATGTAGTGTAACTGTGTGGAGTGGGATTGTGTGTTCTGGAGTGTATTTATGTGGAGTTGTATTGTGTGTTGTGGAGTGGAATTATGTGGTGTTTTGTGGAATTTTGTAACATGATGTGGAATTCTGCAGTGCCCTCAACTCAGGTGCTATCACTGTCAAGAAAGGTGGCCCCTAACCTCCTGAAAGACTATCTTTGCTAAAGCCTAAGCGTACAATCTGCCTACTGTTCTAGTGTTCTGCTGAGGTATGTCATTTGTTTTATGGTTGTTTAAGAGAAAAACTGCGTGGAGGGTCTCTCTTCTAACAGTCTTGAAAATAATGCTTCAAAAATGGTGATCACAAGACTCTAAGGCCTAATATCTTTCATTTTAAAAGTACAAAAACGTTCAAATAAAACTCCTGACTTTTGAGATTTTGTTACATTAATATGCCTATCATGGAGTGTATGCAAAATGTAAACGCTTGTGCAGAACACTGAGCTGGGCTGCAGAGGTCATTCTGCCTTTTAACTAACATGTTCTGTATATCTCCCAGAAAGCTAATTTCTGAGGGCGGTTATAACCATAAGGTAAGTAACTCAGCCTTCTGCCGGGAGCTGGGCAGCAGCTGTGCGTGGAGGAGGGAGGGTCCAGTCTCTGGCTGGTGCACACAGACGCTTTGTCACAGGCATGTGATATGCAGCTTCCCACTTCCTTCTAGTGGAAAAGAACCATGTACATGTGTTAGGAATGGGATCTTTGGTTGGCAGTCAGGTTGCCCTCTGTCCAAACAAGGACCCTCACTCTAGTCAGGGTAAAGGAGCAACACACCCGGTTAACCCCAGGTCACCCCTTTGGTAGCTTGGTACAAGCAGAAAGGCTTAACCCAGAGGCATTGTATAAAGTATTTGTACCAACACATGCAGTAATAGAGTGAAAACACTACAAAATAGACATCACACTGGTTTAGAAAAATAGTAAATATTTATCTACACAAAACAAGACCAAAACGACAAACATCCAACATAAACAAGCAAAGTTATGAATTTTGCAACCTATCGGCTTAAACACAAAAATAGTGCCTGGAAGCACAAATGATTCGATTTGGTGTTATTACGGCATCGTGATGGAGTTGTTTCCCACAATGCGACACCTCTGGCGCCGGGTATGGAGTCGCACAGACCCCCAGGTACAGTACCTTGTGAAAATGTGGAAACAAGCTGGTGCACGGAGTCGGTGATCGTGGCGTCGCTGGATCGGCTTTAGTTCTGGTGCTGCTGAGCAACAGAGCAGAGGCGTTGGTGCAATGCATTGGGTCCTTGCTGTGGAGGTGAGGCGGCGGCGTTGTGAAGCGTTGGATCTGTGCACTTCCAGCGTCGTCGTTATCCAGCGGTCACAACGTGGTGCAGCAACTGCAAGGAGTCATGGACTTCAGTGAGGCTGCGGTGGCGTTGGGCCTGCCGAGTCATTGCACTCCAGCGAGGACCACGGCTTCAGTTCCAGGGGGCGTAACGGGATCCAGCAGCGGTGTCAGTCCGGAGTCGTCCAAACTCGGTTTCCCTCATTTTTGGTTTTTCACCAGCTTTTCCTTTCAAGGGCCTAGGGATTGGATTAGGCACCACTTGACAGGGTAGGAGTCTCCGCAGAGAGTCCAGGTACTGATAGGGGAAATCTTTGATGGCCCTGCAACTTTAGAACAGGAGGGCAAGCTAAGTCCAAGCCCTTGTAGATACCCCTCAAGCAGGAATATTCCACAAAGTCCAGTCTTTGTCTCCTTTCACGGGCAGAAACAGCAACTGCAGGATAGCCCAACAAAGCAAAGTCACAGGCAAGGGCAGCACTTCTCTTCAGGTCTTCTCCTGGCAGAGGTTCCTCTTGAATCCTTGAAGTAATCTGAAAATCTGGGGTTTTGGGTCCACTACTTATACCCCTTTCTGCCTTTGAAGTAGGGAAAGTTCAAAGGAAAGTCTATGTTGTTCACAAGATCCTGCCTTGCCTAGGCCTGGCCCAAGACACACACCAGGGGGTTGGAGACTGCATTGTGTAAGGGCAGGCACAGCCCTTTCAGGTGTAAGTGACCACTCCTCCCTCCTCTCTAGCCCATATGGCCCATTAGGGTATGCAGGCTACACCCAGCTCCCTCTGTGTCACTGTCTAGGGGAGATTCGCAAACAGCCTGTCAGTTTAACCCAGACAGTTAATATACAACCAGGCAGAGTTACAGAATGGTTTAATCAAGAAAATGCCCACTTTCTAAAAGTGGCATTTTCAAACAGACAATTTAAAAACCAACTTTACAAAAACATGTATTTTTGAATTGTGAGGTCAGAGAAACCAAACTCCAAATCTCTATCTGCTCCCAAACGTAAACTGCACTTACAAGATATTTAAAGGAAGCCCCCATGTTAACCTATGAGACGGATAGACCTTGCAACAGTGAAAAACGAATTTGGCAGTATGACCCACCTTTAACATACAGTGCACCCTGCCTATAGGGCTACCTAGGGCCTACCTTAGGGGTGCCTTACATGTATGAGAAGGGAAGGTTTGGGCCTGGCAAGTGGGTACGCTTGCCAGGTCAAATTGGCAGTGCAACACTGCACACAAGGACACTGCAGTGGCAGGTCTGAGACATGTTTACAGGGCTACTCGTGGGTAGCACAACCAGTGCTGAAAGGCCACTAGCAGCATTTGATTTACAGATCCTGGGCACCTCTAGGGCACTTCACTAGGGACTTATTAATAAATCAGATATGCCAATCATGGAAAAGCCAATTACACATACAATTTACGCAGGGAGCACCTGCACCTTAGCACTGGCCATCTGTGGTGAAGTGCCCAGAGTACCAAAAACAGAAAAAAACAGAGTCCAGCACCCAATCAAAACATAGGAAGCAGAGGCAAAAAAGACGGGGGAGACTACGCCTAGGATGCCAGGTCTAACAACATGCAAAAGGTGAAGGTTCTTAGAACTCAAAGCGCAAGAGTTTTTGTATGAGTTGATAATGATGTTTATATTGTGATGTTACAGTTAGGCTGCCAGGAGAAATACACGCCTACCAGTAACATCACAATATAATCATCATTAATTCTAGTCCCAGCAGTTTAGATTTGGCATTTTTTGTCGGGTTTGTTTTCCATTTTCGGTACATTGTCTTATAGTGGTGGAGTGCGAGGGGAGGGAGAGAGGAATTGAAAGTTGGGCGTCACCAATGGAAGCAAACAAGGCTTATTTGGAGAATCATCGACAGGCCTGTTTCTATTGAGGAATAACTAATGCTGGGGTGGTCTGTCACATGACAGTCTTTACACTCAGATAAGACCACTGCCACTGCCCCGGAGATCCCTTTAGGATCGGTACAAAGTCAGTCGCACGTCAGGCTTTATGCAGAGATTTTATACAAGTAAGTTATTCTGAGGGGTAGAGGGGCAGAGTTAGTCAGTCACAAGTAAGATGGAGACCAGGATGTGACTTTGTCCCAGCACCAACTGCCTTTCAGAGGCACCGCTTGACATATGGCATACTATGGAGACCAGCATGTGACTTTGTCCCAGCCCCACCTGCCTTTCAGAGGCACCGCTTGACATATGGCATACTATGCCCGTTTGCCAGTGAGAAATCTGGATCCCTCTATATAGGTCCACAGGCTGCCCAGTTGTGTTCATATTCAGTTGCTAGGCTGTAAACCAGGCTACCTCGGTCAGTGCTCTCAGGGATGGCTAAACAAAGCAAGAGGGATGACGTACTCGCCCTGGACAATTGAGGAGAAAGATTAGGCGAGCGAGGATGGAGCCAGCAAATAGGAAGCTTATGGTTGGGTTGAAGCCCACAATGTATGTACAGCATGTCTCTTCAAGACAGCGCATGCGTTGTCTAGCCAAGACCTAAAAAAGTTGAAATTGGGAGTATCATATTTAATATGCTGAATGCACTCCAACAAACGTTGCTTAAAATGCATACACTGGGTGTGGAAGTTCAGTATAAAAAAATTGGGAAAGTGCATACATGGGAGGGTAAGATTTACCACTCAAACTCTGGTGAAACATGTACTGTGAAAGTGAATATATCAGATCTTGAGGGTTGGATTTGAGGCTAAATTTCACTACACTCCAATAAAATAATTACGGATTACAACATATAAAAAATAATTAAAAGATATTACATTCTTGAAAAAAATATTATTTCAATTAATCTTAAATTCTATTAAAAAAAAAGTTCAAATAATTGTTAAAGCAGTGATACTCAAAGTACGGCCCGGGGGCCGCATGCGGCCCTCCTGACATTTACATGCGGCCCCCAGGTCAACAGCAGCACTATGCTGCTGTTTATCTGACTTGGCACCAGCACTAAACATTGCTAACTAAACGGGCAAGTATTTCATTGGAGGCTAATTCAAAAGGTAGTAACTAGGGTGTCCTGGAAATCAACTTTAGAAACACCTTCATTATTAAAGACATCCTGCAGCAAAAATATAAAAGTATGATCTGTTTGAAATTCAAAATTTCATTAACCTGCACAACCATTTCACCTTAGTACACACAATGATCTCACTGCATTGAGATGTATTTTTAGAGTGATAGTTTTAAAACATAAATTAAGAAACTTTCATCCCACTTTCCCCCACACCCTGAAAACAATGTGAACTGTGAACTAAGAGGCAAGCTAGCTGTTATGTGAACTCTTTGGGAGGGCTGGGTTTCTATCGTACATGAACATTATATTTTATTAAATCAGACACAGAAGGTATTTTGCAGCATACATCCTGAAGATGTATTTCAAGGTGCTTATATGTGATGATGAAGAAAAAGGAGGAAAAGTGAAGTCAAACATTTGCCTAGGATCACACAATTTGGTTAAGTGAAGAAGCCGGGATTTATACCCAAGTTTCTGGTTTCACAATGCGCAATACAGACACCAGATGTATATATGCTTCACTTACCCTACAACCACTTTATCACTAACCCCCCTCCACCACCAGCCCTCCGACCGCCGCCCTGCTGGCATCAATGCGGCCCTCGGTCACATTACAGACCAAACAGTGCGGCCCCTGGGAAAATGTTTGTGAGTACCCAGGTGTTAAAGGGAACATTTTTAAAAGTGAACAGTACCCTAAAAGTTACTCATAAAGCAAAAAAATGTAAAAATACTCTATGGCATTGAGTAATTATTTTATTGTTTTATTTATGTTTAATTTAACATATATAAATTGGTATCTAACTTCAAAATATTTTATTTAAAAAAAAAAACAACTGAGCCCACAATATACCACTCAAAAAATAAAAAACAATTTTAAATATCATAGAAAGGTGTGGAGTTAGGAAACTAGCAAAATGGTGTCTTCACTTTGAAGGCTTTGTGAGCCGGGCTAGGTTCCAGGCCCGTGGCGATGGGTGAAAATGGCCACAAGGCTGAAGGAGCACCACAATAGAGGCATAGACTGCCAGAGGGCCGAGGAAGCTGCCTCAGAGGGGTAGAGGAGCTCCTGTAGTGGCCCTGGGATATGGCTGGGGGAAATCTGGGCAATGCGAGGGCTGAAGCATGGTGTACAGGCAGACCGTATGAGACTCTTATTGAGAGGATGGACTCAGAGTTTCAGCAGTGCAGTAGAAGGAGCACTGACTCTTTAGGGCACACCTGGCTCCAGTTTAGCCTGGAACTGGGACAATAAAAGGCACCCAGACTAGACCCAAGGGTCTGGACAGGCGAGGCTAGAAACTGGCCTTGCATGAGTTGGCAGGCATCCTTGGCTGTACAGGGCCAAGATGCTTAGTGATGATGGTACATAAGGGTGAACCAAAAACAACAGGAAAGGGACAAAAAAGAGTTATGCTGCACTTTTTTTAAATCTAAAGAGCAGAGGCCAGAGTCATGCAGAAAAAGAGGACACCGGTACAGTGAACACTTTGACCAAAAGGCATAAAAATATGATAAGGATGGTGGACTTCATGCTAAAAAAAACATGGAGAAAGTAGAGAAATCCACCACAGCAGTGGAGGCCATACTGGAAGTGATGAAGGCCAGAAATTAAAAACCTGGAGAAAGCAATATCCTCACTGAATATCCTTCAGAAGAACCACGACTCACCACCACCCACAACATGCTCCCCGCAGGAGCTGGAACAAGATCACCACCGACCAGCTCTCCACATCACTGAGCCAGAACCCTCCCGCCAGCTCAGCGGACCCCAACCAAGCAGCCAACAACCTCACACAGTGGATCACCAACTGCGCTGACAACCTCGCACCTCTGAAAACCCATCCCATCAGGCCCAACAGCAAGAAAGCCTCCTGGTTCAACAACGACCTCAAGAACTCCAAGAAGAACTGCCGCACCCTCGAAAAAGCCTGGCGAAAAAACCCGACTACAGACAACATGACCGCCCTCAAGCACGCCTCCCGCAAACACCACCAGCTGATCCACACCACCAAGAAGACAGCATTCAAAGAACGACTAGACAACAACGCACACAACAGCAAGGAACTCTTCAGCATCGTCAAAGAGCTCTCCAACCCCAGCGCCGGAAACAACGACATCACCCCCTCACAAGACCTCTGCAACTCACTCGCCTCGTTCTTTCACCGCAAGATCGCCGACATACACAACAGCTTCGGCGCACAGACCACGCACCCAACCACCACACCGACGCCCCCCAACACCACCCTCCGCGCCTAGACCCCGGTCAGCACCGAAGACACCATCCATACGATGAACACCATCCATTCCGGATCACCAACCGACCCATGCCCCCACCACGTCTTCAACAAGGCCGACTCCGTCATCGCACCCCATCTCCGGGACATCATCAATTGCTCCTTCAACACCGCTACCTTCCCGGAGAGCTGGAAGCATGCCGAACTCAGCGCCCTCCTGAAGAAACCATCAGCAGACCCTACCGACCTCAAGAACTACCGCCCCATCTCGCTCCTCCCGTTTCCTGCCAAAGTCATCGAGAAGACCATCAACAGACAGTTAGCCGCCTTCCTCGAGACTAATGGATCCCTCGACCACTCGCAGTCCGGCTTCTGAGCCAACCACAGCACCGAGACCGCCCTCATCGCAGCCACTGACGACATACGAGCCCTGCTCGACAACGGGGAAACAGCGGCCCTCATCCTCCTGGACCTCTCCGCAGCGTTCGACACTGTCTGCCACCGCACCCTAGTGCAGCGCCTCAGCAACATCGGAATCCAAGAGAAGGCACTAGAGTGGATCATCTCGTTTCTCGCCGGAAGAACCCAGAGAGTCCGCCTCCCCCCGTTCAGATCCGAGGCCACCGAAGTCATCTGCGGCGTACCACAAGGATCATCACTCAGCCCCACCCTCTTCAACGTCTACATGAGCCCCCTCGCAGCCATTACACGCCATCACAACCTCAACATCATCTCCTATGCCGACGACACCCAGCTGATCCTCTCCCTCACCAACGACCCAGCCACCGCCAGAACCAACCTGCACGAAGGGATGAAAGACGTAGCCGAGTGGATGATGAACAGCCGCCTGAAACTGAACTCAGACAAGACGGAAGTCCTCATCCTTGGATCATCACCCTCTGCCTGGGACGACTCCTGGTGGCCCCCTGCCCTGGGCAGCGCACCCAAACCAACGGACCACGCACGCAACCTGGGCTTCATCCTGGACTCCTCCCTCTCGATGACCAGACAAGTCAACGCCGTCTCATCATCATGCTTCAACATCCTACGCATGCTCCGAAAGATCTTCCGATGGATCCCCACCGAAACCAGGAAGACGGTCACCCAGGCACTCGTCACCAGCCGACTGGACTACGGTAACACCCTCTACACCGGAACCACGGCCAAACTACAGAAAAGACTCCAACGCATCCAGAACGCCTCCGCACGCCTCATCCTTGACATCCCCCGACACAGCCACATCTCCGGACACCTGAGAGACTTGCACTGGCTCCCCGTCAGCAAGAGAATCACGTTCCGCCTCCTCACCCACGCACACAAGGCCCTCCACGACCTGGGCCTCAGGTACCTCAACAACCGCCTGACCTTCTACACTCCCACCCGCCAGCTACGATCGACCAGCCACGCCCTCGCTGCCGTGCCACGCATTAGAAAAGCCACCATGGGAGGAAGATCCTTCTCCTACCTGGCAGCCAAGACTTGGAACTCCCTCCCCATCCACCTCCGTCTGACCCAAGACCACCTCTCCTTCAGGAAGCAACTCAAGACCTGGCTGTTCGAGCAGTAGCGGTCCCCCCTCCCCCAGCGCCTTGAGACCCTCCGGGTGAGTAGCGCGCTATACAAATCGATTGATTGATTGATTGACTGGAATGCAGTGTGGGTGGTTATGAATCCAGAACAAATATAGAGGAACATGCAAATGACTGTGAGGGGTGCAGGGGAATGTGCATCCTACATAAGAAGATTGAGGTAATAGAGAATGACAGAAGGGCTGTTACTCTTGAGGACCCTTACTTCAAAAAACCTGATCCTGTAGAGAGCAGCCTTCCTTGGAGAACCTTTTAAAGAATCAGATACTCATATTTTCGTTCCCTGACCTTGTCAAGATAACTCTGCAGAAGAGGCTGAACCTGCAAGTTATCCCCGGAGGCCTGATGGGTGTGGGCCCAACAGTGATAGTGTGGAGTCCAGAGGAAGTAAAGGGTCTGGCAACAAAGCAAGACATCCATACTCGCACACACTGAAGCAATACAGTAATTCCTGGAGGGACTGAAGTCCACCACTGGACCATACTAGGGAGGTGTAGACTAAGACTTTAAGGACTGAGTGGAATTTGAATTTCTATCACTTGACACCCTCCTGTCGTCATTATTTAGACAAATAAGGCTTGGGCGCATAAACAGCTACTGAAGTACTTAAATGTTGTGTGAGAGACAGAAGGGATTGCGTCTCCTTTCCTGTAATTCCCCATACTTTCCTTCTTCTTACCTGGTGTTGCCTCTTTTCCTTCACACCCCTATTCCAATCTGTTCCTTTCACATTTTCTCTGTTTATTCAGGTTTTGGTGGCAATGTTTATAGCTGTTGAAATAAAGGAATGGAGGAGGCTGATTGCCAAAATCCTGAGTTTTTAAAATTCGGTTTATTGTTTTAAAGATCTGAATAAAAAGATTTAAACCTACATATTTTCAAAAGAAATGTGTTATATTTAAATGTTAAACATACAAATAATTAAATGTCAATGTAAAAATAACGATAATTAACACCACATATTAATAAATCTTAAATTTAAATATTTTCTGTAAAAGGCCACCCACCAATGAATTCAAGTTTTGAGATGTAATTTATACAATGACAAAACATTTAAACAAATACATTACATGTATAATCCTTTGGAAAATTAACATATAAATCAATGAATATTGATGTACATTCAGACACACTACAGACCTAATTCTGCAATAAACACCCTCAACCTGAAATGAATATTTGATGCACATTAAAAAAAAATATTATACAAATAATCACATAGCAATAAAAATATAAATTTAATAAGAAATCAATTAATTACTATTAAGATATAATTAAAAAAAACACACATCACCCACCCAACCCCAAATAAATCCAAGAGCCCTAAAAAATACATAAAAGAATGATATTTTTATTTAAAAAATATATAACCTTAATCATAACATATATAATAAAATTAAATCAATACAATACAAACTATAACAAGAAACATCAGATCAAAAATAAAACCTCTAGCAAAAAATATAAAATCAAAAATATTGGATTTATCTAAAAGTAAAGCCTGGATATTTTGTAAAACACTTACAAACTACATATTTAAATACAATATTTTGGTCCTCGATATTTTTGTAGTTACAGTATTTTGACCACAATAATATGGTCAGACAATATTTTTGAATAAAGAGTTATGTAAACACTGACTCACCACTAGAAGCATATGTGAGGTGAGCTTGTCCTCCTTTGAGTGAAAATCATAGCACCTTAAAGGGCACAAACCGTGAGCGTTGGAGGGATTTGATGTCTGATAAGCATGCAAATTGCTGTTAGTTGGTTATATCACCTGTGCAAAGTATTGTACTCCTTTGATGGTATTAGAGAGGGGTCTAGATACCTAAAGAAAAGTTGCATCATGTTTGGAGAGTGGTTCTTATTTACTGTTTATCTTCATCAAGTGATCATGAAAAAATCCTTATTGTATGCCTTACACATGATTCTTTAGCTCACCTCATTTCTACAGCATTAAGACACATCAGTAAGACACAGCCTAAAGATGACTAATTGGAGAAAACGCTCAAAACAGATACTCAGGCCAATGTTTGATTCAGGAAGGCATAGCAGTATCATTGATTATGCCTCTTTGAACCAGTAAAACTGAAACCTAATAGAGAATATGCTTTGCTTGTAGACACTAGGATAGAGAGTGATCTTCATCCTTTAAGTCTAAGACTCACATTCAAGATAAATTCCCATGTACAGTGAACAATCTAGAAAACGAGTCAAGTTTTGGTATCTAATACCAGACACCATGGGACCCATAAGCGGAATTATTAAGACTGTAAAAGATGGAGGAAGTCCTGCTAGATAACATTAAGAAAAATGGCAGAGATAATGCTACATTAACCCTTAGAACCTACAGGAGTTTGCAGAAGATCTATAGGAACGAATGAGTAAAAGTGCAGAGGTATGAGCTATTGGAAGCTGCCAACAGGAAAGATGCCTTCACAGTTTAGCATATTATAGTTCATGGGGAGAAAGAGGTATCATTCCTTCCTGAAATAGCAAGATGAATAGTTTGATCATTTTACAACCTTTATTCACCAATGTTTTCACTACATAAAGGGGTAACACCAGGCTACGAATGGGGAGTGTGCAACAAAAGCGATGACCACCAGGCCTAGACAGGATGTGTGCAGACTTGTTTAGTCAGAATTGTCGAACTGTGCCTCTTATTCAAACAAATGGTCATTGTAGTTATTTAAAGTGATGTGGTTCCATTAACTTCGGTTGATACAGGAATTGTCCTAATTTATAGGAATGAATGTTGGGATGATTCCACTAGCTACAGCTCGATCAGCCTTATGGACAACTTTCAAAACATTTTTGGCCATATGTTTTAAATGGCATTGAGGAATGGGTGATCACTGATGACATACTTTCACATTGCCAAGCAGGGTTCTGGAAAGGAATAAACACCATTGACTAGGCATTTATGTTCCAGCCTCCGACTGAAATGTATGTGGAACTCAAAAACAATCCTCATATGTAGGTTTTGTGGAGCTACAATCAGCTTTTGATAGCATTCCTCTGGAATAATTATGGGTTGCCCTGGACAAACTTTGGATGGCACCTGATTTACTTGAAAACACTAAAACGGCTCCACGATGAAAACTATGCTAGAATGTGTTGGAGAGAAGATGGTAAACTAATAGGAGTCAGGAAAGGGTATGTGCCGGCCTGTTTTTCATTTTCATAATGTAGTGAAGTGGAGCTTAACCTTTTGATTTCTGTGGGCCCCACTTAATCATTAGTGGAATCCGAGGACACCCACTGAGTCATTATTGGAACCTGGAGATCCTACCCTAAGTAATTTTGATGATTTGAACTGCAAAAAAATACATAAAATACAGAAACCAAAATTTATCAAAAAAATACACACATTTTAAAGATTTTATTTAATCCACAAAGAAATATAAAAATCTAAACTTTCATTTTATTTGGAAGGCTCAAGCTTTTCTAAAGTTAAATCAGGTCACCCGTTGTTCGTACTGTATTCTGTTGAACTGCTCCTATGAATCAATCTGAGAAAACCAACTTAATTTTAGCTTCCAATTTCAAATTCCAAAACACATACAGAACGTTTTAAAATGTTCATTTTTACATTTTGCTTATTTATTTATACACATTTTATTAATCTGCTAATATTATTTAATTTTGTAAAAGGTTGTGGGCTCAAGGAGAACGTGTTGCGGGCCCCCAGGGGTCAGAGCACAGGTTAAGAGGCAGTGATATAGTGGCTTGGCTTAATTGTTTAGATGCTCCCTCATTAAGAGAATGTAAGGTGTCAACACTGTCATTAGAAGATGACACCTTACTTCCCATACCCCAATGGAAATTCATACCCAGTTAAACAGTTTTCAGAGTTACTCTGAAATGAATGTGCTTCTTAATAATTAATTGAAAACATAGTTGATGACATTTAATGCATATGAGCCATTCTGTACTAACTTAACTTTGAATAATATTCATCTTGAAAGTGTCAAAGATTTTATTTATCTGACTATTAAATTCAGCCACAACAGTAAGCGGGATAGCCAAATTGAAATGGGCATTGCAATTCTCACATAGCGGGCTTAGGCACAAAATGGGAGAGGAAGGTACTGTCACCTGAGGTGTCTCTTTACAAGGCCTGGGCAGGTTTGACATGCAGCGTGGATGCATACATGCCAACAGACCTGATTCAGGCAGGAGACTCCTGATTTTTTAAGCCAAAATTGACTTTATTTCAGCTGTCTAGTGCTTAAGATTCCCACTGCTTTCATGTAAGTCAATAGGGAAAACAATGTCCCCCAATTTGCTCTCAAAATCTCCCTCTTTGCAGCTTGAAAATATTTTGAAGTGTCTAAGTATGGGATCTAGTGATATGTTAATAATTGTATTTCCATGGGAAGAGACCAAGCTGGCTCTGCCAGTGGAAACCAGGAAAGCAGGGTAGTTTCAGGAAGGAAAATGTTCAAATGTCTCTGACAAGCAGGGGGAAATCTCTCTAGTCTTTCGCTTTGCTGCACAGATCCCAACTTTAGGGGGGGGGGGTGTTGTTGCTGAAGTGCAAAGAAAATGCTTAGTGGCCTCCGTCAACATGGTATCCCTGGTTCACATTCAACAGTGAGGGAGGAGATGAAGCATAATGGCCAGAGCTGCTCACTTTAAACCTGAGGAACAAGGCTCCAGTCGCGGAACTGGAGCACCCTCCCATGATTTGGGCTGATCACTTAATCTTCCCCATGCCTGCAAAAACAAAAAGAATCTGAACTTTAGTAATGTAATCTGGTGCTCATGTAAAGAGCTCTTAATGGCCTTAGGCCAAGTTCACACTACAAAGACAAATAAACAGTAATAAAATGGTAAATACCACACAAGCAAATGTACTTTTATTACATAGATCCACGACAGGCAGGTGGGGATGAGTAATTATGGCATGTTATCCTGGACTACGAGCCCCGAGGAAAGAGGCTGCTGTGACCGGGTGGGCTGGCAGACCGCCCGCTAAAGTGTAAATTAACCCTTACTCTGATTTACACTTCGATTAAAATCGGATAGATGTAATTGTAAGCATTAATTTAAACTAAACATTAACATCATAAATGGAAGCATGGTTGTCTTTGGCACTGAATGGGCAATCCAGCTTGAGGCGCAATGGGAGTGGTAGGTGGAGCTGAGGCGATGCTCTGATGGGGAACAGAGAAGAACCTGTACAGGAGTTTAAGGAATAGAAAGGGAGGGCAGCTCAAAGGAAAGTGAGGTGAACTACGAGACGTTTAAATATGGTTAAGAAGCGGGTTATGTGGGGGGCGTTTAAGGGTAGGTTGGTGGTTATATTGTACTTGTAAGGACTTATTACAATAAACTGTTAGGCTTTGCCGGGGACAGTTATTTTTTAGCGCGGAGGGGTCTCATTAAAGCACCATTTTTCAGATTATATCGGTGTCTATTGTGGTGGCGCCGTGTCACCCAAGAGACGCGTTGGCCCTGCAGGCGTCTGCCTGGGCCCTCAGCATGTTTCCATGACAGTCTAGTCAGGGTAGTTTTCATCTCCCTTCGCTATTGCCTATCCCGTATTGTTGTTTAGTTCATCAAAACCCCATTGAGGACGTGGCATTGGTAGCGTGGCTGCAGTTAATAGCCAGCGGCTCTGGTTCCCAGAGGTTCCTGTGTAGCGAAGGGTCAGGAAGCAGAGGTCATCTCCGGAAGAAGCCAGGCGCGGGTTCCTGTTGGAGCCATGGTCACGTGGCGCTGCGTAGACTATATTACTTCATTCGACCTTCACACGGTGTTGCACACAGTCTTTCAGACGCGAAAGGCATCAATCACTTGATCTCTACAGTTTGGCATCTGCATTTTCCCCAAATATGTGCGTACACATCCTCCCTGCTAAACCTCAGGGAGCCTAAATGAGGATTATGGGTCAAATGGATGAATCCACCTTTCATTAAGCCCTGCCTTGATTATTAATACATCAGGCGAAGGCCGCGTGCTGAAGATTGAATGGCTGCACTATTCGCAGCTTCTGTCTCAGAACATTGTTATAACGCCCCAGTTCTTAGAAGAATGAAAGCTCGTGCACGCATCTACTAACATCCATCCATTTACTCGCCTCTTCCCTCTGACCTGTACTCCTATCATTTGAGGGCTATTTCAATCTGGACCAAGATCTGACTGGTGCTGTTCCCGCCGCGAGAGTAATATGGGCGCTCGCGGCTCGTGTATTCTGACGGCCCCACCACTCAGATGCTTCATAATTGCGTCAGTGCTTTTAGGTATAAGTGAGCTGACCAGTTTAAGTGACAGTTCAGGGCTTCTCACTGCCTCAGGCCCATATTTATACTTTTTTAGTGCCGCGTTTGCGCCATTTATTGACACAAAAGCGGCGCAAATGTACAAAATATAATTGCATTTTGTAAGTTTGCGATGCTTTTGCGTCAAAAAAATGACGCAAATGTGGCGCTAAATGAGTATAAATATGGGCCTGAATTTAGCAAGAAAGTGCCTTCATTTTGTTTTATGTGTCTCAAACACAGCACTTACTTTTGTTTTAAAAAATGCAGGGGCCCCAAAAGTTGTTTTTTTACGAGCCTGTAGGCTATGCCGTGTTATGCCGGGTCTTATTACGGGGGTCTTATTACAATTAGGCAGGTTTGGGCCCAGCATTGGCAAGGTTGTCTGTCACTTGTGCTAGTCAACAGATCCTTCCACAACTTAGTCAGACATTAATGAGAAGGCAAAAAAGGATACGAAGGTGTGAAGTAGTAAATTGCAACACAATATTGCTTGTAGTGATGCAAGTCAATAGCACTAACTTGTTAATGACCTTCACAACCGCACTTTTTATATATCAATTTTATTTTTGTCATTCTGTTTTTCTTGCCAAGAAAGTGAGTAGTTATGTGTTGCTCGAAAAGTAAAATTGGCTATAGTCAGAACTCAGTACGACATGCCCAAGCCAGTGTTCTACTGAGGATTATATCTGAAAATGTAAGGGGATTCCATTTGCATTCAGGAACACTATATGGCCAGGGTACCGTAGTTGAGGGCACAGAAGGTTTTACACCATCCACCCCTTTGAGTGAATCGATAATCAGGTTACCTGATATGAGATCCCACAAAGCCCAGTATGTGAAAGCAGCAGGTGCTGCTCATGCAGATTGTTGAAAACAGTCCATACAAAGCCTTTACCCTTGTTCTGGAAACACAGTAGGTCTTATTAATCTAGAGAAATCTAGAAATCTATGTGTTGAGCTCTCCACATATGTAGATTTCCATCTATGCCTAGTGACAAGTACATTTACAATCTCCAGTGGGAATAATGAAGAAAAACAAGGACATTGTACATAAGGATAACTCAAACAGAAGTTCAGAAGTCCCAAAGCAAAGTTCAAACTTAAAGGAAAAGATAAAATTCAACATAAAATTAAGGACACTTCCTGAACACAGATGCTGTTTCAAAACTGCTGTTCTGCTTTGAGGGCGATAATTCCTTGCCATCCTTCAAGTCATATAAAAGGACCACTTTTAGCTGTTCCTCGAGCACAAATATTTTGGGTTGTAGGGCAGGACTGGCCAGCCCTGAGATGGAGCATACACTGTGGTTGGTTTAGAGGCAGAGGAAGAAGAAGCATTGGGAGACACACACATTGCAGGCTGAGAGGGATGGTTATCGAAATAAGACAAAGGGGCTGTCTTTCTGGAACACAGAAGGTACCATAGCTCCCAATACTGGTCAGCATGCACCTCTTGGTGGGCCTTCACAGCCACCACCATTAACCAAAAGCCACTAGAGAGCACCACCTGATGAGTAACTACATACCTCATGGCATTCTGGAAAGCAGCCATGGTGGCTTTCTGATTGGGTAGTGGTAAGGTTAGCACATAAAAGCTCAAGGGTGCCTGGGGGGAATGATGCCCTCAGCTACTGATCTTCAGGGCAGGCCCTTGTTGGAGAAGTGAAGGTGACAGGGATGCAGCTGCATGTCCCAGTGTTGTGGAGACCTCTTGACTGCAGAGGGGGCAAGTTTCAGGCCCCGATGTTGTGAGAGCCTGTTTGAGGAACATGGAGGAAGAGAAGGCCCACCTCAGCCTCCTTCAAGCATGTGCTGTCCAGCTCTTCCATTCTCTCAGTGGTCTGTTCAGTCTATGCCTGATTCTCCTTGTTTGCAGTGTTGTCACTCTCCCAGCAGATGCACTTTCCCTGCTGGTGTCTTCGCCTTCCTCCTCTGTAGTGGTGGTATCCTCTTGTGTCTCTCTATAGGTCGAGGCTCTTGTTCTCCTATTCCCCGTCCCATTTTTCTCTGCTTCCGACTTGGGGCTCCCTGAAAAAGAAAGTTGGCAAAAAAAAAGAAAACAAAATTAATTAATGCATATGTCCACTACTTCATTTACATGAAAATATTTCTCACCATTACAGTCATCAAGCTGCCAAGACTGACATTGTTACTTATCCCAACTTCCAACTCATGCAAAGTTAATATTCCCACATGCCACTTTTAACAGTGGGTGGCTATGATCAACTAAGTACATCTGAAACATGTTACTCCCCCCTCAAACACATTTCTTTGTCAAATATCTACATGCAGTAACATAACCTTACCCAATGAGATGCCTTGACTTACCCAGGCAATGTCCCCTTCACATTCCCTCTTAACAGTAGACAGGAATGTAGGCATGATGCTGACGTCAACTGGTGATAATTGATGGGTATGGCATGCATGGCTCTTATATGGTCATGTGATGGTCGATGCTTTTATGTGTGCAGTGTACATACATGGCTTGACAATTACTATTTTGTGTGTGCTACTGTGTCAGAATTGCTGAGATGTGCTGTTCACATTGTTCATTATCTGTATCTAACACAATAAAATTAGAAGAGTCTCATGGAATTCTCAATGTAAAGTCACTCAATGTGAAATTTAGACCATATAATCATGGAATCCAAGTTACGGTGTGCCAAAGTATGTCACAATGTATTTCTTATATTTATTGTACAAAAAAATGAAAAATGCAGACAATACCGTGTCAACATGCTCTCAATTACACATTTTAGAAGGTATCATGTAAGACAGATAATAAGGACATAGACACATCAAACAGGAGACATGATGCTACAAAATTTGAAATCCACAAATGAAAGGATACTTTTTCAACATGGTAAGGCTTAGCGTTGTGTTGTTGCTCATGAATCTCCTACATAGGGTCAGCCTAGTTGTTTCACAGACCTCCTGTATAGCGAAAAACACCAGGGAAACTGCAAATGGGATTAAGAGGCTAGCCCAACATATGCCCAGTGCTGGAGTTCCCTCAGAGTTTTCAGTAACCCTGTTTCCTATCACCACCAGTTCCTCCTCGGAGAAGTTGAGGTCATTCTCTCCTAAGCCATTTTGGGGTTTGTTAGATAAAAAAAAGCACCAATATAGGGGAGATTTTTAGTTGTCTGAGGATGGTTCAGGAATGACCCCATTTTCTGTTCCTGTATACTACTTCCTGGTTTGCATGGTTGGCAGAAAATTCCTCTTCTGCCATGTAGTTTTCCACCTCCGATGTAGGTCTCTCTGCCTATGTAGGGGACATATCCACCACATAAGCCTACTTGCTATGGAAACGAGAGCGAATGAAGGAGACCACATGGCGGGGGTTTGTGACTGGTATCCTAGTGGTACCACACAACATTGTCCACTGCTATTACTTTTTTAATATGCAAGGATAAAATGTTTACGTTGTGTGTGTCCTCCTGCATGTGTTAGTGTATTTCTGCACACACTACATGCAGTGTGCCCTGGTTTGACTGGAGACTACCAATGTGAGTGAATGATGTATGCAGATCTAGAATTGAATGTGCTGATGAACAAGTAGGTGACTTGTTTATGGACACATATTACATTTATAATCACAGATTTGTTTGTGGCATTATGTTGGTTCAACAGAGGTGTTTAAGCATGGTATGCGTGGACATGACATAGTCTACCATTCATCATTCACTCAGCACTGTCCAACCACTATGATGCAGCAACCGAGCTAGCAGCTCAGGTGAAGTATGAGTGCGCTTGCAGACTCTGACCTCTGGTCTGTAGTCCATTCTGTGAACCTGAAGGTTGCAGTTTGGGGAAAGAGCTACATGTAAGCCTCTTTGCATGGCAATGTTGTGCAACGTGCAACAAGATCCAAATTGTTTCAAGGCAGCACTGGCGCATCCCAACTAGGTTCAAGACTTAAGAATGCTGCAAGTGTGTTCAATGATGTTTCACGTTTGTATGTGTGCTCTGCTGTACTTTTCTTGAGAATAGTTGGTTGGACGTCAATAAGAAATGAGAAGATGGGGAGAGAGGGCATAAAGGCATCACCTGCAAAAGACGTGATATTTATTATAATGTGGTTACCCTGATGATGCATATATTCTCTATGTGAATGCAATGAATATTAGTCTCCTGGGTATGTTGTAAGGGCGTGAAGTTAAATTTGACTAACTTTGTGAATCCATTCCCCAAGTATACTTGCAAACCTAGTGTGAGTTAGTTGATCTTAACTAGTCACCACATATGAAACAGATCCCCAGCAACCAGCTAATATACAAAAGTCACCTGACTGCAAACGCAGTTGTTCTTCGTGTAGGCACAGGCATGGTGAAAAAAAAGTTTTGGCCATAACTTGCTTTCTTATGTGGGCAGGCAGTGTGTGATTGGTTGATGTTGTACAGAGTTTCACTTGCTGATGGATGTGATGAAGGCTGTCAAATCTACTACCTCCTTGCATTAGCTGGTGTGCTGAATGTAAAGGAAAGGCACTGCAATTATCAGCGAAGGAGCCCCTGGCATTGTAAACAGTTTGCATGTAGATGGAGTCTAAGACGCCTCTCATCTTCCTGCTGCAGCCTCAGACCACATTGTTTTGTGTCGCGCCATGCCTCTTTGAGTCACAACTATGCTTATTGCTTGTTGCTCACTTGCTGGACTCATTGGGATCTCTTTGTGCTCCATTCTTTTGTTTCTTCCTGCATCCAGATGAGTTCTTGAATACCTGTTGCTTATCTTGTTGACTGGTATGGTGGAAGGTTTTTTTCCTGGTCTCCAGATTTTTTCCTTCTACCAATCAGTTATTTTCTGCTGCATTGTGGAGCCTGAGATTGCTACTTGATATAGCAGGCCTTTTCTCTGTCATTGCTAAAAAGACCAGCCCTTGATATGAAATGCCAGCGGTCTGTTGCAAATAGTGTTTTGTTTGGCAAGGTGGTGGAAGTGCCACATGGTTGCAATAAGTGCCACTGATTCATTTTTTTCTATCTTTCGGAAACAATTAAAAAATTTAAGAAAGTTTGATTGTAATTTTCTTTCAAGATTATATCAATATTATTTTGATCCATTGTCGTGGGGCCCCTAAATGAAGTGGGGCCCCTAGACCGGTGCCTACTTTGCTTATTTGGTAATCCGGCACTACTGCCTGTGCCCACATAAGGAGGGAAGTAATCCATGTGGATATGGATGGAGGGTCAGTAGATTTCCATCTTTTCGTTATTACCTGTTTTGCCATTATGAAGCCCAAATCCAGAAAGTGGTTAGTAGCCTTGTTTTTTTGTGTCTGTGGTACACACACAGTAGGTATATCTCCCATTTGTTCAGTCCCTGATGGTCAAGTGCTGCATGACCCCTTGCCAGTAGTGAATTCCCATGCTTTTCTTTCAACACTAAGGCCCTCATTAAGGCTTCGGCTGTCTTATTTAGAGACCACCGAAGCCGCTGCAGCCAATATATCGCCAGTGCTGGCAGTATGCTGACCGCCCTATTAGAAGTTTTCTGCTGGGCCAGCGGGTAAAAAAAGTGTTTCCGCCGCTGGCCCATGCCATGCCAGTGTGAATGCCCTCCAGGAACTCACCACAACATTGACGGTGGCTCATAATCGAACCAGCAGCAATGTTGTGGTGCATGGGGTGCGACAGCATCCATTGCGCATTTCACTGCCTGTATTTCGAGCAGTGAAAAGCGTGACGGGCTGTCCATGGGGTCCCCTGAACTGCCCATGGCAAGTGCATGGGCAGTGCAGGGGCCCCCATGGGGACCCAAAAGACCCCTTTCCGCAGACCGTTGCATAGCGGTGAGACCGCCATGCAAAGGCTGGTGGAAAGGAGACTCGTAATCCCCAGGGCAGCACTGCTGCCCTGGCCAACTGCAGCCACCGAGACGCCGGGCAGTCAACAGACGGCAACCTGGCGATGCTGGTGGTCGGACAGTGGCCCATCTGCCATGGTCATAATAGGGCAGTCGGACTGCCCTGTCTGCGGCGGTCCGATTGCCATCGCAAGTGTGGCAGTCTTGAGACCGCCACACTCGTAATGAGGGCCTAAATCATGTATCACAAAGATATTTTTGTCATAATAATATTGAGAAATGAAATGATCCCCTATAGCTTCATCAGGGAAAAGGCGCTTTGGATTGCAGAGGAACTGAACAGTTTTCTGTGTAACTGCACTAAGGCTATCATTCGCTAACAGGACACAGCCAGGGAGACACAGTCTAGGCTTGTCCTGCTGGAAGGATTTATACTGCAAAACATAATCTATATTCAGATACAAAACAACAAACATCTAAATACTGAACCCTCGTTGAATGGTAAACTTTGGTTCTAATGTGTTTATGAGGTAGGACTACGATTGGGATTTTCACAATGCAACAAATTGCCTGCTTTCATAATTTGTTTTAAGTCTGTTTATACGTAATCACTACGGTTACTTTTAAATCTGCAATATTATTTCTATATTTACTGCACATTAAATTTGGTTTCAAATAAAGCCTTTAAAAATAACAATGTATATTGCGTGTGCCTGCTAAATTTGGGGGAAAGGGTGCAAATACCTCACAAAAAAATAAATTTCCTCTGTATTCTCTGACAGGTGTGTTTATGTGCTTAACAGTCATTATTTCCATTTGAGTTTGAGATTTGTGAGTCATAGCTTGTCAGATTTCCATACACAAGCTGGTCAGTTGGCCTGCTTGTATAACCTGAAAGTTGAGGGAAATATACTGGATTTTGATTAAGCATAACCCTATAACTCTCCCTATTTCGTGGATGAGACACCAAATGAATGTACTTAAAAAAAATGCTCTCTTTTGAGAGAGTAGCTACTGCACTGCTATAAAACAAATGGGGAGAAAAGGAGGCTAAAGCATACCTCGTGTCTGCCTCAGGCAAACTATCCCAAACACATCTTGACACAGCAATTGAATAATATGGTAATATGGCCCTCATTATGACCCTGGTGGTTGGTGATAATGTGGCGGTAATACCGGCAACAGGCCGGCGGTAATAAATATGAAATTATGACCATGGCAGAAACCGCTCAGACAGACAGCCTCTTTAACACACCAACCGCCAGGGCACAATCAACAGGCACCATGGCGGTAACTGCGTACAGCCAGGCGGAAGACAATGTTCCATCCACTGAATTATGAGACACCAATCTGCCACCTTTTCCGGGGAGGTACCAACGACATAAAAAGCCAGGCGGAAACAGATTTCAGAAGTCAAAGGACTCACCTGTGGAGACTCAGGGAAGAACCACGCCGCCATGGAGCCCGAGTTGCATGTGTTCCCCATGATTTCTACCTTCTGCTCCATTACGAACACCAACGCCAGCAAAGACGACCACGGTGAGTACTGCCGCCTAGCACACAGGGGATGGTGGAGGAAAAAGAGAGTGACACACACACACAACACCCCCACCCCCAACACCATACACATAACCAGATGCAGTAACATTACATATACACCCGTAACCCCCAGGAATCATGCAAGGACAAAAGGAATTGATTAAAGTGAGTGTAATAAGATAAAATACTATAAATACATGCATCAAAATCAACAAGTATATACATATTTACAAATGTAGGGACACTGCCCAGTCCTCAATGTCCGTGGGCCACAGGGCCACATCACATAGTCCAAGGCCCCACCTTACTCCTGCAACAACACAGAGTGAACACTGCAGGTGCATCAGGTTGAAAATAGACAGGCACCTCATGGGGATGGGGAATGGGGAGGCACCTCAGCCGGAAGATGGTACAACGCCACTGGTCCTGGAGGGGCCAACATGCCCTGTGCTTGGTCCTGAGGAGTGCAAGGCCACAGTCTCTCAAGTGGGTGATTTGCCCACTGCCTGGTCCTGGGGAGTGCAAGGCCAAAGTCTTTCAAGTGGGTGATTTGCCCACTGCTTGGTCCTGGGGAGTGCAAGGCCACAGTCTCTCAATTGGGTGACTTCTTCGATTGGTTCTGGAGCGGGCATTGTGCCCAGTGTGCTTCATCCTGTGGAGGATGGGGTGAGTGGATGGCTTCTTCCACTGGTTCTGGAGTGGGCATTGCGCCCAGTGAGCTTCATCCTGTGGAGGATGGGGTGAATGGATGGCTTCTTCCACTGGTCCTGGAGGGGGCATTGTGCTCAGTGAGCTACTTCCTGTGGAGGATGGGGTGAGTGGATGGCTTCTCCACTGGTTCTGGAGGGGGCATTGTGCCCAGTGAGCTACTTCCTGTGGAGGATGGGGTGAGTGGATGGCTCATTCCACTGGTTCTGGAGGGGGCATTGTGCCCAGTGGGCTACTTCCTGTGGTGGATGAGGTGAGTTGATGGCTTCTCCATTGGTTCTGGAGGGGGCATTGTGTCCAGTGAGCTTCATCCTGTGGAGGATGGGGTGAGTGGATGGCTTCTTCCACTGGTTCTGGAGGGGGCATTGTGCCCTGTAATGCAGATTTTGGGTAGTACAAGGTCACAGTCTCACACCTGGGTGACAGGCCCACAGGACTTGCTGGGGCCAGGCCGCACAACAGCCCATGGAGGCAGAACTACACACTGTCCGCCGGCGGTGATGGCTGCTCAGTGGTGGTAGTGGTGGTGCTGCTGGTGGAGCTGGCAGTGGTGGGTGGAGGCTCCAGCCCTTCCCCTGCAGCCTCGGATGGCTGCCCACTGGGGCTGCTGCTGCTGGTGGCGGTGCTGGCAGTGGTGGGGGGAGGCTCCAGCTCATCCCCTGCAGCCTCGGACGGCTACCACTGGGGCTGCTGGTGGCGGTGCTGACAGTGGTGGCTGCCCACTGGGGCTGCTGCTGCTGGCAGTGGTGCTGGTGGCGGTGCTGGCAGTGGTGGGGGGAGGCTCCAGCCCTTCCCCTGCAGCCTTGGACAGCTGCCCACTGGGGCTGCTGCTGCTGGCAGTGTTGCTGGTGGCTGTGCAGGTGGCGGTGCTGGCAGTGGTGGGGGGAGGCTCCAGCTCTTCCCCTGCAGCCTCCGACGGCTGCCCACTGGTGCTGCTGCTGCTGGCAGTGGTGCTGGTGGTGGTGCTGGCAGTGGTGGGGGAGGCTCCAGCCCTTCCCTTGGAGCCTCGGACGGCTGAACCACCATTGTTGGTGGTGGGGGCTCCGACTGAGTCCCCGCACCAGGCCCTTGCTGGTGCAGGCAACTTGCCCTTTCTTTCAGCAGACAGGGATTGCTCCTTGCCCTTCCGTTTAGCAGCTGGGGGTGCCTCCTTGCCTTTCCGTTTAGCAGCTGGGGGTGCCTACTTGCCCTTCCTTTCAGCAGCTGGGGGTGCCTCCTTGCCCATCATTTCAGCAGCTGACGGTGCCTCCTTGCCCTTCCTTGCAGCACTTGGTGCAGGCACCCTTTCAGTGTGGCTGCCTGATGCCCGGGATCCTCTCCCACCTGGAGTAGCTGTGGACACTACTGTGCCCATGGACTGGGTGGCTGAGGTGCTTGCCTGGGTTTTGACTGCCCTGTCCTGACGTGAGGGACGGGGTGGGGAAGGGATAGGGAAGAGGTCAATGGTGGAGAGGAAAATCTTCTTAGGGACATTGGGGCAGGAAGAGGGAGATGGTTTGGGAGTGGAGGAAAAGGGAGTGGTGGTAGAAGGTGCCTGTCTAATGTGTTTCGGTGCAGGTGCATGGATGCTGTTGTGATGTGGATGGCTGTTGGGTGTCTGAGTGCTTGCGTTTGTGTACTTTGGGAGGAGGGGGCACATTAAAGTGGGGGTGCTGACTGCTAATGAGGGGCGTGTGCTGTTAGGTGTGCTGGTGATGGGGTAGTGGATGAAGATGTAGTGCAACTGGGAGGGAGGTGGACGACGAGGAGGGGGGGCCACAGTGGAGGCAGGGGATGTTGGTATGTCTGATTCTGGATGGTGTTTGTGTGAGTGCCTGTGGAATGAAGTGTGGTGCCTGTGTTTGCCATGTCCACTCTTGTGTGTTGTCCTGGGTGCATGCTCGTCTGACTGTGTGCTTGGGATAGGTTTGCGTTGAGGGGAATGGGATTGGGCAGAGGAAGTTGGAGGGGGAGGCAAGAAACAGGGACAATGGCTGCCATCAGAGAGGAGGCCAAAGCCTGGATTGATCTATGTTGGGCTGCCATGCCAGTTTGAATGCCCTTCAGGAATGCATTTGTCTGTTGCATTTGGGCTGCCAGCCCCTGGATGGCATTCACAATGGTTGACTGCCCAACAGAGATGGATCGCAGGAGGTCAGTAGCCTCCTCACTCAGGGCAGCAGGGCTAACTGGGGCAGGGCCTGACATGCCTGGGGCGAAGGAGATGCCCACCCTCCTGGGTGAGCGGGCACAGGAAACTCGCTGGGGGGCTGCTGGGAGGGCGGTGCTGGTACCGGGGTGGCGGCTGTACCTGTAGATGGGGTGGGCACAGAGGTGTCCGCCACCACCAAGGAGCTTCCATCTGAGGAGTAATCGGAGTCTGAACTGTCTCTGCCGTGGTGCTCCCCTCGCCCTCCGTCCCAGTGGTGCCCTCACTATCGGTGGATTCAGCATCCTGGGTCCTGTGGGATGCAGCTCCCTCCGTCGTCGGTGCCTCTGCTCCTCTGCCAAATGATGCTAATACAGGGTGACAAAACAAAAAGGGGAGGGAGACACAAAGGATACACATGGTCAATGGCACCAACAACACCACTGTTGGCATATATGACACACAGGGAGCAGCCCTATGCACTAGGCAATGCACTACCAGTCACAGTGCTAGTCACCAGGCCATGGATAGGGACACCTAACTCCAATTGTAGCATACCCGAGACCCACAGACCTCTGCCCAGTAGTGGATGCCTTCTAGCTTGGTTGTAGTACTTTCACATCAGAACCCTGCCCAACATGGGACCAACCCTGCTATACCAGGCCAGGCCTAGGGGCACACACAGCCCCCACCCGGATCCCACCCCACCAAGCGAAAGTTGTATATTGGGGCACTGAACTCACCTCCTTGTGGCTGCTGTGATGCCCCCAAGTGCCCATCCAGTTCCGGATAGGCCACCGCCAGAATGCGGGCCATCGGGGGGTCAGGGTTCGATGGGCAACCCTTCCTTGTTGGGAGGCCATCCCCAGCTGGGCCTCCGTGGTCTTCCGTGCCCAGCGTCTCAGGTCCTCCCACCATTTCTGACAGTGGGTGCTCCACCTGCCGTAGACCCCCAGGGTCAGCACGTCCTTGGCGATAGCACGCCATAATCCCCGTCTTTTGATGGGCGCTGACCTGCAGGGAAATGGACACAGGGAAAGGTATTAGTCCGACCGTCCTACCTGTTACAGTCATGGCCCACCATGCCTCTTCCCATCCCCAGTAGGACAGACATGGCCCACCATACATGCTGCACGCTGCCCAGGGCCCATCCACCACTCACCCCCTACATGAGGCCTTCAAACACAGCACTCCATGCATTCACACACCATGCATCGCACTCAAGGTGTACTCACCTGTTGGTCTGCAGGCCCATACAGCATTTGGTACTGGGGTAGGACTCCATCCACCAGTCTCTCCAACTCCACCGAGGTAAAGGCAGGGGCCCTCTCCCCAGTCACACGAGCCATGTTCAGTCCCAGACACAGGTCACAGCAGCACATGCAGTGTAGGTCCTCTCCTGTTGAAGGGGGGGCAGACCATGGATCCTAACTGCATCACAGTACACAAATGCACCATGTTTTGACATCTCCAACAAAGTAACGTTACAATCACAACATGCATAGAACTGCAGTGGTTGGAATTAAGAGATAATGACCAGCTGCTCACCATTTTGCCCCCTAGATTGCAACCACTGTGGATGAATAGAAGATGGAGACATCCCTCCGTGTACAGACCCCTGGAGGACTTGGCAACAATGGAGGACAGGCACATTATCCTCACCTATAGACGTGACAGGGCCACAATCACAGAGCTGTGTGCCCAATTGGAGCCTGACCTAATCTCTGCTATCCGTCACCACACCGGGGCCCCCCCTTTTGTGCTATCAGTGCTCCATTTCCTGGCAGCTGGCTCCTTTCAAGTGACAGTGGGCTTGGCAGCAGGAATGTCTCAGCCAATGTTCTCAAAAGTGCTGGACAGAGTGTTGTCTGCCCTGATTAAACACATGTGCAGCTACATCGTTTTCCCCCAGGTGGAGGATTTGGCCACAGTGAAAGCTGATTTCTATGCAATGGGACATATCTCCAACATTATTGGGGCAATTGATGGAACACATATTTCATTTGTCCCCTTCCCCCGGCAAAATGAACAGGTGTTCAGAAATCGAAAGAGCTTTCTCTCCATGAATGTCCAGATGGTGTACCTGGCGGACCAGTACATCTCCCACGTCAATGCTAAATATCCTGGGTCTGTGCATGATGCCTTTATACTGAGGAATAGCAGCATCCCAAATGTGATGGCTCAACTCCAGAGGCACAGGGTGTGGCTAATAGGTGAGCTCCGGTTCCCACCAAGTATATGTTGGTGTGTGGGTATGGTGTGGGCCCTAAGGGATAGTGTGTGTCTAACAGTTGTCCCTCGATATTTGCAGGCAACTCTGGATACCCCAACTTCTCATGGCTCCTGACCCCTGTGAGGGATCCCAGGACAAGGGCAGAGGAACTTTACAATGAGGCACATGGACGAACAAGAAGAATTATAGAGAGGACCTTTGACCTCTTGAAGGCCAGGTTTCGTTGCCTCCATCTAACAGGTGGATCCCTGTGCTACTCACCCAAGAAGGTCTGCCAGATCATCGTGGCATGCTGTATGTTGCACAACCTTGCCTTGCGTCGCCAAGTACCTTTTCTGCAGGAGGAGGAGGCTTGAGATGGCCGTGTGGCAGCAGTGGACCCTGTGGACAGTGAAGATGAGGAGGCAAAGGATGAGGATGAGGACAACAGAAGTGCAAAAATTTGTCAATACTTCCAATGACACACAGGTAAGACAGTGTAAATTCACATTTGATTGATAGTTTTGTGTTTGACATTGTCACTGGCAGGCTATTTTTCCCACTTCTGTGGCCACTCACTGTACCCTTTGGCATCTCTATTTGCAGATATTTGTGCCCCACTATCGCTCATGGTGTGTTGACTGCAGCCAACTACAGGTCTTTCCTATGTATACATTACTGTACAGTTGAATTGCAATGTTTAAACCTTGTTAAACAAATACATACTTAAATCATTTGACATACTCCATACTTGTATTTTTTCAAAGGGTGTTTATTTAAGTGCTAAGAAGTAGAGGGGGTAGTGGAATGGGCTGGGTTGATGAGAGAGGAAAGTCCAAGGTAGAGTCCAGTCTATTTGTATAACAGGTGCATTGTCCAAGGGGGCATAGGAAGGGGAGCAATGGCAGTTCAAGGTGGACAGGGTGACAGAGTGGGACACAAGGGTGACAATCAGGAAAGTCTTATTTCCTGCCAGGGTTCTTGGCAATAGTCTCTGGCTTCTGCCTGGATCACAGGGAACGTTTGCTGGGTGGTTCTCCTTCTGCAGGGGGAGGGGTGCTGGTGGCCTGTTCCTGTGGCGGGCCTCCCGTCCACTAGCGGCAGCAGAGCTGGAGGGCTGTTCATCGGTTTGGCTAGTGTCAGGGGCCCGTGGTGTGCCACTGCCTCTCTCATAGTGTTGGCCATGTCTGCCAGCACTCCTGGAATGGAGACCAGGGTGGTGTTGATGTCCTTCAAGTCCTCCCTGATCCCCAGGCACTGTCCCTCCTGCAGCCGCATGTTCTCCTGCAACTTGTCCAGTATCTGGCCCAGCGTATCCTGGGAATGTTGGTATTCTCCTGGGATCGCGGTGGGTGCCTCCTGGAGGCTCGGTTCCCTGGGCCTTTCCTCCCCCTGTCGCACAGCAGTCCTCCCAGCTTCCCTGTTGTCCTGTGCCTCTGTCCCCTGAACCGTGTGTCCACTGCCACTGACCCCAGGTCCCTGATCGTCCTGTGTTTGTGGGGTTGCCTGGGGTCCCTGTAGAGGTGGACACACTGCTGATTGACGTGTTCTGGGGACAGAGGTATGGGCCCGCTGGGTGGATGCTGTGGTGGTGTTTCCTGGGGGGGGAGGCTTTGTGGTGGCGTGTGACTGTGCCTGGGTAACCGACTGTCCAGAGGTCCCTGATGGGCCAGGTTGGTCATCCAGATCCAGGCGAGCAGAGCTGCTGTCATCACTGTGGGCCTCTTCGGGGGGTACTGGATGTTGCTGGCACCTCTTCTCCGGTGACATTGGCTGGGGTACCTGTGGGGATGTGTCTGCAGTGTTATTATTTCTGTGTATGACATATTGTGCATGGGTGTGTTACCCTCTATGGTTGTTGTTGCCCCGGCAGATTTGTCTTTGTGTGAGTTGCTATTTGGTGGACTAGGTGATTCTTTCCAGTGTGCATGCGGTGGTGATAGGTGTCCATGCAGGTCTGTGAGGGGTGTCATTGCATTGGTCTTGCATGCAGGGCTTGGTATTGGGATGAGTGGGTTGTGATGGTGGGGTATGTGGGAGGTGGTGCAATGATGGGAGTGACGGTGAGGGTGGGGGTTTGTGATGGCATGCAGGTGGGGGATGATAGTTATAGAGATTTGACTTACCAGAGTCCAATCCTCCTCCTACTCATGCCTGGACCTCAGGGTGCATGATTGCCTAGACTTGCTCCTGCCATGTTGTTAGTTGTGGAGGTGGGGGTCCACCGCTAGTCATCTGTATAGCTAGTTGGTGTCTTGCTGCCACGGAATGCACCTTCTCCCATAGGTTGTTCCACCTCTTCCTGATGTCATCCCTTGTTCTGGGGTGCTGTCCCACGGCATTGACCCTGTCCACAATTCTCCACCATAGCTCCATCTTCCTAGCAATGGATGTCTGCTGCACCTGTGATCCAAATAGCTATGGCTCTACCCGGATGATTTCTTCCACCATGACCCTTAGCTCCTCCTCAGAGAACCCGGGGTGTCGTTGTGGTGCCATGGGTGTAGTGTGAGTGGTGTGAGTGAGGGTGTGTGGGGTGATGTGTTGAGGTGTGTGATGTAAGGTACGTGGAAGGTGTATAGGTGATGATGTGATGTGGCACTGGTTGTGTGGGTGTTCTTGCTGTATGTCTCTCTGGTGGCAATTCTTTCTAGTCATAAAGGGTTGTGGGTAATGTGGGGGTGTGTTTTATAGTGGTGTGGGTGTGGTGTGTGTATGGGTGTCAGGTGTTTGAGTTGTCCAATGTGGTGTAATTTTGTTTGAGTGTGTATTTTGAGCGCGGCGGTATGTACCGCCAATGGTTTACCGCCATTGAATATCCACCCCGGTGATTCGTGGGTCATAATGTTATGGGCGTAGTTCTGTTGGCGTAACGTTGTGGGTTTGGATACCGCCAGTTTATCACTGACCTTTGTGCTGGCGGACTTGTGTGTGTTGCTGTATAGTGACGGATTTGGTATGTGTGTGTCATAATATGCTTGGCGGTTATCCGCCGCGGCGGCGTTATGTTAGCGGCAGTCGGGATGGCAGTAAGTGGGATTTACCGCCAATGTCATACGGAGGGCCTATGTCTTTTACAAAGACTGGACTTTGTTGTGCATTCCTGCTTGAGAAAAATCTCCAAGGGCTTGAACTGAGCTTGCCTCCTGTTGTTGAAGTCCCAGGGCCATCAAAGACTTCCCCTGCCAGCACCTAGACTCTCTGCTGAGACTCCTGCCCTGCCAAGTGGTGCCCTATCCAGTTCCTGGGCCCTTGAAAGGTGAAGTTGGCAGACAAGAACTGAAAATCCACGCACAGACCACCGTGATGGGAAATTTTCGATGCACCTTTTGTGATGCAGCTGATAAACGACACGCCGCCAGTTTCACGGCTGAAATCAACATTCCACCTACATCGCGGCTGGAAGATTGACGCAATGCAGCTGGAGAAACGACACGCAATACCCGCTAACAAAGGCTGATAACAATGCAAACCCCATGCTGCTCGGTTTTGTGATACCGTGTGAACGGATTTTCAACGCAACATCGCTGGGTGCGGAAAATCAACACAAAGCCAGCCCAGACCCAAGGTGCTTGTCGAGATCAATGCATCGCTCTCAACCTCCCAACAGCCATTGTGCGACAAGCTACAATTCAGCCATGCTGTTCGCTGTTGAATTGATATACTCTGAAATTTGAGCTGTGATTGCCAGATGTGATTTCCCCATGCAGTAATCGTCTAATAAATCATTGATTGCTTCTTGCATTATAGTATGTAGTCAGCCACAACCATAGAGAGGATTAAAAAATGAGTACACCTATTCGGATAAAGTTTGTGAACTGATTTTAAGAAGTAGATGTGATGTTAGTCATTGAAGTGAAAATCAGATTACAATTGCAATATCAGCAATTTAGTTGAAGTCTATACCAGTAGACAGCGACACCAAACCAACTTTGCTACACTGGTTATTACAAACATTATGGAAGGTGCAAACTCTCCATATCCATTCCTTTTGGCTTTATGGCCCTCAATATCGAATTGAGAGCAATTGAAGGAAACCTTTGAGTCTTATATAGATACCATAGATTATGGTGCTTTTACTCCAAAAAAGAAAAAAAGCTTTACTGGTCCTTAATTTAGGTGTTGAGGAAAGGGAAATACTAAGGACACATATAGTAGAAGACATCAAACTGCACATTGTAGAGGAGAGGATGTGTAAATGGTAGATGAATATGCTACAAATGTTGAAGAATTAACATATGAGTATAGCCCAAGAGAGACAGTTTTACAGTATTCACAGCAACCATAAGAACTAGTCAAGAGAATAGAGTAGATGGTTCATCCCTACTCAGCTGGGAAGATTACAGTGAACTTGAATATGATACTGAATCCTATTCATCCGGATCATGTCTCCTCGGAGTCTAGATTGTTACATTTAGTGGAGGCATCCATCCAGTAGAAAAGTTAAGGAATAAGTTGGTAAGCAAGAATTCCAAAGTTTTCATGAGGAAATTAGGCAAGTGGAAAAAGGTTTATAACAAAATTATCCTAAAAGATTATGCCAAGCCACATGCGCATGAAGCTCAGAATGTACCTCTGGGGATGGAAGAGGAATTTTGAAAAGATTTCGAAAAATTGTGCTAATTAGGAATTATTGGAAAAAATGTAAAGCTCAGAATGGCTTGCACCTGTGGCATTTGCCCCCAAAACCAACCAATCGTGGAGATTATGTATCACTTACATGACTTCAACCAGAATTTCTGGGTGGATTACCAGCTATTCCTGTACATATCAGAAATGCCGGTTTTACCATCTGATTTCATTTGTCACTCCGGAAGGTGCTTTTTACTATGCATGCATGACTTTCTGACCAGCTTCAGCAACAGCAGTCTTTGAACGTATAATTAATGTGTGGTTCAAAGAAATGTCAGTAGTAACGTTCTTTCAGGGATGTCAGAGAGCATAAACAGAGGTTGACTAAGGTGCTAGAACGTTTGCCAACAGAGGTCTGAAGCTAAAGGTCAATAAGTGCAAGTTTGTAAAAGATGATTCGAATTACCATGAACATGTGTCTTGGAAAGGGGCTAAACCGAAGTTGATACTGTTAAAGGCAACAGAAGAAGTTCCTTGCCTAGTAAACAAATAGCACACATGGCCTAAGCTGAGTTTTATAGCAAAATCCTACCCCCAGCAAATTATCACCTTTAAGTGTTATGTTGCAATAATTGAAGGATCCATTTGGAGGTTTAAGGATATTTGGCATTCAAACAAATTAAGGTGGACATTGTGAAAGTTGATCACTAAAACCCTATGATATACATGACAAATCAATAATGACATATGCAAATTGCTGTGGATTGGGTGCAGTTATGTTACAAAAGAAGAAGAATGGGAAGGAAGAGATTGTACTATTCTCATCTAGGGCTTTTCTGTGGGACAGGGCCTACATATTCCATGATACAGAAAGGGGTCTTAGTGATATACTGTGATACACAATACTTTAAGACATATCTATTGGTCACAGCCTTCATCTTGGGTTCTGACCATGAGACCTTTGTATGTTTATTCTGCACGCACGGGGTGGTCATACTGCGTCATGCATAGCAAGATGGCACTAGAGGTAACAAAAATATCAGTGCAGAATATGCGCTAGACAATTTGCAGCTGACTTACTTTCAAACATTCCTATATCGGTGCCAATAGCTAACTGTGAAGGTGATTTTGTGGAAGAAATGTGTGAGTGAAGCCAAATCGGTGACATATTCGGAGAAGGGTTATGCAAAGAGGAATGGAGAAAATGTTTGGATGAGGTTAAGGTACTGAGTAAAGTTAGGAAAAAGTATTTGATTACTGGCTGGTGAAAAGACAAATGGATGAAGAAGTGAGTATGTATGGCCATTTTAGTGCTGAATTTTTCGTTTGAAAATATTTTTATTGGTGCTTTGTAGTTTGGCATCACTTATGACAATATATAACATTACTATAATGACGTCAGTTTATGCATACATAGGTTATCATATTCCTAAATGCTCTGATACATCTAGCCAAATTCGCTGTTTCCGAGCAGTTCTGGTTTACCCAAGCTCTGGTCCTCGTTTTCTGTGGCAGTGTATGTAACCTGCATTAGGTTCTTCCATTAATATATCGCGTGCCCCGCAGAGGGGCCCTTTTTTTTGCTGTCCGGCCCAAACCCACGTCTGTTCAAACCAGACCTATTAAGGAAATGCACAATATTATCTTAAAATATAACTTTACCAAGTGGTTAACCGCATCCTCGTCTCTTGTGACCTCCTACTGTTCTACAACAATATTTGGGTAATGGTAATCTATCAGTCGCTGCTGGTATGGGAGCCCTAGGATGGATCCGGAAGGCTCAGCAGCCTCCAACATATCTGTGTGTTATATATAATAGGGACCTACCCCTGTCCTTCAGCACCAGACTCTGCATGTGTGTAATCAGGGAGGTCAATTGCCTCCCACTCTTCCATGATCTCTGCCCAGAGATGTGCAATGGGTTGGCGTCTTAGCCCTTGTGATTCTTCTCTCCTTAATGTCCTCTCTTCCACCCCAGCCCAGCATGTGACTTTATGTACCCATGTGGTAAGTCGAGGTCCCTCAGGCGTTTTCCAAGTTAATGCTATCCTATGCCACGCTAGAACTAGGGCCAGGTCTATAAACCTGTTCCCCACTTTTTTGAGAGGGTTTCTTACCAGGAGACCTAATAGGCAGACCTCCAGTGTCACTGGCAGTAACCTATCTAGGGTGTGATTAAGGCGCACCACCACCCCAGCCCAGTAGTTTCCCAGGTTAGGGCACCACCACACCATATGCCTGAAGTCTGTGTCTCGCGCCCAGCACCTAGGGCAGACCGGAGGCTCCCCACGGCATATGGCCTGGAGTATCTTTGGGGTAAGCCATGTCCTGTGGAGCAGATTGAACTGGCTAAGTTTGAGGCAAATGTTACATGAAACATGAGATGCAGATGCAACTACTCGCTCCCACTCAACCTCAGTCAGGTCCCTGTCCGTGTCTGCCTCCCATCTAGCCTTCAGATTGTGTAAGGGCTTACTTGCCATCTCAGTTAGGGCCCTATACAGCCAGGTCACCAAGTGAGAACCTCCACCCTTCTAGAACATCGTCTGAAGCTCTAAATGTGTGGATCGCTCCTCTGAACCCTCCCGCCATAAATCTCAGACAGCTCAGGATACCGCCTCATATCTCAAGAACTGGCCACTTGGGAGTTCTGTTCGATCCAGTAGCTCCGCAAACGATGGCCACGTACCCTGGGTATAACAATCGCCCACAGTCATCAAACCTGCCTCTGTCTAGGGGTTCATCTGTCTCTCAGTGAAGCAACATGGGGGTTTGCCCAGTGGAAGACCCACCAATGGGATTCCAGGTGCGTAAGGTGTCTGGGCTTCTGTGCGCTTAAGCGCTCTACGCCAGGCCCTATAGGCCACATTCATGAGGACCCCGCCCCGTTGGGTCAGGAGTCTCGTCCGGTATAGTCCAGTCATTAGCCTGTCTGAGCGCTGTCCCGCCCCCTCCCAATACACTTTGGACAACCCATGGGCATTGAGCCACCGAGCTAGCCACTGCAATTGTGCTGCCATGTAGTAAAGTTCAAAATCTGGGATCCCCAACCCCACTACTTCCAGGCGCAGGCGGAGGGTGGATAGCGCAACTCTTTGGCACCCTCCATTTCATATCAGATCCCAAAGAAGGATGTCTAATACCTTAAACCAGTGTACTGGAACTGTTACCGGCAGGTTAACAAAGAAATAAAGAAGCCGGTTTAGCATGATCATTTTAGACAATGAATTGCGCTCCATGAAGGACAAGTTGAGGGAGCACCAGAAACCAACCTCCGCTCGGAGGGACCGTATTGCTTTGTCAGATTGCCCTCCTGTAGATCAACTAGGTCATGGTATATTTGGATCCCAAGATACTTGAATGTGTGAGAAGCCCACTTTACATCCGTCGGGCAAGTGACAGGAGGGGCACTGCCTGCAACTATCGGGAACACATATGTCTTCCCCCTGTCAAGACGTAACCCTGAGTAAGTCCCCAAGTTCTCTGATATTTCAAGTGCCCAGGGCAAATCTCTCTTCCCATCTCTGAGGTAAATCAGCAAGTCGTCGGCGTACAGCGATATGATGTGTTCCGTTCCCCCCCGGCATATCCCCCTACTACGTCCTTCTCGTCTGAACCACTCTGCAAGGGGCTCCACAGCCAATGCGAAAAGCTATGGGGAGAGTGGGCACCCCTGTCTGGTACCTCTATGTATGACATATACATCTGAGAGCAGCCACCCGGTTCTGACCCTTGCAGTTGGGAGACTGTATAACAGCCTGAACCACTTAAGCTATACTTCTCCCAGCCCCAACCGTTCAATCAATCAATCAATCAGGAATTTGTAAAGCGCACTACTCACCCATGAGGGTCTCAAGGCACTGGGGGGTGGGGGGAGATATGAGGAATGCTGCTACTGCTCGAACAGCCAGGCCTTGAGAAGTTTCTGGAAGGTAAGGAGGTAGGTGGGTGGGAAGAGTGTTCCACGTTTTGGCGACGAGGTGCAAGAATGATCTACCACCGGTTGTAGTTCTGCGGACATGTGGGACGGTTGCGAGAGCGAGGTCGGCGGAGTGGAGATGCCGGGCCGGGGTGTAGAAGTAGAGCAGTCTGTTCAGGTATTCCAGTTCGGTGTTGTGCAGTGCTTTGTGAGCGTGGGTGAGGAGTTTGAAGGTGATTCTCTTGTTGAATGGGAGCTAGTGCAGGTTTCTCAGGTGGTCTGTGATGTGGAGGTTTTGGGGGATGTCCAGGATGAGGCGTGCAGAGGCGTTCTGGATGCTTTGCAGCCTCTTCTGGAGTTTGGCCATGGTTCCTGCATAGAGGGCATTGCCGTAGTCCAGTCTGCTGCTTACGAGGGCTTGGGTGACTGTTCTTCTGGTTTTGGTGGGTATCCATTTGTAGATCTTTTGGAGCATGTGGAGGGTGTTGAAGCAGGAGGAGAAGATGGCGTTGACTTGCTTTGTCATGGATAATGAGGAGTCCAAGATGAATCTTAGGTTGCGCACGTGGTTGGTGGGAGTTGGAGTGGCTCCGAGAGTGGCAGACCATCAGGAATTATCCCATACAGAGGGGGTGGAGCCAAAGATGAGGACTTCCATTTTGTTGGAATTGAGTTTGAGGCAGTTGCTCTTCATCCATTCGGCGATGGCTTTCATTCCTTTGTGGAGGTTCTCATGGCGGAGTCCTTGGTGAGGGAGAGAATCAGCTGGGTGTCATCGGCATATGAGATGATGTTGAGGTTGTGGGATCGGGCGATGTTAGCGAGCGGGGCCATGTAGACGTTGAAGAGGGTCGGGCTGAGGGACGAACCCTGGGTTATGCCGCAGATGATTTTGGTGGCGTCCAAGCAGAATGAGGGTAGGCGGACTTTCTGGTTCTGCCGGTGAGAAAGGAGGTGACCCCGTCCAGGGCTCTGTCGCGGATTCCTACATTGCTCAGGCGTGAGCGTAGGGTGTGGTGGCAGACGGTGTTGAACGTGTCCGAGAGGTCCAGGAGGATGACGCTGCGGTTTCACCGTTGTCCAGTATGTTTCTGATGTCGTCGGTGACGGCGATGAGGGCGGTTTCGGTACTGTGGTTGGTGTGGAATCTGGATTGGGAAGGGTCCAGGGTTCAGTCCTCCTCAAGGAAGCGGGTTAGTTGTCTGCTGACAGCTTTCTTGATGACTTTTGCCAGAAAGGGGAGCGGGGTGATAGGCCTTCAGTTTTCTGCATATCAATAAACATAGATTCACCGGAGATCAATAAGGACATAAACTTTAAACAAGATCCTAACTCCCCTCCCAAGAACAGTCCAGAAACGTCTGGCCACCCAAACAGAACACAATAACCATGATGAGTGTCATGCGATATCGCCTCTTCTACCAGATTGAAGAGGCAGGAAGAAGTGGGGGGGTGAGGCATCTATTGGGACAACATTGCCCAGTCCGGCCCATCTTCCTATAACTTCATATACTCTGCGAGATCAGCAGCAGCCCCGGGTAGGTCAATGGAGTCAATTTAAATTAGGTTGTCGGATGTTTGTGGCATCACTCAGGGAAGATCTTTTGGTGCACTTGCTTGGGAATCTGAGTCTGACAGATGAGTGTCTGAGTCATGATCTCGGTCTGTTTTGGCCCCCTTCCTATCTGAGAGGTCAGGGTCTTTCAAGGAGGCTGCAGCATGAAGCGCTAGTTTCTTCCCCTCTTCAGATTGGGTGGCTGAGGGTCTGGTAAGCCACGGCCAGGAAGCCTGGCTCCAGGATCTCCTCCGTCATTTTGGCACTGGGCAGTCGCAGCCGTATTCTTTTCTTTGTCTTTCTGTTTTGGGGACCCAGTCATGCCTGATCGATATTGTTCCAGCCAGCCAGGCCCATGCTTCTTCAGGATCCTGAAAAAAGTGGATAGTCCCGTCCACCATGGGTTTCAGGCGGTAGGGGAAGAGTAGCGCATACGTTATCCCCTCCTCTCTAAGCGCTCTCTTTACCACTGCGTAGGTGGCTCTTTTGGCCTGCACATCCGCTGTAAAGTCTGGGAAGATACTTTTTTGTCTTCCTTCCACCATAAAAGGCCCAGCCACATGGGCCGTCTGCAACAGCAGGTCCCGGTCTCGATAGTGAAGAAGTTTGGCCACAACCGGTCGAGGCGGCCGACCGGGTTGCAGTCTTTGCGCCGGTACGCGGTGCACCCTCTTCAGAGCAAAGAAGGGCGTAAGGTCATGGCCGTCCATTAGATTTCACAGCCATGGCTCAAGAAATTCCACCATATTACTCCCCTCTATTCCCTCCGGCAGTCCAACAATGCGGATATTGCTGTGGCGGTTGCGGCCTTCAGCATCTTCTGCTCATCGTTCCAATCTATCCACTCTGTTTGCTAAATGTGACACTTGGAGCTGCAGTGCTTGGTGGGACAGCTGGAGGGTTGTCACTGTGGATTCCACTTCCCGGACTTTATCTGTCAGTTTCTAGTGGTCCGCACGCAGTAACTCCAGATCAGCGCTCAGTGGCCCCGGTTCTCTGGGGGGCAGCGGGTACGCGCCTCGCACCAGTCGCAGGCTCAGGGACGATACACCGTGCGGAGGCAGGGAGTGGCCCCGCAGGCTCAACTCCCCCGTCGGGTTCTCTGCTGCCTCGTGCCATCCCTGTTCACAGGCAGCGGCACCGCTCAGTTGTCCGGTTGCTCTGCACAGATCGCCGGGTCATGGGGATCTCTACTCCGCCAGCTGCCGCCTATTCCAGGATATTTGCGGCGAGCCGGGGCAGAGCGAAAAGATTACGCGTCCACCATGTTGGATCGCATATCCATGCCCCCTTTAGTGATGACTTAACATGTGATAGGGGACTGGTGAGATGGTGGGGGTTTTTGGTAGCACCGTGGGGATATGGAAATACATTGCTGTGTCACCCTGGAAGCAATGGCTCATTAAAGTGCTTCTATTGCATGATCAAAGATTAACATGCATGTTGGATGTAAAGCATGGGCAAAAAGATACAAGAGGAGGAGTGGTGGACTCAAAGCACATGGAGTGATTGTGGATGATCATGTGAGAATAAAGGAAAAGAGTCACATCACAAATGGCAAACCATATGTTTCTGCCTCCAATTAAGCTGTGGACATTGCAGAGGATATAGTTGTTATGAGTGATGACAAGATCTGGAAGGAAAAGACTATGGGGGTCATTCCGACCCCGGCGGTCAAGGACCGCCGGGGCCGGGGATGCGGGAGCACCGCCAACAGGCTGGCGGTGCCCCGCAGGGCATTCTGACCGCGGCGGTTTGGCCGCGGTCAGACCAGGAAAACCGGCGGTCTCCCGACGGTTTTCCGCTGCCATGGGGGATTCCGACCCCCTCACCGCCATCCTGTTCCTGGCGGTTCCAACCGCCAGGAACAGGATGGCGGTGAGGGGTGTAGTGGGGCCCCTGGGGGGTGGGGGGTGTTGTGGGGCCCCTTGGGGCCCCTGCAGTGCCCGTGCCCATGGGCACTGCAGGGGCCCCCGTAAGAGGGCCCCACTTTGAATTCCAGTGTCTGCTCAGCAGACACTGGAATTCGCGACGGGTGCAACTGCACCCGTCGCACCTTCCCACTCCGCCGGCTCCATTCGGAGCCGGCTTCCTCGTGGGAAGGGGTTTCCCGCTGGGCTGGCGGGCGGCCTTCTGGCGGTCGCCCGCCAGCCCAGCGGGAAAGCCAGAATGGCCTCCGCGGTCTTTTGACCGCGGAGCGGCCATATGGCGGTTCCCTCCAGGCGGGCGGCTCCCGCCGCCCGCCGGGGTCTGAATGACCCCCTATATCAGTAATACTTGTACACAAAGTTAACTATTCACAGAGTATATGCATCACCTTGGGCATCAAAGAGCACTGTAAAGTTGTCACTTCTGAAAATGTATAATTCAAAAGAAAGACCAACATACCAAGTCACGTAAAAGACTGTGTCACTGTGTAATTGTGAATAAGGAAAAGGGCTCAAATCACAAATTGCTTGTCCTTTCCACCAGGAAAGCTGCTAACAATTCACACAATATATGCAACAATTTGGCTGTCAAAGAGCACTGTAAAACTGTTGCTTCTAGAAATTTACAGTCCATTCAAGTGACATGTTATGTCACAATAACTATTAAGTCCAATTAAGGTTTATTAATGTAAGAGGAGAATGTGTTGAGTTTCCAATACAATTTAAGGTTATTTCACTTACAGTTATACTGCATATGTTTCATTTTTAATTTTGAAGTGAAGGTTATTTTGCACAACAGTTGCTGTCTGCTGTGGGGAGCCAATAGTACTTCTTTCTGTTGAACATACTTCTTGCTGCCACTGAAAGCCAATGATGTCTCTCCAGGTGAGACTGAATTGAGGTATTTCCCAGCAGACCTAGTAGAAACTGGCAACCACGCTTTGTTTGATGTCAATCTGGCAACACGTGTATTTATTTATCTATGTTGCTTTGTGTTTGACACAATTTAGAAATAGCACTTAAAATGTCCTTCAAATGCAGTATCACATTTTTTACATAAATAAATTATCTTCAACAAATGCTGTGTCCTGATGATCATAGCATAAACATTTCTGGATTATACTTTGAGTGACCAAAGAGCAAAGAGGTCAAGTTCATTGGGTTCTTTGCACTCCATGCTGGTACCCTGCGCAGTGGCTAAAATATGACCGTAACAACTTGAGTATTGTATTTTGGAAGTTAAGAGAGGTAACATTTTATGTAATGTGTCAGTGTTGAGGGCATTTTAAACCAGGTTATAAAGGGCCCTGGGCAGTTTAGGTTGCACGTTTTATGATTTTTAGTGTATTAATATGGCAAATTAAGGGCCAAACGGCCATGGCAGTGATTATTTTAGAGTCAAAGTAGAATTTTTTTATATAATATTCAGAAAATATTTTCCTACATTTAATCCACTGTGAGGAAATGCCTCCTTGGCATGGTTACCCCCTTACGTTTTGCCTTTGCTGATGCTAAGTTATGATTTGAAAGTGTGCTGGGACCCTGCTAACCAGCCCCCAGCACCAGTGTTCTTTCCCTAAACTGTACCTTTGTCTCCACAATTGGCACAACCCTGGCACTCAGGTAAGTCCATTGTAACTGGTACCCCTGGTACCAAGGGCCCTGATGCCAGGGAAGGTCTCTAAGGGCTGCAGCATGTCTTATGTCACCCTAAGGACCCCTCACTCAGCACATGCACACTGCTTCACAGCTTGTGTGTGCTGGTGGGGAGAAAATGACTAAGTCGACATGGCACTCCCCTCAGGGTGCCATGCCAGCCTCACATTGCCTGTGGCCCTCTAGCAGGCCTTACAGCCCTAAGGCAGGGTGCACTATACCGCAGGTGAGGACATATGTGCAGGAGCACTATGCCCTTACAGTGTGGTCCGGGGACCCCTAGGGGTCCGAAAAGCCTTCTCAGGGGGTCTGCGAGAGCCTAGAAAATTTAAAAATATTAACAAATATTGACAAATTAGGTCCCCAGCTTCCAGTAATGACTCAGGCGGGGGCCCCCAGATTCCAATGATGATTCAGTGGGGTCCCTGGGTTCCATTAATGTTAAAGTGGGGGTCCACAGAAATCAAAAGGTTGGGAACCACTGCCTTAGACATTGTAACTGCAGGGTAGCCATAAGAGTATATGGTTTAGGAGTTTGTCAAACACGAACTCCACAGTTCCATAATGGCCACACTGAAAACTGGGAAGTTTGGTATCAAATTTCTCAGCACAATAAATGCACACTGATGCCAGTGTGCAATTTATTGTAACATACACCCAGAGGGCATCTTAGAGATGCCCCCTGAATACTTACCCGACTTCTAGTGTAGGCTGACCAGTTCCTGCCAGCCTGCCACCCACCAGACATGTTGCTGGCCACATGGGGAGAGTGCCTTTGTCACTCTGTGGCCAGGAACAAAGCCTGTACTGGGTGGAGGTGCTTCTCACCTCCCCCTGCAGGAACTGCAACACCTGGCGCTGAGCCTCAAAGGCTCACCCCTTTTGTTACAGTGCCCCAGGGCATCCCAGCTAGTGGAGATGCCTGCCCCTCCGGCCACTGCCCCCACTTTTGGTGGCAAGGCTGGAGGAGATAATGAGAAAAACAAGGAGGAGTCACCCACCAGTCAGGACAGCCCCTAAGGTGTCCTGACCTGAGGTGACCCCTGTCTTGAGAAATCCTCCATCTTAAGTTTGGAGGTTTCCCCCAATAGGATTAGAGATGTGCCCCCCTCCCCACAGGGAGGAGGCACAAAGAGGGTGCAGCCACCCTCAAGGATAGTAGCCATTGGCTACTGCCCTCCCAGACCTAAACACACCCCTAAATTCAGTATTCAGGGGCTCCCCAGATCCCAGGAAATCAGATTCCTGCAACCTGAGGAAAGAAGAAGGACTGCTGACCTACAAGCCTGCAGAGAAGGAGGAAGGCGACAACTGCTTTGGCTCCAGCCCTACCCGCCAATCTCCAACTTCGAAAACCTGCTCCAGCAACGCATCCGACAGGGACCAGCGACCTCTGAAGCCTCAGAGGACTGCCATGGACTACAGGAGCATGAAACTCCAGTGAACAGCGGCCCTGTTCAAAACCAGCTACTTCTTTGCAGCAAAGAAGCAACTTCCAAAGACTTCACGTTTCCCACCGGAAGCGTGAGACTCTACACTCTGTACCCAACGCCCCCGGCTCGACCTGCAGATACAATATACAAATTTTGACATGAATAATAGGAGAGTCCAAAGACCATGGTAAGTCTGCAACCGGCCTGGCGTCTATTCCGTCTGTGAGCGGCGTTGACGAAACACATGTCGGCTGTTTCCTTACAATCATGAAAACTGTATTGGCTTTCAAACAACTTACCTAGTATGTTTTTTTATTGGATCAGGGGACTTGTTTCCTGAGACATCACAAATGAATAAATGGATTTCAATACGATCCTGTGATGTGCTGTGGTTTTTCTTCTTTTCATACATGGACTGTGACCTTTCTCAGGTAACAGCTTACACACCCTGCGGCTGGGTGTACAACCACTCGAGCACTCCCTTCTTCAAATAAGACTTTCTCATCATGAACTTTGTACATTGAAAGTAGCAGAAATTTGGGAAGTGCGCACCACTTACACACAGCCACAATTGTCGATGTCTAGGTTGTATAACATGCCTCTGACTTTCAGGCACATATTCATAGAATGACCGCCGGCCTCACACTGATACACTGGGTAAGCTGTCCAAAGTTAATACACCTTCTGTAAATTAACTTCCTTACACTTAAGCAACCACTGGCAACATTCAAAACATAACTTGTTGCCAAGAACTGTTAATGACATGATATTACAAAATGGGATAGTGTTGGAGGAGGAAAGAACTGTTGAGGATTGACATGGTCTTAGTTTGAAAGCGTTTACTGAGGCATTTGCATCCACATTTGTAGAGGCACGATCAAAATGAAACTTCTTTGATATGAAGTAAGAATTCTAGATGTATTGTGTTGTGTATTGTTTATGTGGCACTAAAAACCTAAAGTACTTTCATCCCCTCAAACGGGGGATATCTACGAAGCTATGAATTTGCGTCTGTATCTCTCCAAGACTATCAAACCTGCTCTGCGTCAGCCAATGTCAAAAAGTATGGAAGAAGTCATTCAAATATAATGGACAACTGAACTAAAGAAAATGCCTTTCGCAATTTGTAGTTTTCATAAAATATTAAATTGAGCGGCATTGCCCTAAAACGCAAAGAAGAGCAGTGTTTATACCATCCTTTCTCCCACCCCCTTCCTCCCAGGCGTTCTCTTTCACTCTACCATCAAAGTGCCTCGCAGCATCTAATCGTTTCCTAAATAACCCTAGTGGTCAAGTTCTCTTTTCCGGTAAGCACTTGTCGTGTGCGCGCAGGAGGAAAGTGCTTCCTGCTAGTGCTGTTCGGCTATTTTCCTGTGTTACTTTGCAGCCTCAGATAATCACTTCATGTATGATCAGGCTCTCGCTCTTAGCTCTGCCCTGCTGCTCTAATATTGGATACTCAACTTACGCATGTGTTATTGCATTTCCAGCAGAACTTCGTTGGTGCCATTGATATGGGGTTTCCTGATATTACACAATGTCAACAGGACACTAAGGGCCCAGTGGAGTAACGTAAAATAATGCACCTCTCCTGCAAATTTGAAGAGAGGCCTCTGAGTCTCCTCTAACTCGTAAAGATAGAGCCTTACCCTGTTCAGGTGGACCCCATCTACTGCGTAATACCCTGGTGTCTTGAGGTTGATAAACGAAATACCAAGCATTCGCCCTGCATAATCTTTGCAATGGAGATGTTCCACTTCCTCCTGGACCTCTCTGCCGCCCGTGGTCCCTACCCCTCTCTAATCTGGTCTCGCTATGATCTCCGACCACAAGACCTTTGCTAGAAGAACCAGTCTTGCTTCTGCTGTGAGCCCGGATATCATTGCCCGAACAAAAGTGGTTTAACACGGCGTCCGTTTTTTCTTCTCGCAGCAGTGTGCTCTGGACGGCAGGGAGCAATTGGTGCCCATCTCATACCTTGACTCCCCAGCCTTGTCACTGATGGGTTACGCAGCCAAATCCCCTCGTAGTCCTTCTGCACCCATGCCCACTGTTGGAACCGTGTGATACACGACTGGCCTAGGATCCATACTCTGCGCCTGTTTTGGGGGGCCTGTTGTGAAAGAAACGTATCTGAGAGACCTGTGGGCCGGATGTAACCCTTGAATGTTCCCGGTGCCCATCGACCAAGCTCGAGGAAATAGCAAAACAAGTGAAGTACTCCCCCCACCACACTTTGAAAAAAAGCTCTGATGGCACCAAGCAGGAGAGGCAAGCAAACCCGCCCTCCCTAGAAGAGCTCCTTTGTCTCTTCCATCTATCCATTCATCCTTTCACCCTTTTCCTACCCACCGACATCCACTATTTAACCTTTACATTCTGTCATTCATTGTTTTTTTCATCCATCATTCAGTCGTTCCTCAACTCATCCACACATCTACTCTCCAATCCATCACTCTGCCATCCTTCCACTCATCCATCCATTATTCTCTGCCCTCCATCTATCAACTCTGACATTCACTGATCCATCCACTCTGTTGTCCATCCATCCACTCTGCCATCCATTCACGCATTCTTTAATCCTCTCATCCTTACCTTCCTTTTTCTGCTGTCCTTTTATATGTCCAGCAACCTATCCATGCATTGCTTTACTCCGCCATCCATCCATCCATCCTTTTACTCTGCCACTCATCCTTTTACTCTGCCATTTATCCATCCATCCCTTAACTCTGCCAACCTTCCAGCTGTCTATCCACCTATTCATCCCTTTACTCTGCCATTTTTCACCTGTCCACCCACTTATCCATCCTGCCATCCTTTCACCTGTCAATCCACCTGTCCTTTTACTCATCCATTCATCCATCCATCCATCCATCTCTTAACTGTGTTATCCTTGTATCTGCTCACCCACCTATAAACACTTAATTCACTCATCCCTTCACCCACTCATCCCTCTACTCACTCTTTCATCCAGCCTCTCACGCATCCATCCATCATCCATCCATCCATCCTTCTTTCCCTTTTCTGTGTACACTTCTGTTGTTTTCCCCTACTCTTGCTTGCTCTTCTGTTGTTTCAGTATTTCTTTATAGTTTTATTTATGAGCTTTTGTCTGCTGAGCTGCAGACAGAAGAGGCTCATAAAGGACTCTACCTCCAGTGAAACTGCAAAAGCAGTGGGTAACAACGCCCCTGACCTATCTTTATGCACTGTTCGCTAAGGCCATTCGCTGCTGCTGTTGTGGCCGCGCCTATGCCAAAGGAGTGGGACCCACATTTTCTGGGGGAAATCCCTGCTTTAGCTATGGCCATCCTGAGTATTGCGATGCACTGAAAGCGGCTTAGGCATGAGCTGTCCTTGTGCCTGAAGACCGGTTGCCCTCTCTGCACCCTATGTCTCATGTATTCCTGAATGCAGCATACTGGACAGCATCCACTGTCATCCAGGCAGTTTAGGCATGAATATTTTCCCTTTGCCTCCCGATCCGTCTTTGATCTTTGAAGGTGAATTACCAGATACCCCTTCCCCATGTGTACACCCTCACCCCAAATGCGAGCATTCCCCCTGGTTTGTTCTGCAGGGGGCCAGAAGCTCACTAACCCGGTAGGCCCCAAAAAATGCCACAGCGAATGCTGCCTTGAACATCACTCACTCATGCCTTTGCCTGCATATGTCAGGGAGTCCTGCTAGCAGCTCTTATAAAAACCGAGAAGTCGATGGGACGCCTCTGGTCACTGTGCTTAGGTTGCATCCGACCCCATTTCTTCATTGCTGTCCTGCAATAAAATGAATTGTCTGGGTCTATTCCTGTGGTCAGTTTTGCATAGTAGGAGACTGTGCTAAGGTGTGCCTGCACCCAAGCCTTGCTCCCCCGGTGAATGCCCAGTGTGTGAACCCCTCCACATCCTTGCTTGTTACAGTGCTTTGTCCCGGCGTGCCGGTTATGCTTTGAAAGACCTCCCAGCACTTACAGTATCTGATTGCCGTAGTGGGGGCTAGAGTATTGTCCACCAGTATCCCCTTGTCAGGCCCACCAGGCCTCATAGTCCCTCAGGCACCGGCCTCATGTGCAGGTCTGCATGCGGGGTCAGCTCTCTGAACCTCTGCCCCTGAAAACGAGATACAGCATCAGCTGCTGAGTTATCGCATCTTGGAATGTGCCGGGCTCTAAATGCTATGTTGGCCCTTAACTGGCATCCCACCATGTGGTGTAGTAAGTGCACCACTGTCGGGCACTGCACAGTCCCCAGGTTTAAAGCTTGCATCACTGCATGGTTGTTGGCCCACAGTGGATCTGTCTGTTGGCGAGCCTGTCCCCCCCATATGTGTTAGCGACAATGATAAAGAAGAGTTCCAGTACTGTGATGTTCTTGGTAATTCCCTTAGCATGTCAGGCGCTGGGCCAGTGTGCTTCTGCCCAGGCTGAGCCAAGGACAGCGCCAAAGCCCTCACCCTCCACAGCCTTCGTGAATAGTGCCAACTACTTGGCTGTCACCCATGGACCCTGCCATATTAGTGTTCCATTAAAGCTGTCTTGGAAGTCCAACCACTGTTCCAGATCCTTTCCCACACCCTGTATGAGCCACACCATGTGATGTTTCTTAGTGTCTTTGTGAGGCCCCTGGACAGCCAGGCCAAGCACCCGGCAACAGCCTGCCTGCTGATATCATTCGGTTTGCGAAGTTGAGCCTGCCAAGGAGTGGTTGCATCTCACCCAGTGTGACCTTTTTTGTGAGCATCATCTCTATATTCTGTTTTATTTCTCCTACTTTGGTCCATGGGAGCCTACACATACATTCCACAGTATCCAGCTCATTCCCCAGAAAGGACAAGCAGGTGGTAGGTCCCTCTGTCTTTTCACAGGCCAGTGGCACCCTTAACTCTCCAGCTAATTCTACAAAGGACTTCAGCGAGTCCCCACATTCTGTGGTGCTCGACTTCCCAATGAATAATAAGTCATCCAGTTAGTTTGTGCACCTCCCTTTTGTGTAACGTGTTCCCAGCCTTCATTCCAGAAAGCTGCTGAAGGTCTCAAAATATGTGCAAGAGTTTGCACAACCCATGGACAGGTATTTCTCATAGTAATAGGCATTATCTAGCTGGAAACCAAGCAAGTGATAGCTGCTAGGATGCACTGGCAATAGGTGGAAAGGGGATTCAATGTCTGTTTTAGCTATCAGTGCCCCTTTTCCCACTTTCTATTCATGTCAGCTGTGTCATCTACAGTTGCATAGGAAACTGAACAACTACCTTGATCCAGCCCATCATTTACTGATTGACCTGCCGGGGGTACAATAGGTGATGGATAAGCCTTCCCTCCCTCTTTCTTTGTAACTTCCCCCAGAGGGAAAACAATGAAGTTGTCAAGAGGGGTTCAGAAAAAGGGATTTCCTTTGCTACTTTCTGTCTAGCCACTACCTAATTTTCCCTTACTTATTTCAAGTTCTGGCAAAGGTGATGGGCCCGGGAACCTTAGTATGGAATGGTGAAACCTGTGAAAAAACCCTCAGCCAACAGCTGACCTTCCTTCCGCTTGGGGTATCTGCTCACTAACTTTGTAAGCAAGCCTGTCCAAATGGGGGTGGGAAGAGATGCTGTGGATTCTAGGGCTCCCTCTCCCTGGGGCCCCCTCGTGAGCTGGGTACTTCCTGTAGCTGTCCTTACCCTCGCCTGCCTCTTTTGCACTTAACCGCTGGGTGTGCTACTCCCCAATTGCAGCAGCTGTGTCTAAACTTGCAGGCTGCCCCCATTTGCTTTCATCTTTATCATACTTCCAACATGCTGTGGTGTGGTTCTTCCCCAACTTGCCTTGCTACTTTGTGAAAACCCTTCAACCTTCCCTTTACTCCATGTGGTGAGAAAAAATATGTTCCAGTGAGCTCACCTCTTCTCTGGCTGCCACCATATGGTTGGTGAAACCTTCTACGTCTTGGTGGTCCCAGTCGATAACAGGCAAGGTCTGCATTTTTTCTCTAAACCCTTCATCATAGCACAGCCAAGTGCCCCCTTGATTTTTCTGCTGTGCCTTGTGCACCTTCTGCTCATGGAGGAATAGCACCGCCGCACCCTCTGGAAATTTCTCCACAAATACGCATGCCAGGGTTCTAAATGCCAGTAGCCAATTCTGTATGGATCTTTCCACCCTTGGTCTGCACCTGTCCCATTTATCTTCCTCCTTTTTGTCGTGTAAGGTCAAATCTAGTCCTGCTTGACACATTTTACAGAGTGAAGATATATCAATGAACTCCTTACACTAGATCCTTTACTTAACTGCTAGGGGAATGAGGCTAGCCAGACCTGTTTACCGCACATTTATTGGAGGGTTGCCTGGGAAGGGTTGTATGTCACTGCCTCTTTGTCCCCTTCTTTGTCCCCCCATCCCATTTGACTTATGTGCCTGGGAGTCTGTGGCCTCATTAGCCTTGGTTGGTGCTATTCTTGTCTCCTCCCCTGTGTTCCTGGTGTTTTTAGTGGTTGATGGCTGCCCTGCATTTACCCCTTCCACTGCCTGGCGCGGACGAGGGTTTACACCAGACCAGTATATTAGCAGATAACCGAAGGGAATGGGGCTCCCTGTTCCTGGCCATAGCCACCATGAGTTGCCCATGAAGGATGCTGGAGACTGTGCCTGCTGAGGCCAGTGTCCCATGCCCTCGTGCCAAGAACCCACCTGACTAGTGTGGATTTGATCATGTGAGCCCTGCTGCCCAAGAGCACCCTATTGTGTCGAGTTTAAAACACTTACCTGCATGCCATAATTTGTTATGACCCCTGTTGCCACCCCCATGCCTTGCTCCTGCATGTACCTGCTCTGGTGTACATCTGCCCCTCTGCTGTGGCTTGTGACTCACCATTTAGTGCTGCCTGTTGCTCCCCACTCCCTGGACACCTGTTGCCGTACAGGCTCCAGGCGGCAAATGTTTCTCCTCATCTCACTTCTCATTGTGGTTCTCAGAGTACTCCTCCTCTCCAGCTGGGGGGTTCTGATGGTCCCCCCCCCACCCCCCCACCCCGGGTTGGTGCACTTTTGCATTCTTGGGCCTTGTCTTTCCTGGGCCCAACCTGCCCTCAGTTTCTGTGCAACAGTTGCTTCCGCAGGAGTTGCCATTCTAGCTTAAAGTCTCCTGCAACTGGGCCCTGGTGGCAGAGCACAGGCCTCCTTGGTGTGCACTCATTTCCCAACCGGTTCTGAGCCTTGGGTCCCTCTCCGCTTCTTTGATGGTTTCTACTCTTTTGTGCCCAGCACTGACCAAGTCCTTACCTCAACTGGCTATGCGCTGCCTTGCCCTCAGTAGCAGCTCCGACAGGTCCTAGTCAAGCTCCAGGGACGTGCTGTCTCACTCGATCACTGCTGCACGCTTTGCCTGCCTCTTAGTTGCCTAACCAGCCTCCTTGGAACCCCTGAAGTAGGGGGGTCTACGTCGCTCCCTTCCTTTCCTGAGTAACTGCTTCCGCTTGCCATTGCTAATTAGATCCTAAGGTGTCACTTAGACTGGAGGAGTACCTGCAAGCCCAACGCAGTTCATCCCTGATTGCCCGCTCTCCTCCCTGCGGTCGTGCCTCAAAGGGCTGTCCGTCTGCGTGGCTCCAGCCCTTAGCCTGCTGGCCCAGTGTCAGCTCTGGTGGGTGGGATCAACACTCCTTTTTAATGCCCCCACACTTCTGCTGAGAGTGCTCCTCATTACAGCTGGGAGCGGGGGCAAGCAGGAGCAGCCCCTGTTACGGCTGGGAGCGAAGGAAAGCAGCCCCCCACCCCGCTCGATGATTAATGATCCTCTAGCTGCTTACAGGGAGCAGGGGTTTCAGGACAGTTGGAACCGTCAGGTGCCACCCAGTCTTCTACGTTACAACTTTCACTGAACTTGGAGGTCGCATAGATCCATAGTGGTCCTCACCGCCTGTCGCAGTCCTGAATTTCGCCCGATGCAGTGTCCGGTCTCTCTCTTCTCGGCTGGCACAGCTATTCTCCGTCTGACACAGCTTCCGGTCACTCCATGTCTCGAAGCCAGAAATCCTACGGCGAGGTCAGCTCTTCACTGTAGCAAGGTCAACATTGCCTCGGGGGTGTTGCACCCTCCTTTTGACCTCCTGACTCACAGTAGCACTCTTCTGGATTGGTGGATTCAAACCACGCCGGCTTATTGCCTGCATTCCTTTTTGTGGGCTTCTGTGGAATCCCGCCTCTTTGTGGCCCACCTTCTGGAGGCTTTCTTCATGGGCCCCTAAGTGGTCCGGCTTTGCCTTCTGAGGCCGTGACTAATCTTACAGATACGGATTGGCCTTGAGGCAGACTTGAGGAGCTCTGAATGGCTGGGGGCCCTAAAGGATTGGGTGCCTCCTTGCACTGCAGGGGCTTGCATTATGCCCCAAAAGAGGATTTTCAGGTGTCAGAATAGCTAATTAGCACACAAAGGACATTACCAGAAATGACATCACAACACTGTTGTGCCAACAACTACACACAATTACTTGGCACAAATTAGATCTAGATCAGAAGTAATGATTGTCTGGCTTCAGATGCAGATGACATCACTAAACAAAAATTACATGCAATAAGTGACTGAGCTTTGGATAATGTGGCCAGCCTAAATCCTCCTAGCGCTTGTTTTGCCAGTAACTCTGCAGCACTGCAGAAATTAACCAATTATTTACATAAAATTGATTTATTCCTTTCATGTCTGTCCTCCTTGTGATAGTTATTGCACTTTGAGGATGTAACAAAGGAAGAAATTGACAAACACAGTGACATGTTGCCATAAATTAAAGTTTATTCCAACAATTATTGCAGTGCTGTTTTTATAACCAGAAACAAAATTATCCATATCATTTGAAAACATAGCCAACTTACGTGTTAGAAGTTGCCGCTCTGCAGATTTCCTATAAGGAAACACCAGTCACTTTGGCCCAGGATCCTGCCACTGCTCTGCTTGATCTTGCTGCCACATTACGTGGTAAATGAAACCCAGAATAGGATTGAAAAATCACTGGTCGTACCCATATACTGATAGTGCAAGAAGATGCTTTCTTCCCTTTACAGACAATATCATATGAGGCAAACGGGGATTGAGAGGATCTGAAATCTTGAGTTTTCTTCAGGCAAACTAACAAAGCTCTTCTGACATCCAGGGATAATGGAATATTATCTATGGATTGGAAAACTGGAAGAACAATCTCCTGAGTGGAATGGAACATCGATTGAATTTGGGGTCTAAAGTTGGGATGTTGCCGAAGGAAAACCTTATCCAGTAAGAATGTAAGATAAAGGTAAGATAAATCTACAAAAGACAACTCCTCAATTCTGTCCGCAGAAGTAATCGCAACAAAGAATGCTACTTTGGCCGATACCCAATACATGTCCGCCTGCTCTAACGGGTTAAAGCGTTCTTGTTCTAACCCTTCCAGAACAGTTAGGAGATCTCAAGATGGAATAGGACAGGGCTTTTTAGTTTTCTTTAAACAAAAAGTATGTAAAAAGATCCTAACTAAAGGAAGATAAAGTAACAAATTATCCACGGATTCTCTACAAGATCTCATTGCTGTCCATTGGGAGGAAAGAGTAGCTGCTAAACCCTTAGTGAACCCATCCTGCAAGGAATCCAAAAGTTTGAAAGGTTCAACCACAACTTGATCGAATCCCAAACTTGAGTACCAAGAGCAAAAATGCTCCCAATATTTATCATATACTTTAAGGTGGAAATCGTTTCAACTCTCTGGATTACACAGGCCACTTCCGAAAAGTAACCTAAGTCTTTCAAGTCAACCCTATCAATCTCCAGGCTATCAGCTTTATGTGACATCATAGCATTAGTCCCAATTCTGGTAATTGAAGAGGACTAAGGTTCAAAGGAAGAAGAAATGGGTGTGTCGCCAGTTCTGACAGCATGGGAAACGATGGCCTTCACGGCCAAAAAGGAGCAATTAAAATTGAAGTCATTGATTACCTCTGAATCCTATGAAGCACTTTCCAGAGGAGAGGAAACAAAGGAAAAGCATACAACAACTCCTGAGGCCAAGGAAGGGTCAATGCTTCTACTTAGCAAGCTATGGGACCTGGTAAAGCCTGAGTAGAAGGGCATTGTGTGGAGATGCAAATAAATCTAGAGTCAATTGACCAAAATTTCTCTTATGAACTGAAAAGCTTGGCGATTGAGATGGAAATTAATTGAGGAAGAAATGTTCCGGCTGAGACTGTCTGCCTGTAGAATTATTACCCCTGAGATGTACATCACTCAAAGTGAAAGAAGATTTTTCTCCCCCTACAGGAAAATGTTTGCTAAGGAAAGTTCTGAGATTTCATGCCCACTTGTTGATTTATATATGACTTTGCCACTTAATTCTCCATTCCTACCAGAACAGGCTTCCTGGATAGGCTAGTTGTAAAGCTATGGAGAGCTTTCCTAGTTTCTGTAAACTCCCTTCAATTGGATGATTTACGCAATTCCACTGAGGACCAACTTCTCTGCATTTCCTGATCCCCTACAGTTGTGCCCCAACTCCAAATATTGGCATTTGGTGTTACAATACATGGAAGGGACTTTGACAGGGGGATCATTCTGCTCAGAGCCTGGGTAGGAAACCATCACTGAAGAACAGGAAGCAAAGAGGCGAGACTGGAAATATTGCTTCTAATCTGCTGAGGCTGGGGACCAGTGTGCCAGGATATGTTGAACAAGAGGCTTGAGTTGCAATCTAATCCATGGATCCACTGCTTTGCAGGTTGGCATAATCACTTGAAACCGTAGCCACTTTTGAGTTGTAGATGAAGATTGCTGTAGGAGATTTTGCAGATGCAATTGTAGATTCTCTTCCCTCTCCCAGGTCAAAAAGGCCATTGCTTTCTCTGAATTGGGCAAAGCTCCTATAAACTTATTTTTTTTTATTCAGAACGAGATTCTCATTCAGCAAGAAGCCCATGCCACACTGGCATGTCTTCAGTCTTGGAGAAGCAAGATGCCACAATTAGGCAATCATCCATTCATGCATAAACATGCACACCTTGTAAATGAAAATGGGCAACCACTGGTGCTAGAACCTTTGTGAAGACTCGTGGTGAACTTGCCAGAGCAAAAGGAAGGACCTTGAACTGATAAGGATCGATCGCAAAACAAAGAAACATTTGACATTCTTGATGGATCGAGACATGAAAATAGGCACTCTGAAAGTCTAGTGTCATTAGGTAACCCACTTCCCCTATCAACGGAAGGGCTTGCTGAAGAGATATAGGGCCTGATTACAACTTTGTTGGAGGGTGTTAATCCATCCCAAATATGACTGGTATACCACCCGCTGTATTACGAGTTCCATAGGATATAATGGACTCGTAATATGGAGGGTGGTATATCCGTCACATTTGGGACGGATTAACACCCTCCTCCAAAGTTGTAATCAGGCCCATAATTTTGAACTTCAAGTTCTTAGCAAATTTGTTAAGAGGTTTCAAGTTCAACACTTGCCGGAACTTTCACTCTGGCTTCAGAAGTAAAAACATGGTGGAGTAAAAGATATGACAGTTTTCCACCTGAGGAGCTGGTGTTATGGTCCCTTTCTGCAAAGGGCTTGAACTATTTGAAGTGATTGTCTGTTCACCAAGTCTCTTGGAGAGGAGTTTTGACAAAGTAAGGGGATTTTGGACAAGCAAGAAATTCTATTTTGCATCACTGTTGGACAATCTCAAGAACCCATCTGTCTGAAATGAGTTCTTTTTAAAATGTGAAATAATGGGTGATTCTTCTTCCCACCATTCTAGATTCATTGTCACTTATTTGATTGCTGTGGTTTTTGGGAGTCTAACAGCTGTGATCAGATTTTTCCTGTGATCACGGCTCCCCAACCTCGAGCCCAGCCTCGAAAGTATTGCTTCATGTTGAACACACTAGAAATACATTTTTGAATAAATGGCCTATTTATGTGGAAGGCCTTGAATAGCTGCAAAACTTTTTTTCCTCCAGCTCCTTTTTCACCAAAGTATCCAGCTGAAATGAAAAGAGTCTATCACTTGTGAAAGGCAGGCGCAGAATGAGATTCTTCTGTGATTGATCTAGTTTTCAGGATTTGAGCCACAGATATCTCCTATGTTCAATTGAGGCCCCTGCCAAAGTTGCTGAAGACCACAGGAAATCAGAAGAAATATCTGAAAAACTGTGCCAAAATCTACATGGTTGCAAGGATTTCAGTTGGATCTTTATTGTCCTGCAAACAATCAAAAAAGAGTTGGAAGTTCTTCAACATTGTTTTTGAAAGTAAGAAGCATATGTGGCCACTCAACAGCAAAGTTCGAGGCTGCATTTGACCTCTTTAGGGAGGCCTCTACTTTTTTGTCATTAGTATGAGCCAATTACACACTTCTGCAGCTGGCAAGGATGCTGAAGACAGCATACTTGCTAAGACCATATTTATTTTGTCATCTGTTGACATTTCTCCTCAAATGTCTCCAAAGGATATCTCTCACAGGGAAAATATGGAAAACCAGTTTTATCAATATCCCTCCACTCTTTTAAATACATATCCTAGATGTCCTCATGTACAGGAAATTCTTTTGTGGGTGGGGCTTTATATTGTGCACAAAATGCATGTGAATGTCTCCTTTTCCTGAAAACCTAACACCTGCCTTATACATTTAAGCAAATTTTCTAAATGTGCAGCTTGCACATATCTCCCCCTTGAGAATGATTCCCCCTCATCTTCATCATTCCGCACAGATCTAGCTCTTTTTGCATCAATTAGGGCTTGCAAATTTGACTTAGAAATAGTAATAATCTCCAGCAAGTCTAGCAGCCAAGATTTCTGGTTCCTTTTCCATACTACACAGCAAGTTGCATTACAGCAGTGACTTTCTATTTAAAGGTATCCTTGGCAACCAGCTCTGATCTCGTTAGATGATTGCTGATTGTCAGCAACACCTTGGTGCACGCCTAGAGCGATGCATGTGCTCAATTGAGCACTGCATCGTGGCAAGCTTAGGTGGAAACAGCATATACCAGCCCATGTCTCCCAGCATAAAAGCTCCTAAATTCAACGTCCCGACCACAACTTAAGCACCTGGGCAGAAACAAAGGAGAGATTGCAGGCACCAGCCTCTGGTGCTCTAGAAGCAGCTAATTACAGTAAGTCACAGAAAATAAAGTACAATGCTTACTGAAGGTCTGTGTAGCATGCCATAGGCAGAAAAAGCACGAACAAGAGGTAGGGGAGTGGGGGAGGGAATCTTATGAGTACGATGCGCTTGAACTTTAATAGCAAGGGCAGAAAGCTTTGTGAGCGTTCTGGGGGCTGTGGGGCAAACTCACAGTGCAACAACTATAACAAGGAGGACAGACGTTGGGAAATGGGAAATCTGTTTTTGCATTTCTAAAGATTTCCACCCAAAATATTGTTGTCTATATATCGTACCTACAATAATATTGTGGGAAGAAATATTGAAGGATAAGTATGTTCCTTTAACTTGTTTACAATATTATCAAAGTTTCAAATATAGTTTACTATCATATGAATATTTATGATGTTGTTTTATTGTGTTGTGATCTGTTTTTTTTGGGGTCTTGTGAAAGTTATTTCTAATTATGCTTAAATGAGATTATAATATTGACTATTTGTTTGAGTTGCTTGGTTTATTGGGGGATTGGGTGCTTCTGTTTTATAAATATGTTATGAATTTTCATTGAGTAACTATTTTGTGTTTTGAATTTGTTATGTGTTTGTTTACTTAGTTAAGAATTTTGAAAATTGTTTATAAAATTTCAGGTCCGGTTCTGGGGTTGAGCAGAAGTTTGGGAGGTTACTGTTTTTTACAAGTACTTATTACTAATTCTAACAGATTATTTTTTAATTGTTATTTATGTGTTTACTTGTTTAATAAAGTTTTAAATTATTTAATAAACTTGAATGTCGGTTCATGGGGTTTCGTGGGGGATTGAGTGAGTAATGTTTAAGTAAAACATGTTCACATTGATTATTAATGTATTGAATATGTTAGGGTTTTAAATGTTTTACTTTTTATATATTTGTTGAAATAAAATTGTTTGTATATATGTTTTTGTAAACTATTATTTTCAGAATTCGTTATGCCTAGTGTTTTTCATTGAAGTTTAGTGGGTATTGTTATTTTTAAAGTCTATATTAATTATTACAAATTGTTTAATATTTTTACATTTTGCTTCTTTTTTGTATTTTGTATTATTGTTTAATTGTTTTGGTATGTGGTGTATGCTGGAGAAATGAGTAATGGCGTATATAAGAAATGGGTAAATTATAATTAAAAACATTGGTTATCAACAGATGTTATTATTCTTTGTTTATGTTTGTATGTTTGTTTGTTATGTTGAGGTATGGTTGAGGTATTCTGTTTATTGTAACTATTATTTATCAATTAAAATAAAAACCTTTCTTGTAAGTCTGATATATTTGTTATTTTTATGATTTAGTTCAATTTGTAAATGTTTAATATAATTAGGATATTTACAATATTTACTCACATGTCTGAAATACTTTTAATGTTTTTATTTTATTTGAGCATTGCATACGAAGCCTTCAGTGTATGCACTCCCAAATGTTTGTTAGACTGGAGTTAGAATAGTAAATCTTCTCTCCCCTCTATATGTGGACTTTCCTCAATGTTATTTAAAATGGAGTAACAATATTAAATTCTCCTCTTCCCAAATGTGTTCACTTACCTCAATGTTTGTTAGACTAGAGCATGGGTACTCACAAACTTTTTCTCGGGGGCCAAAATTGCAGTATGGTTTGCGGCCGAGGGCCGCACTGAAGTGACAGCGGGGGCGGGGCTTAGAGGGGGCGGGGCTTAGAGGGGGAACAACCACCCCACCCCCTTTTTCAAAACAATGCTAAACAATGCTGTATTTTGAATCCAGGTATAACTACAAACCTACAAAGGGGACATTTTGAAAAACATTTTTATTATCAGACAATAGTAATCTTAAGAGGCATGGCATGGTAATTCTTGTGAACAGGATATTCAGCACAGGCCCAATGCAGCACAGTTTTCTCTGAGTCTGGAAAATAGGTATGTCAAAGGAAGACATACTACGAACTTATTTTGCACTTCATGTCTCTTATTAGTGTTCTGTAATCTGGTATTATGTCTGAAACGGCAAGCCTTAAGAGCTGATCCAGATGTAAGTCTGTTAGCTTATTTCTGAATTTACTCTTCAAAAGTCCCATTGTGGAAAACGAACTTTCGCAAACATATGTTGACCCGAACATACAAATTATTTTCTGGGCCACTGTAAAAAGAACAGGAAATTTGTCAGAAGGCACAGTGTTCCAGAATTCTTCTGGTGCCTGCCCCAAAAAAGATGCTTCAAGAGCTGAGTTATGCTGCATGTCTATCAGCTCCATTTGTGCTTGCGGTCTTTTCACGCCAATAAGTTCAACAGCATCAAGATTTCGTGCACTCACCATCCAGGGGTTTTCAACCAGCCTGAATAGGGGGGTGAGGGTTCTGAATTGAGAAAATCGCCTTTTGATCTCCCCAGAAATTTCCTCAAGACATGCACCAAGATTTAGCGTTGGCAGCATTTCTTGTGCATTTGGAAACCTCTGAGTCACAGCCAACAGTTTTGGAAAGTGGGTGAAGTCAGCAACATCCAGTTGTTCTTTGAATAGCACAAGCTTACTTTCAAATGAGTAAATACCATTCATCATGGACCACACAAGCTGTTGTTTGCCTTGCAGCATCAAATTAAGAGCATTGAAGTGTGCAAATAGATCTGAAAGAAAATGGAGCATTAAAAGCCATTTCACATCCTTTAGTTCTGGGAATGTTTGACCTCTGCTGTTTGTAAAGTGTTCAATTTCAGGAAGCAAAGCAATGAACCGCTCCAGGACTTTCCCTTTGCTTAGCCATCGCACTTCAGTGTGCATCAAGAGGTCTGTATATTCAGCTTCAGAATCCTGCAGCATAGCCTTAAAAAGTCTATGGTTAAGGGCTTTGGCACGAATAAAATTAACAATTTTCACTGCAAGTTTTAGGACGTTATTCAGTTCTCCATGCTTTAATTTTGCACACAGAACTTCCTGATGAATAATGCAGTGGTAGTCTATTACAGGCTGTCCAGTGAGCTTCTTTTTAAGCAAAGATACAAAGCCTCTGTCATGGCCTACCATAGCAGGCGCGCCATCTGTTGTGATGCTAACAAGCATGTCCAGTGGTATGTGATGTGTTTCGAAGTAGTTGCAGATACTGTCCAGAATATCTTCTCCTCTTGTGTGCCCGTGCAGTGGTAGAAGGCACAGGAGCTCTTCTTTGGGATGAAGTGATTGGTCCAAATACCTCACCCAAACTAATAACTGGGCCACATCGCCTACATCTGTGGACTCATCCATGGCAATGCTGAAGAACGGTGACTGTCTGACAGCTTTGATCACCGGCTCCTGGATATTTTCACCCATTGCCTCTATTCTGCGTGCACAAGTGGAATCCGATAGCTGTAAGGCACCAATTTCTTTTAAAATGCTGGATTTGTTGCTATAGTTCTCAAACAAAATTTCAGCTGCTGAAAGGAAACATTTCTTCACCAGCTCTGCCTCCGTGAATGGCTTCTTATGTTTGGCAAGCAGGTAGCATATTTTGAATGATGCTTCTGTAACAGCCTCAGATTCCTTCATTTGGCAAAGGAAGAGCTTCTGCTGGGAAAGAAGTGTTTGCTTTAACGATGCCACTTTTGCTGAACGCAGTTGTGAGTGCAATGGGAAATTCTCACTATAACTTGCGTGTCGAGTTTTGTAGTGCCGTTCCAGGTTATATCTCATAAGAACATTTACTTTCTCTTTGCAAAGCAAACAGGTAGCTTTCTCCTTTGGCCATTCAACAAACAAGTACTCTTCTTCCCATGCTGCCTGGAATGATCTGTGTTCACTCTGTATGGATCTGGGTCGTTTGCAAGGCTTGGTAACTGGACTGTAGGCCATTGGTCTCAGCAAGTTTGTGCAATGATTTTCAAGGGTCAGGAATCAGATTTTCCCCTCACAGCCAAAGGACCGACACCACTTCACGACCGACAACACTTCACGAACGACCGATGGACCGACACCGACTCACGACCAATGGACCAACACTGCGTCTCGCTACAGACCTCTGTGCACAACAGCAAAGTAATATAAAGTGATGTGTAAAAGGAAACAAAGCATACCGTGATCTAACAATTGGCAACACACATGCTGGCCTTTGCCGATTCCCAGAGGACCATGTTATAAAAAGTATTTTTTGCAATTATGCTTGCAACCTGCTAGGAATACTAGAGTGATAATGAGGCCAATGAATGGTATACGGGCCTCTTTTTAGAAACTGTTTTTTTTCAGCCTGCTGGGTCACACAGCAATAGAAATCAACTGTGCGCGAAATGCCAGGGGCCAGATAAAAAAAAGTGTATTATTGTAAGACATTTTCAACAGCCCTGGCTCTAGTAGTATATTCCTACACTAATCACAAGAGCCAAATGGGAATGTTCCAGAGTATATCCCTATCCTAATCACAAGAGACATTTAATTAGATGCAGCAGCCATTTATCATCCGCACCCCTGGGAGGAGGAGTAAGCTGAAGGTGTTTGCCCATCACACAAAGTGTACCCCACTGGACACTTCACAAATGGTTTGATTTATATTGGGATTGTCATCTGATTTTTGGTAGTTTTCATGGGTGGGTGGTTTCTCTCTGGCTGTACTAGGTTGGTGGGTATGGGTTATAAAAGTAAGCATTATTGTTTAGAGGTTGCACAAACAAAGGTCTAACTTGGTGCCTAAGCATTACAAGACAAAGATACAGCAGTACAGTTCTTACCCTTGCAGGGTCCGGTCTATCACACACAGCGCCATCTGCTCTCACCCCTATCGCCATCTGCACACAGCGCCATCTGCTCTCACCCCTACCCCAGTAACACACACTGCGCCATCTGCACACAGCGCCATCTGCTCTCACCCCTACCCCAGTAACACACACAGCGCCATCTGCTCTCACCCCTACCCCAGTAACACACACTGCGCCATCTGCACACAGCGCCATCTGCTCTCACCCCACCCCAGTAACACACACACACAGCGCACACACACAGCGCCATCTGCTCTCACCCCTACCCCAGTAACACACACACACAGCGCACACACACAGCGCCATCTGCTCTCACCCCTACCCCAGTAACACACACAGCGCGCACACACACAGCGCCATCTGCTCTCACCCCTACCCCAGTAACACACACAGCGCGCACACATACAGCGCCATCTGCTCTCACCCCTACCCCAGTAACACACACAGCGCGCACACATACAGCGCCATCTGCTCTCACCCCTACCCCAGTAACACACACAGCGCGCACACACACAGCGCCATCTGCTCCCACCCCTACCCCAGTAACACACACAGCGCCATCTGCATACAGCGCCATCTGCTCCCACCCCTACCCCAGTAACACACACAGCGCCATCTGCTCTCACCCTTACCCCAGTAACACACACTGCGCCATCTGCACACAGTGCCATCTGCTCCAACCCCTACCCCAGTAACACACACAGCGCCATCTGCATACAGCGCCATCTGCTCCCACCCCTACCCCAGTAACACACACAGCGCCATCTGCTCTCACCCCTACCCCAGTAACACACACTGCGCCATCTGCACACAGCGCCATCTGCTCCCACCCCTACCCCAGTAACACACACAGCGCCATCTGCTCTCACCCCTACCCCAGTAACACACACTGCGCCATCTGCACACAGCGCCATCTGCTCTCACCCCACCCCAGTAACACACACACACAGCGCACACACACAGCGCCATCTGCTCTCACCCCTACCCCAGTAACACACACACACAGTGCACACACACAGCGCCATCTGCTCTCACCCCTACCCCAGTAACACACACAGCGCGCACACACACAGCGCCATCTGCTCTCACCCCTACCCCAGTAACACACACAGCGCGCACACATACAGCGCCATCTGCTCTCACCCCTACCCCAGTAACACACACAGCGCGCACACATACAGCGCCATCTGCTCTCACCCCTACCCCAGTAACACACACAGCGCGCACACACACAGCGCCATCTGCTCCCACCCCTACCCCAGTAACACACACAGCGCCATCTGCATACAGCGCCATCTGCTCCCACCCCTACCCCAGTAACACACACGGCGCCATCTGCTCCCACCCCTACCCCAGTAACACACACAGCGCCATCTGCTCTCACCCCTACCCCAGTAACACACACAGCGCCATCTGCTCTCACCCCTACCCCAGTAACACACACAGCGCCATCTGCTCTCACCCCTACCCCAGTAACACACACTGCGCCATCTGCACACAGCGCCATCTGCTCCCACCCCTACCCCAGTAACACACACAGCGCCATCTGCATACAGCGCCATCTGCTCCCACCCCTACCCCAGTAACACACACAGCGCCATCTGCTCTCACCCCTACCCCAGTAACACACACAGCGCCATCTGCTCTCACCCCTACCCCAGTAACACACACTGCGCCATCTGCACACAGCGCCATCTGCTCTCACCCCTACCCCAGTAACACACACAGCGCCATCTGCTCTCACCCCTACCCCAGTAACACACACTGCGCCATCTGCATACAGCGCCATCTGCTCCCACCCCTACCCCAGTAACACACACAGCGCCATCTGCTCCCACCCCTACCCCAGTAACACACACAGCGCCATCTGCATACAGCGCCATCTGCTCCCACCCCTACCCCAGTAACACACACAGCGCCATCTGCTCTCACCCCTACCCCAGTAACACACACTGCGCCATCTGCACACAGCGCCATCTGCTCTCACCCCACCCCAGTAACACACACACACACACAGCGCACACACACAGCGCCATCTGCTCTCACCCCTACCCCAGTAACACACACAGCGCGCACACACACAGCGCCATCTGCTCTCACCCCTACCCCAGTAACACACACAGCGCGCACACATACAGCGCCATCTGCTCTCACCCCTACCCCAGTAACACACACAGCGCGCACACACACAGCGCCATCTGCTCTCACCCCTACCCCAGTAACACACACACACAGCGCACACACACAGCGCAATCTGCTCTCACGCCTACCCCAGTAACACACACTACATTAAAAACAAATAAATAAATAACCAAAGAGCCTTACCTGACTCAAAGCACTGTAAAGATGCCACAAATCTGGAACAGCAGGCAGGCAGGCGGGCAGCAGACGTGGAGCCGGTGACAGCAAGCAGACGACCAAAGCCCCGTAAAAGTTAGCTGCAAGCGCTGACTTTTATGGGGCTTTGGCTTCCAGGATCGTCAGGGCAACGCAATAAACAATGGCCGCCGTATGTAAACATAGAAGAGGGCCGCGGGAGCATGCTCCCGCGCCCCTCTTCTATGTTTACATACGGCTGCCATTATGATATGGCGTTTGGTGTGCGTCTCGCGGGCCGCCAAGCTAGGTCCGTGGGGCCGCTGGCGGCCCGCGGGCCGTACTTTGAGTACCATTGGACTAGAGTTAGAATAGTAAATCTGACCTTCCTAAAGATGCTTTTTACCCAATGTTTCTTAGACTTGAATTAGAATAGTGAATCCACTCCCATCCCCAAATGTAAGCACGTTTCACTTTGTTTGTTAGACTGGCGTTAGAATAGTAAATCCAAGGTTCCACTAATACATGCATTTTCTCCAATGTGTTGTTACACTGGGGTTAAAATAGTACATTTGACTACTCCATCTTCCAATGTATGCAGTTTCCCCAATGTTTGTTAGACTGGAGTTAGGCTATTAAATCTAACATCACCCCCCCATGCATGGTATTTTCTAAATGTTTTTAGACAGAACTTAGAATAGTAAGGCCCAAATTTATACTTTTTCAGTGCTGCGTTTGCGTCATTTTTTGACACAAAAGCAGCGCAAACTTACAAAATACAATTGTATTTTGTAAGTTTGCGCCGCTTTTGCGTCAAAAAGTGGAGCAAATGTGGCACTTATAAAGTATAAATACGGACCTAAATCTAACATCAAATGTTTACGTTTTCCCCAATGTTTGTTATATTGGAGTTGAAATATTAAATCTGAACCCCCAATGTGTACCCTTTCCCCAATGTTTATTATATTGGATTTAGAATAGTAAATCTGAAGTACATTTAAAATATGTTTTAATATTATTAAGAATGATTAATAATTTTTATGTTCACTTTGGTGTTTTATTCTTTAATATAAACTATAATTATTATTTACTTTTCTAATAACTCTTGATTAATGATTCAATTGGTTATGTATGTTCCTATGAAGCTATATGTATTTACTATTTTTAAGTTAAGACATTATTGTCTATGTGGTATTTTTTATGTTATTTAAATATATTTGTAAATGTATTACTTCCCAAAAACGAACAGTACATCTAAAAAACAAATTCTAATAATGTAAATTACAATTGAATATATATACTCACAGTTATAATGTTGATATTTTGGATGACAATAATTTGTACTTTACATCATATGAATGTAACGTATTTTTTGAAGCGCATATTTCATTATGCAACTACTGACTTGGCTGTACCTTCCCTGAAAAAAACAATTCACATTCTTTACACTTTTGGATTTGATTTCCTAGGATGGCATCACTGATGAAGGTTTCGCCATCTCACGGAGCAACAGACAATGCAGTTGTGCTTATTCAGTTTCTCAACACTCTTGTAGCAGTGAGACCATGCAACTTTCACAAATTGGGCAACACCCAGGCCGGTCAGCTTCAATGTGATTCCATGTGACCCTGTCTCTGCTCCTGGGCTCACATACACACCCACATTGGAAGTGTGACTTGAAGCCTCCCCTTTTTTGGGGCTGGATGTACATGGATCACTTGTTTGGTAGCAGTGGTCAGCCTTCTCCATTCTCTGAGATACAGCGGCCTCCTTCAGGGAGTACTGTCAGGGACATGTTACAGCCTGTCTTTCAGTTCACACTCTAGGTGGCATCACCATCGTGGGTGTTGTGGTGAGGGAGGAAAATGTCTCACTGCACACCAGAATGTGCACTCTGATGCTATCTGTGATGTGCCAAGACTGGACCAGCCCATGCCTCTCATACTCTGAAGCCACATATCTCGGTATTGTGGAGAGCTCTCACCTGCGGCAGCTGCCCCATCCAGGAAAGGAGGAGTTGCGCCACAGCCCCTCAGCACTGCATCCAACCCGGAGCCCAGCAAGCTTTCTCCCACCCCATACCGACATTAAGTTATACGCCAATCATAAGTTATGACAGAGCACCGCACTGAGAGAGAATTTCCTTCATGAGATATGGAAAGCAGCAAGAGAAGTATATATTTATGCCTTCATTTTAATACCAAATTTCATTCTCTTTGCTCTAGCTTTCTTCCTTATACTGACTCCTCAGTTTATTTAATCTATCCCTCTTTCTGCTATCACCGTGGGAACAATATCCTTGAAACATCAGCTCACAATATTCAGCTATCTACTACCCCATGGCCTGGCTATTTCATGCCCATTCCTGACCGAGGTTAGGTTCTCTAACTTTCTCATCCTCTTTAGCATCACTGAAACCCATTGTAATATTTCAATTAATATTTAAATTAATCAAAAACAGAATCTTTTTTCCCTACCTAGTAGCCCAACAAGATACAGATCCAAGCCTTTCTATAAGATATGGCTGTAGAGGACTTCGTACCTTCATTTACCAATGATGCCAAGAGTCTTGGTCTCTATCTTGACTGTGAACTTTCCTTTCAGGGACATGAGATAAAAAGGGCACCAATAGCATGACACCAACTCATCCATCCAGTGCGAATGAAAATGAATCCTTTCTGCCATCACCATCTGCTCCAATGTGCATGCCTTTATCTCTTCAAATGTTCACGGAGAAGGACAGTGCACTACTAAGTGCCTAGTACACTCTACCCTAACTTCGCAGAAGGCACTATTTAATACAACTGCCTGACTGATCACAGGAAATTTGTCCCGATTGACCAAGTACAAGGAAAACTTCATCAGGGTAAAAACTTACTAAGAAGCTTTTTGTTTTTGGGTACATAAGGTCAATACGCAGCCACCACTAACTCTGATAGATGTGAGAGCCAGAGAAATACAACAAACAAAACTGGCAAGAAGCATTCTATATCTATGCTCCCAGCTCTGGAGTAACTGCTTCTTCCCTAAGGCCCTCTCCTTTCCTCTTTCATTTTAGAAATTAGCTCGGAGGCGTACACATACTAACCCATAATTACGGGCCAGCTTCACATGGAAGGAAACCCTATTTTTCTCCATTGCTTCAGATTTGAGTTTGTATTTTTGGGTCTCTCCATCCTAATTTAGTGCACCCTAACCTAAACCTAACCTACCATAACCTGGCCATACAAAACCTATCCTAACCTACACAGAGTCTCATCATAGCCCACCTAATTTATTCTAAACTTCACTTCAGTCAAACATATATTAACAATAGTTAAGCTAGACATGCCTATTGTGACCTAGCTGTAGCTAACTTAAGCAAGCCTCACTTAACATAGTTAAACCTCAACTAATATAAAATAATGTGATCTAATGAGCTATGCTAATCTGCTCCCATTCTAATACTTACTTAGCTAAACGTATCTCAATCATAACCTAACCCTAACTTTGCCTAACCAAGACTACTGTAACCTCTCCTAACCAAGACTAGGTTTGATTTGGAGTCTAATTCGGCCAAATGTAGTTCATCTAACAGAATCAAAGACTAGACTAGACTACGTTTACCTAATCTAAACTAACCGAACATAACCATGGCTAATAAAAAGTAATAATCAAATAATCCTGCTGTAGTGTATGTTCTTTTACTTTATAGTATGATTCCATGATGGCATGTTACTAATTAGACCTGAGTTTATCAGATTCTAATCCACCCTACAGTATTTTAATTCTACATTAACCTAGATTAAGCCAAACTTTATATCACCAATGCTACCTTGACCTACCCCACCATGATTTAGCGTAGCATAATTTAAAATGAACCTAACCTAATCTAAACTAAACTAACTTGGCCTAACCCATAATCACATCCTAATGAAATTTAAATTATCCTAACCACCAGTTCACCCAAACATATCTTGATCATACCTTGCCTGCCCTAATTTAATCCTCAATTCTCTTTGTTCCAAGGTAAAATGAGTGAGAAATACAGTGTGGGCCACAAAGGTCATAAAAAGGATAGTCAACATCAAGGAAATTATTAAAGATATCGATACCAAAGTTTTTTTGGGTCTCCATGACATCTTCTCTCCCTCTTGTTTGTTTTGTGTAAGACTTGTAGAATGATGTACGCAAGATGGGTCGTCTAACAGAGTAAATTGTTGTTGGGGCACAACCTCAGCCCATAAAGTTATGCCTGTATATCAGATGACGATAAAAACAGATATGTCCAAGTACCTTTGGATTAAACAATGGTATAACTGGACAACTAGAAACACACATTTTCAGTTCCCTACTGAACACACGTAGCACCACGTTTGACTTACCCAATAGTTGATTTCACAATTATTGACAGACAAATAAGAACAGAGTTAATGTTTATTTCTATGATTAATTATATGAATGAATTATTGATGAACACATTGCTATTTTCACTATGAAGACAATGAAAATCTTCAAGCATGAGTAACAAATGTCATCAGACATACCAACTCATGCCACCGTCTAACACAGAGGAAATGAGCTGAAACCCACTGTAAACTGCCAACATCCATTAATGAGTGTGAAAACACCCCAGGATATCGGCAATAGCCTCGGCAAGCTTATGTGTTTTTTTGGTGAGAGTTTGGGGGCTGGATGGGGGAACAAGTGCCTCACATTATACATCCAAACCTATTTCTAATACAATGAAATTTAATGTGACCCAAATATCTCTTCTAACCTACACCTAATATATTACTTAAAAAGCCAAACCTACCTCAATCTCAACATAACCATTACCTTAAGTAACCAAGCTTATTTTTCTTTCCTAGTCTAGCCTTGTCTAATGATAAAATGGAAACTTTTATACCTGATCAACTGCACTTGACGTCAATGTTGTAGACAGAAGGGTACAACCTGCACGGAAATATATCAACTGCTGTTAGTTCCACAGAAATGTTTTTGAATGTTTGTTCCACTTTACGGAAACATGCTTCTAAATGTGTTTGAAATACCAGAAATGCTCTTATCAGATGCTTATCTTAGACTAACTAAGTTTCTGTATGCAAACCTGTAAATGCTGTATTTTTCAATTACCACATTTTTCTGCTTCATGTATGTGTGCAGATGTTACTGCAGGGAGAACCAGCTGACTGCAAGCATAGGCTTCTGCAACTGTCAAGTGTGAATAAAGGTGATTGATTCAACTTGATGACTTCATGACCATGACCATCGTTCCTTCTGGAGCACCAGAGGGAAAACTTTACACCCTATCAGATGGAGGCATTGCTGAGATAGACAGGAGTGACTGCAGAAGAAGTTGAGTCTTTGGTGTGAATAAGGTGGTGAGTGATCTTTCCATATTTCCATGCATACATTCAAAAAGGGGACTAGTTTCCTGAATCTAGGTCTCTGCGTCCCCGTCCCCCCTCTATAAATTAGGTTGGGCTGTAGTCCTAGAAAAATAACTAGGAGTCAATCTGCTCCCAAGAAAGAGATGCCTGGATATTATATGGCTAATGCTGGAATGTAAACATGTTATGGTTAGAACGCTGGCACAAATGGATCACGGGTATTGCACATTTGCAGTTTTTGCTGGAGGGGACATTCTATTTAGAGAAGTTGACTTCTTTGAGATCATTTATGTCCGCAAAATGAAAGGATAAAATGTGGATGTCTTGTTGGGAGGTCATCAACAAATGGGATGTGTATGATGTTTGAAGGCTGTGACTACAGTTGAAAGAAAGGTAAGTGGTGAAATAAGACTGTTTAGTACCTTGCCCTGCTCATATTTCTAGATTCCTCCATGCTCTTTGTTCCGTGATAGTATGAGTGAGAGGTACAGCGTGGGTCACAAAGGTCATAAAAAGAATAGTGCACATGAAGGCAATGATTAAAGAAATTGATATATGAAGTATTTGTTTGTTGTGTCTGCACAGATTCTGCTCTCCCTCATGTTTGTTTTGTGTAAGACTTACAGAATGACTTTGACTAACGCAAAATGGGTTGTTTAACAGACTACATTGTTGTCCGGCACAACCTCAGCCCATAAAGATGAATTATTAATTAATATTGATAATATAACTAATAATTATCCAATGGCATAAATGAACAAGTAGAAACACACATTTGCAATTCCCTACCGAAGGGACGTGACACTCCGTTTGACTTACCCGGTATTTGATTTCACAGTTAGTGACAGACAAATATGAACAGAGTAAATGTTTATTTCAATGATTAATGGAATAAATTAGTTCTTGATGAACAGAGTGCTATTTTTATTATGAAGACAATGAAAATCTTCAAGCATGTATAACAAATATCATCAGACCTGATAACTCACACAATGCCACTGTGTGAAGCATGATACCGATATCACATGGTGGCAGGGAAAATACTTGGGTCCTTTGGTGTGGTTGGCAGCAGTAAAAAGAAAGTAAATGAGAGAAAAGGGAAACTACTGAAAAAGTGTTTTAAATTTTTTTTTTTTATTGAGTTTTAAAGGTTGAAACCAAAAAGAACATACAATGCAGTGCAGGTTATAGCAAGACAGTACAACATCATTGTATGACAGTACCAAAGGGCTGTATTTAACAGTCCAAGCCATGAGAGAGTCACAACCACTGCACCAACATTACCCTCCATCCCGCCATCCCAGCCCAAATCATCATGATACCAGACATTAAACAGCTTATGGAGATAGGAACGTGTTGAAACCATACGTGTTGGCCGTCACCTGCTCAGAGGATGCGATGTGTATCCCCACCCCCTCATCCTCCACACTACTTATAGAGCTTATGTCCTCCACACCAGTAAACCATTCCAATAGGGTTCCCCAAGCCGCCACATCAGCGAGTGCTCTCTCATCCCTTCATGTCAAGTGCATATTCTGCTCCTCAGCTACCCCATTCCATTAAATCCCGTATCCAATTGGAGATCATCGGGATCCAGGAGCTCATCCATCCAATTTCAACCCTGCGCTTGGCCAGCACCAGCGCTAGCTGAGCCAATTTATATGTGATGCTCCGACCACGCGGCTTCCGCACCACTCCCAAGAGACAGGTCATCGGCGTCGCCTCCAACTCCAGTCCCGTGGCCTCCTCAATTATCACTGCTGCTTCCTGTCAAAAGCCATATACTGTCCCGCAAGTCCAGGCCAGGTGTAGGAAGGAAGCACCAAATGTACCACACCTAGGGCAGCACACTCTACGGCTCGGGTCAATCTTGTTTAGTTGACTGGGTGTGAGATACGTTCTAGGTACAAAGTTAAAATGCAACAACTTAAACCTATTGGTACATGGCACCGTACGCACCAAAGACAAAGCCAAATCCCAATCAGCATCCACTATGCGTTCCCCCAAATCACACTCCCATGCCCTGCGTTCCACACTTATCACACCTGGTTGATTCTCCCAGAGGACTTTATAAAACCGGGTAATCAAGTGTGTCCCCTCACCTCAGTTAATCAGACTGTTCAGCACCGAGGAAGGCCCAGGGGCTACCGGAAAACCACTCCAGATCTCACGGGTCACACTCTCCATTTTCGCATATTGTAGGAATTGACCAGGGTCCAGATCAAACAAATCCTGAGCTTCAGTAAAAGAGAGAAACTCTCCACTGGGATAAAGATCCCCAGCCACCTCACATCCTCCCAGTCTCCAAGCCTCTACAGACATCAACTTCTCCATATCCCGAAATGGAGCCAAGTCCCATAACTTCAGCTCTCTAAAAGGGGCTCATCGGAGTACATGTTTAACTACCTGCTCTCAAATCCCAGCAGTGGTCTTGATCAAGTAGGGTGCAGCAGGGTCAGATCTACCCGACATCAATGTATGCACCAATGACCGCCCATCGCACATTCCTGCAAAGAACCTCTTCTCCCAGTTATCAGTATCCGTCATCCACTTGGCAGCATATTGCAAGTGTGCTGCATAATAGTAGTGTCTAATGTTAGGAATTGCCAACCCACCCCCCTCAAGATCCCTCTGTAACACCGACAGAGCCACCCTAATTCATTGCCCAGCCCATACCAAAGAGATCAACAGTCTATCCAAATGACGAAAGAGCCGGGCAGCCAACAGAAACAGAGAGTTCTGGACCAAGTAACAACACCGTAGCAAGGACACCATCTTTGCCACAGCGGCCATGCCCATAACAGAAAGAGGTAATCTGTTCCAATATGAAACAGAGAACAGAGACAACCCCAAAAACATACAACCTCATACAGGGAAACTTCATTTGTGGATCATCCCACCTGGATCCCCCACGGTTCCAGCTCCTGTCGAAGCCAGATCACTAGTGGCTTAACCGCCAGAGCAAATAGGAGAGGCAAGAGCAGCCATCTCTGCCTCATGCCCATGCCGATCTCCCAAGCGTCCGATAGCTCTCCCACTACCTGTACCTGTTCAGTGGGAGGAGTATATAGTAACTGCACCCAAGTGCAGAAACCGGGGCCAAACCCCATTCCCTGCAAGACCTCTAAAAGATAACCCCACCCGACTGTGTCAAAGGCTTTTTCCAAATCCAAGGACACTAGCGCCAAGTCAGTCTCCACATCTTCGGTCTCATGCAGAACATGTGCCAAACGACGCAAGTTATATGAAGTACTACGACCAGGAATAAATCCACATTGATCCTCGTGTAATAAACCCTGGATCACCCCGCGTAGCCGGGTGGCTAAAATCTTACAAAGTATCTTGACATCGCTATTTAACATGGTAAGCAGGCGATACGAGGAGGGGTCACCAGGGTCCCCTCCCGGCTTGAGCATCAAGCACACAGTACCCTGACGTATAGTGTCTGGCAACATACCATGCACTCGAGCTTCCACAAAGACCTCCAGGAGCTTCTCCCTTAGAGACAAGGAAAACGTTTGATACAACTCTACAGGAAAACCATCACCACCTTGAAACTTAGACTTAGTCATAGGAGCCACTGCCTCGCTAACCTCCTCTACAGTAATCGCAGTCTCAAGTGCATCCCTACTCTCCAAGTCTAAGCGTGGGAGCCACATCTGCTTCAGAAACCCCCCCACACCCTCCTCGGGTAGTACAGCACTAGCCCTCAATACCCTTTGGAGATGCTCAGCCAATTCCCGTAGAATGAACGTGCACTTCGTGAGCATTTTGCCGCTAGCGTTCCTAATGTGCAAAATAGGAGGGGCCTCCACCTCCTGTTTCAGAATCCACACCAAAAGTTTGCCAGATTTATCTCCCTCCCGATGCAGTCGTTGCCTATAACCTCTAAGTGTGACCCGGCTCAAGGTATCCCAACAACTATTAACCTCCTTGTATAACCTGAGTTCCTCCCGTTCAGCCATTCTCGTGTCTGGCAATCGCTGCTGCAAGTCCCCCAGTTTCTCCTCCAGTTCTGTAAGTTCCCGCTCCAATTGTCTGCATACCCCGCACACTACACCCATACACTCCCCCACGTATGACTGCCTTCATAGCCTCCCACTCCAGACCCCTAGACAATGTTGTGTTCCAATTCAATTCCATGTACTGTTTGATGGCCTCACCCACCCTTTCCCGAAATCCCACATCAGTAAGGAAGTCCGCAGGCAAACGCCAACTACGCGCTAGACTGGTGGCCGCTGCCCCCCATTGTAATTGCATCCGCACTGGTGCACGATTGGATAAGAACCTGCCCATATGTGTAACATCCAGCATCTGCGAGCTATTGAGACCACCCAACAGAAACCTGTCAAATCGGGTATGGGTATTATGTGTTCTAGAATGACAGGTGTATTCCCTTACCCTCAGGGTGCAGTTCCCTCCAACTGTCCCATAACCCCAAATGTGTAATCACTTCCAAGAGAGATTTCACCATCAAAGGCTTAGTCCCCAGCTTCGGTGGAAGGCGATCCAGTTCACCGTGCAATACACAATTGTAGACCCCCACCCAGACAAGAGGCCCATCCACACTGTCCCCCAAAATCTCAGGTATTCTGGTATAAAAGGAGTGATCATCAGTGTTAGGCGCATACGTTTTGAGGATAACGATAGGCGAGCCATCCAACATACCTTCCAACAGAACATATCAACCCTCGACATCTACTTCACTGTATATGTGGGTGAATGGAACCCTGGAACCATCCAGATAGACACACCCCGCGCATAAGAGGAGAAGGAGGATGAAAACATTTGACCCCGACACTTCTTGTTCAGTTTTTGTGCTTCCTCCTCAGTCATATGCGTTTCCCGAAGGCAGGCACTATGAACCTTATGCCTCTTTAGAAAGGAGTGTACCCTATAGCGCTTGGTGTAGCTCTTCAACACCCTGACATTCCAGGTCAACATATCAATTTGACGACCCATAGTGATACTGGACCACACTCCCTCTCAACTGAGCACCTCCCCCTGTGTCCTACCCCACCAAGGTAAGACAAGGAAAATACATATTGCACATCTCACCCTTATACCTGCACTGTTGAATAAACTTCAAACATTGACAAACTTGGCCAATCAAACCACCCAAACCCCCAACCCCCACCCTAGATAAACTGAAAAACAACCATAACAAACCATACAGGTCTACACCATAGATGCTGCCAGGACGACAGCCAAAACCCCAACTTTCCATGTCTAAAGACCTACTACAACTGTGGAGTGACCACGCCCCACCCCGGCATCAATCTACTGATTGCCTAAGTACCACCCCAATCTTAGTTCACCAAGTATCACAGGCCCCCCGATGACCAATACAGTCCAATTCTTAAGTGAGGCCCTGTAAGGCCCCGAACCAAAATATGGCTGCATCTCTCCGCCGGGGAGGTACTTTCACTGTTGACGCAAACCCCGCAAGCAAGGGCGCAACGGCACCCTGAATCATGAAGGTTATAGTCAGACTTGCACAGGGACCCCTCCCTCAGCTCCTCGCCCCGACTCCACATCCAGACCCCCAGATATTGAAAGAAGTTAGGAGGGTGGTAGAGCAGCAAAGTGATCTCACTAGCAAATAAACACAGACACACGTTAATAGGCAGCAACACATATTGTACTGAAAATAATTAGTATGTGCATGCCACAGGCTCAACAGAGATCAATAGGATTGTCTACTTTAATTGCTTTCCTTATACCGTAAAGTCTATACAAAATACAGTATGAATGCATTGGTTAATAGTTAACTGGGTGTAGCTTTTCTAACTGACATACAGTAGCCTTGGTTATTTTAAAATAGTAGTATAAATGCATATTTTCTCTATTAGTGAAAGTTCACTGGTGATGTATGAAACACAGATGGTCCATTTTATTGCTATAGGAAATGTACATGTTTGTATTATGCTTGGTTAAATCACTGTAACGTGCACAAGAATACATTTTCTTTTCTTCCTCTTATGTTCTTACAGGGATGTGACAACAAAATCCGAATAAAGGTGCTTAAGCTTGCATGGGACATGTTTGGAAGTGTTATCTCTTAAGACTAATGAGCTTGGATTTGTAATGGACAGGGATCAGGTAGGCTGCATTTAGAATTTCTGGTTACTGTACGTGAAAGTTGTGGAACCCAAAGGTTGCAAAATAGATAAAGGGTCCAGCAGCAGAGGATTAATGTTAAATAGAATGTAAAGAAGTTTGGAGCAATGTTGAAAGAGAAAGAGTTCTGTGGGTGAGACAGAAGGCAAATAAGAAGGTAGTGATGACATTCGCCCATAAAATGTTTTATTATTCAGGCTATTTTTCATAGATTATAGATGGGCACTTCCAGTTGTTACTGACTTTGGGGTAACTGTGGGTTTACAGGGGTTATTTTACATCAACTGGCACTTAAATCAGAAACAAAATGTGGGTATTGTAGCACACCAGCTCAATGCCACTAATTTTACATTTATGTTGACAGTGGTGGTCAGATGTGTTGCTTATTCAAACATTGCAGAAAATGTCACAACGTAAATTTTCTGTATGTAGCAGAATGGCCCTCGTGGTGTCATGTAACAAAAAATATAATGAATACTTTATCCAAAAGGAAACAGTTGTAAATTGGTTTAGAAAGAATACAAGTTGTGGTGTTTTAACTGAGGAAACATACTTTGGAAATACGACGTCTTGTGACTGTGTATTCTATGCTGTAGACAACGAAGAAAAGAGGGGCCCCAGCTTCACCGGCTCTCCCTCTTGGTCCTGGCAAGTGAATCGCAAAGGGATTCTCGCTGGCATGTGCAATGTTTGAGACCTTCATTTTGTTTCTTAAATGGATGATAAGAAAGGTATTACTTCTGCACTATTGTTCACCTAATAGTGGACCTGCACTGGTCTGAACAAGTATTGTGCTACCCGAACAACTGCCTGTTAGTTGGCTCGGCATGGTGAATGAGCATTCTTGATGAGAGTGATGGTACAGGTAGACTTGGATTTTGGAGAAACATTGGCATGGGAGAAAACTGAGGGTCAGGCAACAACTATTTCCTTCCGAGGTATTGAACTAGACTAGGTAATAGTGTCACATTTACCGACAAAGAAACTCAATACATTGTGAAACTTACCCCAGGAGGAGGTAGGGAGGATGATGTGTGAACAGAGGAGACTGCAGTAGGGCCACTTGAACTTCACATGCAAGGTGGTTGATCTAGGCAGAGCTTTCTCCAGACACCTGATGTTAGCCATGAGGGAAGCAATTAAACACCACACGATACTACAGCAACCCCTCAGAACCAAGGGGACAGAGTCCGTGCAGATCACGCAAACAGAATTTTCTTCCTCGATACCCTTTAAACACAAAAAAAAGGTGCTTTTATTTAAGATTCTAAATACTGCGCATCAGTTTGTATAACATTCACACATCACAATTGTTCTTATTTTGGAGCAAAATTTATGTATTCAATATATAACAGAAAATCAAAAATAAAACATATTCTGTAACATACACAAAAGGACATATAAATGGGGGCGTGGCCAAGCAAGATGGCTGCTTAGACGTTCCTTTTGGTGCTCCCGCCTGAGCCTGTGAGATCCTGCATTAATCCACATTCATTCTGATGGTTTGTCCCCCTTGACTCATTCATCTTACCCCCGCAACAACTGCAGGGTGGAAAACCAGCATCTGGGGCCCCTGGAACTGCTATACGGAGCACCACTAATGGGCAGCCTCAGCCACCTGGGAGCGTGCCATCGAGTATGGGGGCTCCGAGTGATGTTGTCAGGAGTGGGTTGCATGTTCCGGGAGCCCCCTAGGACACAACGGATACCTGGCAGGCCCACAAGAGGAATGAGGACCCCTTGCTACCAGGGCTGAGAGGACTACAGTTGAGACTGACAGCCTGTTCTGTGCACGACCGCTCAAGATGCCGGCCTGTGCTGTTGCAGTGCCCCGACGCAGGTGGACCTTCAGTGGTTGATGGAATGGCAGGGTGAACTTCAACCACTAGGGTGGTAGCCACATAACGTGTAATGCGGCCTATGTAGAGTGTCTGCGTAGCGACACAATGGCTCCCAAAATGACAAAGCACTGGAGCAGAGATCACTCAGTACTTGCCTTAAGCGCCATCCTTTGCTGACAGCCCTGACTTCGGGAGGCTGAACTTGGGCCTAGGACCCTTTTGGGCTTCAGCTGCCACCAGCGAACTACTTCGGGCCCGACCTGCCCATCATAGAATGCCAATTATGTTAAATGTAAAGCAAGAATTTGTGGAGATCTCAGGTCTCTTCATCAACCCAGATAAAACCAAGCTATTTCCGCTGGGGAACTTGATTGGTGTCCAGATCGGGATGCTTCCGCGACTGGGGCTCCCCTGGGTGATGAACGATGTCAGTTATTTCGGCATCAGATTGACACACATGGCACAGACATTTCTAGATCTCAATATCGAGAGAGTGGTGGAAGGGCTTAATGCATTGTTCCGATTCTGGAAGGAATTGCACCTGTCCCTTATGGGCAGAATAGTCATTATGAAAATTATCCTATACTGTTAGGATGCCTCTATGCCTTCCAGGGAGCCCTCTATGCGATTCCCAGACACTACATCTGCACTATTGTTCACCTAATAGTGGACCTGCTCTGGAGAAAAAGACGTAAGCATGTCAGGTTGTCCACCCTAAAATGGACCTGGGGTCAGAGGGGTCTTGAGGTTCCCTATATCGAGTTATACTACATGGAGGAGCATTTGCAGCACATGGTTCACTTGCTCAACTCCGGAGATTCCTTAGAAAAACAGGTAATAAGAGGCACCCATGACGGAATGTCCTTGCCTGTCCTGCTGATGGCTGGATCGTAGGTTCCTCCTTTTTTTACCTAATATTATCCATCTAGTAGACGACATCTGGGAGGTGTTGGTTTGGAGCATAGTTCATCATGTACCTTATGCTCTGGACATGCCACTGTGGGCTGTGCAGCCCTTCCAAAAAATTGCTGACTCCATGTTGGTGTTAAAATGAAAGGACAAAGGCTGTACCACGATGGAGGCCTCTACCCGGGAGGGGGCAGTTTCTCACGCAGGAAGATGCTATGGAATCCTTTTCACTAGGTATGGGACAGTATCTCCAGTATGCTAAAATCTCATTCACAGCGTGTGAATTATGGCTGACCTCCCCAGAGACGCCACCATGTTCTAACATCCTACTAAACATGGCCCTGGGCTGCAGACTGATTTCTCACATTTATCGGGTGCTACGCGATAATCTCCTGGCGCTGACTATCCATGTTCAGGCCAAATGGAAGGGGATACTGTGGAAACCCCTGACAGCCATTGAATGGGCTAGGATCCATGAGGGGGTTTGCATGGTTAGCTACAATGCCCGATTTGAGCTGCTACAATACAATTATGTGCACTAGACATACCTTACTCTGAAAACTTTACATTCCATATACACCACCTGAACGGATAACTGCCCCCACTGCCGGGGTGTGGCTGCAGAGTTTATACACATGGCATGGAAAGACAGGCCCAAGAGATAAGACAGGTGTTTTTGGGCCTGCTCCCCTCCCCCTCTAAAACGAAACTAAGCAGGAAGTTTGTCTTCCTGGGCTTGCTTTTAGCAAAGCGATGTATCACTATCAAAGTCCAACACCTCCAATGTATATGGACTTGCACCAAGATGTCCCAGAATGGACGACTGCAGAGGAGGTGCAAATGAGGCATGTCCATAGAGACAACAAGCTGGATGATGACCTGAGAGCCTGGTCTGCCATGTTGTCTGATTTAAAAGACCCCATGGGGTATCCCCCCCGGGACCCTATGGTAGGATAATCTCCTGGGCTTGTCAGGTTGGTGTTCACAGCGGGATGCACTGTGAACCTCAACAGATTGTCTACTCCATAAATTATCTTGAGAGTGTTGCGGGTGAGGGGATGGCAGCGAGTTGCGTTTCAAGTTTACTGAGCCTGGCTGAAGGCCACCGTTTGTTACTTCATGGAATGTTTACTGATTGTAACTGCCATTGGTGATATCCTAGGACACTTTTTATATTCTGTTGCATAATGCTGATGCTCATTTCATCCTGTTGGACTTCAATAAAAACCCTAGGCAAAAAGACATATAGACACACTAAACACTGTTTAGGACGATATATAGATGGAAGTAATATGTAAAGTAATCATATTGCTGAAAGACTCAAGAGAGGTAGGTCCAGATATCCCTGCAAATATTTTAAAATGTGCCCTAACTAGTTTGGAAACTATCTTAAGCAACTGTTTGATTTTTGTGTAAACACCAATTTAATTACAAACTCCTGGAACAGTAGTATAATTTTCCATTATATAAAAAAGAAGATCATAATGTCCCTAAAAGGTACTTCTTGGTAGCCATCTTGGATTTAATGGGGAAAGTCAGTGCAAACTGTCTTTTATTAAGCTTATCACTGAGGAAAATTTGAATAATCTTCTTATAGTTGAACTATATGGTTTTTGGGAGGGTTGTTCCACTGTAGATAATATCTTATGTTTAATGATAATTGCCAAAAAATATGTGCAAATAAGAAAATCTTTTTTTTTTTTACAAATGTATTTATTAGCATTTTCTTATAGGTTAAACAAACATTATGAAACACCCTGGTCAAAAAAACGGGACCATAACAAATATACTTGCAGTATAAGTGCACTGGTGCCCCAGCGTACTGAGGAGTCCATGAGAGATCACAAGTAAACGATAACATGGTTGGATCCGTATGGGGTGAGGGGGCAGACGGGAAGCCCGCCGCATCCACACTCGCAACAACCGAAAGCCATACATCATTATACAGATTCACGCCATACATCATTATACAGATTCACGCCATACATCATTATACAGATTCACGTGGAGGGGGACAAGGAGAGCGCATCCCCAAACATCCACCATCCGGACTCTACGTCAGATTCCCAGTAGTCCTCAGTAGAGAAACTTGCGCAAAATATAGAGTTGTGGGGAGAGAATCACTCAACCCCACTAAGGCCCCTTCACTCTGCTGGCAGTAAATGGGAGGGCAGATCCGCAGTCACAGGTGATCTCAGAGCCAATCCGATCTCCTCTGCACCTCCGCCCCTAACACCCAGTTGGTCCACCATCACACCCCAGAACTCTAAGGCCGATATTTATACTTTTTTAGCGCTGCATTTGCGTCGTTTTTTGACGCAAAAGCAGCGCAAACTTATAAAATACAATTGTGGGGCATACTTATACTCCGTCTGCGCCGATTGTGCGTCAGAAATTCTGACGCACAATCAGCGCAAACGTTGCCCCGTATTTAAACTTTGACGCCTGAGCCCGCGGACGACAAAATTCCGCCGTGTGCGTCATTTTTTGGATGCGGCAACCCGCCTTGCATTAATTATATGCAAGGTATGTGTTCCCGTTCAAAAAATGGCTTAAACGGCCGTGCGTCGTATTTATGCTTTCGGGCAAAAATGACGCACGGCCGGGAGGCGGAGCCAGAAAATGACGCACAGCCCGATTTGCATCAAAAATTAACGCCTGGGTCAGGGCAGGCGTTAAAATGGGGAAAACACACCTGTATTTAATCAGAACACACAGAACAAACAGCAGAGCAGCAGAGCAGCAACAGGGAGCCATGGAGGTGATTCTAATCCAGCGTGCACGCAGTCGCAGAGCCCAGCAGCAACAACAGCAGCTACCACAACACCAGCTGGGACCCCAAAGGCAGGGCAGAAAGCAGGAGAGGATATTCCGCCCAAGAACAACTCTTCAGGGCCTCAGGGAACACGACATCATACAGAGGTACCGGTTGAACTGGCAGGCCATTCAGCAGCTGCTGCGAAACATTGAACTGCAGTTGGCCCCCACTTTGGTGACACCCCGCACCATCCCAACAGAAACCAAGCTGCTTGCCGTACTTCACATGCTGGCAAGTGGCTCTTTCCAAACAACTGGTGTCCTGGTTGGCGGAATATCACAACCATCATTCTCCGCCTTTTTGCCCAAAGTACTGGATGCCATAATTCGACTGACACCCGCCACATCTTCTTCCCTAACACACTGCAGAAGCAGCAGGAAACAAAACAGGGGTTCTACGCAATCAGTGGCTTCCCACACGTCCTTGGTGCAATCGACTGCACACATGTACGCCTTGTGCCACCTGCTGCAACTGAACACCTCTACCCCAACAGGAAGCACACACATTCCATCAATGTGCAGGCCATAGTCGATCACCAGGGATTGATCACCAACATCGTGGCTAAATATCCTGGGAGTGTACATGACTCATACATCTTCTGTCACTGCACCATCAATGAACACTTCCAGGATGGACAGTATGGCAATGGACTACTTGTTGGTAAGTACAAAAACCTACTTATATACACACTGCACAGCAACCCTCTAGGACACACAACACATACACCACAACAGCAACATGTCAACAGGAACACACTGAGGTCGTGACACACTAGCCATGTTTCTTAAGTCACCATTGAACCTGTCACACATTGGAAATTACTGTACAGCCTAATGTGAAGACGTCAATGAGTGTGGTTGCCTAAATGTCACCTTCCAAATTGTAAGTGTCCCAATGACCTTTACATTAATACATTGCATAAGTGTCAAGGTATGGGATGTCCAGGGTACTTTGATATGAACGTTTTAACAACACTTTCAATTTTAACTGTGCATGGAACTATCATCTCACCCCCAGTGAAGACACACGGACACCTGTATCACAAGTCACAATGCTAGGGAGGGCACACTGTACTGCAAATCCCAAAACATACTGCTGACAAACGGTTAGCAGACAAACACTCAGCCTAGGAAACAACACAATGCAGATGGTACAGCCTACAAGCATAGGATGTCACATTAGTACACAAAAGAGTCACAGACAACACAAGACAACTACTGCCATTAAAGGTCTTTTCAATAGTGACAGCTACATCAACATGATCCCATTCATTTTCTCTTGCAGCTGAACGGGTATGGCATCCAGCCATGGATTATGACACCATTTGGCAACCCAAGTACAGCTGCAGAGCGTGCATACAACGAGGCCCATAGGAGGACACGCAGCATTGTCGAGGGGACCTTCGGCATCCTCAAGTCAAGGTTCCGCTGCCTCGACATCACTGGTGGTAGCCTCCTATATTCCCCTGAGATTGTCTGTAGGATGATCCTCACATGTGCAATATGCACATTTGTATCAGAAGAAACATTCCCCTCCTGGAACCAGAGCCACACATGCCTGAAGAGGAGGAAGAGGAGGATGCTGGCCTGCAACAGGAGGGGGAACTACAGAACACAGCTGCTGGTATACGCAGGCGGCAACAGATTGTAAATAATTTCTTCTTAATATGATCACCTTCACCACTTTAGTTAACTAATTTAAATAAACACCTATTCTAATCACCATATCATGGTCTGGCTATTCCTTTTTGCACACCTTCATCTCTACTTATCAGAATAAGAGTGTTGCCTCATGGAGCATTGCTGAGATACTGAGGAGGACACGGAACATCCCAGAGCTAATGTGATGCCTAACATACAATGGTCACATACACACACACTCTTAATGACATATATCATGTACATATCTCCTTTGAAGGCCAATAGCAGAGGACCACAACTATTTCACACATACATGTTGAAAGCAAGGTCCAACGCAGAATATGGGACACAACTATGACACCATCACTCAATAAGGGGAAAACAACCCTCATACATGAGGCAGTCGATGTGCTTTGGCATCACTAACAGGAATGTCTGACAAGACCCTTGACAGCAGTTAGTCCAACTGCATCCAATATTTGCAAGGAATATCTGTGACTAGAGTCCCATAGAAGCAGAACAGAGACAGCACAAGTGCCACACATATGACATGCATTGCGCACATGACATTCCATGCACATGTCAGCCCATTTCCTAACTCCTGACACACCCATGCACCTGGTCACAACCCACCTGTCGGAAGAGGTCCCTGAAATACTAAGATGTGTACCCTGATAATACCTCCTCTACACACACAGTCCAACATTAGCAAACCAGTGTGCTACACCCTTTCCTAAGGTATGCCATTGTCATATAACATCTGACTGCATGGACGTCAGGTCAATTTATACACTGTCTTCTAGTTTCAAAGCCCTGTTAGCACATGTAGATTGCTTCCCCTTGTGAAAATGTCTGTTGGCCCTTAGAATGCAAGTCTCACCTACAGGACTGGTGAGAAACAGATGCAGCCCACACCTGTGATCACCTCCATGCACACCACCCGTTTCAAAAAGCACTGCCCCTGATGATGCCTGGAACAGCATAGGAGTTGCCATTATGTCAAATACACCGTCAACCATTGATACTAATTAAGCTGTGTAACACAGCCCTTGGGTTCATTTGTCACCTTCAAAAACACAGGACGTACACAGTTTGACATGTCAACTGTCTAGTTTGTCCTCCAAACAGTCTCAGTCAGACCACTGATTATGTAACTTGTCCAGTAGCTGGCTCCTGAATCACCTTGCATTCTGTCAGCCTGACTGGCAAATGTCTGTGCGTCACACTAAAGTATCCCTGTGTCTACATATGTACCACACGTGCGTAAGAGAACCTCCCATTCATCAGGGGGCATTGGGCATGGGCTTCTTCCATGCATACCCAAATACATTGTATAACATCATCTGCCTTTTAACTGTACCATATGAGTTAAATTCTCTGTGTAAACCAAAATTCATGGCACATCCCTTTTCTGGGTTGCATATATGCATGAATGACAAAGTGTGACAGTGTCCCAGGGTCATAGGCAGGGATTGGGTATGGGGCTTGCAGCACAACAAGCAACCTCTGATAATGTACATGAATAATACCCAAATGTCAGAACCATGACAGTTCACACACAGCATCACAGTGCGCACAACATAGTGATGAGCTGTGTGTGGTGAATAGCTGCGAGAATAAACAGCACAGAGGCTATGATGTTCCCAGATGCAGTGGGAAGTGTAGAGGCCAACCTGTGTACAAATGTTGTAATGACACCTGCCGGAACATGACAATTGAGACATTATCTCACTCAGCACACCAAGGTTGCCCTGTTGACTGTCTCATTACACGTCTTTAGTGACAGGGTGGGACCATCCACATGTTGCTTCACATGTCCACATCTACTTTACTCACATTGATCAACAAAGGATACTCAGTAGTTACAGGAATAGCTGTCACTGACTCATGATGAGTCCTGGTCCGAACTGTGACAAATTACACCCCAAACAATCTACAGGATCATCATTGGACCACACACATGAACAAGACACCTATGTGCAATTGATCACTGGAAATATGTGGACACGTGCTGTCTTGTATGCTGGTCCACCACAGCCACTTGATAGTTGGGGCTTACGTCTATCGCCTCAACTGTGGTGTCATCATACATATGAGATTGACCCTTGTCTGTCTGTGCAAACAACATGGTACCCACTTCCTCAATGCATGTGTATGACTCACTGTGGGATTCATCAACTAGTGCCTAGGAAGCTCTTACCAATACTCTAGGACATAGGATGTAGAAAATGTGGACCATTGACATGAACATGTGTCTGCCATCCATCTGGTGCATGCTATGTCACATGTGGTGTCTACGTGACCCTAAAACTTGGAAGTATACTTTACGGGTGTTGTTACATGTATGACTAACACATGCCCTTGCTCATTCCAAATTTGACTTGCATCTTAGGATTGGACACATGGACGTCACATTCATACAACCATATGTACAATAATGCTTCATGTGATATACACACACACACTTGGTCAACCAACACATTAGTTGTCAAAGCACACACTTTGAGCCAAAGGCATTTAGGTATTGTACATATGTGCGTCACATCGCTATCCTCTCCTTATGACAAACATGCACAATGTGTGCCACACATATATGTAGGCCACACTTATGACCATCTATGACGTCAGCTAACTGTAAACATACTGTGAAGGGTGTAGTGGATGATGTTCCGCTGCAGTATGATGTCACACATGTGAACATACACCATCAACACCATACTGTCTTCAATTAGCCAATCTCTGATGTGTTCCAAATGTAAAATAACCAAAAAACAAGTAAAAATGCCCCAAACCAGTTAATGCACTGTAATTTTGACGTCCCTAGCGCTGTGTGTCATTTTTTGTTTACCAAAACTGTATTTGCGTCATTTTTTTTGACGCACAGGAGTGAAATTTAGTCCGCATCCAGATATTTGTACAGTCCATGTATCATTATGTGGATGCGGGTTAATATTCACGTCTGTGCGTCAAAACAAATTATGCAAATACAGTTTTGTTCAACAAAAAATGACGCATAACACGAAAAAGGTGGGACTTTTCATACAGGAAGTGAGGTAATAGGATATCCTGCTTACAGATCATGTACAGTGGGTGTACTTTCACTTTCACTTTGCAGTCTATGATCCTTCTAGACTGTGTTGCTGTGTAGATAGTGTTGTCCAGAGATTTTGTGCTGTATTTGTCCTGTGTGCTATCTGTAAAGTCCTTTTGTGAAATAAATATTGTTTGTGTATACTGTAGTACTGTGTTTTGTCTACATTTGTCCGTTTATCTTGTGTATTTCTTGTTTGTGGGAGTCTGTTGTGGGTAGTGTTAGTTTGGGGATAGTTGGGCTCTTTTAGTGTTTAGGTTTACTTTTTTTCTGTCTTTTTACCCCTACTTTCACCCATTTCCCCTTTCTATTTCTTTTACCCCTATTTCTTATCTTCAACTATAAGTATGTCTGGTAGGCCACGTCTTGGCAGGATGGGGGAAGAGGAGTTGGGGGGCTTCATCTCGCTGGTGACACATTTCTTGCCGCTCATGATCCAGGCAGGGGGCAGGGTCATACAGGGGTACCCGACAGAGGCGCTTCAGAATCCGGTGGGGAAAGGTGCTGCATCACTTGCAGCGTGTGTATGCCAGCCAGAGGAGTGACCACCAGCTGAAGCACCGGTGGGCTGACTTCATCACCCGGGAGCAGGATCTCTTGGACCACCTGGGAATCATGATTGGTGGCACTGTTGGTGAGTACGACAATTGTTAATGTGCACGATTAAATGCTCTGTAGTGACATCAGGGGATTAGTGCAAAGTCTGCCAGCTAACTTGATGACTATGTGTAATGCTGGGGAAACATAAGGGGATCATTGATGCACTATGGCAAGGATCACAATTGCTAGCTGTCAGGTAGCACATGCTCAGCAAACTTACAGGTAACTATACCTTGAAGGAAATTGGTGCGGCCTTTTTGTCAGCACAGCTAACAAAATAGGAGCCAATTATGTCTATATAGGGTATTATTCACAGAGAAGTACAGATGTACCAACATTTAGGCCAACTATGTTGGCGCAATTGCTAGACTGACTTTAGAATCACTACATGATGCTGAAAATGAGTGCTGCCTTCACGTCAATTGATAATAGCAAAGTGGCTTAAACATTGGTCTCATGTGAGTCTGGTGAGTGTGGAAGGAAAGCGTTCACAGAAGTACTATGAATGTGTGGGTTTATTTGGTTTCTTGATCTTTTTGGATACATGTCAGTTCATGATTTGAAAACATCGTGAAAAGGTGTAAGGTGCCCTCAGCTAACATCTTAAGATATTTGTTGGAATTAGTTGAGCCACAATCCAAATATTGATGGCAGTCCAAGTGTATGCACATGGCTTCACATCTCCATGGTTGGTGCAAATCACCATAGCTGGGCTACATCAATTGACTATACTGTAACAACAGGATGGCTTACAGGAGTCCCTGCCTCTCCCTCTGTACATTGGGCCTACATGCAATAAATGTGTCATGGCCCCAAGGCATGTTTGACTGGTAATGCAGTCCTCAAGTAACCAGGCGTTGGATGTTTCTCTTGGATGCACATGATGAGACGATTACACTCCATATTTTTTAGTGCTCACCAAATATGGGGCAAGTTTGCAACCACATGATAGTTAGGGCCAATGTATGTGTGCAGATATGTGTGTAACTGTCACAGGAGACCCATGCTATGTACAAGTTGGCCGTGAAATATCAGATGCAGTACCATCATGTCTGAATGACTGCCATGTCCTTATTCAGCCGACACATTGTAAATGATTATGAAATTGTTGCACTGTGCACAGATTTTGAGCACATTTCTTCCTTCCATACCTTACAGGTGGACCGGCACCCTACACTGTGGGAGAGGTGGCGACATTTGAGGACCCCGACCACTCCAGTAAGTGTTGACATGTCTGTTATGTGTTGTGTTTGCTGGTTATGGACTCGTGTGAGTTGGACGCATAGCAAGGTGTGATGCGTTGGGCAAGGTTTTCACTTGTTCCATGAGTGGGAATGCAGTTCTCACATGTTTTGAGTTTGCCTAGGCTTATCCAATGGTATCATGTAGGGATTGTAGGACATCCCTGTAGGCCCCACTGTGAGTACAGGGGATAGTCATGTGTCTGACACTTGTATCACCAAGAGTCGCAATGGAAGTCAGCCCCTATTTAGTCAGCCTGTCAGACACACATTCTCTAAGATTGGTGGAGCTAATAGCTTCCCACTAGACATCTGCTTCACTATTTATCTACGTAAGTTTGAAACAGTAGGTAGAACCTCATAGCAGCATGTACTTCCACATGTAGTGCATCAGGTCTGTGGAACCTGAGTGTAATGGCCTAGGTGTGCATGCAATTCATGATCATGGGTGTTCTAGCAACTCTGTGTCTGATGTAAGTCAGGCCTCACTGTAAGTATATGTTGTGTACTAAGTTCTGAATTTCCTAACATGTCTGACCCTATGAGTGCTCTAGGGTTTGCTGACTCCACATTGTAGATAGACCTTACCTGTGGTGTGTCTGTAGAGACAAACATGTGTGGAGTTGCCTATACACTCCTCGGTGTACATGTTGTTGGCAAATTATAGTTGTGTATCCACCGCCCCCCCTCAAACACGGCCATGGGTTTGTGAATGGGGTACCTAGTATTGATGCTACCAGTATGTTACACATACCTGTGAATAAGTGACGGTTTGGTTGCATACTAGTATACACACTCAGGTTTGGCACTTGGTAGCATACTGGAAAGTCCAGTTACAACTTGCAGACCATGTGGCTTTAGTTTTGCTTTCCGTACAGTGACATTTGTAGCCCAGCTCTTGGTGGAGGATATGCAGCATGATTCTTAGATGTTAACTGTCAGAACTCAGATTGCAAGTCAAAGCCAGTTGTTACCCATCTTGTGGGTTATGGATGTGCTCTGTGTGATGTCACCTTTGTTGTCTGGCCTGCCATATACTTCCTCAGGGACATTCAATGCTCTGTATCGTGATATGAGCTGTTACAAGTACAGTATATGTAATGTCTGATTAACTTGCTGTGCCGTTTCACACAATGCAGTTATTAATGTAGCATATCTGCATTTGTCTTCACAGCAGCTAACATGACTCCAGACCAGGTCCGTGAATTTTAGCGTCGGGCCATGCGATACCAGCACATCCTGCTGGTGGAGTCGGGGTTCCGGAGGATGGCCTGGCGATATCGCCATGAACGTGCCTCCGGGGCATGGCGAGCCTTCCCACAGGGTGGGCCTACTTTGCCCATCACAGCCACCACAGAAACAACCACCAATCAGAGCCAGGTGGCCCCACCCACAGCTGCCACTGTTGATCCAACATCTGCTGGACTTCCTGGCCCCAGCATTGCCACCGGTGCAGGACAGCCCACACAGACCTCCTCCACCGGTACCCAGACTGCCACTGCTCCAGCTGTTGACCCTGCAGCCTTCAATAGACTTGAACATAAGATGGACAAAGTGCTGCGCAAGGTGAGCCACCTGAGCCGGGACGTGCGGCACATTAAACGATGGGTCAAGGATATAAAGAGGACCCTGCGGACGGCCAACCTCTAGACGGTTGATTTGATGGACATGATACCCTCCCCTCCCTCCTCCCTCCTCTTTCCTTGTTCTTATAGTTAGTGGGCTTAGGGGGCTTAGTGTTAGGTTAGTATAGGCTGTTAGTTTAGTTAGTGTTAGTGGCTAGGGGGTGGGGGGGTCCTGCTTGTTTCTTTTTTGACCTATTACATGTGTGTTTGGCTATGTTGGGGTTCTTGTGTGTTAAAAAAAAAATACACCAAAAAAATATATATTTGTTTAGGATAGTATAGTATGTGTTTAGGTTAGTATGTGTTGTCCTCAATGTGTCCCGTCTCATAAGGGGGGTGGGGGGTAGATGTTTAGAACGTTTCATTACATGTGATTAGTAAGTGTAGCTTAGGTTAGTTAGGGACAGTTGTGGGTAATGAGTAGTCAGGGTAGATTAGGGTAGGTAAGATTTTTCCTTCAATTTCCTCATCTATGGTTAGCTTTTAATAAATATTTGGTTACCCCTTAATAGTATGTGTTGAATGGTACTTGATCGTGGCTTTGGATTCAGTGTACATCAATTTTGTACTATAACATCTGTGTCCTATGCTACAAACAAATCCCAACTGAGCTGTATGATTGGCAGCTAGCCCAGAGCTACCTTGCAAAGTGTCGACCCTTTGTTGCAACCACCAATCACAGTTAATATGGTTCCCAATGTGTTTCTGTTGATAAGTGTGTTTTCAAAGTCACTAACAGTGCTTCCAGACTTTATATTGGGGAAACAGTTTTAGGTCTGACTGCAGTGTGATGATCATGCACACCCTTACAAGATGAGTTCTCATTGGCAATCTTGTATTCTTGTCTTCATGACCCTCATACATCATTTGTGACACAGTTCGGCATGATTACCTATTTGTATGTTAACTCAGACACCTTCATTTGTGCAGTTTTTTTTTTTATTTACTTAGGTTAGTGTGGCGTGTTTATTGTGTTATTTTTGCATGTTGACAACATTTAGCAGGCACTATTTGATGACTTACTTATCCCCTGAGGAAGCATTCTTCTGTCCTACACAGCATGGTGGTGTATGGTTTCTCACTTCATCAGATTATTCCCTCAGGATGGGCAGAGTATGATGCAATCATGGTCACTGTGCAGATTTCTCTAACTACATAATATCTGGACAGTTGTATTGACAAGCTACATAATTTGACAGTAGGCACATTTCAGTTATCTACTGCACAGTTGATATGTCACATTACACAGAGACAGATTTGTTGTGTAAGTGCTATTTATTGAAAAGTGCTGTAGTGCTATATGTACATTGTCCATTATTGTGAGTCCATTATAGTGATATCTTCCATTGTGATCCAACACAAGGGTTTACCTAAATGCTTTTGTCATGCTGGGGTTGCTGTTTCAGACAGTGCAGAGGGACAGACTTAGCCAATGAGTAGGAGAGAGACAATCACTGGGCTGGGTGACAACATATACAGTGGTTAGCAGAACAGTGCTTGAGTACAGTTGTTGTAAGACTGTCATGTTTCAAAACGCAGGACTTTGGTAATAGTTGGCCATGTGGCAGGGACTAGTGCTTCCGGGTAATTTTCCTTGTAAATGTGATCTGTTCCATGTCTTCTTCTTCTGATGTGTGTGTTGCCTGCTTTGTCCTTGTTGTTGTTGGTTGTGAAGGGGCAACACACACCTCAGTGTTAGAAGACGTGGAGTCAGACATCCCGGTCGCTGCTCCCTGTGAAGGTCTTAAGGGCAGTACTGCAGCAAGGAGGGTCTGCTGGTTCTTGAGAATAGCAGCCACATCACGATGGTAGGCAGCCAGGTCGGCCCTGAGGGGTTCAATGTTGCATTCGTGCACGTGTTGACAGGATTGCTGTTGTAGGTGTTGGGTCAACTGTATTACAGCTGTGCTGATTTCCTTCTGGGTTTTCTGCAGTTCCTGCAAGATAGATGTTAGGGCTTGCATAGCTGCTGCCTGATCTGCAAATGACATTATGCACGAACGCACCCCCTCAAGGCTGGCTGTCATATTTTGCATCCCCACCCGCACCTCCTTGGCCAGCTCCCGCTGTACTCCAACTACAGTTCTCTCAAAGCTGGTGCCAGTGTCGTCTGAGTCCTCAGCTGTATTGGAGCTGACAGGTCTTACAATTGGGGTGGTGGGTGGTTCCTCTGCGATGGCTGCTTGTTCTGTGCTCCTCCTTGTGACTGAAGGTGGGGTCTGGAGGGTTTCAAGGACCTTTTGGATAGTCTCCTGGGGAATGTTTATCGGCTCGTCATCCATGTCATCAAGGAAATCTGGGACAGGCATATCGGCAGGAGATCCATCTTCCTCTGCAATGAAACAGGGTACAATTAGTGTGTCTGTGTTGTGGCAATTTTGATGTGACGTGCCTGCCTTTTGATGAATTCACTTTGTGATCTTGTTTTGTGTTAATATCTGCAGTCCTTCAGATGGGCATTGTTTCAAGCCTATGGCCCACCTGTGTGTCACATGTATGTTATTGAGTTATTAGACTTGTCAGCCTCATCGCCTCTAGGTGTTGATTTTAGCCAAATAGAGAATTGCCACCTTCATTTCCTACTCGACCCTCCGTGTACATCCATTCTCATGGTGAGACCTTTCACTGGCTGTGGGTGTTCTGATGGCCCTGGCAGCACACTTGACAATCTGGACCTGCCCCAATCCCTGATCGTTCACATCGACTTAAATGTAATTGACGTGGCATATCCTATGCATGGCACTGTTATGACACGATATGGATGTTGACATTGTTAATGTGTCCTGCTGATGTTGGGTAATGTGTGTTACATTGGATTGCCCTGATAGTCGTATCAGTGTTCTATTTCCTCCTCTGACTGTGCAGTTGTATTTCAGTGACCAGTTACATGTGTCCCATCCTCAATGCTGTTGTATGAGCAGTATGACATTTGGGATGTTGCCTTGTTACCCAGGCACAGGATGGACCCTGACATATGCAGCATGGGTGTGTCCTTAGTGCTGTGTCGCTCCTATTGTTGTTTACTTTGGCTGATGTTTGTGACAACTATGGGCATTGACATTTGAGAGTACTGGGGCCTTTGTCTTGTTTCTGGGGATTGTTGCAGTTGTCATCCTCACCCCCTAATTTAGGTGTGAATGATCCATGGGGAGGTTACTGCCATTGGCTACTTGAGCTGCACACAGATCAGTGGTGGTAGTGGCAACTGTTGTCTCAGTTACATTGCAGTTGTCGGTTTGGCTAGAGGATTGATAATAGGGCCCTAGTTAATGTAGGAGTTATGTTGGCTGATGAGTGCCAGGATGTAAGTTTGACGTAGTGGCCTTCCCTCCTGTCGTGGCTTTCCCTTTGCTCCATCGTTGGCATGACAGCATGCCCCCATGGGACTGTTGTTGGTGTAGTGTAATGGTGTGCCCCAGCTTCTGTCTGTGCAGGCCATGCCCCAATGCCATGCCCCTTTACCCATGCCACTCCATGTATATGTTGACTTCCATGCATTTTGTGGTCGGTATCCCCCCCGCTTGCAGTTAACATTTGTGAATTTTAATTCCCCATGCGACTTACCCTGCATGTGCGTTGTCTCCTGGTAGTCTGCGCTGTCCTGTCCTTGAATCCCTGTGACGATCTCCTCCGGGATGACGGCTGCGACCATCTTCTCCATGTGGTCCAGGGCCTCCTGGTGTGCTGGACTCCCCCCTCCAGTCTGCAGTGCTGCTTTCCTGTTCCTTGCCATCTTTTCCTTGGTCCTGCGTTTGCAGTCATGCCAGCGTTTCTTGCACTCGATGACTGTTTTGCGTACTTCAGCCACACTGTTAATCTTGTCGACAATTTGTTGCCATATAGCCTCTCTCCTACTGATTGGAAACTTTGATGTGACAAACAGTTGGTGCTGTTGTTCCGTCACCTCTTTAACCAGAATTTCCTGCTCCTCTGCACTAAAGCGACACTTTCTTTTCTTCTTAAAAGTGTCCTGGTTCTTGTGTGGGTCCTCCTGGCTGGTTTCTGGTCTGCTGTCATCTTCCTGGGGTCTGTAGTGGCGTCTGGGATCCATTTTGGCTCTCCTCTGGTGGTATGGCTGTGCTCGCTGTGTTTTTTGACGCTATTGCGTAAAAAAAAACGGCGCACATCCGGTTTGCGGTGTTGTAAATCGACCCACAGTCATTTCAGCCGCGTTAACGTCATTTTCTTTTACGACTTGACGCCGCGGTGTGCGTCAAAAATAATGACTCCCACCTGTTGTTTGCGCCGCCGTGCGTCAAAGTATAAATATGTCGCCCGCACGGCGCACCAAAATGGCGTTAGCCAGCGGTAATATTTTTGATGCAAAACTGCGCCTGCGCAGTTTTGCGTCAAAAAGTATAAATATGGGCCTGTTTTTTGTAAGTTTGCGTCAGAAAATTACGCAAATGTGGCACTAAAAAGTATAAATATGGGCCTAAGTCTCGTTGTGCATGCTTTCTTGAGTCTACACTCTTCCGGTACCGCTCATTCCAAATAGTTGGCTTTCCATGTATCCTGCGTTGGTGGCGCCGAGCATGCCCAATGAATTACATGTGGAGCCTAGCAAGCACGAGGATCAGCTGAGCAAACTTATAGCACATCTTCCTACCTTTCGTTAGGCTTGGCAAGAGGCCCAGCCCTGACTCCCGTACCACTCACAGCCAGAAGGCATGCAGCTCTCGGCATTTCCATATGACATGGAGAAAATCAGCTGGAGGTCTCATTGCAGCACTCACAGCTAGCCGACCGCTTTGGGTAAACCCTATGGAGCCTCTGCAGTGTGAGGTAGGCCCTGTGGAGATAATAGGACTGTGTCAGTTTAAACACAGCATTAATGGCCATTTCTTGCGCTCTAGCACGTTTCCATTCGCCATCCAGGACTGAAACGCCAAGATCTCCATGCCAGTTAGCCCAGGTGGACACACTGTCTGTCTGTCAATCTCCCTTCAGGGCAGCATACATCCGGGAAATGAGGCTCCTCCTAGTGACCGGATCCAGCAGCACCGTCAAAACCTGACTCTCCGCTGGTTCCTCGGGGAACCTCAGCCGTATGAGCCATACGAGACATGTCCACATACTGCAGAAACTGCTCCAGACCGACACTGAAAAAGAAAGTCAAAATTATATGTGGCATTTGTTAGCTTTAGTAGTACCTCCGATGAAGTTGATCGATCAACACTGACAAAAATTACAAATTGGGGTACTCATGGTTCTTTGCTTCTTCAACTAGTTAATTTGTTTTCTGAATATTGCTTAAAGGTTTTATTAGCATCTGAATATATGAAAAAATATTGCTCATAACAGAGGTTCTTTTTGTTCCTCCTATTATTTTCACTTTATTTAGCCAAAGTCCTAAAAACGATTAGAGGTGAAAGCCTATCCCCAAAGATAGGTTTGAACATAATTTTGTTATGAATGTACACCAATGATTTCATTCTGATATCCCATACTCGCATTGACCCTCAAAAACAGAAATATCAGCTGCCTTCTCAAAAAATCATAATATAACAGTATACAAGGGGCAGACAGAAGTTAGGATAATGGGGGCTGCAGGCTTGAATCCATGAAATCACTGGTACTATAGGAGTTCCAAATAGAAAAACCATACAACTGGATAAACATTTCTTACAACTTAACCCGGGAAAATCATGCAAAGGGACACATCTCTAAAGCAACACTAATAGGATTTGGCCTCCAGAAGTTCTTTAGATTAGTCGGTAGTTGAGATATTCCATCCCTATTGCAGGCTTATGTAGCCAAAATTCCCCAGGTACCTTAATATGGAGCAGAATCTCATTCAATCCGTGCCCTGAATAGATATGCCAGCATTAGTTCTAATTATGGAAACATTATCTCGCTATAGGGCAGTTAAAATCAATTACATCGATTTATTTAGAACTGGCCTTAACAAACATTAATTGTAGATCATATGGAAAGGTCTAACGTTATGCTTATCGGCTGCACTGCAGCCTGGAAAACTGTTGAAAAAATACGTCTGGAAAGTTTTCACACATTGCTTAAATAAGGTTTACAATTTTACTACATGTTTTCGGTATTCTGTGGGGAGATTAAATCTCTCAAGAGATGCTATATTTACACATAGTTCTATCAAATCTTTGACTTTTAATCTAAAGAATTTGATGACAGTAAAACATTATCAAAGAGATGTAGATCATTGTAGGCACATTACAAGATTGCAAATGAACTGTATATTCCTCAGATGTGGATTAATTCAATTTTATTTAGGTGTGCACCTATGTCCGCAAGTACAGAGAATTTGTATGAAATTCAAATTTGGCACAAGTTCGTTAAGCTTCATACCTGGGTAAAAAATGGATGTGCAAAGGGTCAATTTTGCAACACCAAGGTGCAATATGTTTTGCATGTACTATTCTTTTGTACATGTCTGAGAAACAATAAAAAATAAATACATTAATTCTGTATTGGTAAAACATGCATGTGAAACACACAAGGTGACTTTAATGTTGATGAAGAATCCTGCATCGGTAAATGTTTGGTACACCTTTGAGATTTGTTTACATAATTTTTTAATGTGTAAATTAAGGAAATTTATAGTCTTATTTTATTTGTTTATGGAAGGCATATTTGCACTTTTTAATGTTGCTCAATAATAATAATGTGTTTTTATGACGTAATTTGGCACATTGGAAAGCACATTAGCGCCTTTTCAAAATTGTGATACAAGTAGCAATTGATGCGTAGATATATTCTGTAGATTCACTCCTGAGGTAAATAAATAAACATATAAGCACATAAATTACTTTTTGGAAAGACCAATGGAGGAATAAAAGACGTATTATAGAGTCTTTTAAATTGTTACCATCTCACCAACTATGCTGTTATACAAATAAGGGTAGAGATAACTGGTGAACTATGACAAGATTTGAGAACATGGTACAAGTTTCTAGACAGATATAACAGTGTTATGATGTGGCTGCAAAATGACCCTGCCACTTGGCATGTGGACATATTTTATGACACACAACGGGCAGGGTGCTTAGGCCTTTACTATGAAGGGGAATGTGTGGTGAAGGCGCAACTACATCATCGCCTTTTTAATTTTTTTGTTGTTGTTTTAGCATCACTGTTGGGTGAGGGACTGACTAATAAAATGACACTTTTGCGACAGTGAAGCAATAGTGAGAATGACTAACAAACTGTCTCTCAACAACCGCTGGGTTCTGAGATTAAGAAAGCTTGTTGTAAAATGGAATGTAATGTTTTGTAACTGCAGACTAAAAGATTCCGGTGGTAGATGCTTCATTTCGTTTTCGGAGGTCGAGAGTCCGTGGATTGGCACTCGAAGAAGGTCAAGGGCTGGTGGCACCAGACGAGATGTGGATGCTGAGGAGATAAAGGCATCACAGGTAACTGATGGTTTGCAGCCTCTGTAAAATGTAAAATTCATAGGGCCTCACTCAGAGGGTCAGAGACAAACTCCAGAGATGGCGGACCCTACCCCTTAATGTCCTGGGAAGGATTGCACTATATAAGATGATGGTGCTGCCCCGGTTTCTTTACCTACTCCAAAATTACCCCTATTCTATACCCAAGAAATGGTTTAAGGAGATGGATGCTGTGGCACGACAATTTCTATGGTATGACTCTCGCCCTCGGCTTGCATTCCGCACCTGCCAGGGAGCTGGGTATGAGTGGGGGTTGGGGATGTCTAACCTTCACTACTTAGCAATGCACCTGCTGGTGGTTAATGATTGGCTTGGGGGCAGTTGGTCGGACCCTGCATATCAACTCGAACTCCTGTCCATGGGCTTATCGGGCCTACTCGGGATGCTTTACGGGAGCCCCCTGCCACGAAGACTCCCTGAGGTGACAAGAGTGGTCCTGGAGGGGTGGAGGGCGGCACAGCGGGCGACGGGCTGGTGGCAGAGACTCAACCAGGAGACTCCGCTGTGGCACGGGATGTGGTTGGGGGAGGTCTCAACCCTGGCGAGGTTCCAGAAGTGGGACCTTATAGGTATATCACTTTTAGGAGACGTTGTTCCGGGCTCCCACATGCGATCCTTCCAGGAGCTCCATCAGAGGTACTTACTCAACAGCACTCAATTTCATAGGTTCCTACAACTCAGGCACGCGCTAAGTGTGCATGTCCCCTCTGGAACTACCCTCCTGGAATTCTGTCCTGTGAAGGCCAAATCCTTGATGGGGTGGCCTAGGCAAGTTATGAGTATTGCGCATATATCGCACCCTGGTCACCAACACAACGCAGGTACCCAGCAAACCTTGAGAGCGGTGGGAGGGCTGGTTGGGCCCTATAACAGACGACGAATGGCGAGACGCACTGATGGCCCCCAGAACTATGACTATGACCTGCCGCCTTCGTGTTTTGCAGACCTACTATCTGCACGCCGCTTACCTCACGCCTGACAGATTGTACAAAGCGGGTCTCCGACCCCACGCTGACTGCACCAGCTGCGTAAGCCCTGACGCTGACTTCTATCATGTGTTATGGAGGTGCCCACATATAGTGACCTACTGGCGTGCAATTGTGGCTGAAGTCTCTAGAATCCTGCAGGAGGAGGTAGAGACTGCCCCACTGCTGTTGTTGGGTGTCCTGGAGGGGGTGGAATCCAGAAGGGCAGACCTGTCTTTCCTGGGTGTGGCATGTCTAGTGGCGAAGAGATATTGCAGCTAGCTGGAAGGCAGAGTTGGCTCCAGGCATTTGCGCGATGGCGGCGAGGGGTAGACTGGTGCGCTCAGCATGAAAAGTTAGTGTACGAGGCAAGGGGATGCCCCGCGAAGCACGACAGAGTGTGGGGGAAGTGGACCGGGAGATGGGGCCCCCATTTAGCTGCTACGCCTTAGTGGGGCCACTATGGTGAGACCTGTTTTTGAACAAACCCTTATTGATTATTGCCCATGTGCTCCTGTTGACTATGTGGACTTGTGCTGTGCAATGCATACGAGGAGCGGACGTGACCTTCTTGTTAAGATTTTGTTTTTTCTTTATGTATGCATGAAAACTAATAAAGTTGCTTATAAAAAAAAAATTCATAGGGCCAAATGTATCAACATTTTGCATTGCCCTTCCACCATACAAGGCGACGCTGGACAACGCTAAACCTAGATGCTGAATTACCAAGCCATGCAAGGCCACTCAGCATGCCCCTGTGTGGCTTTGTAAATCTGGTGTAATGCAAGGCAGTGCAGGTTGCTGCCTTGTGTTACACTATTTTGACACATCCCCAGATTTACCAACACTGGTCAACCTGGGAATGTATCAGAATTATAAGCCTTACCATCAGAGGCACAATGAGAACAAACATCTTTAATACACCTTATTGTTTTCTCTTTTTAGGTGTGCTGCATTCTGCAGCCCCTATAATAACAAGAAAATGGCTCTGAGATTGTTTTTGGAAGGACTCCTTTCTTGGCATAGACAATCCTGCCAACAATGCGGGCACCCTTGTACCACAGCACAAGGCTTCCTGCTTTAGCGCAAGGCAGCACAAGGAGAGGACACGAATACACCACATAAAGTTAAATGTTGACATTCCTGCCCTCTCCTGTTCACACACTGCAGCACAGTAAGGTGTTTTGCTGCATTGCATGCGTGAAACCTTGATAAATCGGCTCCTTACACTCAAGTCTGGGTAAAATTTGTAGGAAGTGGAGCACAGCAGAAGATAAGCGACTAGGCAGGAATGGCAGCGAGAAGGACAGTTGTAGTGAATTACACAATATGTCATTTGTTGAAATAGACTGTCAATGGTGGCTATTTTAGTGAGTATGGCAGGAATAGCCTTTTATGGGAAATGTTTTGGGGGCTACCAGCCAAATGTGGGCACATTTGAGGCTTATCTTGGAGGGTGGGTGCAGAGAAAGGCAGAGGTTCCCATGGGAGGAGATCACAATGACAAAAATATTAAAGAAATGAATGCGCTAGGCAAGAGATGCTTGCACATTCCCCCGGGAATGGCCCTTATATATGGCAATCTTTCCATTATGTTTTTTGGTGCATTAAAAATATCAGAAGTAGTGGGCACAAACATTTATGAAAATAAAACTCTTACCCTTGAGAAGGGATAGGCTACAAACTAGTATTTGAGAACAGTAAGACAAGACGTGTAAAGGGATGCACAGCAGTTAGTGAATCTGTCCAGAAAGGGCATACAGACGTAACTTGGAATTGAGGGATCAGAGATGGGGGGGGGGGGGGCATTTATACAGGAAAATGGCAGCAGGGTGGCATACAGGCAAGCCTTAGGGTGTTTCAAAAATGCTTACAGAAGGATGGTTGGCCTCCGCATGGCATTGAGTTGTGTTACTTTAGACTAGGGACAATAACACAGGTAAAAGGTTGATTTGGGCAAAATATGCCTAAAGAGACTTGGTAGGTAGAGGTTTAGCAGGATGTGGGGGTAAGTTAGATACAGGAAGTTGTGTAGATGGAGAGTGTACTAACAGATTGTATTTTTTCCGCAGGGGGAGGGCATGAAGCTGGAGAAGAAAAGAGGTTTGGATTTACGGCCATTCCATAATGGAGCGGGCTGAAGAGACAATCTTGTGGTCAGCTGTTGGGACTGGGAGTTAGTAAAGAAGTGGTGCAGTGACCTGGTGTGGTTTGCATGAGAGGGAGCAGCTGCTACCCATGCTTTGGGAATTAACCCTTTCACTGCTAGAGCCCCCTAGCCCCCCAACCCCCATGTGCTAAACCTTTTTTTACTATGTGGGACAGTTCACGCTTAGGCTTCCATAACTTTTTGTTCACCTAAGCTATCCACGCCGAATGTGCGTCCTTTTTTAAAACATCCTGGGGATTCTAAAGGTACTCAAGGTTTAAGAATACTCTCGGAGGGACAGAGAAAATAGCCAAACTATAGCTAAAGTTTAATTTTTGGGGGGAAAATAGGAAAAATGTGCTCTGGACAAAAGTGGCTGTTTTTTTAAATATAAATGGCACCAACAAACAGTTTGATGTGCTAAAGTCACCATCTTCCCAGCTTTCAGGAACATCCAGAGCTGAATCCTTGGGGCTCATTTACAAGCCCCTTGCGCCACTGTAACATCATTTTTTTAACGCTATGGTGGCACAGAACAGTCCTCCACACCGCACCAAATTTACAAACTGGCACAATGGGACCTTTGCACCAGTTTGTAAACCCTTGCACTACATTGTACCTGCGCAAAGTATATTGTATATGAGGGAGGTGTTCCTCCGCTAGGAGGCCCACAGGAATGGTGTAATGAAATCTACAAGATTTCACTGCATTATTCTAGTGTCATTTTTAAATGCTGCTCAAGGGCAGGTGTTAAAGAGATGCTGTTTTAAATCTGCCTCCCCAAGCTTTGCTGGACTAGCGTCAAACTTTTTGACGCTGGTCCAGCAAAGCAATACAACTGCATCAGGAATTCCGATGCAGCTGTGCTAATGAGGGCCATGGTGCGCTGTATTGTAAATACAGTGCTATCATGGTGTCGTTTAGGGGGCGCAGGGCAGTGCAAGCAAACTGGTGCATCTTGATCGATACGCCAGTTCGTTGACGCCCCCTCATTTTTTACCACAACTTTAGCATTATTCAAAGAGGTGGCCTACATTTCCTACGGGGGAATCTCCCTTTTTCAATGACACTTCCTCAGTGTAAATCGGTGCTCGGGAGGCTGAGATATGCCCCAAGCACTGATATAGTTAAAAGTAAATGAGCGAGAGGGATTTCTTGCCTTGTGTACGAGGACGGCTTGGAGCCATCCTCAGCACATGAGCACTGGTGCAGAGGACAGCACAGAGCCGCCCTCTGCATGGAGTTGGTTAAGTACATGCAGGCATAGGCCTGACATGATCATGATTCACCTGGGACAAAATGAACTGATAGCTTACAGGGCTAGGCATGCACACCTGCTCAGCTCCATAATACCTTCCCGGGTGATAGTGCGCTTAGCAAATACACATACCATAACAGGTGTTGGAGTACTGGTGGGGCAGTAGAAGTTGAATTGAACAGAAGGACATTAAAAAAGCAGTGGCAATGCCAATCGGTCTCGCTTATGTGAAACCTATGCACTTATGGTATTGTATAGTACCGTATGGTATGGCTTGGTATTATATAGTGTATTATGGGTATTTGTATAATACAGTATGGTGTAGTGTAGCTTGTTATTTTATTATTTTATTATGTGATATGATATGTTATTGTACAGTATGGATAGGTATGGTATGGACCGTTATTATATAGTGTGGTGTGGCCTGGTATGGTATAGCTTGTCATATAATATGGCATGGTATGGTATGGGGAGTTGTTAAATACTACGGTATGGTAGGGCCTGTTATTGTTTGTGACGCTATGGTGTTGTGTGGTACACTACCGTATGGTATCACATAGCATGGTATAATATGGTCTGCGATTGTATAGTATGGTATGTTATTGCTATGGCCCATTATTATATAGTATAACATGGTATGGCCCTTCTTATAGTATTGTATGGTATGGTTTCTATGGGGTGTCATTGTAAGTACGGTAAGGCGTGGTACAGTATAATACAACCTGTCATTGTATGGTATGGTATGGTCTATCATTTTATAGTATGGAATGATATGGTATGGAATGGTATGGTGTAACCTGACTTTGTATAGTATTATATAGTATGGCCTGTTACTGAAGGGCATGGTATGGTATCATATGGTATGGAATGGGCAGTGATTGTATAGTATGGTATGGTATTGTTATGGCTCATCATTGTATAGTATAATATGGTCTTGTATGGACTGTCATATGGTATTGTATGCTATGGTTTGGCATGGGCTGTCATAGTATAGTAGGGCATGGGTAGTATGGTACAGTATAACCTGTCATTGTATGTTATGGTATGGTATGGTCTGGTCTGTCATTGTATAGTACGGTATGATGCAGTATAGCCTGTTGTTGTATAGTATGGCATGGTGTAGCCTGTCTTTGTACAGTATGGTATGGTATAGTATAGTATAGTATGTGGGGTATGGTATGGTATGGTATTGTCTGTTATTATTCAGTATGGTATGTACTGCCATTTTATAGTACAGTATGGTTCAGTATCAAATACTATGGAATGGCCTATCAATGTCTAGTATGCTGTGGTATGGAATGGTATGGACTGTCATTGTAGAGCAAGGAATGCCCTTTCATTGCATAGTATGTACGGTATGGCTTGTCATTGCATGTTATCATATGGCACAAATTGCTTTCCTTGACAACGGCCACGAGAAGAAGCACAGTAGAGAAAAACATGCAGTCACACAAAGAGCTTTAATTACTAGGTAAAATTGCACGTTGAAAAAAAAATGCTTTTAAGCATTAAAGAAGTTTGTGGCTATAGTGTCGCCCTGGAAGTATAAAAACAACGTTAAAGCAGATATTACATTTGGAAAACGAACGAAGTGTATTTGCAAGTTAGGAAAAAAATGCTTTTAAACGTTAAAAAAGTCCATGGGTAGAGTGTTGCCCTGAAAGATCTAAAAGCAATGTTGTAGTGAAGATTGCCTTTGGAAAACAAACAGAGTGTATTTAAATATTAGATAAGCCTTTTGCTGCAGTGTCGCTCTAGAGGTTTTAAACATTAAATAAGTCAGGGCCACAGTGTCATAGTGCCTCAATCCGAGCACAAGCAGCGGAAGGACAACAAAAATGACATTAATCAGTACTTGCTCCATGGTTCCTCGAACAGATAGACAAACAAAGAGAGAAATTAAAACCTGCACGTGCTGACCAATGAGAAGCAAAGAAGTGAAAGCAACGATTAAGCCAACCAGTATTAAGTAAGGTGGGCTCTAAGACCCCTTTAGGTTTAATTTAGCAAAAGATCTTGCCAGCAACGGCTCTTGCTCTATCTTAGGCAAGACCTAACAACACCTTGGAAGAGATTTTTCAAGTGGAGGATAAAGGCGGGTTATAGATAGCAGGGTTTGGAGAAGAGAAGTACAGGAAAATGTCTGGAATGATACTGGAAACAGCAGGGGCCTTACAGGAGCGTAAAGGCTACCCCAACTCAGGGGAGATAAACATATGGCGTGGTGCCATGGTCTGTCTTAGGGGTGTGGTGCAAGCTGCCACGGCCTTCTGGAAGGGCGCAGCATGATTGGAGCACAAGGGCGTGACCCAGAAGCACTAGAGAGCGTCCAGGGCCATTGTGGGCCACAAGGAGGCTCTGGCCATAAAAGGTGGCATGAGGCAGCAAGTGGGTCTCTTACCCATTTGCTCCACCGCAAGTCAGACGCCACCTCAGATCCTGTGCAGCCCAAGGTCTTGGGAAGAATTTTTGTTTCTTTTGTTTCCCTCTTTCTGCAGGTTTGGCATGGACTCTGTGGTGTGTAGGACCCGCTGGTTTTCAAGGCACTCACCTCGTGGATTTCAAGGCACTCTCTGATTTGCACTCTGCAGCCAGAGCTTAAGCCTCTGGGAGCTGCACGGGTTCAAGGATATCTCATCTGACCTCAGCAAGCACTCGCTGGTGGCACACTGTGGACTGCGGATGTGAAGTAGTGTAAAAGGGGGACGGGGCTGAATTCTTGGTTTTCAGATTTTGGGAAAGGTATAGCACAGACACAAGGTCCTGTGCATTTGTTGTCATAGGCTCCTCTAGTGCAAGGGTTTAAGTCCCTCTTCTGATGCAAAAGTGTTGTAAGGTCAATTTTTAAGGAATAGGACTGCTATGGTTTGCTCGAACTTTTAGTAGGTTTAAGGGGCCACAGTATTTCTTGTTTTGCTGGGCAACACATATGTAAGGATAGTGCCAGCAGCAAGTATAGCATAGTCCAGAATGGGAATAGTTGTATGGCGATTAGGGTTACACCTATGGGGAATGAGGCACAGCTTGATATGGTGGCCAATTTAGCAAGTGCCCTGCCCTGGCTATCTAAGGTAGGGATGTTGTCTCCTTCCATGATGGGTGGTGCTTTAGCCAGTATGGCCAAGGGTGATCACATTGAAAGGACCAGCAGATTGGTGGCTCGCCTTGATGGTTCCAGGGGGCTAATCATGCAGGCTCAGACAGGCATTGCTCCCCTGATAGGGGTCATCCCAAGTTGGTCATGCAATGCAGGCAGCGTGGGGGATGGCTGTGTCAGATATTATGTTACCCCAGTGGCCAGCAGTGTGGCCTCCATGGTTCAAAAGGTGGCAGAGGTCCCACCCTCAGCTCCAAAGATGGCAGTGACAGGTATTGGGGCATCATTGCTGAGCATTATGCAGGGGAAAGTTCATTCAGAGCATGACCAGTTAGGCAGACATGTTTCTTTGGAGATGAAAGAAAACCTTTGGAAGGAGAGCTATGCTGACAAGTGTGAATTTACTTTGGATAGGCCTGAACGAGAGGAGGGCAGGCGGCGCAAGGGGTGCTCTCACTCTAGGGATTGTGGTCATTGGCCTTATAGAAAGAGGGTGGAGGAGGCACTCATGAACTGGGTGAAGGGCTTCACAATTTCAAAGCTAATATATTGAAACATTTCCCAAACATGGGTGCACAATTGTCCAGAGCAGGATAGTTTGTGTGTATGATGAGTTTGGTGGTACGGCTTGGATAGACTATGATAAGGAGTTTTGTAGAATTAAGGCTACTAGGCCTATGTTAGCATTGGACCAGATAGATGTAAACACTTAGTTGCACTTTATGAAGCCGCAGCGCCTTGAGGCCACCCCTAGTCAGCCCTTTCAGGCTGGTGCTGGGGCGAGCAACATCCTAGGTGGGGGGGGGGTGAAGACCTCTTGTTGGGACTTCAACAAAAGATCTTGTACCAGATCCCCTGGGACATGCAAGTTTAAGCATTGCTGTTTCTCCTGTGGCTTGCCATCCCACCTGAGACAAAATGTTTCAAGAAATCTAAGAACAGAAGTACAAAAAAACAGGAATGACCACACTCTAATGATAAAGGCTTCCTCCCCTGTGAACTGGCAGGCAATGGTGTCATGGCTGAATGTCTTAGCTTACCCCCGTGGTAGCCCAAGCTCTGTACAAGAGTTTTAAGAATGGCTTAAGGGTCTCAGCGGAGGGGTGCGTAAGTCTAGCATATTGCAAAAATCAACAATCTCTCAAGTTGAACCATGGCATTGGCTGTGCCAAGATTCTCCAAGAAATCAAACTGGGGAGGGTGACAGGCCCCTTCTTGGCTGCCCCATTTGAGAACTTTGGATGCTTTCCCCCTGGGAGTAGTCCCTTAGAAAGCACCAGGGGAGTACAGATTGATACACAACCTTTCTGCTCCCAAAGGACAGTCGTTGAATGAGGCAAGTGATGGGTCCCTATGCTCCGTTAAGTACCCCTCTCTTGATTAGGCAATTGGGATGTTGCAGGAGCCTGGGCCAGGGACACTGCTGGTGAAACTAGATAAAGAATCACCCAGGCAACTTCCACCGCCTAGGTTTTTAGTTTGAAGGCTCCTTTTACTTCAACACATGTATGCCCATGGGCTGCTGGGTCTTTAGACAGACGTCGGGGGATCAGTGGGTGTTGCATTACTTGGATGACAACTTGTCTGTTTTTGGGTCCCCCCAGTACAAGAGAGTATGTGGGTGTGATGCAGACATTTTAGTATTTGATGGGGATTTTTGGTGTGCCCCTGGCGCAGGATAACACCTGTGGGCCAGCCACAACTATTGAATTCCTTCTGAGTTTGACTCCGTGGCAGGTGTATCTAGGTTACTGTTTTTTTTCCCAGGTCTTAAGAAACTGTCAACTACAGGTAGTGGTTGGGCAGCTGAATTTCATTCTTTTCATTATTCCCATGGGCCACCCATTCTCCAGGTTGATTGTGCAAGCCATGGACTGAAAGAGAAACACCACCATACTTGGCTAGTATCAGAGGTGCACCAGGATATGAGGATAGGGAAGACACTTCTATTGGAGCTCAAGGGACTGTAGTATGGCCTAGCCCTGCCAGGCCAATAGATGAAATAGGTCTGTTGACAGATGCAGTGGGCAGTGAGGGTTTCTGTGCCATTTTTGGTCCCAAGAGGTGTGCTCAATGCTGGCTGAAAGAGTGGGTGGAGTCCAACCTGGTGCCTAACATTGGTTTTCTTGAACTCTTCCTCATCTTGGTGGTCCTCACAGTCAGGCTGGAACAATTTCAGAACCAGTCCATGGTGTTCTGGTCCGACAAGATGTTTGTAGTGGAATTCATCAAGTCAACAGACAGCCAGGTGCAAATGTATGCTTCACTTATTGAAATAAATTGTGTTGCTGTGCTTAAGACCCAATGTCAACTTTAAAGCTAAACATGTCCCAGGTGTACTGAACAATGCAGCCATTGGTTTGTTTTGTTTTAAGATGCAGGCCTTCAGGACCCTTCACCTAGGAGCTTCAGTGTTCCCCACACCATTCCCAGAGCAACTGTGGCAGCTTGGTGCCCCACTTTACCAGACCTCGTGGTAGCCAGCTTAGCACCTAGGACGGAGTGTGCCTATGAAAGGGCATTCAGCGCATACTGCAGATTCTTAGGAAGTGTGGGAAGGAAGGACGGTTTCACTCCTGAGGCAGCCTTAGCATTTATTGGGTCCCTCAGGGGGGAGAGAGAAGGGCCGAGCGGTCTCATATGGTAGGTGGCACATTGCTGCAATATCTTTTTTTACGGAGATGCTGGGGCACACTGATGGTAAGAAAGCATTCCTGATTGAGATAGCATTGAAGAGTTAGCAATGTTTGGAGGAGGCTAAACTGGACGGCAGGCACCTCACTGACAGGTCCAGCTGGCGGCCCTTGTATCTAGTCTTGGGAACTTTTGAGGGTGGGTGAGCTGATGGCCAAAAACAAGAGGGATGGTACCAGGGCTCTGCAATATGTGGATGTCCAGTGGCCAAATTGTTCCCTGGCAATAACAATTGCTCATTCAAAAATCAACCAGATGGGAAGGGGCGAACACATTCTGCTCCATAGGTCTCCAAGTAATGCAGTGGTTCCCAAACTTTTTCGATCCCCGGCTCCTTTGACCTATTGGCCGTGTTGGCCACGGCTCCCCATTATGTTACTTTTTTTGGGCGGGTGGGGGAACGTAATCCCAGCCTGTACCTGTACCTACACTATTTACAGTTTGTCTTCTTTATTCTCTCCTGAAAACCATTTATTGGAAACTATTTTTGTTCTTTTGTCATAGGGATATTATTAATGGTACTTTGGCGCCCTCCGCTGGTCACAATAATTAATGCAGGGGGTTTTATTTCCAATACCACGATGAAAAGCTACCGATTTAAAGCACCTCCGAGTGGTTTCCAGACTGTGTGCGGCGCCCCTGGCTAGTTTTGACGGCGCACCAGGGAGCCGCGGCGCACAGTTTGGGAACCACTGAAGTAATGAATGCTGCCGCCTGGTGAATCTGGAAGCTTTTTTGGCTCACCGTACCCAGGGATCAGAAGGCCCCTTGTTTGTACATGCAGATGGTGCATCATTCAGGTGCCGGGTAGGGCCTGAGGGCAGTGGGTTTGGATCCATCTGGGTATGGCTCTCATTCCTTTAGGACTGGGGCTGCTACTGCTGCAGCAGGTATGAGCCTGGCAGGGCCGGCAGTGCACAGGATTGGCAGGTGGAGTTTGGACTATTCGAGAGCTATGTAAGATTGAATTTGTTTTGGCTGCCTTGCCCTAATACCCTTTCTCCTCCCTCCCCCTTTTTCTATTCTCCGGTTGACACAGGTGTACGACGTGAGGAGTCGGGACTGTTGCTGGATACCTCGGTGGCCCCTGTCCACGCGGGAGTGGATGGGGTTACAGATGTGCTGATTGTGGGCCACTCATGTGTGAGCGGAACAAGGGCATTCTGTTCTGCAGGCAGCTACTTGGCCAGAGCTTAGGCGGTGGGTGATTGGTTAATTTTCTGTGGTCAAGGGGGTTTGCGCCTGTCTAACCTAAGGACTGCATTGGAAACCCTCTTGCTCCAGGGGTTTACACACCGAGGGATCCTTATTGTTCATCTCGCTGGGAATGATCTGACTGAAATTGGTAGGAAAGACTTGTTCAAACTGGTTATCTCAGAGATGGGCTGGCTTGAAAGGAAGTTCCCTGACGCAGTGCTTTCATGGTCAAACAATGTTTCCAGGCTGGATTGGCGAGGTGGTAAGTCGGTCAGAGCCCTCAATGACTCTGAGAAGCGGGGAGACAATAAGATTGTTAAAGTTCTTCAGGTCAGCTAGGTTGTCATCAATAGCTCATTGTTGCAACAAGGACAAGCGTTTTTTTCTTTCAGGCTGGTGTTCATCTGTGGTGGGTAATGAACTGTTTCTTGAGAATTTGTTGGCTTGGCTGGTATTTCTCCCGCACCATGGAGGGGAGGGAACAGCAGATAGTAGGTGAACTATGCAGGCCTGTTTCGGGTGAGGTCATGATTAGTGGGAAAAGTTTGGGTACATTCAAGGCATCCTTTTAGAGAAAAGTGACAGCAGAGTCACAGGATCCTCCAGGGGTGCTGGCTCCAAGTATAGATGTTCCAGGGTGCTGGGGATGGTTGCTGACACGTTGTCTTTATCTGGCAATCACTCTGGAAATCGCCATCACAGGTGAAGGGGGTTCAACCTAGCACAGGCCCCTGGGTGAGAGGAAGCTGGGTGCAGGAGGGGGCCCGAGGCAGGTATCATAGCAGGCACGCAGGTTCCTTGCACAGGAACATCCCAGTAGGGGAGATTGGTGGGTGGAACCCGCCAATAAGGAGGGACCCACACGGGTCCAGAGATGCTTGATAATGAGGTCTAGGAGGAAGTGACTCTGTTACCAGTCATGATCTCACTCATCAAGATATGATTCTGATGGATACACAAGAACAATTTTTAGCTATGGATAAGAAATTCCTGTGTATTAGTGACTTTGTCAAGGTTAGGACTTGATCTCTGTAAGCAAAGATGAAAAACTGTGGATTACTATGTATAGTAACTGATTGATGGTTCTGTTTCTATAATATGTGTAAATAAATATGGCAGAGGTTCTTTCAACCTCTAACCCAATGTGTCTTTTTCTGTCATCTTTGTTTGAAGGGGATATTGTGTGTGGTAGGGTGGTCTGAGGGTAGGGTTGACAAGGAACATCAGCAACTGCCTGGTCATATTGAAAAGGCTCCCCCAACTCAGGGGAGCTAAACATATGGTAGCGTGCCGTGGCCTAGCTAGGGCGTAATGCGAGCTGCCACGGCCAGTGGGGAAGGCTCCGCTGGATTGGTGCACAAGGGCACCACCGGGAAGACCTAGAGTGCTTCCAAGGTCGGTGTGGGTCAGATGGATGCCCCACCTGTAAAAAGGCAGCTCGAGCCAACAAGCGCATCGCTTTCTCTTCACTGCCCGCAAGTCAGGTGCTGTCTCGGACCCAGTGCTGCCCCAAGACCTTGCCCAGGATTTTTGTTTTCCCACCCACCATCCCCAGAGCAATGGGGCACTGGTTGGGGGTCCATGTTGGTTTGTGTTCTGTGGTTTTATGTCAATTGTTAATCTGATTTGTTTCAGTGGGACTTATTTTGAGTCTTGAGTGATCTTTGGTTTGTCTAATCACCTTTTTCTTACGGGTATGGCTGTTGTGTCGTATTTAAGGTTTTATGCAGTGCGTGAGGTCATGATTTGTGGGACAGTTTGGGTACATGCAAGACATCCTTTTAGACCAATGTGACTACGGGGTCATGGGATCCTCCAGGGGGTACTGCCTCAAAGTGTAGAGGTTCTAAGGGTGCAGGGATTGGGAGTGATCTCTGACACGCGGCCCTTACCTACCAATTACCCATATAGGCGCAGTGTACACAAGCTAGCACAGGCCCCTGGGGGGGTCGGTGGTGGAGCTGGATACAGGTTGTGCCTGAGATAGGTACCCTAGCAGGCAGATGGACGCCTTAAGTTTGGTGCAGTGCCGGGCTGGCCGTAGCAGGCATCCAACGTTTTCCTGGTGGGCTGGAAGGGTGGGGGCTGTTTTTTCAGCAGTAGGGGCTGGTGTTGTTACTAGGGACCAGTTCTGCAGCAGCGCTGCAATATCGGTCCCTAGTAACAAAAGCAGCAGTGCTTCGTCCCCCCACCCCCCATTCCCTGCTGCCATCCCCCCGAGCTCCTCTCCCACACGACCATGGGGCTGGTCTGACAAAATTATCATGACTCTTTTGGGTTCCCAGTTCGGCTCTGGTACGGTGGGCGGGGGCCTGCCCATAAGGAGGGACCCACCCAGGTCCAGAGTTGCTGGATAAGGGGCTCTTGAAGGAAGGCACTGTTACCGATCTCCCTCCTCAAGATATTATTTTGATAGGTGCACAGGAACAATGTTTAGCTATGGTTAGGAAGCTCCTGTACATTAGTGACTTTGTCTGACGGTGTATTCTGAGTGGGATGGTGGTCTAAAGGTAGGATTGACAAGGGACATCAGCTTCTGCCTGGCCATATCAGGGATGGAACAGCCTGGGCCTAAAGCAGGCAGGCTGGAAAGGATGTCTATGGGGACTCATACATAAACAATAGGAAGCCGGATTTTTTATATAAACATGTTCAAGTGTTGAACGCTAAAGAGTGGAGGGAGCTGTAGAGTCTTAAGAAGTGGGTAATGTTTAAGTGAGGAGATGGGTAAGAGTTTAGTGTTAGAAAATCTTTTAGGGGCATTTAGTGAGTAGCGAAACTGAAGGACTGTCAATGTTTACGAGTTATGTTTGTTTCCAATAAAGCACTACTTTCTACAAAACAAAAGCCTCGAGAGTAGTCCTTCATCCAACTCAAGCTTATTGACATTATTTACACAGTGCGCAAAGCAAAGTAAAAGTAGGTAACGGGCCATAACGACTACTGATTTTTTTGCAGCTACGACACTGTTCATCCGCACATTCATATTTATGGGAACTGCCGCTTGCAATTTATAATGTGTGTGACATGATGCCCGAAGCGATCAATGTAATGTTTTGCGCATTTGGTACATCGGTCGTCTGAATAGCTTCCCCTTTATAGATTGACGCGATGCTAACGGCGCTTTAGAGCGCGCTGGCGCTGCTCCAGGGCCGCGTTCACAAATACATTGATCGGCGTGAGGAAATGGAAACTTGAGCAGAGTCTAGGAGGCCGAGGCCAAATGTACTGAATCGCGTGTTCCCTCTTTCCAGGGTGGGCCGGACTAAAACGCGCATCAATAACTGAAGGGCATGGATTAGACAGACACTAAACCTGTGAATTCTGCGCCGTTGAAACTGGAAAGGCCTTTTGAGTTTCCTATTGGACCACTATCAAATGAAAAACTAGAATCGCGCCTAATAGCAGCAGTTTATAACCAAACAAAACGATAGGGGGAGATTGACGATCACACGTTGTTGTTAATCGTCATGGTTTTTGCAGTTTTAGATAGCGCAAATTTGACTCATAGGCAATTAAAGGGCATTACAGAAAATGCGGATTAAATGTTTTAAAAAAATATTCGCCAGAAAAACAGTGTTGAACCTCGAACGTAATATCCCAACTCCAGAATTGGCACCTTTGGCACATGGACCACCTCGCGACCTACAAGTGCTGTAGCAAGCCTAACAAAACCAATAGTTTTGCTTTTGGTACTGTGAAAACGTTTTCCCCCAGCATCGCTGTTGCACACACAACAGATTCACGGACATCTGCAGCGTAGGTGTCTCTTACTCAAAAGGGAAGATCTGCAACACATCAGCTCAAGATATCATCAAACATAGAACACGTTCAGTATACATGGACGTCTATTCACCAAATTGCCAGGGGTAGCGGAAGTGACAACGCATATCCTTTGACCTCCATTTTCAATCACACACACACACACACACACAAATTCATACTTACATACACTCACATAAACACACTCACCGCGAGCATGCACACAACACACATTCAAAATCATTTTTTACTCACCTCAGCTGCCACGGAAGGGCATAGTCCAGCTAAATGTGCTCCATTTTTATCACACGAATAGTGAATAATAAGTATTATTCACTATAAATGTAATACAAAAGTGTCAGAAAACAAAAAGAGAGCAAAGCCTCAGTTGACGTCCAAAACGACTAGCTGTCACTACGCTCCTGGCACTGAATTTGCTACCTCTTGGGCCAGGGGTCGCAAAGGGCAAGCCAGTAGTCGCAGCTGCGACCACTGGCGACCCTTAAATGACGTCCATGACAGTATACACACAGCTGTGTATAAACTAAGTCAGCACGAACAATGGTTCTTCTAATTTCCCTCCTCCACAGAACCAGGCCAGCAGGATCGCAGCAGGAGAAGCTTCAGCCAAGAAACAGGTTCAGCAAAAGCAACTGCAGCAGGATTCCTTCAAAGGCACAGCTCTGTTAGAACAAGGCGAGTAGCGGGGCAGTCCTATCACACTCGCACACCTCTCTGTCTCCCAAACACACACACTTACACAGACACCCGCTACAACATAGACAGAAGCAGTGTAATCTTCCATCACAAACACAACAGGTACAGTACAGTGCCTAATGCCCAATGATGGGGCCCGTCCGGGGGTGTGATGAGTGTCTCACAGACATTCGTAGGCCTTGGAATGAATGGGGCCCCCTGAAGAGTTAAGAACACCTGCGCTGCAGGGGCCACTGTTAATTCCCTGGTACAGAACAGCCATTCAGCATGACACGGTCTCTGTAATGTAGTGCACATATGCACACACAATTGTTTGACTGGCATGGATGATCGAAGATGATCCTTTTGTATTTGGAGGTTTGGGTGATCCCAATCCAGACCGTAAGTGCCTGACTCAGGTGCAGAACAAATCCACTGGGCACAAGCCCTGTGCTGATCTTTCATGCTCAGGTGTCTCACACAGCTATGTGAAGCATCAATATCTGGGCCCACTGAAGTATCCTATAGAGGCATGGCGTCAGTACCCATCATAGAGCCTTTCCTGCTACAGGTTAACCTTCATCGCATGCACCCAGCTGGAAGCTCTGGGTGGAAAGGCTCTGAGTTGCGTAGTTTAGTGCTCCATACGGGTTGTGTTCAAATTGTACTCAGTGCTTAGCGATATTAATATGAGTCCAATTATTATTAATCAAATGTTGTAGGTGGTTGTATTTACCTTAGAGGAGAACAATAAAAAAAGAATATATATATATATATGAGAAACACTTAGTACGGCATTTCCTTGCCGCGCCTGAACGCCAATGGTGCCAGAATTTGACGTGCGCCACCACGTCTAACATCAAACGATTCCTTAAAGATCATTAAGGCAAACAGCACTCCACGAATGAATAAACAAAAGGTTTAATTACACAAAACAGGAACGCGTTTCGGAGTTACCGCCTTCATCAACCTACGGGCCGCCATTTTGGCCCTCTTTATATACCATGTGATGTTGGAAACAACTAATCTCAATCAGTTCCCTTAAAGCAACACGATAAATGTAAAATACAATGAATGAAAGAGCGGCAAATAAGTAAATTGAAAAAAAGACGATAAATAAATAAAGAATAAACAGTGTCTGTGAAAATTTCCACCTAATTTAGACTCGGTAAAATAAAAACATATATTTTAAATTTAAAGAAATGTGTGTAGTTCTACATATTCCCATTTACATCCAATGGCTCTCACCGAGTCTCATACTTAATCTATTTACCAACATTGTAAACTAATAACATAGGCAACACTGAGGAAAAAACGATTATGAGATCTTTTAATTATTTAATCTATAATTGTTGAACCAACTTAATGGGGCAAGTCTTATTTAGACCTTAGAGAAAGGCTATATTAATTGGATAATATCCGTATCCATCGACTCTGTAATTAAGTGTAAGTGCAAAGCTACCATTTGGAAGGAGAAACATGTTACAAATGTGTACTGGATATTCATACAATAATTCAGTACTGTGTTTCCACACTCTAGCAAACAACTATTTGATTGTTCATTTATAAAAAAAAACCTCCTTAATTCAAATGTATGTATAGATCCTCACTTGAATTTAACCCCCATGGTTCTCTTGAATCTAATGCCAGTATGTATCTGGACTCCTTTTCTCAGATTTTTCTCCCTGTCACCTCCGCAAATGTCTTTTCTTATCCCATCTATTACACTATATTTCACATCTTCTACTCATCCTCCATGAAACTCATGTATGTGTCGAGCAACCGGGTAGGACTCATCTTTATTAGCGATTGCTCTGAGATGTTGTAATATCCTTTTGTGTACTTGCAGTTTAGTGCTTCCTACGTATAATTTAGGACAACTGCATTTCAAAATATAGATAACGTATTCACTCTTGCAATCGTATCTACCTTTAATGGTGTGTACTGTTCTATGTCCTTGCACAATGGTTTTGATATTTTCCCCATTCTTGCATGCCTTACATTTGGCACATTTATAGAATCCATCTTGTGATTTAAATCAACTGGTTTTAGAGGTTTTACGTTGTCTCACATCACTTTTCACTAGTATGTCTCTCATAGTTGTCCCTTTCCTATATGTTATCACCAGCCTGTTCTTTAATTCAGTACCTATAACAGGATCACTTTTTAGCATGTGCCAATGTTTCTGTAACAACCTTCTCATACATACATGAGCAGTATTGAAGGTGGTTATAAATCTCACATTACCAGTATCCTGGTGTTTGTCATTTTTCTTTATGCCCGAAAAGTTACCCTTCATATCTGTAGAGAATAAAAGTCTGTCCCGAGAGCGGGATTCAACTCTTCTGGCAGTTTTTTCTAAAATTTCACTAGAATATCCCCTCTGTCTTAATCTCTCTATCATATTTTCCTTAACCTCTAAATATTCTTGTTCCTTACTACAAATCCTTTTAGCTCTCACCAACTCTCCAAAAGGGATATTGTTTTTCAAGGGTTGTGGATGGTGACTTCTGGCATGTAAGATGCTATTCCCAGCTCTGGCTTTCCTAAATAATGTTGTCTCCATTTTGTTGTCTACTATATTTACTTTGATATCAAGGAATTCAATTTCTTGTTTTTCAACTTTTCCAGTGAATCTCAAATTACATTTATTAGTGTTGATTTCTTTGATAAAATGATTGGCAGTGGTTGAGTCTCCTTTCCAAATTACAAAAATATTGTCTATGTACCTAAGCCACATAACAATATTGTTATTCCATGTATCTAATGGGAAGTTGTTTAAAATCTGTTCCTCCCACCAACCCATAAATAAGTTGGCATAGCTGGGAGCAAAACAGGTTCCCATCGCTGTACCGATTTGCTGTTCAAATATCTCATTATTGAAATAAAACAGTGTGTTGTAGGCACCATTGTATCATTTTACTCAACATTTTACTATGATGATAAGAGTTGATGGATCTCATTCTTAAAAAATACTCAACCACCTGCACTCCCAAACTATGTGGAATGCTTGTGTATAATGCTGTCACATCTAGTGTCATGAAGAGAAATACACTTTCCCAACTTACATCCAAAATCCTTCTTAAAAAATCACTACTATCCTGCAGGTAAGAAGATACATTTCTGACTAACGGTTGTAAAAACGTGTCTATATACTGTGATACAAATTCAAATAAACTTCCTTTAATGGACACTATAGGTCTCCCTGGTGGTTTAAGTGCATTTTTATGAATTTTTGGTATCAAATAGAACACAGGTAATTTGGGAAAATCTACTTTAAGAAACCCATACTCTTGTTCACTGATGAGACCGCTGTCTCTCCATTGTATCAATTCTGAATCAAATTGTACTTTTACGTTCTCAACATGTCCAAAATCAATTCTTTTGTAACACTTTGTATCATTCAACTGTTTGTAAGCTTCTTCCATGTATTGCTGTATGGACCAAATTACAATATTTCCTCCTTTATCAGAACCTCTCACAACAATTTCTGAATTATTAGACAGTTTGTTCAATGTCTTGTAATATCCACTACTCTTTTTTTTTTTTTTTTTTTTTCCAGCAATTGCGTCCTGAGGGTCTTAAGTCTTTTGGTTGCACTGTCTGAAAATTGATCAATCATGTCTCCACAAGGTGATGGAACAGTTCCGGACTTAGGCTTGAGGCCTGATGTCCCTTCTCTATCCAAACACAAACCCTCTGACTCCAGTCTGCTGATTACTTGTTCTTCATCCAATTTCTCCATGGAACTGTCTTCCAACTCCCATAGATCTCTCATTAACATCACGTCTTCCATTAATAAATTGTGACTCCTTTGCCTATCCATATTTGTACTTGTCCCTTCAGTAATGTCTCACTGAGATAATGTCCTCTTTCTTTTGGCTGTATGAATTTTTAGCAGTTTTAATTTCCGTATGAATAAAAACAGATCTATGCGACTTTGTACACAATCAAAATTGTTGGGTTGGCAGTAAGAGAGGCCTAACGATAAGTTCCTTTTATCCTCTTCATCTAATATGATGTCAGACAAATTTACCACCGTTTTATCATCTATCAATACCGTTTGTTGCTTCGGGTCACTTTTCCGCCTTCGTCGCTCTGCATTTCTTTTGCCCCCTCGTCTCGTTGCTAATTGTTAATTATAGGCTTCCGCCCGACCACCAGCAATACAGCCAGTGTGCCATTCTGGGCACCGGGGGATGCGCTCCTCACCTCACTGCCCTGCAGAGGAGGACAAGCTCCCCCAGGCCTTTCGCAGTCCCAGCACTCAGCCCGCAGCAGAGGACGAGCTACCACCCCCAGGCACTCTGCAGTCCCAGCAGTCACTACAGTAGTCTCTGAGCACGCCAGGTCCTGGGTCAGCTTCCTTGTTACTGCTGCAGGGCAGTGCGCTCCAGGCAGATATTGCAAATCATTTGGTATCTTTTACATCTAAATACTAACAGATAAGTTCCTGTGAGTATCTGAGATGTAGTTTGCATTTTCTTGGGTCTTGATAGGGCCAGATGAGGCAGGATGATGATGGATTGTGTCCCACAGCTAGCTGGAACCTCACAGCAGCGTGGCCATCTTGCACACCAGCTCTCTGGCGCCCCCAAGCCTTCTAAAGTCTTAAACTATTTTCCAACAATCACAATAAGAGTAGATAATTGAAATGCTAGAAGTGGGAATATTTTCATTGTAGTAATTTCTGCCCGATTTTCTAAATAAGCTAACGATCCCAACAATTCAATATTGATTAGATTTCAGCAATTAATTAATATATGTTCACCTTGCACGGATCATCCAGCTTCTCTGATAACGAAATCCCTAAATATCGCTGGGACAATCATTGATAGTACACCTAGGTCCATACAGAGGGTCCCTGGAGAGGAGTTGAATAATAAATGCTCAGCTTTGAATTTGTTAACCTTATCACCACCTACTTCAGCCACATTGTCAATCTAATCCAATAAAGCTGCAACTGATTGGACCTTGATGGAAGAATATGCCACAATATCATCAGCAAGGAGTTTAAATTCAACCTTATGGATAATTGCCTCAATCTCCTACTTAGATCTAATAGCTATGGCCAGTGGTTTACTATAAAGGGCAGATAATAGGTGGACGAAGAGGATACCCTTTTCTAGTACCACTAGAAATTTGGAATCTTTCATAACTTGCGTCATGGTCAGTGAGGAATTATCACAGATGTATAGGTTCCTCAAAATGTTTCACTTTGTCAGGGAACCCCACCCTTCACAATACTGAGAGCAAACAGGATGAACGAACTAAATGAAAAGCCTTTGCTGCATCGATAAAAATTAAGGCAACATGATTCCATTAGCAGTAACATAATCAATGGCTTTGACTAAAAAAATGAGTATTCGAACAAAGCTAGCATCTTGGCTCAAAGCTGTTTCGATCCTTATGAATGATTTGCAGAAGTTGTGTTGCTATACTTACGGCACTTCATTTAGCCAAAATGTTATAATCAGTATTGAGAAGCATTATAGGACTAAAAGAGTTCAGATTAACAGGGTCTGTACCGTTCTTTAAAAAACATAAAATATTTACTCTCCAAAAATAAGGGAGCATACTGTTAGAATATAATTGAAGAGCTGAAACAAACTACTCTACAAACGTCTGATAAAATTCAGACTGGAAACCATCATCTCTGATTGAGCTCTCCCTAAGCAGATTCTCCAGATACTTAGGCATTACAGAGACTGTAGGTTCAGTCACTTCAGCATAAACGTCCTCAAAATGATTCTGGAAAATCCTCTGGTGTCCTGATGACACTCAAGGTTTCAGAATCCTACAGCAGAGCAATGTGGGCAAAAGCAGCTCTACATTTAGTGCGCCACACAAACATTTTCTTGCTGTGATCCCCTCCCTCATAAAGCAATTGGCTTACTACTTTGGAGTTATTCAGCTCAACTTCCACCAAAAAACATGGCTTACATCCTGTTTGGCCTTTTCTCAATGACAAAAACATACACACTTAGAAAGCCCTATTGCCCACGGCTTCTGCCAAGGACAATCAATCCTCCCTGGATACAAACTTGTTTGCCTGGACTCCTTGGAGGGTGGCCTTTTATGCCTTCTAGATCTGTTTGAAAGGGGCTGAACCTATGGTCCTTTCAAAAAAGTCCTCTATCTTCTCCCCATAGCAACATGGAATTCTTTCTCCAATAACAGAAATTAATCAAATCGTCACCTAAGAGCTGCTACTTGCACCACACACAAACGAAGGTCCAAAATGAGGACTGTATGATCAGTAAAACAATTAGGTTGAAAAGTACAAAACCTATATTGTGGGTCAGAAAAATAAAATCAGTTGTTGAGACTGACAAACCTTTTAGAAAAAGACATATAATTCTGAAGAGTGGAGTTACTTAATCTCCATATGTCGATCAGCCCTAAATCATGTTTAAAATGCTGAAGAGGTGCAATCAACCTGATTTTTTTTTTTTTAAATAGCTCCTCCATCTCCCGCTTGTGGAAGTGTCAAGAGTACTGGATTGAAGGAAGTTAAAATCACACCCCACAATAATGGGATTTGGGAAATCAAACAATGCCAATCACAAATGACAAAACAAGACAAAATAGCAAACCAATTTGTACCAGATGCTGAAGAAAGCCAATATTGTAAATGGAACCCAAAATTGTGCCTTAGTGTTGCTTGAGATGGGTTTCTTGAAGCAGCAACACGACTAGATTAGATGAGCAAGTGGAACTGACGTCAGTATGCAAAGTAGCACTTGCTGAGTCTCGAGATGCGTGAACAGGCCCGGCAATCTCCTGCTGCAAGTTACTCTGAGCACTTAAATGGACTTTCTATTGGTTTGTGATTGCCCGATGGCTACTTATAATCCCCAACTACTCATAGTACTTCCAACATATGAGGCTATTGTCTCCAGAAGGGGTTCTCCAGAATCTCTGGTGCAGGTCAGGCTGGGAGCGTTTAAGACCCCTGCTCCTCCTGGGGAAGAAACAACTGCTCCAAAAATCTGCCTCTGGCATCCACGGCTAACAATTAGCCGCCAACCAGGGCGAACAATGTGCTGCCATCTTCCAGCCACAGGGCATGAACTCCCTCTGCGCCTCCTCCTACGGTTCCGACAGGCATCCTCATGCTTTAGATTGCATTTAATGACATAAAATAGAAACATTAAAATACGACGCATTTATTCTGAATATTTTTGTATATTAGGGTTAATGTGCACTGTGAGAATACAAGGTGAAGTACTCATTAAGTGATAAGTGCAAGGTGAAAAACGAGGTGAGCAGAAACATGTTTTTGACCAAAGTTTAACCACTTGACTGCTAAGCCTTTTCTAACCTACCAGTGCTTAACATCTTTCTAGGTCAGGGTTTTGACTGCAAGGCTGTTAAAGAGGCTTACTACTAACAGTATAGCGTGAGGTTCGAGTCCACTCTTTCCAACTATTGGCTTTATTCAACAAGCATCTTTTAGACATTAGCAGGAGACAATCAATCACTTTTTACTCAACCAAGTCAAGTATTCATCTCTCACCTAAAGCTGTTCTCTGGGTGTATCCACCCACCACAAATCCAGAGCTTGCACTGAACTGCATAAGGAACAACTTTCCAGTTATGCCCCTACTCCTCCTCTTCTTGCTCCCTCTTGAGTGTCCTGCTGTAATGTGATGCTGATGCACACATTAGAAAACTTCACCCAGACCTACTGGCTTTGCCACTGTTTATTTGACATCTGGGGCAGTTCTTGCTTACTTACACCTTCATTTGTTCCAGAAAAGACATTCAGGCCAAACGTGCATTCTTTTTCCTTATGTTGGGGATAAAGGTACCCATGATTTGTTATTTACCTTGGAGGGGCCTGACAAAAAAAGCTAAATTATGGAAAAATATTTGCAAAAATGGAAAATGTGGAAATAAAAGATATTCAGGCTAAATCTTCATCCTGTTTGCAATTTTCTTAGTTGCGGTTTGTATTTACTATTTTTGCTTTCTGTGGGGCAAACTGGTGCGACTCCTATGAAAGCTATACCTTTATTTAAGCTAAATAAAACTTTGAATTCTGATAAGTACCATTTGTATGAACCATCCAAGGGTTTCAAAAATAAACCAATGATTAAAGTATAAAAGTGAATTTTAGAGGGACAAAAGCAAACTAGACAACGAGGTTTTCATCTGTTAGAATTTATAAGTTGTTTAAAAAAAAAAGAAAAAAGTCCGTTAGCTGTAACTGCAGTTCTCTAACTTCCGTATCAGCGGTAGGGCAAGTGGTTCTGTGCAAACCATTCATTTAAAGTAAGCCTCATCATTGCTATCTTAAGCATGCACATGTTACCGTTACTGCTAAAGTAATCACTATTCAAATATGAGATTATTTCCCTGATCTGCTGTGTGTGGTCTATCTCTACAACCAAAAAAAAAATCCGAGCTGCTCAGCCTCTGTGGGAAGTCGAAGGTCGGAGTCCCTTGACCTCAATGGCCAGAGCTTGGGTCACACAATGAGATGAATAGACAAGGTATAGTTTATGATTGTTTCAATGCCATTTGAAATGTGTGTGCCCCTGCTATATTATCATTCACAACTACGGATTCCCAACCTACGACGGGGAATATTCAAATATGCAAATCTATGAAATATACAAGTTTGGAGAATCTATGAAACTCAGAACTATGTATCGAGCATTGGCTGGCTTACAGAGATTTTAATTTGGCTTCGCATCATACAGAAAAATCCAGTGATTAAAAACTGGGTATGACGGAAAACTATGATTTTTGGAAATATAGCAAAGAATCTAAATTTAGGAGCAGGGGTTGCTTCACCACTCCAATTTTCAGATTGCTCCAATGCCAGGGACACTTGCAGTTGGAAGTCAAAAATCTAGAAACATGTAACACATAATAACAAATATCCTACTATATAACAGTCCCACACTTCTGATGATAACTGATAAAAATGGTCGCCCCTGTATTGTGTTGGTGGGCCTATCACAGGCACAAGAAATACCCCCAAAAAGCGACTGTTTAAAAGTGAGGAGATGACGTTTGGATAAGATAAAATTTGTGGTGGTGGATGCCTGGCGTTTTTTGGCCTCGGCAACAACTGATAACCATAGAAACCTTTCTGAATAATAAAGTGCCAGGGGAGTCCGGAGTGCTTTCGCTTGCATAGATGTCACCACTTTGTGTTATTCAGGGAAACCTGCAAATGTCGAAGGTGGGCAAAAATACAGAATTTCCTCACATTCTTCTCAGGGAAAATTCAGGGATACATTTTCAAAATTCTTACAATAAAAACAGCTCACTTGAATGGGTGTGCCTACCACCAGGGATAGAAAAGACCTAAAAGAGAACTGTGAAGTCAAGAGAGTATCTTAATATCAGATCTAGATTTTAAGATGTGGATAGGTGCTGTAATCGGCCTGATCTTGACTGCAACCAGGGAAACCTTAGCAACATTCAAGGCTTCTGAAACAGGACACTCAAGGGAGTCAGGGTGATGTTGCTTGTGGAGCTCCTCCTACTTTTTTGGACCTAGATTGTACAGTAAACGTGAAACTTTCGTTAAACATATAAAATTACCTCACATTTATTTGAGTGAAAGTTCCAGCATTTGCAGGGAATGGCAACAGTCTTACCACCCACCACTCCTACTACTGAAAAAAACCTGTAACATTTGGGTGGGCCTGTCGCAGTCAATAGAAAAAAGCCTCGAAAAGCGACCAATGAAAGGCATCCAAAGTCCCTTTGTGACAGGAGTCAGGCAGCATCCAGAAAAAAGATACAAATCTCATGCATTTATAAAAAGTAGACACCTTGGGAAATTTTCAAATGTTATGAACTGTGTGGATTCCATTACTTTTTCTTACCTATAATGCCCAGTAAATGTCAGACTTTGGACACAAGCACAGAATTCCTTCACATTTCTGTACATTTGAGAGAAAAAGTCCTACCACCCAGTGTTCCCAAAATTGTCGTGATCGTGGCAGGTTTCAATTAGAATATCACTGAGGACAAGAATGATCCAATAAAGCGACCACGGAATGGTCTTTTCCAGAAGCCTTTTAGGAGGTGGGTAGCTGAGGTATTCGTTAAATCTATCACACCTAAGCATTTCTAAAAACTATAGGGACAAGGGAGATCAGGATGCTGATGCTAGTGTGGATGGCAAATTTCAAACCATATTTTAAAAACCCCACAAAACTATATTTTCTTATTGACATCACAGATTACTATAATGTTTGTGCCTAGGGGCGACCATCACCTTGTAAATCCCAGCAATCCTGAAACCAGAGCCACATGGGAATCCAGGGTAGTAGAACATGTGGACCCGACCACCGTTCTTTATTCCGAATGTCATGTAAATGCCAAAGAACAAAAAAAAAGACCCAATTTTCTCGCATTAATGTGATAAAAAAATGCAGGAAAGTCTGGCCAACAGCAACAGTCCTACCATCCTGCATTCCAACACTTTCCCCAATAAAAATGGTAGCCCAAATATGTGGTTTGGACAATCTGTAACAGACAGACACAGGCCAAAACTGTGACTGAGTGAAGTCAATGCATTATCAATGTGGGCATACAGACTGTATAGGCCCTAGATAGCAGCACGATCAGGATCCCATAATGGTGTGAGCGGAATGGGTGTGAGTTTGGGGGTGGTCAGGAGGTGCACCCCAGTTGAAAATGTCCACAGTAGTCGCAGAGGGTGGATTTCTGCTCAGGGATTGCCCTTAAACAGAAATCGTCTCAAAAAGGTATCACTTGAGAAGAGAGTCTCCACTTTCCAAAGATGCATATCCTGATAAAGTTGGTGCTTGGGGGATGAGCTGTTCCCCGAGCACCACACACAATGAAAATGGCAATGTAACCCTCCCCTCCAAAACATGACCCTCTTTTTGCAGAGTTGATTTCTACTTCTGTCAACAGATCGAACCACAAGAATGACTCAATGGGGTCTCTGGGTAAACAGTACAGTAAAACACAGAAAGCCAACCAAATTTACTGGCTGAATAACAAAAGAGGCTGACACAATGTTTAAAGTCTTGCAAAGCCTCTTGATCCAAACACAAGAATAAATTAGGTTATCATGTAAAAACCAAAACTCATAAGGAATTGTTCAGCTTTACCAGGCTTGTAGGAAAGTAGCCTCTTTCTAGCATGGTTACCCCCACTTTTGGCCTGTTTGTGAGCGTGCATCGGTGTGTTTTTACTGTGTCACTGTGATCCTGCTAGCCAGGACCCCAGTGCTCATAAGTTTGTGGCCTAATGAATGTGCCTGTGTAGTGCATAACTGTGTCACTGAGGCTCTGCTAACCAGAACCTCAGTGCTTATGCTCTCTCTGCTTTTACAATGTGTCACTGTAGGCCAATGACTTCATTTACCAATTTCAATTGGCACACTGGACCCTCCTTAAGTCCCTAGTATATGGTACCTAGATACACAGGGGAATATGGGTGCATTTATTTTGCCATCCATAGGGAGCTCAGACAAACCCTTACACAGGACTGCCATTGCAGCCTGCGTGAAATAGTCCACACACTATTTCACAGCCATTTACACTGCACTTAAGTAACTTATAAGTCACCTATATGTCTAACCTTCACTTGCTGAAGGTTAGGTGCAAAGTTACTAAGTGTGGGGGCACACTTGCACTAGCAAAGGTGTCCCCACATAGTTCAGGGCCATTTCCCTGGACTTTGTGAGTGCGGGGACGCCATTATACGTGTGCACTACATATAGGTCAATACCTATATATAGCTTCACTATGGTAACTCCGAAAATGGCCAAGTAGCATGTCTAAAATCATGGAATTGTTCCCCCCCCCCCCCCCATTCCAAATCTGGTATTGGGGAGCCAATTCCATGCATCCTGGGGGCTCCACCATGGACCCCCTGTACTGCCAAACCAGTTCTCCGAGGCTTGCACTGCAGCTACAGCTGCTGCCACCTCACAGACTGGTTTCTGCCCTCCTGGCGTCTGGGCAGCCCAGTCCTAGGAAGGCAGAACAAAGCACTTCCTCTAAGAACAGGGTGTTACACCCTCTCCCTTTGGAAATGGGTGTTACAGGCTGGGGAGGGGTAACCCTCCCCCCCCCCCCCCCCAGCCTCTGGAAATGCTTTGAAGGGCACAGATGGTGCCCTCCTTGCATAAACCAGTCTACACCGGTTCAGTGACCCCTTCTCCCCTGCTCTGGCAGGACACTGGACAAAGGAAAAGGGAGTGACCACTCCCCTGTCCATCACCACCCCAGGGGTGGTGCCCAGAGCTCCTCCAGTGTGTCCCAGACTTCAGCCATCTTGCTTTGCAAGGTGTGGGGGCACTCTGGAGGGCTCTGAGTGGCCAGTGCCAGCAGGTGACGTCAGAGACCCCTCCTGATAGGTCCATACCTGATAAGGTAGCCAATCCACTTCTCAGGGCTATTTAGGGTCTCTCCTGTGGGTTGTCCTCAGATTCTGCTTCAAATTTCCTTCAGGAATCCTCTGCAACAACTTTAGACTCTTCTGACCTCGGATCAACCGCAGTTTGCTCCAAGAAACGCTGTAACTGCAACAAAGTGTCTACAAGAGACACTTTTCTTCATTAACCTCAGCTCCAAGTCAGCAACTGCAACAGTTTCCACAGTGTGCATGCTCTGGGGACTCCCCGTCTCCATCCTGTACCAGAAGGACTGAGTCACTGCCCTACTCCAAGCAGGCACCTTCCAAGGCGATGACCGGTACCCTGGGATCCCTGTCATGGCGACGAGCGCGCTCTTAAGGACACAGCGGGTGGACATCATGGACAGACTGTCCTTAGGTCCTGTTGACGCAATTTGGAAGAAGTAAGACCTTGCCTTCCCCGAGAACTACGGTACCCCCTTGTATTGGGTCTTCTTCGCCTCCTGAGGCCCCTGTGCACTCTTTGCAAAATTCCTTTGTGCACAGCCTGGCCCAGGACCCCAGCACTCCACTCTGCGACGCTCAACTCGCTGAGTTGTTCTTCGGCGGTGTGGGACCTTCTTTTGTTGTGCTGCATCAACTGCGTTTTGCACCTCCTTGGAACCCGGGTCCTGCAGCTTTTGGGGGTGCTGGCTGGCATTCTGAGGGCTTTGTAAAGTGCCGAGAGCCCCCTCTTCCTCCTCACACAGAGGAGAGGCCCCCAGGTCCCGCCTGGGTCCATCCAGCACCATTTTGATGAAAAACACACTTTTGTCATAGCCAAGGCTTGTTGGCGCCTTCCAACACGAAATCTCGTCTGCAACGATCTTCACGCCGTGGGACATCTTTTGCATCATGCAGGAACCCGCTGGCATCTTCGTAGGGTCCATTTCTGCAGCCTTCTACTAACCAGGGACTCTTCCTTTGCAACCTCTGCTAGGTTGGCAGGGGCTCCTGTCCTTCCTGGAATGTATTTCGACTTCTGCACTTGGTCCCCTTCCTTTGCAGGTCTTCAGGCCCAATAATCCAGCAGTTGTTATTTGCAGACTTGGTTGGCTGCTGCAAAATCCCAAAAACGAGGTGTAGTGTGTCTTAAGGAAACTTGCAGTACTTTACTCCTGCTTTTCTGGGGTGGGGTAATTTACCTACCTTTACTGTATTCTTACTCTTCCTGCGACTCTGCACACACTACACGTGTCTAGGGGGGGAATTTCATGATTCACATTCCACTTCTTTAGTATATGGTTTGTGTTGCCCCTAGACCTATTTTCTCCCATTGCATTCTATAGGATTTCCTACTGTTTGCATTGTTCTATGACTATTTACTTGTCTAATTTTGGTGTCTAGTGTATGTATTGTGTATAATACTTACCTCCAGAAGGAGTATTGCCTCTAAGATATTTTTGGCACTGTGTCACCCCAAACAAATACCTTTATTTTTGTTATTACTGAGTATTGTCTTTACTTGTGTGTGTAAGTACTGTGTAACTGTAAGTGGTATTGCATGAGCTTTGCGTGTCTCCTAGTTCAGCCTAAGCTACTCTGCTAGAGCTACCTCTATCAGCCTAAGCTGCTGGAACACTACTACTTCACTAATAAGGGATAACTGGACCTGGTATAAGGTGTAAGTACCCAAGGTACCCACTACAAACCAGGCCAGCCTCCTACAAGGCTGCAGAACATTAAAAACTATAGATATACTACAATACTCATGCACTCTAAATAACATCAAATATGCAAGGGAATAAGGAAAGAGCAAAAGCAGCTGGTATGGACTTCCGCAATGAACCGCAAGTTCAGATGGTCAGTAAACACAAGCTTCCCAACAGTATAATCAGCGGTCAATGGTCATGAAGTTTATTAAGGGTTGGAGGAACACTAAATTACTAGTGTGCATCAGTCATTAATAGGTCCGACTTGGTGCTCATTCACTGCTATTTACATACGTTCGTGCTCTCAAGTACTGGAACTTACAGAAATTTGATTTAAGTGTAAGTAATTGTGAAGTTCCTGAAATATGAGCAAAATCATTTGGAAATTAAAGTTTTATTACACACTTTCATTTTTACAATTCAGTAGATTGAAAAAATAACGCTTTGGTGAAAATCAACAGTCTCTAATAGCAATTAATCTAAGCTGTAAATTTACACTTAAATTTTAGACCAGCATTGGCAAAATTGTATTATAATAAAAGCTTATATCTTCACACTTTTGTGAAGAAGTTTATGAAACGTTCTCTCCCTAGTGATATGGAAGGAGTTTCACATATTTCTGGTTAATAATCATACTTAATTTGAGCCCACTATGTACACCTAATTATTACACAGCTCCTAAGTCAATCATCAATGTTTTCCACTACTCCACATTTTCACTTAACATATGCAACACGCTGCGTTACTTACCGAATTGCAAACACCCATAATCCATTCCCGTGGCCGAGTTAAGATTAGTTCTGCCAGGGTAATGGTTAATTAAACATTTGATTTGATAATTAGCACTGCTGCCACAGCCATATCGCACCACCCCAACAAAGACTGCCTAGCTTAGCCTGATGGCAAAGGGAACTGTCCCACTTACAACTAAGGCACTTTAATAGGTTGCACTTCGGACCTTGGTGTCAAAACACAGAAAATACAGAGTCAGGATAAGGGATCAGTATATTTTAGGACAAACAGTCCTAATCTTTACCTCTAATAAGATAATAAAGTACAGTAACAAATCATACTGAGCCAAAGGTGAAAGGGTATGGCATATCTCTTCAGCGGAGGCCTACAAATTATGGTATAAGCTCTTTGCATATAAACATATTCTTTACAGGGAGTTATACAGAAGCACAGGTATGTTGTATATAAATGCTTGTAAGGTGACAGTCTAAAATGAATCTAAATATGGAACATGGCTCACTACCATGGACAGCGGTTAAAGGCTGCAGAACAAGACACTGTTAACGATTTGTGCAGACTTTGGATGAATGGAGGACCGTCTGAGTTACAGCACAGAGTTCTACTCAGCCACTAGTAGTATACGATTTTTAACTGTAAAGTTTGAGGCAACGGACATTAATCGTCAAAAATTAAAGTATCTTTGACATTTCACAACACACAGGTGTGCAAAAAGATGTTAAATGTGAAGAATGCAGTCAAAGCAGTTGTGGCACTTAATCAAAACCAAAAATTAAGATCGCCGATTTTTTATGCACAGGGCTTTACTGCCACCACATCAAAATTAAAACATTTGGTATGAGCCTTTCATGCAATGGAAGGCAGTATGAACGTTACATCATGTAACCTTGTACACAATCCATGCATTAACTCAGGGTAAATGATCGAACCAGTGTGATTGTCTCCTTTCTACAAGTGATTGCCTCTAGAACACTACAAGTAAAATGTCAAGTATAATTCAAGAATGATTGCTGCATAAGTATACACTGAAGTCACATAGCATGGCGAGACATAGCTCGTAAGGACCTAAGAGCCAAGTGCCACAGCACCGGATCACCAGTGTTCAACAGTACTCATGAAGTACCACTGAAAGAGAGGAACACATAAGTGAACTCAATGAATTGCTTGAGTTTATCCCAACGACTAGGCCCGTCCCCATGATCGGAGATGACGTGGTAGAAGACTAGCCACTAAATCTGCATGGACTGAAAGACGTATTCAGTGTGTTAAACGATGCCTGCATACATTCTCTTCGATCACCAGCTTATCGAGGGGAGAAAAAGTGAACGAGAAAAACACCTTTTGGTGCAAGGTGTGCTGACGATGTTAAATGTAGTATTCTCGCGTGGAAGAACGAAGGCAATTCGGTACAATTTTTCAATTTAATCCACCAACAAGGAATTGTAATAAACAACATTCTTTATTTATTTAATCGGGATTCAACTCAGCTAAAATGGGGACCTCAGAATCGCACTTGTGACCTGAAATACATTTGTTTTGTGGCGTTGTTGCTCATTCCGGTCTTCAGCATCCAGCGTGATTTCATCCTTTGGACGTATTGCATGTCACGGCCCCGCATCAGCGATGCACCTAGAGGCATGGAGAAGGGCAACACATGAAAACGGGCCAAGTGCCAAACGTAAGATGCTTTAGATTTCAAATAGTTAATTAACTTTTCATAAGGGAAGTACTTTCCATGGCTTCCGGAGAGCCTGCTGTGAGTAATCATCGCTAATATTTTCCAAATCAAGCATTTTCCAGGCTTACCCACTTCCACTCTGCAAGTGGAACATGCTGCTTTCAACGTAAACTTTCAAACACTTCTATTCTGACTTGTACATTTAGTCTAGTCACTTACTTTGATCTTTGTCTGACCCTCTAATCAGTTTGATAAGCTCAGCACCGTTTCCTGATTGTATACCCTTTGAGGAGTAAAGGCATGCACCTTCCGTTGTTTAAACATGCCCAGAAATACGACCAATTCATATACTGGATATTTAGAAGGACTACTTCCTTAAACGAAATTAAAGCGCAAAGTAATATTTTCTTTACTGCAGTGGAGAAACGTTCGTCATCTTTGGATTAAAAATATAACGCACATTCACTGCAGGTCGCTTAGGTGAAAACCTGCTGGTCGGTCTCTTTCTGTCCCTCTCTCCCCCACCCAACCAATCACATCCAGGCTGAAAGCGCCCCCCACCCCTCCACCCCGCCCCCCGCCACCCTCCAAGATTTCGCTAACAGTGGGACAGAGAAATCGGAAACATACAGAACTTTAAGTTCAGGTCACACAGTGAAAATCCGCACTCGACACAAGGAGACATAAAATTTGAAGGGTTTTCAAACAAACTGTACTCCTACTGTGGGCAAATGTTTCGAATTCAAGAAACAAAACCCACCTGTCCCATCCGTCCAGCCCAAGGCTTTGTATTGCTGAAGCACTCTGCCAACAGCTCTCTGATTTTTTGAGACCACTAAGGCTCTGCTGACACCAAACCGTTGCTTGTAGTACCTCATGAGGGACCGATGGCCTATTCTTGCACCTGTGAAAAGTGAACAGAATTTCCGATTACTCAAGAGCAGACGAACAAACATCACTGCAGATTAATATGGACTGCACGACATTTCCGAAATAGCACACTACCACTTGCCCATTTGTGCTTGTTACCATCACCCGATACTCAACTGCGAGTTTGAGTTTTTTTCTGGGGCGTTTTTATACGGACATCTGCTCGTGAACTGTATTTCTAGAAGAATGAAATATTGTCTGTTTAGATGGGGTGACAGACAAGGTTCCAATTGAGAGGATTCTTAACTCACCCCGGCCATTGGTTGCTGTGTCCTGCACAAGTTGATCAACTCATAGTTACATTTAACCAATAGCTAATAATTAGCAGCCATGAGATAACGAGTTTTTCCTCTTCAGCAGATACAACCGTTTAACTGAACAGCAAATGTAGGAGTGTGCTTAGAGCGGGCGTGGCAACTTTTTCAGAAGCCCAAGGGCAGACAGTTTACTGTGCTCAGATTGTGACAATCGGAACCCTTTTACCACTGGTGTCCTGAGCTTAACCTTACGATTCAGCTCAACACTGAGCAACAAGTATACCCCCTCTAGCATTTGCCCTCCAGGGTGGAGAAGTTGAGCAGTCAAAGTCTTACTTGGGGAGGTGCTGTAGGGTTAGAGACTCAACTCAATAAATGAACCAATACAGGTTAACAACTCAATGTTCGGCCAATGCTTAGTCTAAAAATCACATACATTACTCAAATCCCACACCAATGAATACTGCGCACAATACCTCAGAAATCATCACAATACATTTGGTATTACTAATACCCTGCTGCAGTTACTGGGAAGAGAGCATAACCTAGGCTGTTCTTGTAGAACAATCTCTTAAGATACTCCTTGTACAATAGTTCACAATTAGTCTTTGCCGTTCTCTTAGTTCCATAATGTAAGTCTTTGGGGAACGCCGACACTATCGGGGGACAGCACTGCACTTGCGATTACACATTCCCATTTAGTGCCGACAACGTTCCTTAGTCTGGGTTCCCCCCTGGGTGCACAATACATTTTACTGTTTGTTTGGTTGCCTATTAATGCAGACAGTGCGCAATCCTATGGAGTTCGGCAGGGCAGCGTCACTCCACATGGCTCCCACAGTATGGCAATGGACCTTGCCTACGTTCAGCTGAATGGTGTGCATGGTGTCTAGGACGTTGCAGTGGTCAATTCCTGGTGGTCGCAGCTCAGTAAATCACACAGCTCGGGTTTTCTCTCGAACTCAAACACAAAACCCGCCATCAAACCAAGGTAGCTGCCCGCTCATGGTTGTGATAATGAGTATTGATGCACACCTTACCATTGATGTGGTTCTTCTCTTGTTTCCCTTGTATGTCTTTTTTGGGGCCCACATATTGCACTCCAGTTTCTTCCAATGCCCCATGGCTTCTTGGCACTCTGTTCTCTCAACATAACTTGACCAGCCTTGAGTTCCTCAGTAATGACGTTGAGGGGTGTAAGCAATTCTGTTTACATTGCAGGCACATTTTGTCGACTACTAGGCCTCACTCTAGCATTGCCGGTGGGTTCTTCCCTGGTGCTGTAGTGCACGTCTTTGGCTCATTTTTTCATAGCTCCTTACCGGAGCAGTATCTTCCCTAATGCAAGGACACCTTCAATGTCTTTCTGGAGCATTCAATAAGTTCTTCCCCTGAAGGCAGATTCCAGACAGCCTCCTCTAACAGACTTAGTCAAAGTTCAAAGGTTTCTGGTCCTAAAGAGTAAGGTGGTTGGAGTGTATCTCCGGACCCTGGAGCACCAAGAGTTTCTCAGTTGCTCTCATGGATTCTGTCAGAGAAATACTGGTTTCGGACTCACCTCTAAACTAAAACTGTCAACAGTAGTTTAGCCCTGAGACCACAGTTAGGTAGTTCTGGCCCTTTTGTTTATTACATTCAGACTAGTCTATCCAAGGTATTTGTACCAAGGTGCTAGCTGGAAGGCAGGGTGGAACTGGGAGGCTGGTGGAAAGAAAGACCCAAAACAAGAGCAAAAACGTGATGCTGTCCTGGATAACTGTGTTAACTTGTGTGGGGGTGTAGCCCTTCCAGTGACCAATGGGCCAAAAGATTAGAGGGGAAACCTCCGAAGTTTCAAAAGGGCCCTCTGTCTCCTCTTGTCTACAGCCGAAAGTCTGACACACAACAAAGGATCTCTGGAATGTTCTGGAGGAGTTCTGCAAATCTTAACTGCTACCTGGGCTCTCACCAAACCTCCATTTGGGTACTAGTCCGATGCAGCAAATGGAAAATATTACTTACCAGCAGACATTTGTTCATGGCATGTAGTGCTGTAGATTCACATGCTGTGCATAAGCTTGCCATCTAGTGTTGAATTTGGAGTAGTATAACTTCTTTTTCTTCGAAGAAACTTTTGAGTCACTGGATGGAGTGGCTCCTCCTCTCGGTAATACTGCGCATGGGCATCAAGTCCTTTGTTAGATTGTTTCTCTGCAGGCGGAAGAGTGAAGTAGTGAAAATAGACAGTATAACAGAAAAGATGTCCATGCTATGTTATTTACATATGTACATTATTTACATATTATTAAGTCTACACGAGTCCGGAGAATCTACAGCACTACATGCCACAAGCAGATGTCTACTGGTAAGTAACATTTTCCGTTCAATGGCATGTGTAGCTGTAGATATACATGCTGTGCATAGACTGTAAAGCAGACCCTCAAAGTGGAGGCTAGCGTGCAGGGGTCGCAACTGTTTGAAAAAGTGTTTTGAGCACAGCTTGTCCAACATTTGCGTGTTGTCATGCAAATACGTCCACACAATAATATTTTGTAAATGTGTGTGATGAAGATCATGTTGCTGCCTTACAAATATCTGCTACAGGTAGGTTACCTAAAAATGCCATGGATGCACCTCTTTTCCAAGTGGAGTGTGCCCTAGGTGGTACAGGTAATTGTTTTTTAGCTTTACTATAGCAAGTCTGAATACATTTGACTATCCATCTAGCTATAGTTGTTTTAGATATAGGCTCTCCTTTGTGTGGTAAGGAGAAAGCCACAAACATTTGTTTTATTTTCCTAATTTTTGTTTGTTCTATCTATAGAATACATAACAGCCCTGTTAACATTCTATAGTTTGAATAATATTACTTTGGAAGGAATTCTGGATTTGTTCTTAACACAATTTTTTTCTTTATGAACTTGAAAAGGTTCTTCCAAAGTTAAAGCTTGGAGCTCACTGACCCGTCTAAGGGAGGTGACAGCGATTTAAAAAGGAATTGTAGGGAACAGGGGTGAAGTGGCTCAAACAGTGGAGCCATAAGTCTTGTTAGTACAATGTTAAGATTTCAAGATGGAGCTGGATGAATTCTTGGTGGAATAATTATTTTTAGTCTTTCCATAAATGCTTTGATAACTAGAATTCAAAACAAAGAAATATGCCGTTATGGCTGCTATATGTGAACAAATACATGTGAAGCTTGATTTGCTTTTTGTAATTGTAATAAATATTGTACAATGTCTTGTACTGTTGATTTGAGTGAATCAATGTATTTTGTTTGACAATAGCAAACAAGCCGTTTCAATTTTGCAGCAGAACATTGTCTAGTTGTAGGTTTGCGTGCTTGTTTAAGGATAACCATACATTCTTGTGATAATTGTAAATATCCAAATTCTATGACCTCAGGAGCCATATTGCTAGTTTGAGTGACTTGGATGTCTTAATGGACCGTGTCTTTGTGTCGGGAGGTCTGGCGTGTTGGGAAGCTTCTGATGTGGAACATCTGAGAGTTTCCAAAAGTGTTGTGAACCATGGTTGACGTGGCCGTGTTGGGGCCACTAAGATCATGTTGAAGGAAGATTGTTTTATCTTCCGGACCAGAAAGGGTAGGAGTGGGAGAGGGGGAAACGCATAGGCAAATATTCCTGACCAACTCATTCATAAAGCATTGCACTTGGATTGAGGGTGTGGGTGCCTGGAGGCGAAGTTTTGGCATTTTTTGTTTTGATATGTTGCGAGTAGGTTTATTTGAGGTGTTCTCCACTTTTGGAAGTACTGTTAAAGGACTTGTGGGTGGAGTTTCCACTGATGTGTTTGTTGATGCATCCTGCTTTGTAGGTCTGCAAAGTGATTGTCTGTCCCTGGGAGATATTGTGCCACTATGTGAATGTGGTGATGCGTTAGCCATTTTCATATTATTTGTGCAAGATGGGACAATTGAGGAGATTGTGCCCAGTTTTTGAAGATAGTACATGGCAGTCATGTTGTCTGTACGTATTAGCAGTGTCTTGTGTTGCAAATGTGAAAGGAATGCTTTCATTGCTAAGGATACTGCTCTCAGTTTAAGGTAACTGATGTGAAGAGACCGTTGAGTATTGTTCCATTACCCCCAAACTGTGAGGTTGGGTAGATGAGCTCACCAATCAGTGTTTGAGACATCCGTTTTAAGAGTGATCTGAGGCACAGTGCCTAAAAAGGGCAACCCCTTCAAAAGGGGCTGTGGTGTTCAACCAATGCAGAGAGATATAAGTCTGGCGGTCCAGCAACACTAGATCTTTCATTTGACACTGTGCCCGAGACCATTGACAAGAGAGACATTGTTGAAGAGGACGCATATGAAGTTTGGCATGGGGTACGATGGCAATACAAGATGCCATCATCCCTAACAGTTTCATAACAGTTGTTACTGTGTATGTTTGGTTCTGTTTCAATGTAGCAATTAATGTTTGAGAAGCCTGAACGCGGGCTGAGTTGGGAAATGCTAGTCCTAATTGGGTATTGAGGATAGCTCCTAGATAGGGCTGTATCTGCAGAGGTTGCAGATGAGATTTTATGTAGTTTATGGTGAACCCCAGAGACTGTAGGAGACAAATTGTACTTTGATTGTTGCTTTGACACTGTGTGAATGAACTGGCTTTGATAACCCAATTGTCTAAATAAGGGAAACATGAATTTGTTTTCTTCTGAGATATGCTGCAACGAGTATAACACATTTTGTGAATACTCTGGGAGCAGTTGCGACTCTGAATGGTAATACTTTGAATTGGTAATGTTTTCCTGCAACTACAAATCTTAGGTATTTGTGGTGTGCAGGATGAATGGGAATGTGAAAGTAAGCGTCCTTTAGGTCTAAAGCTGTCATGAAGTCACCTTGTTGTAATAGGGGAATAAGATCCTGAAGAGTGACCATATGAAAGTGTTCTGATAGGATATAGTGGTTTAAGGGTCTAAGATCTAATATTTATCTGACAGACCCATTTTTTTTTATATTAGAAAATACAGGAAATAAATCCTTGTTCCTTGGTATTGTAATGGTAAGGGTTCAATAGCCCCTTTTAGAAGAAGTGAATGTACTTCCTCTTTGAGAAGAGGGAGATGATCTTGCGAAAGTTGGTGAGTTTGAGTGGGTATGTGGATCTCTTCAGCGGTGCAGGCAGGCAAGGGGGTAGCTCCTCAGGGTAGCCACCACCTGGGCAAGGGAGAGGGCCTCCTGGGGGTCACTCCTGCACTGGAGTTCTGTTCCTTCAGGTGCTGGGGGCTGCGGGTGCAGGGTCTTTTCCAGGCGTCAGGATTTCAGAGTCAGGCATTCGCGGTCAGGGGGAGCCTGGGGATTCCCTCTGCAGGCGTCGCTGTGGGGCCTCAGGGGGGACAACTTTGGTTACTCACGGTCTTGGAGTCGCCGGAGGGTCCTCCCTGGGGTGTTGGTTCTCCACCAGTCGAGTCGGGGTCGCCGGGTGCAGTGTTGCAAGTCTCACGCTTCTTGCGGGGATTGCAGGGGTCTTTAAATCTGCTCCTTTGAAACAAAGTTGCAGTCTTTTGGAGCAGGGCCGCTGTCCTCAGGAGTTTCTTGTCTTTCTTGAAGCAGGGCAGTCCTCTGAGGATTCAGAGGTCGCTGGTCCTTTGGAAAGCGTCGCTGGAGCAGGTTTCTTTGGAAGGCAGGAGACAGGCCGGTAGGACTGGGGCCAAAGCAGTTGGTGTCTTCTGTTCTTCCTCTGCAGGGGTTTTTCAGCTCAGCAGTCTTCTTCTTCTTGTAGTTTCAGGAATCTAAATTCTTAGGTTTAGGGGAGCCCTTAAATACTCAATTTAAGGGCGTGTTTAGGTCTGGGGGGTTAGTAGCCAATGGCTACTAGCCCTGAGGGTGGGTTCCCCCCTCTTTGTGCCTCCTCCCAAGGGGAGGGGGTCACATCCCTAATCCTATTGGGGAATCCTCCATCAGCAAGATGGAGGATTTCTAAAAGTTAGAGTCACTTCAGCTCAGGACACCTTAGGGGCTGTCCTGACTGGCCAGTGACTCCTCCTTGTTATTCTCATTATTTCCTCCGGCCTTGCCGCCAAAAGTGGGGGCCGTGGCCGGAGGGGGCAGGCAACTCCACTAGCTGGAGTGTCCTGCGGTGCTGGAACAAAGGGGTGAGCCTTTGAGGCCCACCGCCAGGTGTTACAGCTCCTGCCTGGGGGAGGTGTTAGCATCTCCACCCAGTGCAGGCTTTGTTACTGGCCTCAGAGTGACAAAGGCACTCTCCCCATGGGGCCAGCAACATGTCTCGGTTGTGGCAGGCTGCTGGAACCAGTCAGCCTACACAGATAGTCGGTTAAGGTTTCAGGGGGCACCTCTAAGGTGCCCTCTGGGGTGTATTTTACAATAAAATGTACACTGGCATCAGTGTGCATTTATTGTGCTGAGAAGTTTGATACCAAACTTCCCAGTTTTCAGTGTAGCCATAATGGTGCTGTGGAGTCTGTGTTTGACAGACTCCCAGACCATATACTCTTATGGCTACCCTGCACTTACAATGTCTAAGGTTTGGCTTAGACACTGTAGGGGCACAGTGCTCATGCACTGGTGCCCTCACCTATGGTATAGTGCACCCTGCCTTAGGGCTGTAAGGCCTACTAGAGGGGTGACTTATCTATACTGCATAGGCAGTGTGAGGTTGGCATGGCACCCTGAGGGGAGTGCCATGTCGACTTACTCGTTTTGTTCTCACCAGCACACACAAGCTGGCAAGCAGTGTGTCTGTGCTGAGTGAGGGGTCCCCAGGGTGGCATAAGATATGCTGCAGCCCTTAGAGACCTTCCCTGGCATCAGGGCCCTTGGTACCAGGGGTACCAGTTACAAGGGACTTACCTGGATGCCAGGGTGTGCCAATTGTGGAATCAAAAGTACAGGTTAGGGAAAGAACACTGGTGCTGGGGCCTGGTTAGCAGGCCTCAGCACACTTTCAATTCAAAACATAGCATCAGCAAAGGCAAAAAGTCAGGGGGTAACCATGCCAAGGAGGCATTTCCTTACAGCCCCCTCCTGTTCTAATACTTCTTGTGCATGCTCGTCGCCGAAGATGTCCGGTGTGTCATCTGGATGTTGAGATGCCATTTCCATCCGACAAGCTCTTCGATCTCTTCTTTGATCGAAAAGAGCGTCACGCTTCGCGGGTCTGCTCGTTGTGGTCAGGAGACAGACACAAATTACACATCTGATGGTGGTTGGTGTGTGGAAATTTTGAGTGGCATCAAGGACAAAAACATAATGGAGTACGTTCCGTTATAGCTGCATACTTCGATGTCACGTGGCAGAAGAGGGCCCGAGAGGGCCTGTTCTCGCCCCAAAAGGCTGAAAAATTTGATTCAGAGTGTAGAAATGGAGCCAGAAAATAAAGTACTGAAGAATATGTGATCAAGAACAATATCAATGATGATAGAAAGACAGAAAGAATACGGTTTTAGACTTTACAGAACCGAGAACTCTGAGGGAGTAACACACGTCCGAACCAGACTGGGGAGAAAAACAATCTAACGAGGACTCTTCTATGCCCATGCATAGTATTACCGAGAGGAGGAGTCACTCGATTCTTGGACTCAAAACTTTTCTTCGAAGAAAGACAAGTTCCACTAATCTGAACGCTACACTAAATGGAGAACTTATGCACAGCATGTGTATCTACAGCTACACATGCCACCAAACACTACATTTCAGTGTGTCTATGGCCAAATGCATCTCGCATGCTCCATGCAATAATCACGTTCCAAATGGATGGACAGGTAAAAAGGTGTCTTGCATCTGTAAACTATATCACTGCCACCAACAACAGTCTTTTACAGCCTGGAGCGCTAACAGTAGTGTTCTGTGTCACAGAAATGCCTCAAGTACTCAAGCATGATTGTGGAGTGTGCAGCGGTGCAGGTCATAAATCCACAGCTTGCTATAAATTTAACTAAAGGCAGGGTTGCACGCTCAAAATGATAAAGTAAACCCTTTTGAAAGGCTAAAATCTTTTTTAGTATTAGTAACCTACCCCTAGGGAAGACGTTAGTAGCCCACCTGGCTGGGTGCTTAGTATTAAAAAGAAGGTCATGTTCCTTTGATGTTTGACATTGCCTGGTAGGGAAAACACAAAATTACCATTTTCACTTCAGCAAGGCCTGTGGTCACACTGGCTAACATGAAATTTCACTAGCAATTGGCATAAGTGATAACCAAAGCTATTACTCCAAGGTATCAAATTAGTCATTATTTTAAAGTAGACTTATTGCGGAGATCTGATTTAAAGGTAACATTTAATAGGAAGGTGACTTTTAAAAATCACCACTTTGTTGCCCGAACCTTTGGTAGCCTTTCCAGTTTATCTACAGCAGTTGTCACCCAATACAACATACCGCCCTCCTGCTTGAAGTGTGAAGTACTCCCAGGGATGGGGAACCAAGAGAACTGCTTAAGGAAGGAGGAATTACCTCCTCCAGCAGGAAGACTACAAGGCTGCAGCCACAGATAGCCCAGCTTCAAAGAGGCTAATGCCTCAGTGAAGCAAATGGTGATCACACCTTCACCTGCTCGCTCTTTTGTGTAGGGGGACAGGCTAGCATCTCCTTCAAAGTTTCCCAGGAGTTGCCACTCATTATGCTGGGTACATCCCAGGGGTGTGCCTAGGGTCCCTCACAGGAATTTGGTAGAGAGGAGTATCCCAGGATTGTTTAGTGACCAAACCCCCAGGAAGTGATGTAAAGTGGGAAGGGTAGCCTTGTGGGTACCATTGTCCCATTGACTAGGGAGTCCTCTCCTGCCACAAATTAGAAAATGGCATAGAAGTGGCACCCCTAGACCCAAATCATTAGATCATTACTGGACTGGAAGAAGGTAAAAGAAGGACTGCCCTACTGCTCCCTAGACCCAGCAGTGAGAGAGTGCACCTGCACCCAAGGGACTCGCAAAGAGGTCTGTGCTTGCTGTGGCCACCTGTGGAAAAGAGCTCCACTTGTGCCAGGATGGAAGAAGTGACTTCAAGGGCTAGGTGGCTAGACTCCTGTTATGCTACCAAAAGCTAGAGAGGTCCACACCCTTTGAGAGCACAGCTGCCAGGAACACCTGCCTGCTGCTGGATGACGAAGTGCATGTTGGGGGACCAGGTCTAGACCTCCCGGGTTGTCATCAAGCCCATGGGACCTACAACGGAAGCCAAAGTGGATTCTGGTCCCCTAAAGAAAAGCAACTACTTAACTCTAAGCAACCGCTGAACCTGCTTTAACCAGGAGACCAGTTAATCAGTGGCAACTGGACCTGGGCTGGACTCGCCTGTTGCTCTGTGGACAGAGTCCTGAGGCCAGAGACACCCATGAAGTTTGTGGACCCCAGGGTAGCCCCGAAAAAAAACACAGAACCTCTTTAGCATCTTTCATCTCCAGTATCTGGAAAATGTATTGGCTTGACTGCTTTAAAAGAGAAAAGTACACTAAAGACCATTAGTTTGCTGACTACGACAAGTAAACTGGCCCCATGGGCCTGAGTGGTCCCTGTGACCAGTCCCAGGCTGTTGTTGCTAGTCACACGATTTTAACAGGTGTTTTAGCCCAGTGGCTACTACCCGCTTGCATTGATTTACTGTGATTTGCTTACCTTTGCAAAGTCCTACCTCCAGGTCCCGCCAAAGGATTTTTGCTGTTCTGGTGTCTAACAAGATAAAAGCAAACTCTATTTTTATAAATTGGATTGGATATTTATTGTGTTTTCTCTCTTACTTATTACCCAATTTGGTACTTCTAAATGCTTTACAGTAGTTCCTTTGATTAAGACTGACTGCTTTGTGCCGCAGGTCCCCAGGATAGAGCTAAGGGTTTTCCTAAAGCAACCTAACTGGACATTGGCAATGATTGTGACATTATTACATGATGAGGTTTCACAACCACACCATATAGTGTTCCACTTTCCTACAGCAATATAAAATGCTGGTGCTGAATGAAATGGATTCAGCTTTTTCTTCTAGCCTGGCACCCAAGTTGCCCTTTCCCTTCACGCTACACAGGTATAGCAAACCAACACAGAAAATCATGCTCTCCATGTAAGTAGATGATCATGACCAGTCAGCTGACTCAGCCTTCTTTACGTCTGATGAAATCATTAAAATAGACTCAGCTAGCTATTTCAAGTACTGGTCAGGTATTCAGGAAGTCTGCAGGAAACTTGATCTACATTTTGAAATCTCTGCAGTCAGCTCAGAGTGTGAACAGAAAAGTAATTACATGCCTCATCCTCGGTTTTAGTAAGACTGGGACAGCCCTCACATTCCACCAGTGAAGACAAGCAACAGAAAAAGCAGCTGGCATGATCTGTGTGGGTATAGCTTAACTTCAGCTATGCATAATGTAGCAGGTTGTCTAAGTGGATGAATGAGAGAGTTTGAAACTTGCTCTAGCCATAATTGTCTGTTAAGAATGAGTACATTAGAGTCTGCTGGGTCTGGTGCAAAGCATCCACTGGCGCATGATACTGAGGAAGATCCTAGTCTGGCAAGGCCTCCCTAGGACGGGACAGGACCTGAGGATTCGTAGAATAAGACAGGGTGGTCCTAGGCCTATCTTGATCTCTTGGAAGGTAATCTCAGAGTGGGCTGTTCTCCACAAACACTTCCTTATGACGGGATGGCCCTAGATCTGGCAATGAACACAACAACAAGAGACTGACAGAACTGTAAGTGAGCAATATTATGACAAAATGGCTTTGGAAGGCAGTGCTGCCCTGCCATTACAAGTTTTCAATGTGGCTGTGTTTTTTTGGGTCCAATGATCTTGGTGTTCATGCAAGCACACTGAGGTACTACATGTACACTTTGCCTTTTCCAGACATTAGAACTGTGCTTGAAGTCAGCGCAAATGTTGATGAGTAGATACTGCCCTGACAAATCAGCCTCTGCAGTGACTGATAGACGAGGTAGTGTGATTCTAGTCCAGAGGTCCTTCTTTACCTGTGTCCCTGTTGGCAGATTGCCTACCGGGTAACCGGGGTACTTTGCCTCCATCAAATCCTGGACATGCATGGAGGATGAATATTCTGTATGCATGTGATGTGTGGCTCGCATGTGGGCAGCCAACAGTGGGGGCCTTTTTGACCTTCTGTGTGTTGCACAAAATGATTGTAATTGTTGTGTTTAGCTGTTGATGTCCATATTGGACACCTGAGCCTTCAAGACCACAAGATCCTGCACCACACCGAAACCTTGAGTAACTGGTGAGTAGAGGAAGTTTTCAGCTCCTTCCCTTTACACAACTTAGGGTTTTCCCTTTCTTGGGTGACACTCATCCATCTTTACTATCTGTGATGTGAACATCTTTCATGTCAACGAAAGCAATGGAGGCCTCAGTGTAGGTGCAATACAAAACTCAGCGACCAGTCAAAACTGATTTGAGTGTGGGAAAAAGAGGGCCCTGATCCTAGCCAGTAACTAGGACCGAATGATGCTCCAAGACTAGGGAAGCAGACGATGCAAACCCTCTGGTTGACTTTGAGATCCCATACTGACCATCAGAGAGGAGTAAGTACTGAAACCCTCATCCACAACTTGGTTCCTCTGACGATTTGGCAACTTGCAGGCCTGCCTGCTACTGTAAGACAGAAATCACAAGACTAGCAGTATAACTGATAGACTGCTTCCCTTTAGACAAGGCCTAAGCCTGAGAAAGCTGCAGAGTCACCAGACTGCTGTGGCCTGGGAAGGATATACTGCACACAAACATGTTCAGAATCAGTAATATACTCCTTTTAACATATTGCATGTTTCACCAATCTGGTTCCTACTTATAGAGACATTTATTACCTATGACCCACGCGGAGGGGATCAAGGCGGTACTAGGGCTACACATGCACAAAAATTAACCAGAGCCCAAGTGAAAAGTTTTTCCTGCAAAATCAATGTATGTCTCCTGCAGCAGAGAAAGGCTCAGCATCAAACAAATCCCACTCCAATATCAGAACGGGAATAATATGATATTGAAGGTCACTGTGCAAGAATGAAAATGTCAACATGCAACTGCTGCAAACTGGAAGATCTGGTACACTGCTTGGTCACTGGGAAGGGAAAGAATGCTCAATAACTCAAAAGTTCTGAGAAAGAGTTCTCTATGTATAGCATGGTCAGTGCATGCTATGTGATACTCTTAGGAAATAATCAACAAATCATCTTACCTCACCAAAAGCTAGAAACAAAAAAGAAGAGAGGCCCACTGTGACCTAAGAATGCTTGCACATTCAGTGAAACTGAGTGCAGCAGAACCTTCAAAGGACACGTCCAATGAAAGGAGAGAGAAAAACGAAGAGTGGGTCGGACAAATCAAAGGGCTGTACAGAGCGTTAAGCTGCTATGCAACCCAGTTGGCCTCTTGTTCTGGGAGAGAGAGGACACATAGTTTAAATAGTTTAGGAAAGGACATTTATTCTGCAGCCAAGTATCACATGGGGATATCTCTGGCAGATAGGTATTAACTTTTTTAATAGCCATGAGAACCCTTTCAGAGTAGCTCTCAACAACAAAGATAAAAGAGGCCATTGAGGGAAGCCAAAGATATCTCTGACAAGAGGAACCCGATACCGGATGTTAACAATGCAGTTAACAAAGGAGTCCCTCCAGCTAAGCTTCTGTGGAGGGATGGGATGCCAACATCAGTCAAAACCAACAATGACAGGATATCATTTCAACCATCAGAGCTATACAAAAAAACAAATGTAAGCAAAAAAGAAATATCATATACAAAATACAAGAGCGATAATGTCCCAAAACTCATAACCAGCAATCATTTGAAACTAAAATATTACTAAGGCATTGGGACTGTTGAAATAAGAAAGCAATAAACTTAAGATCCGATCCAGGCACTTAAAAGCGATTAACGGAAAATGGGCCAAGTGAAGAGAGAAAGCCCTTGACCTAAAATGTCAAAGTAATTCCTAAGAGGATCATGAAGAGGGACATGCAAATGTATTCAAGACAGGATCAAAAGGATTGCCAATACAACAATCTTTTAAACAAATCTGGGAGGGTAAACATCCACAAATATGACCAAACTGGAAGGACAGAAGTTAAAGCAATTACATTAATTGTCTAGGAAATGTTTGTGGAGATCCTTGGAATAGAAGATTCTGACAATCTAGTGCTTGAAACAGTAAGTAATTTATAACCCAAAAACTAACATATGGTCACCAAAACAGTTTTGAATCCAGCTATGTTTTAATACGTGATAGAGGAACAAAATATTTTGGATAACGTTTGTAAGCTTTGCAACATTATGTTAAAGGTCTATATTCTAAAATCCTTGATATGATCTCTCAACCACCTCTATCAACTGCAGACAGGGAACAAAGCACACTAGCGAGAAAGTGAACACAAATGGAAATTCTTTTCTGGTCAGGCATTTACACACGAGGATATACAAGGAATTGCCAAGTAGGAGGAGAGAGCACATATTATGAAACTAGCAATAAAGATTACCCTTGCAACAAGGCAAGTGGAAAAATTTACTGAAACCGAACCAATTCAAGAGAAAAGCTGAAGAAAATGCTGTCCGTCCATACACCTCGGACATTGAGTGATAGCATATGCGCTCCCCAACCCATGTATGAGGTGTCTGTGGTAATAGTCACTGTAGGAGTTGATTGTGTGAATGGTATTCCTGCTGTTAACCGTGTCCTGTTCCACCATGCCATTTCCTCCTGAACATTTTGCAGGACAATCACTAAATCCTCCCAACTTGTTTGTAGCCCCCCTTCCCAACAACTCCTCTACTTGAGTAGACGGGATGTTTTTTCTTTGAGTGGACCATTTTTCTTGGCCCTTTTGTTGTCCGGGCATTCTGAGATAGGATTTCGATGTCCTCTTCAATACTCCTCCTGTAAGCCTCCTGTCAGTAGATTCTTCAGTCTTCTTTGATGAAAGACACTTTTGCAACTTCTTTTGTTCACCGTTTGGAAAGTCCCAACGGTGGAAATAAAGAATCTGAAGATGGTGACCAATAGAAGGCATCCGGGGATGGGCAAAGCACCAAATGGTGGAGATCATCAACGCCCAACAACAAAAAAATACAAAAATTAAAAAAGAGGGAAAAAAAGGAGGACTACTAGTATACCAGTCCCAACCACTAGATGGTGGAATAATGCACAGCATGTGAATCCAGAAAATATTCTCGCTGTAAAACCCACAGCGGCAAACTGAAGGAAAAACGGTAAACCGAGTGAACACCCTATCCTGTGTAGAAGGCATAGAGAGGCAGTCCTGAAACCTATACCCCCACAATCCTTGGATAAATTATAAAGAAAGGAACATGGTTAAAAATGCAACTTTTTAAATTCTCAATCTCCAGTCTAGACGAGGCAATGGGACTTTCTACAATCAACATTTCTTAAACCAAACCATTAAAACATTATGCCATTTAAAAATATTTTAAAAGTATGACATACTTAGAGTATGTTAGTTTTGAGAAGCATGATGCAGGTTTAATTATTTTTTCAAAGCATTACTCTTAACATTCTTCATTTTTTCTTTCATTTTCCTTCAGAAAATTATCTAGGTATATCAGTGAAGATCATACAAAGTAATGCAAACTATCTGTGCAAACACAACATGAACATGGTTTAACAAGAACTAAGGCGAAAAAACCCAGAAGCCAATTAGTTTTTCCCCTAATTAGAGTACTTGCCAGAAGGGAGCACCAGTTCCAAGCTTTCATCATCATATGCCAAATTCTTCTCAACCGGCACTTCTTCTTGCATTTCCACATCCTCTCCTTCCTTGTGATCAGGATAACTGGCCCTGTTAAGATAAACCAGTAACGTTGAATACGATTTTTAAACTGTAGAATATTTAGGTTTAATTTAACCATGGCTGCAGAATAATTTTAAATCACATCGTTTGGGAGATCATGCTAGTTTGTACAGTGAAACAAGGAATGCCTTTGTGACTGCACTGATGAGGTGGAAAATATGTGCACACGCATATATATTACATTTTTTAAAAAAATACTTAAGTTGAAGCGAAGTTAAAGACGATACAGCACAAAACCCAAAAAATATTCCCCTTGAAATTCCCAATTTAATGTGCTACCCAATTTCCCAACTGCCGTGTTCTGTTTCATCACCACAATACACTCTTAGTGACATAAAACAAAGTTTAATACACAAAGTAGCAGTAGACAATATACAATATGTTGAATTACACATGGAGGTAATGCCAATTTTAAATAACATGAAACAATACAGTACAGAATAGCACATGCATCACAAAGAGTATGTTGAAATGTCCAATAACTCCTACCAAGCGCCATACACTCCGAGTGTCAAAATCATCACACACAATAACATATTACACAATCTATAATCTCCACAATTTCATAAGTACTAGTTGGATACGGAGGGAAGACAAGTTCTAAAACATAAACCTTTGGAACATTCCACAGCCATCACTAATTTGTCCTTTTTAATGCAGCCTGAAAATTTATGGAGTTAGCACCGCAAATGTATTGACTTCCAATCACCTATCATTCTGACCACACTTTGGAAGCATTAGCAAAGCCAATTTTTCTTGCATTTTGGCTTCATTAATCCATTTTGATTATATTTTGTTTTGTCAAGCTGCTGATTTTCCTAAAGAACAAATTGGAGCAATGTGGAAGAGTGGGAGAAGAAGTAATTTAACGCCGTCTGAAGTAAGTGCGCAAAGGGGCAAAAAAAAAAAGAGCTGGAAGGGAGGTTTAATAATATGAAAAAAAATGCCGAGTATGACAGGATGGGGTGAAGAAAGCAACTGACGATTTGGTGGTGGGCGAGCAACAGACGGCACTGATGTGAGAAGGGGTTACAGCACACAGGAGAGGCGGAGAAAACAAGAAAAAAGATACACTCCCATGGAGAGCCGAAAGAAAAACAAAGAAGCAGTTCCATGAATGTAAGAAATGGAAGGATACAATTCGCCCTCTCAAAATCGTGGTAAATACCACAGGGGAGACTAAAACACAAGTTATTAAAAAGCAGGCAAATGAGTCCGACAAGAAAGTATTCATTTTTGGAGACAAAAATACGAAATGTAATTATTCAATTGTTGACTCTGTGGCTTTAGACATGAGCGAGTCGGCCCTATAAATGTCCATGCTTGGATGATAAAGGAATTAATCCTGTCCAATGTGCAACTTGGTTGCAGACAGACGCGAGACACAAAAAGCACTATTTGGTGATTTCTAAATATATAATCTGTACGAAAGTGACCATAAATTTAGCATTCATGGACACGTTCTCTTTTGATACGGTGGGCAGGTCCATACTCTGGACTATTCATGTAGCTTTAGGTGTAGAGAATAACCTAGTACTACAGTCACTTCACAGTTTTTAGGCATCCGCACGGTATGTCAGGGGAAGGGAGTGTGCATCTCCCTTGAGATGGGAAAAGCGTTTGAACTGTGACATGTTTTTGAACCCTCATTGTCCATAGTTTATGTTAGCCACTGAGAAGATGAATTGTTGGATGTGGAAATGAACCACTCAAAGGACTAGATAACTTCATCTTCTTTTTTTATGCAAAAATGAAGTTGATACTAACACAACCTCATTTCTTGTACCATAATTGAATATTTGTGCAAAAGCTGTCCAATGCCTGTGCTGTGCTTATATTCTGGGTATCCGGTGATTCAGCTACAGTGTGGGATGTTCAGGATGAGTCTGGCGGAGGCGTTCTGGATGTTCAACAGTTTCTTTAGGAGTTTCTGGGCGGTGCCGGCATAGTGCGTTGCTGTAGTCTAGTCTGCTGCTGATGAACGCATGGGTGACTGTTTTCCTGGATTCAGTTGGGATCCACTTGAAGATCTTACGAAGGAGGTGGAGCGTGTGGAAGGAGGACAAAACAGCGTTGATTTGTCGGTTCATTAAGATAGGAGTCCAGGATCATACCGAGGGTTTGTTCGTGATCTGTGGGGTTCAGAGCGCTGCGGGCCACCAGGAGTCGTCCCAGTAGAGCCCAGGATGAGGATTTTGGTCTTGCCGGAGTTAAGAATGAGGCAGCTGTCCTTCATCTAGGTGGTGACTGCCTTCACACCGTTGCGGAAGTTGTTCTTGGCATAGGAGACAATGGTGAGGCTGTAGCTTTTGAAGATTGCTGCAAGCGGGGCCATGTAGATGTTGAAGAGGTGGGGCTCATGGAGGATCCATGAAACACTCCGCAGCTGATCTATGTGGGTTCTCAACTGAACAGTGGAAGTCTGACTTGCTGTGTTTATCCGGCGAGAAAGGAGCAAATCCATTCTAGGGCTTTGTCACAATTGCTGGGCTTGTGGAGTCTTGTGCAGAGGGTGTGGTGGGAGATGGTGTTGAAGGCAGCAGAGAGGTCCAAGAGGATGAGGGCAGCAGCTTCCCCTCAGTCGAGGAGGGTGCGGATGTCACCTGTAGCGGCGAGGAGAGCAGTCTTGGTGCTCTGGATGCTTCTGAAGCCCGATTGGGAGCGGTCCAGGATGCGGATTGTTTTTATGAACTCAGAGTTGGGCGTTGATAGCTTTTTCAATGACTTTGGCTGAGAAGCGGAATAGCGATATGGGTCTGTAGTTGAGGTCCGTCGGGTCGGCAAAGGGTTTCTTCAGCAGGGGTGTCGATCTCTGCGTGCTTCCAGTCTTCCGGGAAGGTGGTGGACTCGATGGAGCAGTTGATTGTGCGGCAGAGTTCAGGTGAGATGGTGGGGCTGGCTCTGTTGAAGATGTGGTGAGGGCTGGTGTCCGAGGGGGCTCTGGAGTGGATGCTCTTCATGATCTCAGAGGTAAGGGTCGCCATTTAGGCAAGGTCTGATGGGGTCTGGAGCCATTGGGTGAGGCGGATGGGGTGGTGTGGTGGATGGGTCTTGGATTGCGAAGCTGTCGCAGATCTCCTTGAGCCTGCGGTGGACAAAGGTGGCGAGGTTGTCGTAGAGGTTTTGAGAGGGGGGGGAATGTCTGCTGTCTCCGTTTTGGGTTTGGCAAATTCTTTGACTATGGCAAAAAGTTATTTTTTGTGTCTGTTGGTGTTGATGCATTCCCATATAGCTGCTTTCTTTGTTTTTTTCATGAGGTGGTGGTGGTGGTGTGCAGTGACTGGAATTTTGAAGGCTGGTCTGCCACGCCACGATCTTGCTGCGCCTCCATCTTTTCTAGAGCCATCTGCTGGTGCGCTTGGACTCTTGGAAGCCAGGGGAGAACCAGCTGGCTTTCTTGGAGGGCTGCTTTCTGAGGGTTTCCTGAGGGGGGCCCATATGTTGGCAGAGTCGGAGATCCAGCAGTGGAGGTTACATGCTGAGGTGTTGGTGCCTGCGGATGTCGGTGGTGGGGTTCTGCTCAACAAGGTGGTGAGCTGGTCTTTAATGACCTTGTTCCAGCTTCTGCGAGGCTTGCAGTGGGCGTGGAGGAATACAGTGGGTGAAGGAAGTGGACGCAGTGGTAGTCAGTCCAGTGCGGCTCGGAGTTGCAGCTTACGGAGATGTTGTTGCTTGCGGAGAAGGTGGGGTCGAGCGTGTGTCCTACTAAGTGGGTTGGAGTTGTGACCAGTTTTTTGAGTCTGATGGTGGCGAGGTTCTCCAGTAGGGTTGAGGTGTTGTGGTTGTCAAGGTTGTCGAGGTGAAAGTTGAGGTCACCGAGGAGGATGTGATCCACAGAGGCAGGAGTGTGGTGAGCGATTAACAGCTATGGCTTCCCTGAAGGGGAGGTAGGGTCCGGGAGGGCTGGAGACAAGAGTGCCACTGTGGTGGGTTGGTCTGGATCTGGAAGTGGAGGTGCTCCCTGTAAGGTGAGAGGTCGTCGGAGCTGGTTGTGAGGCGGAGGGTGTTTTTGTGTACGATAGCGATGCCTCCTCCCGGTCAGTTGATGCAGTCCTTGTGGATGATTTCGTAGCTGTCAGAAATGGCGGTTGCACTGTCCGGGGCTAGGTGGAGTTTATCCAGGTTTCTCTAAAGAAGGCGACATCAGGGAAGATGGAGTTGATCGGGTCCCAGGTCTCAACCGCGTGTCTTTTGAGGGAGCGGGTGTTGAGTAGGATGCATCTGAGGTGGTCGGGTCTGGTTCTTGAGGTTCGTGTGGTCGGTGGGCCTGGTGTGCAGAGAGAGGAGATGGCACAGTTGCGGCAGTTCAATGGGCCTGGGGTGTTCTGTAATGTGAGGTGGCAGCCAGTAAACTGTCCGGGGTTGAATGCATGGAGGGTGACAACAGCTACCAGGCTGAGCTGTGCGGTGAGGGAAAAAATTGACTGTCAAGGTCAATAAGAATGCTCCTTCACAGCGCAGCGGCTGCCATTAAGTAGAGGGGACCCTCAACCCAAATCCCATCCCATGTTCCCAGGAGGTCAAGGGAGGGGGAGCGCTAAAAAAGATCATTGCTTTGGGCGCCACCAGCGCTAAAGACTGATGATGGGTATATGTGGCAAGATAAAGTAAGTGTGTCTTTTTTGTGTCTTTGGAGACCCTGCTGATTGAGGGAAGACAAGGTAAAGTGACCAACATTATTTAGTGCTGCACACACACAGCCCCCCCCAATTTTAGAACAAGATATGTGCCTTCTACGTAGGATAGTGTTTTAGAAGGATGGTGTTAGCCAGTAGCAGGAGGAGCATCTCGGTGGATGACTGCTGCTCAAGTCCTAACACATGCTGCATTTCAATGACAATTCTGCTACATTGCCCTGGGATCATCCAGACCATGACGGGATGTTCAAAATTCGGCCTGTGGTGAAACATTTGTCTGCCAGATTTCCAGAGATTCATACTCCTGGAAAGAATATAGCCATCGATGGGTCTTTGGTCCTGTAGAAAGGGCAGCTGCAGTTCAGGCAGAACATAACGAGCAAAAAGAGCTCACTATGGTACCAAGCTGTTACTGCTGTGTGGGAGATCTACTGGCTATGTGTGTGCAACTTGAGAGTGTATACAGGGAAAGACTCCATTCTACACTCAGTACGTTGCCCTCACAAGCTAGGAGTCATAGGAAAGATTTTATGGGAGCCTGTCCAGCCACTCCTTTACAAAAGTTATAATCTTTATTAGGACAATTTCCATACGGGAGTAGAGCTGTTCACTGAGCTCTACAGAGCTGGCACTGTGGCCTGCGGTACAGTTTGTTGTTGCCACAAAGGATTCCTGCAAGAGCTTGTTTGCAAGTAGCTCCAGAAATCCAAGAGCACGGTGTTGTGTTCCAATAAACTGCTCGCAGTCAAGTTCTCAGATAGGTGTGATATGTACGTGCTCACTACAATCCATGATAAGAGCACTTCCTCCATCACGGTTTGGCGTCAGATGGCCGAAGTTTATAAGTCGACCTTCTTTCTTGATTACAGGTACGTGGGCGGAGTGGACAAAAAAGACAAGGTTCTTCAGCCATACAATGCAAGTCCTAAAACTTGCACTTGGTACAGGAAACGGTTTACCCACCTGATCCAGATGGCAACATACAACACATATGTTGTTTATCGTCAGACAACCACAGGAAGACTCATGTCTTTCCTTGACTTTCAGTTGTCTGTGATTGAAAGCCTCACTTCTAAAGAGGCAGCAGCCTACACTTCATAAGCTCTGGACGACGTGACAAAGCTGCAGGAGTGGCACTTTGCTGAGCGCATTCCTAAAAACACCCAAAAACGATCAACCATGTTGTTAAAGTGTGCTCGAAGCAGGGAAAGAGGCAGGAGAGTCATGTTTCCTGTCCCCAGTGGCCACCTCAGTCAGGCCTGTGGTTTCTCACTAGCTTTATTTTGTATCATACTAAAGCGAACTACTGGTAAATGATTATGGTGGCGCTGCTCTCAGGCAAATCTTTCAGTGGCTATGCATGGATACCTATTGTCCATTGGCCACTACTTCACTAGGCAAGCAGCCACAGAATTTTAGTTCCTTTACTTCAGGAAATCAAGTACTTCCTTATGGCCTGCTCAACTCCTCTATCCTCTTGTCTAAACGTGGTAGGTGTTCGGTTCGCTGATTGACAAGTGCATTATAGTCCCCACACTGCAATACTATTGGACAGAACATAAGCCACATTGTCACAGAGTACCCTGGGTGGCAACATATTAAATGCTTGACTGGATTAAGAAGGGCTTGTTGGGGAACTTTTGTATACTATAAAAGGACCACCCTGACTGCCCATGAGAACCAGAGTAAGCATAATAAGTCAAACAAATGTCATGTGGGACTTATTCACTAATATTTCTACCTGCTTTGAAAGTGTGCAAACTCAATTAGTAAACTTTATCATAACCAGTGTTACTGAAAGGGGCACAGGACACAATATCTTGTATGATGATTGCTTTCACATCTTCAGTATAAGACGTGAAAACAACCATCATACAATGCATGGTGTCCTGTACCCTTCTTCAATAATACTGGGTTTGACACAAGTTAGTATTTGAGTTTTCACACTGTCAAAGCAAAAGTAGAAGTGTTGCTGAATGAGTCCCACAGGACACCTGTTTGGCTTTTTACTTTAGGGAACATAGGCAGTATTCCCCAGCATGTTTGCCTTAGTTTCAACAGTAGATATGCTCACTCATTTAAAGGAATGAGCCTCAGGGGCTTAAACAGACACCCCAAACTTGCATCCACAAACCGAACAGATTTGAATTTAGCACAGTAAGTGCGTTGATGGCGCATGAAATACACGTTTTCTTGAGCTTCCAGTTGCTAGGGATGTAAGGCCTTAGTATAGGTTAACTTGGCAATTATACAGGATGAGTCAGGACTCTGATGAGGACGGAGACATGAATGGGTAAAAAAGCTCACTGTACGTATCCTTTCCCAAGGATAGGGCATAGGGTAGAAGGCAGATAGTAAAGGTAGTACAGATACACACGCCATGATCTCATCTTCACCTATGTATTCAAACCCATTGGTTGCACACTCGCCCCAAGCCAGAATTACTATAGCAGTTTTGGGTCAATGCTTGATCTGCTTACCATGTTTATCCTCTGTCAGAGCTTAGTGGTAGTTCAGTTTGCTGTATGAAAAGTGCATTACAGTCAGAGCACAGCACATAACGGTGGATGGGATGTATGCCACGTTCGCACAGGCTATCCTGTGTGTTAAAAACATAAGTTTTTCATAGATCATCACGTTCCCTTTAGGGAACTTCGGAAAATTTTGCAGCATATTTGCCTTAGTTACAAACGTAAGCTATGCACGCTCTGTTCGAAGTATGAGCTTCAGAGGCATACTCGGAAACCCCCTACTTCCATCCACAAACTGAAAGGAGTTGGATTTAGCAAAGTGAAGCTGCTAAAGGCGCATGAAAGACATGTCTTCCTGAGCCTCATGTGGCGGTCATGGGAGCCATTAGTAAAGGTTCACTCGGCATGTGTTCTGTAATATTCAGGAAGAAGGAGGTGGTTACTTGACAGGTGCTAAAATGTAGTTAAACTTATTCCGGCCTGTGAAGCACGATTGTGGTGGGCCCTCATAACCGCAGTAAGTGGATGTGAGTGCACTGATCATTTGGATTGAGCTCATAGCAAGGGGGAAGAAATCTTGTGTGTGGTGCGGCAATGGTGTGTGAATGGACCATAAAGCAGTTGGTGCTGTGAAGTGGCTTTATGACTCACATTCAGAAGGCTTGGTTTCAATATTCAGATATTCTGATAAGTATTTATGCTTGAAACCAGCATTTCTGGAGGTACTAAAAATCAACCAGTACAAGTGATGGATTTATATCTGTGACGGTAAGATGACCATTACTAAGAACTCCTTGTTTTCTATCTTTTTGGGTAGTTGTAGATTTTGTGCCCTAGCTCAGCTAGCACCTAGGCAAACCTGCCCATTTTTTAAAAGTAGACAACCAGGGGAGTTCAGAGATGCATGATGTGCATGGCTCTCATGAGGTTTTTTTTTTTTTTTTTTACCCAGATGCCCCTGCAAAACTCAAACTTTGCCTAAAAAAAAAAAAAAAACATTTTCTTCGCATTTCCATTAGGACTGGATCGCTCCAGGATAAACAGTAGTCCTCATGCAAGGACTACCATTGACCCTTGTGTGATCTATTCCTGTCGCGGGCACTAGGCCAAGGTACACCAGAGGGGTAGTCTTTTTATCGGGACAAGTGAGGAACGCTGGGTGGTAGGAGGTTTGTGGGTCCCTGCATATTTTTGTAGTTTATATCACAGAAATGCAATAAGAAAAGTGTTTTTATTCACTGTTGCACGTTTGCAGGGTATTCTTGGTAAGAAAACTTTGGGGGAAAATCGACACAAGCAACACCTCCCTGGATTCCTCTTGATGTCTACTTTTAAGAAATATCTGGGTTTCATAGGTTTCCGTACATGGTTGCTGACTCCTGGACTAATTAGTACACCTATCATAGTTATCAGCACCACAATACGTATTGGGCCCTTCCTTGTGCTGTTGTGTGCAGTTGGCCCACCAACACAAGTGAGGTAGCATTTTTATCGGGAGACCTAGGGGAACGCTAAGTGGCAGGACATTTGTGATGGCCTGGTGATCCCACTACTTTCCCACTCAGAAATGTGTGGAAATGTGACTGTAGCTATATTTGAGGTTTGCAGGCGATTCCAAGTAAGAAAATGTTCGAGGTTCCACTTAGACAACACCTCCCTGGACTTCCCCAGGTGTTTAGTTTTCAGAAATGTCTGAGTTTGGTAGGTTTCTATAGATGGCTTCTGAGCCCAGGACCAAAAGCACAGGTGACCCCTTGCAAAACCAGGCCGTTTTGGGAAAGATAATTTTGATGTCTCCTCAATACGTTTTTGGCCCTGACCTGTTGGAGGCATTTGGCCCACCCACACAAGTGAGGCACAGATTTCTCAGGAAACTCGGGGGAACGCTGGGTGGTAGGAAATTTGTGGCTGCCTGCAGATTCCAGGATTTCTCTTCACGGACATGCAAGTAAAATGTGTTTTTTTAGGCAAAAGTTGTGCTTCGCAGGGGAATCTGGGTAAAAAAAAAAAAAAAAACATGGTGCGATCCATGCATGCCAGCCCACCATAGATACCCCTAGGTTTCTAGTTTTCAAATATGTACAGGTTGGCTAGGTTTTCCTAGGTTCTGGCTGAGCCAGGGTCCAAAAGCTTGAGCTACCCACACTGGAAAAAAGGGCCTTTTGAGTGGAAAAAGCAATGCGTCCATGTTGAATTTCGGGATGTTTCCTGTCGCGGGCACTAGATCTACCCACAGAAGAGAAGTGCCATTTTTAATGAGAGAACTAGGGGAACGCCGGGTGGAAGGAAGTTTGTGGCCCCCGCAGATTCCAGAACCCATCACATAAATGCGAGAAAAATGTGCTTTTTTTTTTTGTCAAAGTTTGAGGTTTGCAAGGGATTCTGGATAAACCAAAAGTGGCGAGAGCCCTGTAAAACAGCCCACCATGGGTATCCCTAGGTGTCTAGTTTTAAAAAATGTACAGGTTGGCTAGGTTTCCCAAGGTGCAGGCTGAGCCTAGTGTAAGGAAATGCCTCCTTGGCATGGTTACCCCCTGACTTTTTGCCTTTGCTGATGCTAAGTTTTGTTTTGATTTGAAAGTGTGCTGAGGCCTGCTAACCAGGCCCCAGCACCAGTGTTCTTTCCCTAACCTGTACTTTTGTTTCCACAATTGGCACACCCTGGCATCCAGGTAAGTCCCTTGTAACTGGTACCCCTGGTACCAAGGGCCCTGATGCCAGGGAAGGTCTCTAAGGGCTGCAGCATGTCTTATGCCACCCTGGGGACCCCTCACTCAGCACAGACACACTGCTTGCCAGCTTGTGTGTGCTAGTGAGGACAAAACGACTAATTCGACATGGCACTCCCCTCAGGGTGCCATGCCAACCTCACACTGTGTATGAAGTATAGATAAGTCACCCCTCTAGCAGGCCTTACAGCCCTAAGGCAGTGTGCACTATACCATAGGTGAGGGGCACCAGTGCATGAGCACTGTGCATCTACAGTGTCTAAGCAAAACCTTAGACATTGTAAGTGCAGGGTAGCCATAAGAGTATATGGTGTGGGAGTCCGTCATACACGAACTCCACAGCACCATAATGGCTACACTGAAAACTGTGAAGTTTGGTATCAAACTTCTCAGCACAATAAATGCACACAGATGCCAGTGTGCATTTTATTGTAACATACACCCCAGAGGGCACCTTAGAGGTGCCCCCTGAAACCTTAACCGACTATCCGTGTAGGCTGACTAGTTTTAGCAGCCTGCCACACACCAGACATGTTGCTGGCCACATTGGGGAGAGTGCCTTTGTCACTTTGTAGCTTGTAACAAACAAAGCCTGTACTGGCTGGAGGTGCTTCACACCTCCCCCTGCAGGAACTGTAACACCTGGCGGTGAGCCTCAAAGGCTCACCCACTTTGTTACAGCACCACAGGGAACTCCAGCTAGTGGAGTTGCCCGCCCCCTCCGGCCACGGCCCCACTTTTGGCGGCAAGGCCGGAGGAGATAATGAGAAAAACAAGGAGGAGTCACTGGCCAGTCAGGACAGCCCCTAAGGTGTCCTGAGCTGAGGTGACTCTGACTTTTAGAAATCCTCCATCTTGCAGATGGAGGATTAGGGATGTGCCCCCCTCCCCTCAGGGAGGAGGCACAAAGAGGGTGTAGCCACCCTCAGGGCTAGTAGCCATTGGCGACTAACCCCCCCAGACCTAAACACACCCCTAAATTCAGTATTTAGGGGCTCCCCAAAACCTAGGAACTCAGATTCCTGCAACCTAAAAAGAAGAGGACTGCTAAGCTGAAAAACCCTGCAGAGAAGACGGAGACACCAACTGCTTTGGCCCCAGCTCTACCGGCCTGAGTCCCCACTTGTAAAGACACTGCTCCAGCGACGCTTTCCACAGGGCCCACTGACCTCTGAAGGCTCAGAGGACTGCCCTGCATCTAGAAGGACCAAGAACTCCCGAGGACAGCGGCTCTGTTCACCAAAGACTGCAACTTTGAAACAAAGAAGCAACTTTGCAACAACTTGCGTTTCCCGCCGGAAGCGTGAGACTTGACACACTGCACCTGACGCCCCCAGCTCGACTTGTGGAGAACAATCACTTCAGGGAGGACTCCCCGGCGACTGCGAGACCGTGAGTAGCCAGAGTTGCCCCCACAGCGACGCCTGCAGAGGGAATCCCGAGGCTCCCCCTGACCGCGACTGCCTGCTTCAAAGATCTGACGCCTGGTAAAGACTCTGTACCCGCAGCCCCCAGGACCTGAAGGATCCGACCTCCAGTGCAGGAGCGACCCCCCAGGTGGCCCTCTCCGTTGCCCAGGTGGTGGCTACCCCGAGGAGCCCCCCCCCCTTGCCTGCATCGCTGAAGAGACCCCTTGGTCTCCCATTGCTTTCTATTGAAAACCTGATGCTTGTTTGCACACTGCACCCGGCCGCCCCCGCGCTGCTGAGGGTGTACTTTCTGTATAGACTTGTGTCCCCCCCGGTGCCCTACAAAACCCCCCTGGTCTGCCCTCCGAAGACGCGGGTACTTACCTGCTGGCAGACTGGAACCGGGGCACCCCCTTCTCCATTGAAGCATATGCGTTTTGGGCACCACTTTGACCTCTGCACCTGACCGGCCCTGAGCTGCTGGTGTGGTAACTTTGGGGTTGCTCTGAACCCCCAACGGTGGGCTACCTTGGACCCAAACTTGAACCCCGTAGGTGGTTTACTTACCTGCAAAAACTAACAAACTCTTACTCCCCCCCAGGAACTGTTAAAAATTGCACTAAGTGTCTAGTTTTAAAATAGCTATATGTGGTTTATGTGAAAACTGTATATGCTATTTTGCTAATTAAAAGTTCCTAAAGTACCTACCTGCAATACCTTTCATTTGAAGTATTACATGTAAATCTTGAACCTGTGGTTCTTAAAATAAACTAAGAAAATATATTTTCCTATACAAAAACCCATTGGCCGGGAATTGTCTCCGAGTGTGTGTTCCTCATTTATTGCCTGTGTGTGTACAACAAATGCTTAACACTACTCCTTTGATAAGCCTACTGCTCGACCACTCTACCACAAAATAGAGCATTAGTATTATCTCTTTTTGCCACTTTCTTACCTCTAAGGGGAATCCTTGGACTCTGTGCATACTATTCCTTACTTTGAAATAGTGCATACAGAGACAACTTCCTACACCTAGGGTCCAAAATCTCAGGCTATCCACACTGGGGGAAAAAGGGTCTGTTTTCAGTGGGAAAATGTGCTGCGCCCATTTAGCATTTTGGGCTGTTTCCAGTCAGGGTCACTAGACATACCCATACAAGTGAGGTACCATTCTTATTGGGAGACTTGAGGGAATGCCGGAGGGAAGTAAGTTTGTGGCTCTCTGCGCATTCCAGAACTTTCCATCACAGAAATTTGAGGAAAATGTGTTTTTTAGTCAAAGTTTGCAAGAGATTTTGGGTGACAAACGTGGTGAAAACCACACGTCAGCCCACCGTGGATACCCTTATGTGTCTAGTTTTAAAAAAATGTACAGGTTGGTTCGAATTCCCTAGGTGCCAGCTGAGCTAGGGTCCGAAATCTCGAGCTGCTCACAGTGGAAAAAAGGGTCAGTTTTCAGTGGAAAAATGCAGTGTCTATGTTGCGTTTTGGGCCATTTCCTGTTGCGGTCACCAGGCCTATCCACACAAGTGAGATACCATTTTATTGGAAGACTTATGGGAGCACAGAATAGTAGAAGATTTGTTATTGCCTATTGAATTTCACTGCATTTGTGCCTTTCAAATGTAAGCCAGTGTATAAGAAAGACGACATTTTGAAAAATACCCTCCAAACCATGCACTGGTATGGGTACCCACAAATTCAGAGATGTAGAATTAACCACTGCTGCTAAAGTTCATATCTTGTGCCCATTTCAGAAACACATAAGATTCTTTTATACCCGTTTGTTTTTTACTCTGCCTGTTTCGCTAGAAGAATTGGTCCATACCCGGTACTCAATGAAAATCCATTGTACGGTGCAACTCAGTTGTTGGCTCTAGGTACCTTGGGTTCTTGGAGAACCTACAAACCCCATATATCCCTACAGCCAGAAGGGTCTAGTGGACGTTTTGGTATATTGCTTTTGTCACAAAAAGTAAGATGAAAATGCTATTATAAATCTTGCCTTTTTTAATTTTTTTATTTCAACAGTTGTTTTGCTTGGCAAAATCTTGAGGGACATACACATATGACCCCTTGCTGAAATCAGAATGTGCTCTATGTTTTAGAAAGCTACAGCTTTTCTAGATCATACATGGTTTTCACACTGGTTTCCACCACAAATGAAGTAGGTGGAGAGCACAAAAAATAGGGAAAAAGGCTACCACTTCGAAAACTGCCAAAACTGTAATACAAAGTTAGGTTTTTGGATACAACTTTGCATGTTCCTGAAAGCTGGAAAGATGGGGACTTTAGCACAACAAACCGTTTGTGGATGCCATGTTTAGGGAAAAAAGCACTTATTTGGAGCACTTTGCCCAATTTTTCTAAAAAATCTCAAACGTTTGCTTTAAAAAAAAACAAAGACAATTCTTTATTCGGTTAAATAGTAAATACATAGCACATAATAAAACAATCTAAAAATATACACAGATAAAAGCTTAAAATACTACCAATTTCATTTTTCAACCAAAATTCAATAAGTAAAAAAATTAGGCTATTCCGCCCAAGTTATGGGTCCCTTTAAAAAAGACTAACCCCCCCCCCTCCAGCACACCAACACATGAGGGACCATTTGCAGCCACACAAAAGCCGGGCGATACTGCAGAAAGACCCTTTTCCTCAGCAAGGGGGATAAAAATTGTCACCTAAATGGTGCATAACAATCACAGAACAAAGTAAAATGGAGCAGAGACTGTGTGCACACCCCATCACAGGGGGAAATTTGTATACATTTTGGGTCATTTTGACCAAGCGGGAAACACAAATTACATCTAATTACTCCTAGGCGGAAGCCCAAAAAAGTGTCCTTTCCCATACATTCTGTACCGTCAAAAGATGCAACTCTGGACCCATCGCCATCTTCAATGTTAGGAAACCCCTCATTGATTGTTTCTTTAAATCCTCTGCCTACCTCTTGGCCCCTAGAATATTAATAGGGTTCTCCTTTGCCCACTGTTTATCAGAGCGTGTTAGACACTCTGGGGTATTAAACATTTGTGGGCAACCAAGAGATGCAGAGATTTATTTTATAAAAGACAGCCAGGGAATGTCTAAAGCGTGATCGCAAGCCATACAGTCAAGCAGGATTTCCCTACTTAGGGAGGCACACTCATTTAACCAAATTGAGATCCATAGCAGAAAGGGCACCATCTTAATGGCATGGTCTAAGAACTCAAAATTCAGTTCCTCATGTATACAGAAACAGCCTTCCGCAGAAGCGATTTTCCTCTATCAAGGGAACCTTACTTCCTGAATAGCCCCAGAGTGCTGCCCCGTATGTTAAAACCGGGAGGCATTTCCATCTATATACCTCAAGCAAGGGCTGTATGGGTTTATTCCCCACTCTTGAGGCAAACTCAAAAGGTAGCTCCTACAGCAGCATTAAAACGCGCAGACATTCTTGAGATGCAGGGCTTCCATGTACCATTATCAAATATAAACCCCAGATAGGGAAATTCCTGTACACGGCTAATAAAGTGGCCATTGATCTTTACCGCACCCACTTTACTCTTTGGTTTACCACACACCATGAAACATAACTTACTGCTATTTACTTCCAAGTTCAAGTCAGACATAAAATTATGGAGACCGTTCATGGTCCAGGCCATAAGTACTGCATCATCCGCATATATCAGGACTGGGACACTCTTTCCACTTATTTTGGGAACATCCTTACATTTTTCCACCAGAAAATTGCGCAGGCCATTAGTATATAAAAGAAAAATGGTGGGGCCCAGAACACACCCGTCTCACACCCTTCTAAACCCAAAAGATTCTGTGCATTCTCCCTCCACCCCGAACCCCACAGTTGCATTTGTTCCCAAATGTAAGTAACGGAGCAGCTCCTCAATTTGGGGTTCCAAGCCCATCAAGGGTAGCTTTTCCCATCACTTACTACAGTTCACCGTATCGAACGCACAGCTAAGATCCATGAAGGCAAGGTACAGGGTACCCTTCTTTGCCTGCGTATATTTACCAATCAGCATGAGCAAATTTAGACACTGCTCTTGAGTTCCAAGCCCTTACCTAAAGCCATACTGGACCCTACTCAGCACATCATTCCCACTCATCCAATCCTCAATGCGTATTAAAACTATTCACCCCTGGATTTTCACTGAGGAATCTAGGAGTGGGATTGGGCGGTAGGATTTGGGATCACTCCGGTTTCCCTTTTTATATACAGGGACAATGCACGCAGATTTCCAAGAAGTGGGGATCCCTACACTTACTGCCGCATTTAGGACATTGAGCAGTATGGGTGCCCACAGCTGAGGGCAGCATTTATATATATATCCATAGGAATGGCATCTGGGCCCGCTGCTTTATGGCTAGAGCTGTCCTGTATAGCCTCCCACACCTCATCTAGAGTAAATCTAATAGCCAGGTTATGGGTATGCCTATGTAGCTCATCCATTTCCTCCCCTTGGGTACCCCCCAAGAAACACTGCAGAAATGGCTCACCCAGACATCAGGTAGGATATTGCAGCCCAGCCTGCAGTCATTTCTGTCCCAAAGGTAACCCTATTTATGATCTTCCAGAACATGCCTGAGTTCTTGGTGAGCAGCGCACGTTCCAGATCACCCAGGCGTGGTTCTTGAGCTGCTGTTTTCTTTCCTGTAAGGCAGCTTTATACCGAGCTTGCGCAGTGCTCAGATAAACCTTATCTCTCAGTTGTGCCTTTAAAGCCTTCTTCAGGGATTTCCTCGCCTCATGACAGGGCTTACTGAACCAAACCCTGTGAAGCTTAGGAGTAGGCTTTTCAGTTTAAAACATACATTCTTTAATGACTTTATTTAATCTGGTCACCGCACAATAACATCTCCCGCTGGGAAAGGGGGGAGGGAACTCAGCCAGAAGGATCCCCGTTATTAAAGTTAGATTTTGGCTCACCACCCTCTCCACTACCTGTGGGATGATTGGCTGTCTCCATCCATTCTCCTTTCCTGATCCTTTATTCTCACAGCTACCGGCCCTCTGAACATAGGTTTACACATGTTATATGGGAAGATTGTAAAAACCGTAAAAGGGTTATGGTCACTAAGACACTGCCTTATGACCTTACCGTGCCGGACCAGATTTCTCAGTGAAGGTGATACAAACATATAGTCAATTGTCGTCCCAGCCCCTCTCCCCACAAAGGTTGGTACCTGCAATTCACCTGCAGACTCCAGGTCACATATATTCAACAATCCCAGACTCTGTATCCCCTTGATGCAGGACCTTCCCCCTTACATCCTGTGCACCCTTAGTTACATGCACACTGTTATCCTGAAAAAGATTTGCCACTGTACAGTACCCCCCTATCTTCGCACTGAAGTCCCCAGAAATAATGGCACAAAAATACATACCAAACACTTCCACTCTTACCCTCAATATCTGCAATACTGAACAAAGGGCCCGAATTTGGCATCCAGAGTCCCATTCTGCGTTGTAGAAATTTACCAAAAAAACATTATACTTGTTTGCTATATTTTGCCTATTTTCTTGGTACCCTCCAGGGGAATCCACAAAGCCTGGGTATGGTTACACTCCCCATGACGCTGAAAAAAAAAGAAAAAAAAAAAAAAAAAAAGAGGAGGAGGACGCAAATTTGATGTGGATCCTTTATGTGGAAAAAGTGTAATGAAGCCCTAAGCACAAACTAACCCAAATAGTCAAAAAAAGGCTTAGCATAAAAGGCCCAACCGCTAAGGGGCTAAAGTATAATGACCAAAGAGAACGGTGAAAGTATTTTACTGGTGGTTGTCTGGTAGGTGTGGTGGAAAATGATACTGCCTCTGTATCATGTTACAGCTGCTGCCCCCACCCCCACCCCCACCCCCGATCTCAATGGCCTTCAGCTGTGTGCATTGGGGTTAATGGAGGGCCTTGCCCACGCCAGACCCTACACAACCCACCTTGTTGCCAACAGCTGCATGTAGCCTTTGGTTGTGTTCAATGGTGGTCTGGCACGGTCAACCAACCTTTCATGCAGCCAACCGACAGCTGCACATGCAGTCTGCAACTTAAATCCAGTTCTGGCATCTCAACTTTCAAGGAAATTTGTCAAATGGTACCAACGTTATCAATAAATCAAAGTGATTTTAACTACTACTCACTTTTACATTAACAACCCCTTGTCAGTCTGCATTAACCATATAAATTCCAGACGATTTTAATGCAGATTTGTAAAAGGTTGCCAAAGATATTAGCAAATGAACAATAATCCCGCCTCCTTTGACTATGTCACCCGTTATGGAGCAGTATGCAACTCAGCATATCAGAGGTTAAAACTGGCAAGTTTCATGAAATGGTACCAAAGTTATCAACTAATCAAATGTTTTTGAGCCCCCTTTCAATCTGCTGATCTAACTGAAACCAGAAACACCTTCACTAGATTTAGCTTGATAACAGTACATAAAACTTCACAAAGATTCATTAAACTACACTTAAGTAATTAGTAAATGAAAATACTTAAGACCTTTCACCTTAAGTGTGCCCAGAATTGATGGATTTACATTAAACTTAAAACACCACCACGCTTAATATGCTAAAAGTCATGCAGGCCCATGAAACTGTAATAGCAATCATTGACTTCCCTTTTGAATTTGTCCCCCATACCGGCCACAAAAACTCTACTCTGCTGGGCCTAACTTGCTATAAGGCTGTCAAATTTCAAGCCCGTTTATCATACAACACCTAAGCTATTACATTAAATTATTTTTGCACCCCTGCATAAAAACCTGTGAAACCCACAAAAGACTAATCATTCAAATTGTTGTCATACTTCACATGAATTTGTGAAGATGCTACAGGTAATAGAAAACATACACTTTTGACCCATATCTTTCAACCTTACCTCCCTTGATAAAACCACACAAATGTAAAAGCGTCAAGAGTAAGCTAAACATGCTAATCAGGCCAAATGTGGTGAAATTCATCAAATGTCACTGAAGTTACAGGCAAATTGGAAGTCTTCCTGTGAGTCCAGTTAAGAGTAAAGAAAGGCTGGGCCTACTCCACATCCTTTTTTGCCTCAGCAATGGAGGTTATGGCAGTCAAGGTAAGGAGTTATGGTGAAAGTACGAGGAGTAAAATTGAGAGGAATTAAATATTTTCTTACAATATATGTAAACAAAATTATGCTTTCATTAATAGATCCAGCATGCTCTAAACCAGCACTAATAGAGAAACTGGAGAAATATGGTTAGATATCAGGATTTAATATCAATATGACCTAGCCACAGACACTGAATATATCCATCCACAACGAAGAAACAGCCTGGCTCGAATGGAAATTCCTATTCCAGTGAGTGAAAAAAATCAGCCCCATACCTAGGCACTCAAATTGCTGACTCTACTAACTGGATCATGCAGATAAAATATACTGAATTATTAAGAACAGCGAGCCACGATCTGCAGACCTGGCATCTGTGTTTTTTGATGGCGTAGGAGGATTGGTGTAAAAATAATAATAAAAATGGCGACTCTGAACTTAATTCTTTAGCATTTCAAACGCTTCCACTCCAAGCTCACCAGGCAGGTCTGAAAAAACTCCAGGGAGCTACAGACAAATTTGTACAAGATGAGAAAGCTCCAAGCCTAGTAGGATGCATGCAGATTAACCAGACTGGGGCTTCCTAACATAATGCACTCCTTTCAGGCTACGCAGCCTACATTTGTGGTGGATTGGGGACAAGAAGAATCAGAGAAACAGAAGTGGTTCATTAATCAGATAGTCGCAGGGGGGACGCATCAAGAGAATTCAATGGCTTAGGAAAAAACACCGAGCATTGGCCTCTACTTATCGCCACTGACCAGGATAATTCTTGCAGTGTGATTGTTTCAAGACAATAGGGCTCCCTAAGTTTCCCTGCCCCCTGGCCCTGATCCTCAAAACCAGATTTGACTCCGGCAGCTGTGAAAGGGATGTGCAATATATGGAGGGAGTAGGGGGTGTTAAATGATGCACGTCTCCATCAAGTTGAATGCAAGTTGAGTCCTGCTTCGCTAGGAGAGACGGAAGGTCACAAAGAAATGGGCTAAGAAGCTCTTCTTAGACTTATATAAATTCCTTATCAGCAAAAGAGAGATAGACCACATACTGGGATAGAGGCAATTGGAGACAGAGTTAGGATGAACACATATGGAAAAGTAAGGAAAAGAAATCCATTATAGAGCATAGGAGGGCTAGAACAAAGTTTCTGGATTCAGAACAACCTCCTATCAACCACTGGAATCAGACCCCTTGCCAAGTGTGAAGATTTACTATTTCCTTCTACCTTTGGACCTGCAGTGAGGTAAGCAGGGAATCCTACGAACAAGGTATGAATTGATGCAGGCTTACTCTAAATCTGTTAAGTCATAGAGCAACTTCTCGACCCATTTATACTTACTAGTCCTTTCCTCCTAAACAACTGGCCTGGGGTGAACCTGTGGCTGCTGAGATATTTCAGTACTATGTGCTGTCCTCATGGAGGCCCTTCTAAATCAACTGGAACGTGTGCACCTCTTCTGGGACATCAGGTCAAGAAGTGCAGCTCTTCAACAGGCAAGCCTTGCCTTCTCTTTCTAAGTCAAAGCAGCAAAGAGATGTCGACGTTTGTTAAAGTTAACAACCAAACTACTTCTCTGCAACCAGTGCAAGGAGGTACTGGGTCATAAAATGTCACTTTTTATAGGAGCATTTACATCAGTGTCTTATTCAGTGGGCTTAAGGAGACCAAAATACTTACAGAGAGCATTTATCTATGACCAAAGCAAATGTGGTGCCAAACAAAAGCTCGAGATGTAATGAAAATGTCACTTACCCAGTGTACATCTGTTCGTGGCATTAGTCGCTGCAGATTCAGATGTTTGGCACAGTCCGCTGCCTGGTGTTGGGCTCGGAGTATTACAAGTTGTTTTTCTTCGAAGAAGTCTTTTTGGTCACGGGACCGAAGGACTCCTCCCTCCTCGGCTCCATTGCGCATGGGCGTCGACTCCATCTTAGATTGTTTTCCCCGCAGAGGGTGAGGATGGAGTTGTTTGGTATAAATAGTGCCCATGCAATGGAGTGAATATGTATGTACGTTAAGAGTTTATAATAATTATTTACAAATGTTCAGATGTTTAAGATTTATGATCTACTTCTAAACGGCTACAGGCTTCCCGGGGAGGTGGGAGGGTACATGTGAATCTGCAGCGACTAATGCCACGAACAGATGTACACTGGGTAAGTGACATTTTCAGTTCGATGGCATATGTTGCTGCAGATACACATGTTTGGCATAGACTATAAAGCAGTTACCTCCCCTAAAAGCGGTGGTTTAGCCTGTAGGAGTTGAAGTAGTTTGGAATAATGTTCTTAGTACAGCTTGGCCCACTGTAGCTTGTTGTGCATTTAGTACGTCTACACAGTAGTGTTTAGTAAACGTATGAGGCGTAGACCAGGTTGCAGCCTTACATATTTCGCTCATAGGAATGTTTCCTAGAAAGGCCATTGTAGCACCTTTCTTTCTGGTTGAGTGTGCCTTTGGTGTAATAGGCAATTCTCTTTTGGCTTTAAGATAGCATGTTTGAATACATCTGACTATCCATCTAGCAATGCCTTGTTTAGAGATTGGATTTCCTATGTGTGGTTTTTGAAAAGCTATGAACAGTTGTTTTGTTTTCCTGATTAGCTTTGTTCTGTCAATGTAATACATTAGTGCTCTTTTGATGTCTAATGTATGTAGTGCCCTTTCAGCCACAGAATTTGGTTGTGGGAAGAAAACTGGCAATTCTACTGTTTGATTTAAATGGAATGGTGAGATTACCTTTGGCAGAAATTCTGGATTTGTTCTTAGAACTATTTTATTGTTGTGTATTTGAATAAATGGTTCTTGTATGGTAAATGCCTGTATTTCACTTACTCTTCTGAGGGATGTGATTGCAATGAGAAATGCGACCTTCCAGGTTAGATATTGCATTTCACAGGAATGCATGGGTTCGAAAGGTGGACCCATGAGTCTTGTTAAGACGATGTTAAGATTCCATGAAGGAACTGGTGGTGTTCTTGGTGGTATAATTCTTTTTAGCCCTTCCATGAATGCTTTAATAACTGGTATTCTAAATAGAGACGATGAATGAGTAGTTTGTAGGTAAGCAGATATTGCTGCGAGGTGTATTTTTATAGATGAAAAAGCGAGATTTGCTTTTTGCAAATGTAGTAAGTATCCTATTATGTCTTTAGTAGAGGCATGTAATGGTTGTATTTGATTGGCATGGCAGTAGTAAACAAATCTTTTCCACTTAGATGCATAGCAGTGTCTAGTGGAAGGTTTTCTAGCTTGTTTTATGACCTCCATGCATTCTTGTGTGAAGTCTAAGTGTCCGAATTCTAGGATTTCAGGAGCCAAATTGCCAGATTCAATGATGCTGGGTTTGGATGCCTGATCTGTTGTTTGTGTTGTGTTAACAGATCTGGCCTGTTGGGTAGTTTGACATGCGGTACTAGTGAAAGGTCTAGTAGAGTTGTATACCAAGGTTGTCTTGCCCATGTGGGTGCTATCAGTATGAGTTTGAGTTGGTTTTGACTCAACTTGTTTACTAGATATGGAAGGAGAGGGAGAGGGGGAAAAGCGTACGCAAATATCCCTGACCAACTCATCCATAGAGCATTGCCTTGTGATTCGCGGTGTGGGTACCTGGATGCGAAGTTTTGGCATTTTGAGTTTTCTTTTGTTGCGAACAAATCTATCTGGGGTGTTCCCCAAATTTGAAAGTACTTGTTCAGAACTTGGGGGTGAATTTCCCATTCGTGGACTTGTTGGTGGTCTCGCGAAAGGTTGTCTGCTAGTTGGTTTTGTATTCCTGGAATAAATTGTGCTATTAGGCGAATGTTGTTGTGAATCGCCCACTGCCAAATTTTTTGTGTGAGGAGGCACAATTGTGTTGAGTGTGTTCCTCCTTGTTTGTTTAAATAATACATTGTTGTCATGTTGTCTGTTTTGACAAGAATGTATTTGTGTGTTATTATGGGTTGGAAGGCTTTTAACGCTAGAAATACTGCTAACAGTTCTAGGTAATTGATATGAAATTTTGTTTCGTGTATATCCCATTGTCCTTGAATGCTGTGGTGATTGAGGTGTGCTCCCCACCCTGTCATGGAAGCATCTGTTGTTATAACGTATTGAGGCACTGGGTCCTGAAATGTCCGCCCTTTGTTTAAATTTTTGCTGTTCCACCATAGAAGCGAGAGGTATGTTTGGCGGTCTACCAACACCAGATCTTGAAGTTGACCCTGTGCCTGTGACCATTGTGATGCTAGACACTGTTGTAAGGGTCGCATGTGTAGTCTTGCGTTTGGGACAATGGCTATGCATGATGACATCATGCCTAGAAGTTTTAGCACAAATTTTGCTTGTATCTTTTGGTTTGGAAACATAGCACTTATTACCTTGTGGAATGCCTGCACTCTTTGTGGACTTGGAGTGGCAATTCCTTTTGATGTGTTGATGGTTGCTCCTAGATATTGTTGTGTTTGACAAGGTTCTAGGTGTGATTTTGTATAGTTGATGGAAAACCCCAGTTTGTGAAGGGTTTGTATGACAAATGTGGTGTCGTTTGCGCATTTTTTTACTGTGTTGGTCTTGATTAGCCAATCGTCTAGGTAAGGGAACACATGTATCTGTTGTCTCCTGATGTGTGCTGCTACTACTGCTAGACATTTTGTGAACACTCTTGGTGCAGTTGTTATTCCGAATGGCAACACCTTGAATTGGTAATGTATTCCTTTGAATACGAACCGTAGGTACTTTCTGTGAGAAGGGTGTATTGGTATATGAAAGTACGCATCCTTTAGGTCTAATGTGGTCATGTAATCTTGCTGTTTGAGCAGTGGAATGATGTCTTGTAGTGTGACCATGTGAAAATGGTTGGATATGATGTAGGTATTTAGTGTCCTGAGATCTAATATTGGTCTTAATGTTTTGTCTTTTTTTGGAATTAGAAAGTACAGGGAGTAAACTCCTGTGTTTTTTTGTTGTACTGGTACTAACTCTATTGCATCCTTTTGCAGTAGTGCTTGAACTTCTAGTCCTAAAAGTTCTAAATGTTGTGGTGACATTTTGCGTGTTTTGGGGGGGATGTTTGGTGGGAAGTTGTGGAATTCTATGCAATAGCCATGTTGGATTATTGCTAATACCCAATTGTCTGTTGTAATCTGTTGCCAAGATTGGTAGAATTGGCTTAGTCTTCCCCCCACTGGTGTTGAGTGAAGGGGTTGCGTGACTTGAAAGTCACTGTTTAGGTGGAGGTGTTTTTGGAGTCTGGAATCTTCCCCTACTCCTTGGGAATTGACCCCCCCTATATCCCCTGAAACCTCCCCTTTGGAAGGAACCCTGATATGGTGTGGTTCTTGTTTGTTGGCTGGTGGTGTCTGTGGGTTGGCCACGAAACCCCCCTCTAAATGGAGTTTTTCTGAAAGAGCCTCTGCTCTGCGGGGAGTAGAGTGCGCCCATGGCCTTGGCCGTGTCTGTGTCCTTTTTAAGTTTTTCAATGGCTGTATCCACTTCAGGGCCAAAAAGTTGTTTTTCGTTGAAGGGCATATTAAGGACAGCCTGCTGGATTTCAGGTTTGAAGCCTGAAGTGCGGAGCCAAGCGTGTCTCCTTATGGTGACAGCAGTGTTGACTGTTCTCGCTGCAGTATCGGCTGCGTCCAGTGAAGAGCGGATTTGATTGTTTGAGATCGTTTGTCCCTCTTCAACTATTTGCTGCGCCCTTTTTTGGTATTCTTGGGGAAGATGGTCTACGAGAAGTTGCATCTCATCCCAGTGAGCGCGGTCATATCTGGCCAGCAGCGCTTGAGAATTTGCGATGCGCCACTGGTTGGCTGCCTGTGATGCTACTCTTTTCCCTGCCGCATCAAATTTTCTGCTTTCTTTGTCCGGAGGTGGGGCGTCACCAGATGTATGGGAATTTGCTCTTTTGCGAGCTGCCCCTACTACTACGGAGTCAGGTGGTAACTGCGAAGTAATAAACACTGGATCTGTGGGTGGTGGTTTGTATTTTTTATCCACCCTTGGGGTGATGGCTCTTGATTTTACGGGCTCTTCAAAAATTTGTTTTGCGTGCCGTAACATCCCCGGTAGCATTGGGAGACATTGATATTGGCTATGTGTAGCCGAGAGGGTGTGAAATAAAAAATCATCCTCTATAGGGTCTGAATGCAGTTGGACATTGTGGAATTCTGCAGCCCTAGCCACCAGTTGTGAGTATGAGGTACTGTCCTCTGGCGGTGACGTCTTTGTGGGGTATGAATCTGGATCATTGTCCGGCACAGGGGTGTCGTATAGGTCCCAAGCGTCTTGATCCTGATCATCTTGACTTATGGTAGTTTGCGCTGGTGAGTGCATTTGTGGCGGTGTTTGTGCCGGCGATGCCTGTTGTAGTGGAGAGGGCGGAGGCGTGACTTTTTTGACCACTTTGGCTTGTGGTTGTGCGTCATCCTTGAGGAGACTGATCCTTCTTTTCCTCATTATTGGGGGAAGGGTTGATATCTTCCCTGTGTCTTGCTGGATGTACAGTCTCTTTTGTGTGTAGTCTGATTCTACACTTTGGAGCTCTTGTCCAAATCTGTGCATCTGGCCACTTATTCCTTGTTCCTCTGAGTAGGATGAAGGTGTGGTATTTTTCGGCGCCGAGAGAGAATCTTTTTTCGGTTTCGGCACCAACAGAATTTTTGTTCCTTTCGGCATGGATTCTCGGTGCCGATGTTTTTCGGTGCCGGTATCTTGTCTTTGTCTCTCGGAGCCGCTTTCTCGGCTCCGAGGTTGCTCCATGGCGGTCCCTCGACCGGAGTCGGGTGTCTTCGCTATGGGCGTGCCCTTTTTCGGCGCCTTCGACGGGTCGCCTGTTTTATGGGTCGAGCCATGGCCTGTTGGCAGTGGCGTCCCCTGGGCTTTCGTTTTGTCGATGGTTTTACTTTTCGACGTCTTAATCACAGTTTGTTGCTGTTGTTCGACGTCGGAGTCTCCGGATTCTGATTCCGGAACCGAGAATGTTTCCTCTTCGTCGTCGAAACGTTGTTTTGTCGGCGTGGACGCCATTTGTAGACGCCTGGCTCTTCGGTCCCGGAGTGTTTTTCTGGACCGGAAGGCTCGACAGGCCTCACAGGTATCCTCCTTGTGCTCGGGGGACAAGCACAAGTTACAGACCAAGTGCTGATCTGTATAAGGATACTTACTGTGACATTTTGGGCAGAAACGGAACGGGGTCCGTTCCATCGGCTTCGATGTTGCACGCGGTCGGGCCGACCAGGCCCCGATGGGGGAATCGAAGCTACCCCAAAGTCTTCCGATGATCGGTGTCGATGTACCTAACTATCCCGATACCGAACGGAACAATACCGACGCTTTCTTCCGAGATTCTGACTAACTTTCCGAACCGAAACACGGAGCGAAAAGGAATACGTCCGAACCCGACAGCGGAAAAAAACAATCTAAGATGGAGTCGACGCCCATGCGCAATGGAGCCGAGGAGGGAGGAGTCCTTCGGTCCTGTGACCAAAAAGACTTCTTCGAAGAAAAACAACTTGTAATACTCCGAGCCCAACACCAGGCAGCGGACTGTGCCAAACATGTGTATCTGCAGCAACATATGCCATCGAACACGTCTTGCATATGGAAGTGGACTGTGAAAGGAAAACAATGCTGCAGTGTAACAGTATATGGTAGGAAGCATCCCAGCACTCCAAAAGTACATCCAACCCCCAACAAATAAACCTGGTTACTGGGTCTCTACACAGAAATGGTGTGCAGAAAATCTAATGAGAGTGGAAGAGAACACAAGAAAGGCTATATGTATACAACGATATTCTGAAGCACTATTATGGTTTTAGGAAAGCTTCTCCTACCTGAAGTCATAGAAGTCTGCAAACTCGAGGGCTGCGTCTCCCTCTGTGAAAAGTTTGCAGTGGCTTTTGTCATTCATGTGAGCCTGGACAGACTCAGTAGAATAAAACGACTTCCCCTTCTCATTGCACCAAAGACAGATTTTCCCAACACCAACTTTCTCCCCTTAAAAACAAGAAGGTATATTAAAAATGTGATGCAATGTGGTTTCTGGGAATCTATAACAGATTTTGTGCACATTTGTTTGGCAAAGAACTTGACCAAAGCCTATAGCGTTCTTCAATAGTAGTGCTAACTGGTTATTGATAAAGATATTTAAAGTCCTTCAAGCAAGAGAAAAACAAAAACATTACTTACCTGTAACTACAGTTCTCCAGTGAGGGAACCTCAGTAGAGTTACAGCCTTAGAATTATTGCCTGGCACCATGGTAAACTTCATAACACCAACATTTATTTTTGATCACAACACTTTTTTCTGTTTTACTTTTATGCTTTGCGTCTTTATAGTAACTATGATAAGACATTCAGCGTTCTTTACGAACTACAAAACAAGCTGAACTTCAACGCTGAATTACATGATTGATGCCACAGAAAGTACGTTTAAAATATCATCAATGGGTACGTAGTATGACATTTTCTGACATCAGTTAAAAGTAAACTCTTGCAAAAGGCCCTTCAGTTTAGAAAATGAGGCTGTTGTGGGGAAGGGAGAAACACGTTTTAAAAGTAGACCCTTCCATCTTAGGAACACTTTAATAAACAAACTCAACAGCTCTGCTGTCAACATCGCACACTCGCACTCCCTCAAGCCATAACAGGAAGTAATGCTGGTCTGATAACAACCCTCGAGGTTATAGTAGGATGTACAATGGGTGTCCCATTACTCACAATCTTGTCTGGCCTTAATAAAGAGTTTAGGTGTTCCCTTGTTAAACTGAGAGTCAAGAACATTTATGTTTCCCCCCCCCCCCCATTCACAACTCAGATTGTAAAGGACTATTTTCCCACAAGCACAAATTCCTTTTTTCACGCATTTCAGTTCTAGTCATCGCACCAATCTGATTAATTCAGGTCTTCATAAATGTGAAACCTGAATGTGTCATCAATAAACCTCATCTTTTGACCAGTATTTTATTTAGGTTCTCCCTCGTTTACACTTCCCAGTTCGACCAGCACATTTTCTGTGGTGAATCCAGTGAAGTTCAGGCCATTGTAGGTAGGAACTCTGCTTTAACAATGAGCACAAACTTTATGTTGATCCACCAAGGAAAGTTTCATTTGGAAAATGGCGTACCACTTATATCAAATTCAGCTAGTGCACTTTCAGAACTCTTAGTAGCACGTGCCTTAATTTAGTTATACTACCACTGATTTCAGGAAGGCACGTGTATCTATCGCACGGGTTTCAGACTGCTGACTCTTCTGGGAACTGGCCTCATCTTGTAGCAAGTTTTTAAACGTGCTTCTACGGCAATCTAAGTGATCAACTTAATGTTCAGGCTTGGTAATGTGGCCTCATTATGTTTCAACCAAGTAAACCCTGGCTGCAATGTGCTTTGTAGTGCCCTTCAAATATGGATCTTGTTTTAACGATTCAACCTCCTCCTTCAAGCATTCCTATTCATTTCTACCACATGCCGAACAGAGTGGTGGTATTCGTAGCATAAAGTTGCTTTTGCTTCTTTCCTTTATCCTGTGCTCTTTCGGTGGCAACATAGTGGCTGTTGTAAACTCTGCTTAATTCCCACCACTCCCCTCACCCCACCACCACCCCCCATCCCCCCACCAACCCCAGAAAGCCTGGGTGGATGATCATCATTAAACAGGGAAAAACAAATCAGAACTCTCAACGCTGTGCACCTCTGCACTTCCAGTGCTGATAAATCCTCCTCCACACTTCTGGTCACAGCTATGGCGAAGGAGCAGGAAACGGCCCAGGTGGCCAGTTCCACTCTGGGCACTCATTCTCATGCAGTGGCCTCATAGCAACACTCAGGATCTCAAGTGAAGTGGGAATCCAGTCACAGGACTCTGGGCCAAATGCCATGGGCACGGCGTCAAAGCAGCTCCACCAGGTATGATAGCTGAAAGTATTAGTGTGAGACACACTCCTGAGTTAGCAGGACACCCCAATGGAGTGCTGCCCTTCTACCTGTCAGGAGTCTATTTTTCTCCCATTTGCAGCCCCAAAATTATAGTTGTATCAGAGCTTCAAATGCTGAGGCAATCGTGGAGAGTGGCTGTTGTTTTCCAACTACTTTTCACTTTTTGACAGAAATACACAAAGTGAGAACCAAACAGGGAAAATATTTAGAACTATGTAGTTAAACAGTGCCCATCTCAAAACCCATTCTATTTTGAGTGGAGCGTCATTTGGAACCAAGAGATCACCTCTTAAGCACCCGTTAGCAGCTATTTTACTTCAGGTTCTTTTTCCAGGAGGAAACTATCATCTCCTGTGGGATAGGAAGGGGTGTTGCTTTTGTATCTGGGGAGCATTGTTCACTTGAGAACTAATAGTTACAGTAATTTTCCTTTCTCCAGGAATGGATCCTCCTGAATTCATCCCTTAGAAGCATATCAAAGCAGTGTCAGAAGAGGAAAAGGTAAACTGAACCGTTCAATTACAAAAAATAAAAAAAAAGTTAGGTATGGATGTCTGCCCCCCTCCCCCACCCCCTCCATAGCATTTGCTCTAGCACCCCAATATAAGCAACGGTAAGCACAAAAGTTATGCACAGACCTACAAGTTGCTGTCCCTGTGCAACCTGAAGGTGGACTCGTCTGTTTTAGCATATTCGAACCAAAGGTGTCCCACGCTCCACCTAGAAGTCGATTGTTTAGTAACTGTTTTACCAGCATTAAACTAGACATACACTACTATAAAATGTCTGACTGCCCACCTCTAACAATAGAACACAACCCTTGCCAGGGAGCACTCAAAGTCACTAAATTAACCTGAACTGAATCCACAGGTAGCTATGGCACAGACCAGACAGCAATATTCAACCTAGGTCCAGTTGCTACTGGTCAGCTGGGCAGCTGCAGGAAAGGCCTCTTGTACCTCGTTCTATCACTGTAGATTCAAAAGGAGGTCAATTTTATGACCTTTGGAATCCACTTCTTTCTGCTGGGTACAATACGGAGCCTAATAGGGAGCTGTTCCACTCCTTCATGGCTCCTCTTGGGTCACAGACAATAGGTCTGTTCGTCTTCTGTTCGTCCTCAGGTCCAGCATTTTCTTTCCTGGGCGGGTGCCTCGAGGCGCCACCTTTACACCTGGCTCTATCTAGTGGGTGGAAACTACTCCTTGACACATCCTAACCAATGGGGTAAAAATTCCAGGGGCCAAACCCTACCTGCTTTGGGCATTTTCTTGCTGGGGAAAGTCTTTGGCTGCATTAAATTAGGGTTCTGAGGGTGTGTTTCATGGTAATCTCAGTTGCCTTTTACATATAACAGTAAAATCCACTTTTGATTTATTGTGGGTGCAGTGGCTGCCTCTGAGACAGAGGCCTGCTAGGACAAAACCAAAATTCTACAACAACCAGCCAGTGGATATACAAGGAGTTGTCTTGGCATACTGTTCCCTTCCTCTGAAGTGTTATATGTAGCTCAGCAGACCTGTCAAGTAGGATTTGAAACTGTGGTAACAAAAGGGGGCAAACAACCCTACTGAGCTCAGTGGAATCATCCCTGCCCAATCAGGTCAACCTGCTAATCACAGTGATCTACGGTGTAGCTCCTGGGAGGAATTTCACACTTACTAAATCCAAGTACAGTCTGGGAGTAGCTGGAGAATACATGTAAATAACACCCCAAGAACTTCAGGCTGAAAAGGCAGAATTATAAAAGCTATTTTTCCTTAATATTTTATTGGCAGGATAAACTGCAGTTTTTACATTGCTAGTCAGGCTATAATGGTAGATCTGAATCCATGTTTGCACTGCCTCTGTAGTGAATGGCATAATCGATGCTGCAGTCCACCAATGGCATTTAACGTCCAGGCCCTGGATACACTTTGTACCCTATACTAAGGGCTTATCTGCAAGTTAAATACTAGAATTAGGAAAATATCAATTTGACCACGTATTAAAGGGATGGATCATAGGCACTTTACTATTGGTTAGCAGGCATAAAGATTCATAGAGTTCTAAAGCCAGCAAAATATATATGGTCCAGCAAAAGGCAAACACTGTGGGTGACTACGCAGAAAAGGAGGCATTCCTACAAATCTTCAGAGAAAATTATGAAGGGTTGGTTAAATGTAATTACTAACGACCAACTGCTTTGTTGTGACACTACAACAGGTTCTAATGCTGTGACATAACAGTTCCACTTGCAAAATCTCCTCCATTTCCTAAAGCATCAGAATTTGTAGATGGACAGCAATACTCTTTCAGAGTATTCATGCAGTCTTGAGGCGAATTCAAATATAGGTATTGAGAACTTCAGGAGCCCAGCAATCAAAGTGAGAAAGCCAAGGCTGTGGTGAATAAATCCTCTTGTCGCATGAGACAACAAACAGCTTCTGCAGGGAAATCTGGCAAGATGCACTTGACATTCACAGATTAGATAACTACATTTATTTATTGGGGACCTTGGCACCCTGAATGTACTCATTATTATTGGAATCACAGGAATGAGTGGAAGAGAAGGCTCACAAGGGGATCGCAAGAGATTACAAACGTAGCAGTCTGCATTGTACAAAAACATTTTGCAGTTTCCTTCGGCACCAAACATCAGTAACAGGCTCTTCACATCAAGTCGACATCTGGATGAAGCTCTTAAAAATGGACTCCTGTGAAATGCATGCTCATGGGTTCTGCCTGCTGGCTGTTATCACTAGGAAGGCGCGGATTTGACAGTCTTGAACCCTAGTGAATCCCCTAGAGTCATAGCTACTGGGTCTCTTCAGACAAGACAATCAGCCTTGTTTCCCTTTTACTTTGAGGAGTAAAACATATTTGTTTATGAACACTAGCAGAAAAGCCTACAGAGAAGATAGGATGGCTCTGAACTCAAATCTTTTTCTGCTACAACACTTCACTGTTCCACTAGATGCCCTAGACTGAACTCCTCAGCCCATCAGAGACATATCCGCGATTACTGTGCCACGATTCTGTGCGGATTGCAAAAGAAACCACTTGTAGGTGTTCTCTAGTTTAATATAACAAAGCAATGATTTCAATTCATGAGAAAACCCAAAAACTTTGTTTACTATAATTGACAAGAAATGTGGGCCCAGTTATATAGGGCACATTTTTGCAATGGTCGCAAGTGCAGTCGAGTATGAGGGAATCAGAAAAAAATGACTATCATTAGCCCCACCAAACAAGGCTCCTTTCTGTCATGCTAGCATGGATCTATCCTAATCTCTAAAATGTTTCTCTGAAACAGGCACTTCTCAAAGACGGAAAGAATATATATTTTTTGGTGTCCAGCATAGCTCCTGCATAATAAATCTAGGGAGAAGGGGTCAAAGAAGACTTCCACCAACTGATGGAAATCTCATACTGTGGTCTGTATACATTGGGTGGCTTGCATCCCCGATAGTTCAGACAGGAACCAGTTGTCAGGACTTAGACACAAATACAACCCATCCAGAGATGAGCTGCAATTGCTGAAAGACACTTAGTTAAAATCTAAGAGCATATTTCAAGCTAAAAGGAGGCCCCTTGAACTTTTAATGGGAATCTCCTACCATTAAACGAAGATAGCTTCAGTGCGCTTTTCAAATAAAATATGGAAAAAGCATCCTACAGGTCGATTGAAACAAGACCAAGAAGTCTCCTTGACTTAGAAAGGGTGCCATCAACTGCATAATCACAAGTTCATGTTTTTTTCTGGAAAGAAAATTTGTTGAAGCACTTTAAGATTCAGAATGGGCTTCTTCACTTCTTCTTTCCTATCTATCACTAAATGGATTATGCTCATATTTCACACTTAGAGGACCTCTTTTTCATCCTTCTGTAGGAGAGAATCAAACCTCCCCATGAAAACATTTGAGAGGGTTCACCTCCAACAAAATTACAAGCTTGCAGAGCTCAGTAATAGTTTAGGTTTATAGTGGGATTGAAATGGCCAGGTCTTTGAGACATTCTCGAACTGGAGTTGATTGTCAGTACTCAATATTCTGATGGGTATTGTATTGTATTGTACTGGACAGAGTAATGGACTCTGCTGGACTGAGTCTTCCTAAATCAACAATTAACCCACTTATTCTACATTAGTCAAAGGAATCACAGGATAAATATTTGGAGGAATCAAGTGGCACCAAGAACTCTATAGATAAACACTAAATCACAATTATCAATAAACTCATCCGGTCACTGCCTCAATAACTGCAACTCTTATCATTGGCAAACAGAGAATGCAATTCACCCCTTTACAAACCAGCTGCCTTGCATGCTACGTATTACCATATTATTTAGTAAGTCCAGAATCTTAACCATAACCTTCTAACTGACCTGAACCCTGAGTTGTTATTCATCACTGAACCTGGCTGGAAGGGGATGCTGTACCAATACAGATATAGAGTTTATCCTGGTGGGTATGTGGCACAATACAGAAGCCGCCCAAGCAGATCTAGCAGTCATCTTAAATAAATAAATGTATAAAACCCATAGAAATGGTAGTCTCAGAATGTGAGTAATAACCTGTTCAATACTCACCTGTACTGTCTTGTCAACTTTCCTCCTCCATCAACCATGCCCACACAAGCCAGCTTTTGCTGATGTTCTCCTTTACTTAGTAGCAGAGATTACTACAGATACCCCAAGCCTATGTACCTTAGGGCATCCAAACAGTTTCTTTAATAAACCAGCAGTTACATATCAAGCATCATCACTGACCTAGAATCACTGAATGTGAAACAACTAGTCACAAGACTTATACATTCAGCAGGCCATACTCTAAACATCTTTCTTTTCATCAGGAAGTACAAATCATAGACAACGGTAACAATCAAACAGTGTGGAGGTATCACCACGTCATACACTTTAACTCAACTTTTTCAGGCTCAATACCTGTAACCAGAAGGTCCTACTACTTGTATAACAACCAGATAATGAAGAAACTTGACCTAAACATATTGTAAACAATTCATCAAAATGGTCTGACATTTCTATACCAACAGACTCTTTGAATAGAAGTTTGCACCTCACAAGACATTTAAAAAAAATCTAACACAGAACCCACAGCAGCAGGTCTATGAGTCAGGCAACCTAACCTGAGGCAGAGAGGTCTTAAACCTACAGTACACTCAAAGAACATAGCTATGAAGTTACGAGGCCTACTAAGAAGTGGATTTAACACCAACAATAGGCTTACAATCCATAATAATGAGCCTGTAAGATCTACCCAGAAAGGAAGGTGGCACTAACCTATGATAAACATAGAACACTGAACTACAGATAAGCACAGAAATCACACTAATTGAGTTAAAGGTCTATACAGAAGTAGATAGGGTGCGCAAAACAGGAAGATCAGAACTCACAGTATTTGATATGTATGACGGGCTCCGCCCATAGGCGGAATTGGTGTTGAATAGAAGTACACGCAGAACAAACAGAAATGGGCCTAAGTAACCAACGGCATGCTCAGAACTCACAATAAAGGGTCTACGCAGAAGCGGCTTGAAGCTAACCGAGAGCACACTTCAAACCTACATTTCGAGGTCTATGGAGACTGCCCAGTAATGGAGTACTGGGTGGAATGTCCCACATGGGAAAATGTAGACTACAGTTTGTTTCCTTGCATGAAGTTGCAGGAAGACTGGGATAGGCAGTGTTCGATAACAAATGCCTTAAAAGGCCCAAGCAGAGACTTCAAGAAGATGTCATGTATGGGGCGGGGGGGGGGAAAGAAAGAGAGAAAGAAAAAGAGAAAAAGAAAAAGAGAGCGAAAGAAAGAAAGAGAGAAAGAAAGAGACAGAGAGAAAGAGAAAGAGACCGAGAGAAAGAGAAAGAGAAAGAGAGAGAGAAAGAGAAAGAGAGAGAGAGAATGAGATAGAAAATGAGAAAGAGATAGCAAAAAAAGAACAGCTCAACTGGTCTAGGTAAGAGTTCTCCAAAAACGGCCTCTAAAACAAGTTGCACCGCAAGCACTAAATCAGGTTAATTCCTAGCAATGCCGGTTTATGCTATTAAAAACTTACTTAATATAATAGGTATAAAAATAAGCTTTCACTTCTTTTAAATCCGTTTTCTAAGGGAGAACATTCAGTTGGTAACTGGGTTAAGTGGGGTTTGATGATGCCTTGCTGGCAAACTGGACAGTTTTCTAGAAGGGTTATAGCATAGGCACTAGCTCGTCTGCCAACCTACCACTCCAAATTTTACTCCTCTTCAAAGTCTCATTACTGCTTAGGGTCTGAAGTGTCTGTGCCAAAGGGCAATGCTCACTTTTTGGGACCTTCAGGATTTGTGCTTGCGATTGTCAGGAAGATCTGGCTTTGAAGAGTCTGGTTTAACAGTTGAGCTTTCTAGACATGTTTTACTTCTAGGAGGTGTTGTATTTGTATTTAGGGTGCAGGTGTAGTATTCTCTGGTGTGGTATTCTCTGGTTAACTGGTCAGTATTATATACTCATACTTTTCGGTGCTCTAGTGATGTCTGAATTTAGAGGCTTTGAGGTACTTAAAAGGGCATCTTACTGAAATGTAATTGTTCTTCAACTTCTCAGTATCAGTCTATAAGTGATCACCTGGGTTTGGTGTATGGACTGAGTGCGGTCAACATTTGTTTGCAAAAGTACAGTATTTTCTGACAACAGCACATGCAGGGTTTTTCAAAATTGAAGATGCAGAGTCAGCTTTGTTGCTTGTAGAGATATAATAGAAATATTGGTATTTTGCATCATGGGTCCCTGAACCCTGAAGCTGGCCCAAGAGAAGATCTTGGTACTCCATTTTTCTGTCAGGTCATTTGCATGTCTACCTTTGATGTTGACGCGGTCAGTCTTTATATTTCAAAGAACCTGCAGAGGTGTCAAGTCTTCCAGATTATAACATCAGTAAGAACAGCTACTGAAAAATCAGTGTGGGACAAGCATTTTGAGATCTATATTTCAAGGTCACCTAATGATAATAACAAACAGTGTAGTCTGAATTGATGTGTGCATGACATATTTGTTTATATTTGTTTATAACACTGTGTCCAAGACTGGCATATTGATCCATGTAAGAAATTCTCTATAACATATAAGATCAGTGATCAAAATATAAAAGACCCAAACAGCCTTTACACAGGAGAGATCTTTCACCCCATCTTATCGCACTAGATACTACCAGGCGATCTGGACAGAGACTGACAGACTGTCGTACTGTTGCAGCATGCTGTCTTATGTGGACAGCTGATACCAGCCATGTCAGAGATGACAGGAGAGGAGCTGAACCAAGCTAATGTTGGTCTTCCTTTTGAGGGAACACTCTCCAAGCTACTGAGAACTACAGCTTCTTGCTGTACGCCAAAATGTACTGTGCAGAGTCCTCCTAAGAAACTGTAGATGCAAGTTGTTACTCAATTTTCTCATTGTACAGCACATAGAAGTAGGGTTTAGAATGTTAGATAGCCAGATGATATTTCCTCTACTGGTAGAAATGTTTATATTATTTTCATGGGTAGCAGCATGCTTTTTACTAATATTGTGTGAAGGTATTGTACCTGTGCTAAACAGGATATGACTGTTGAACTAAACACCTAAGCATAAAGTGTCTTTCTCTTGGTGCAGTACTTGTGTGTCAAAATACGAAGAACAAATAGGGGGTTTAAATTACCAATGCATCCCTGACCCCTTTGTAAGGGACTATTAGTTACCCAGAAGGCACAAACACCACATCAACTATGTACTGTGTAGGACGACTACTTTAACATTCAAGCCTCAGTGCAATTAACCAAGTTCAGGCATCAGTGGGTATGAAAGCAAACCTTGTAGAAAGTAAGCCAGAGTCTTAATTTAAGCAACAGTGCCAGAGCTGGCATTCTGGCAAACAATATTGAGTTTTTATTCAGCAGACAAGTTTATGATTGATACAAGTTTCTTTCTGTGTCTGCTCTTCAAATGGCTGCAAACGGTAAGGCCTACTGGAGCTTGATTTTATTGGAGTGGTGATCTGTATTGGAGGGACTGATGCAATTTATGCCAAGACAACCCTCCCTGTTTTAGGATTCCTACAGACATGGCCTTCTAGGGTATCCTTAATGGAGCCCTATGCCACCTTCTGTGAAGGTGCTGGGATGCAGCAGATACCGCGCTCTCCTATACGTGGACCCAATGCTTCTGTGAGTCTGAAGTGTGCAAGCTGAAATGTGCCATATTATCCACAGATGCTGAAAAAAAACATTCGACTATTGTATGGGCATACCTCCCATCAGATACTACTCTTACTAGGGCTTGGCCCCCAGTTCTGCAAATGGGCGTCTATGAAGCACTCACAGTGGTGGTGAAGATTAACCGGGTGATGTTGGCCCTGTTCCCCTAGGCACGCAGCATTAGGTAGGGTCACCCCTTCTTTCCGCCCTCTGCAAGGAACCTCTGGCACGGTGGATTATGGCAAGTGCTGATATAACAGGATCCCCTTTTGTGATGGGACAACAGGGAAACAAATCTCACTCTATGCAGATAATATTCTATAACACCTTTATGACCTAAACCAAGCCATTCCAACAGCTCTGTCAATATACCAGTCCTTTGAAAAATATTTATCATAGAGGACAAACTGTGGGGAAATGTATGCTGGATGCCCTTGGCACATAGGGTAATTTAGGTGACTGCTACTGTGGCCAACAGGTCAAGAGGGATTGGCTGCAATATCTTGGGAATGAAATAACCTTAGAAATGTACAGTTCTTGGACAGAAACCTTGAGGGGGTCATACGAGAATACTAGAAATACACAGAACGATGAAAACAGTGGCCACTAGCCCAGAAGGGGAGAGCAGCAATTTTTAAAATGATAACACTTTCCAAGCTGCTATACATCCTACAAAACACACTGCTCACTAACCCTCCCCCAAGTCATACTTCAATAGAATAGATAAAATCAAGAACAGCCCCCCCTAACAGATGGACGCACACCCAAATAGCCTTTCTTTCCCTGCACTGGTCAGTCTACAATGGTGGTATCGGGTTACTAGATATTAAGGAATAATGGCGGGTGAAGCAGGTATGGAACATTGTCAAATGGGGATTCACCTCAAGACCTGATCCTGCTAGAAGACTGGAATGAGTGGACAGGAAGAGCACATATGCATGCATTATTTATATAGCAAAAAGAGCAAGCATCAATTTGTTACACACCACCCAGGCAATGTTAGATGTATGGGACAAGGCTATTAGGCACTTGGGTTGGCAGGGAAAGGTGACCAAGCAAACACTGCTATGGAAAAGCCACATTAAAAAAAGGTTGGTAAATTGACTGGATTTCGCAAATTGAATACCATAGGCATCTACTCTATAGGAGACATAATGGATGTCGGTGGGGTGAAATCCTTCAGCAAGAATAGGACCCGAGACCTATGCAGAAATATAAGCAAGCAGAGAAAATAAACTTGAAGACAGCTCCCAATAGCAGCCTTTTAGAGGCTAGAATACTTAGACAAGAGATGATTGGTAAAGTGGTCTCATAAACCTATCAAACCATAGTAAATAACAGATGTGATATGGGTGACCCAGGAGAGAAAAGTAGGCCCAATGGAGCATGTGGTCTGGGAGAATTCCTTAAAGCATCCTACAGAAGTAGATATTAAGTCCCAACTCAGATTATTACAGATGAAGATTGTACAACGGACCTACTAAAATTGAAGACCAAATGGGCAGGGCACCGAACCCACAATGTTTGCTATGTTTATGGGCCAGGGTACTTTTATACACTCACTGTGGGATTACCCAGTTATTGCCAGGTACTGGCCACCATGATTGTAGACATGGAAGCCATAGTTAATGTGGTCATCCCTATAACCTTGCAATTTATCCTATTGGGATTCCCATGGGATGTATACCTCACGCGAGCTCATCTTCTGTAATTTAGGATTCATGCTAGTGAAGAGGGACATTGCTATGCTGTGGTGCGGTGTAGGCCACAATTACCAACTGAACAATAATGTCTTATAGGCAAGGACATTTGTATGGAGTCAGAAAGAGTGGTCTATACCAGTAGAGGAAGCCCACAAATATTTGACATAGCATAGGGCAGATGGAGAGAGCATTACAGTCTAGGATGAGAGGGGCGAGAAACACCATCTTAAAAACTTTACTTCTGCTATGTCATTATATGAGGCCTGGTCCCTGCATCCAGCTGGACCCAGGAGGGGTGGAACTAGATGGTTGACATGGATGGGATCGACAGTCGAGATGTACTATTCCATTACAGATATATTGCACTGGAGGGGTGTGTACTATGATGAATGTGATGCACAGGGGTCATGGGTTATCTTAATATGGATGTTGATTGTTTTATATTGTATAATCATAATAAAAACATTTTTTTTTTTAAATATATGCTTATCTCTACAAGACGACTTTTAGTAGAAGTGCAAACCTCGAGTTACATGATTTCTGTGACATACAAACCCTGCAGACATTGGGAGAAAATCAAACAAAAAGGGAGGCATACTGATACAACTTGCTCTATTCAGCATCTGGAAAAAAAAAAAAAAAAAGGAATGTATGAATAGTACATCAGGTCTCGTCAGAGAGGTCTGTGTACATGTCTATATATTGTGTCAAAAACACATGTTCTTCCAGCTTTTCTCAGCTGAAGGTCTGTTCTGAATGTTACTAATCTGAAAACTAAATTACATGTGAAGCAAAGTGGAGCAGCATCTTAATGTCAAATAGTAGACTTATTACCAACGCTCCCTTGATAAAAATCCAACTTTGCCAAAAAGGCTTTTCAAGAAATGAAACAAAAAAAAAAACTACTCAATGGTATCTATTTTAGATTCATACTGCAAAAAGGAATATTTAAAAATGTATTTTTGTTGCGTAAGCATTTGTCAGAAGCCTTGCAATGAAAATGAAACAAACCAATTGGATTTATAAAAGCGCTTATCTGCCAACCAGGCATCCTGGCGCTAGATGCAAGAGAAGCCCCCTAAAAAAGACAATCAATGACTAAATGCCAAAGTCTTCAGTTGTTTCCTAAACTGGTTTTCATTAGGAATTCGCAAAATGAAGAGAGATCCCACCAAGTCTTAGTAGCCTGTTAAGTAAAAGAATAGCTACCCTGAGTTTTGAGGCAGAACGTCGGGGGCTTCAAGAGTAAGGCTTCTTCTGATCTAAGAGAGTGGGACTGCAGATAAAGGCAAAGCCACTACATAAATACTTGTGGGAAGGGGGTGGGGGCAGTCAAGATGGTGCCTGGGAAGGGCGCTGGAACCTCCAAGGGTGACTGCCGCACCTGGTGCAGCGAAGTCAACGCGGAATTGGAGGCCGAGGGTGGGCCTGCCTTGTGGCGATCCCGACCAGTGCGGGGGCAGCCGTGCGTGTGCGGCCACATCACGCGGCCGCTGACAGGTTGCTGCCGAACTCACTGCGGAGTGTTTGTGCCCACCACACGAGCTTAATATCACCAGCAGTGCGGGCGGAACCAATGCGATGCCGTGCGACTGCGGTGGGGCCGTGGCCACACTGCGCACCAGCTGTTCTCCCCCCCCAACTGATGGAGATGCGAACCGGAGGGGTACCAACTCACAAATCGTATGTTTGACTTTTATGGAGCTTTGGTGTGGCAGTGAGGAACCCTGAAGCGCCTCATGGTGGCAACTGAAGGACCTCTAAGCAGCATCCGGTGACTCTAAATGGCGGTTCTCACACGCAGATAGCTGTGAGACCCCTCTGCACGTACAACAGGGAGGATCCTCAACAAACAACCGTCCACTGGCGGTGACCCCCCCACCCCTGCCTCCCCCCAACCGGTAACGAGGAGGAGGGATCCTCTGGCTGGCCCTTTGCCTGCCTGGAAAGTTCAAACTGCACCTCCATACGGATTGCTTCTAGTATAGGGAGGACACCCAGCATTGGGCCTCAGCCTACAGTGGAGACGCGAGTCGCACCACTAAAGTGGGGGCCTGGGCAAGACTGTGGTGACATACCTCCCTCATGGCCTCCTGCAGCCCTATCTGTGCTCTTGGCCACTGTCTAGAGCAATTATTTGTGAATATCTGCGTGCTTGGCATTGTGCTGGTGTGTTGCACTCCTGTGAGAGAAGGTGCTCCTCTGGTGACGGATGGCCCTCATCCTTCTCGTTTGCGCTGAAATGATGGGTAAGGTTAAAGGCACCAAAAATGTTGGGCAAGACCCAGATCAAACCCTGAGAGATGGTGGTGCGCTGAAGGCCCTCACTCAACTTGACACAATGCTTACATTGCACTCTGCTCAGTTTGATAAAGCCCTACAAGCTATTCTAGACACGAAAACTTCGCTGGAAGCTAGGATCGACGCAATAGCCGTAGAGGTTAATCTACTCAGGGTGGATCATTGTAACTTGACAGAGTGGAAGGAGCGGAGTCCTTGCTTGCCACCCTTCGCCCTACGGTACAGGGACCTCAGGTCCAAATGACGCAGGTGAATCTGGAGATGACTGCTCTTCACAAGCGGGCGGAGGATGTAGAGTGGAGGTCTCGCCGCAACATTAGACTGGTGGGATTTCCTGAGCGACTGGAAGGCCCCAGTGTGGAACTCTTTGTGGAACAATGGCTGATTGACACCGTTCTAGGTGGCAACCCCTCGAAGTTCTTTTCGGTCGAATGGGTCCTCAGAGTACCCGGCAGACCCCCTCACCCATGTGCACCTCCATGACCTATAATGGCCCGCCTCCTTACTTTTAGAGACCATTATTTAATTCTGCAACTCTCCCGCTCCAATGGACTGTGGTGACACAATGCCAAGATCTCAGCCTATTCGGACTTTACCTATGAGGTGCAGAAACAGCATAACTCCAACGTTAAAGTGAAACAATGTTTGAGAGAACTGAATTACCGACCCGTGAACCTGGTTGCATGCCAAAGGGCTAATGCACTCCTCACAGGAGTTCTGAGAAGATACCACCTGGCTGCCCCCCTCCTCCCCACCCCAGATAAAGAGCGCAAACGAAAATCCAGCAGAGCGAGACCATCGAAAGGCCAGGCACCCAGGGAACGAGAAGGGGCAACAAAGGAAACAGCACAACTGTCTAATAACCCCTTTTTTGCACTGGCAGACAATCCTCCAATTACCTCGGATACAGATGCAGGAACTCCATCGCCCACCCAGAACTCACTTGAAGAGGAAGGCCTGGCACTAACCCCATGCATGGCAGATGACCTCTGATATTACCGACACTCTATTATTGTCCTCATGCACCAACGAATCTGATGCGGGTAGGCGGTGCCCGCAGAAACATTGACTTGTATCCTTCTAGTTTGCTGCTTCACCAGGTCCCGGGCTTTGCCTTGTTCTATCCCCCCCAGGGCCTACAACGCTGACATGCGGCTTATATACAGCTTCATTGTACAACTGTTTGAATGTTTGGGGAGTTTTGGCATGATACCTGTTGTGGGTCAGGCCTGGGATATGGGTGTTGTTTCTCTTGGTCTTACAGTTTTAAAGTGCCTGGTGGACAGGGAGGATGCGGATTGGGTGGAGGATTTGGGGGAGGGAGCGGGTATGGAGTTGAACATTATCTGTTGACTTAATGGCTGTAGAATACGCTATGTTAACTTGGAACATCCGGGGTATGGGCAATCCTACTAGGCGGTACAGGGTGTATTCCTATCTCAGGTGGCGACGGATACATTTTGCCCATCTACAAGAGACACATTTGACACAAGGGGAATCGCTTAAGCTTAGCAGTCACTGGAGGGGCCAAATATATGGTACTGGATACATACGCCAGGGTTGCCTTAATTTGGGTGGCGCCGGAAGTGCCCTTTGTTAAAACCAGGGCGCACACAGACCGGGAAGGGAGATCCGTTCTATTAGAGGGCCAACTAAACGGGCGCTCTATTACGGTGGCATCGATATATGGCCCCAACACTGCACAAGGGACTTTCCTAAACGAACTGACCCCAACTTTATTACATGATCCAGGGGCTCCTAGTCTTTTTTGAGGGGGAGTAGTTGCTTTAATTGTGTACAAAAACACCACACTAGATCGCTCGACCCCTCCTCTTCTGAACACTCCTGGCCTACAAGTTACTAAACGTTTCCAACAGTGACCTTATATAGTGACCAATAGTCACCTATTGGGAAAAAAGTATTGGGAGAGAAAATTAACTTGTAACAGCTCAATAGATTTTCGCATGAGCAAATCTACACATGCATATTTGCTTGTGATAAATGCAGTTCACAAATAATTTCTAGGAGTAGGACTTCCTTGCCTACTTCTGTAAATTCAGGTGAATTAATAAAAACTGTAAACCTGCACTAATGCAAGGACATGTACCATGGGTGCACTTTTGTGACTTTAAGAATTAGGCCTAATTGGGTCTGGCGTTAACCAAGACATTTTGGTTTTAAAATGCTGGCTTTCACTATCTATCTATAGACTTACTTCACTGAATGACAGCATTCTGCTTTTTGATAAGGAAGATATCGGCATACAAAGTAGTTTTATTCAATGCCAAGAACGTTGTGGCAATGTCTGCTTTTTGAGAGCAAAAACATTTTTATTTTGGTCAATGTTTGTCATAATGGTGAGGGACTAACAAGTCCCACAACTATAAAGTTGTGGAAAAACCTTGTCAAAAGAAGATATGCATTGACAAAAGCAAAATGTTAAGCACCAAATCAGACCTTTTGACTTTGCCAATGCTTGTTTAGTTTCAAGTTTTCCATAATCCTATTGAAACGTGTTACCCCGATTTTCCATTATGAATATTTTTGGGAAATACTAGCATGAATTAACACATTTTACTAAATGATGCTTCAAAAAAATGATACCTAAAATTTCACAGTAGTTTAGCAAAAAATATTTCTAGTTGCATATTTTTGTGAACAATTTATTTTGAAAGCAATTGTAAATCTTGCTTTCAAAATTCTGCAGATATTTGTATCTGATCAGAGTGAATTATGGGAGCACTGTACTTAGCCTCATATTGTTAAACTTTGCAAACGTGTAAATTTTTTCCATACTTGAACCACTGTCAGTAGTGCAGTCCCAGGCTTACAAGATTTCTGTAGAACGCTCACCCTAATAAGAAAGGCTTCGCATTGATGAACCATACATACAAGTTTAAGCAGCATTAACATAGACAAAAAATTGGCCTTAAATGCAAACAATGCCCTTCCCTGTTCCATTACGTGGTACAGTAAATTGGCAGCAAAAGGAGTTGTGCTGCAGGAGGTTGGGCCTACTTGTCCCAAGGCCAAAATACACATGAAACCTGTTGTCCTTGACCCTAAACAATCTGTCCCCATCCCTCTTTACATACATGTACAAGCCTGGGCAGGGGAATCCAGAAGGAGCAGAAAGTGGAAGATAACCAGATGAGAGTACAAACACAAAACTGGCCATCACAAATAATTGTTAATAAATTAGTAGGGCCTCCCGCTTCTTCTATCCCAGATCTTCCCCCGCACATTAAAACATCTTACCCCATGGCAAGCAAGAGGACGTTTGATTATTTTAGGTTTCAGTTTTACATTTGGGCCATGAGAGCTTGTCTAACTCTCAAAAGCGCCCCACTCAGAATGGTAAGGGCTGCACTTTTTGGACTTTGGGACGCTGGCATCTAGAAACCTAGACACATCTGAAAAGTAACATGTGGGTGAGTCTAGGGTGGTGAGCTTCACATGCACCCCGCACTATTTGGTTTTTACCCACAATGCCCTGCAAACTTTGTTTGAAATCACACATTTTCCCCACATTTGTGTGCTTGAACTTTCCGGAATCTGCAGGAATCCACAAAATTCCTACCACCCAGCATTCTCACATCTATACTGATAAAAACACTGCCCCACTTGTCAGCCTAAAATCATTTTTTTTCCCGAACTGCCCTTTAGGACCAGTTTTGGTTCCCCCTCATTTTCAACATGTTTTTGGCTTTTCCCTGTCACAGGCACTTGGCCCACCTAACATTTGTACCGGTGCAGTGATCCCACACATAAATATGGGTAAAATGTGATATTTGTTTTTTTGAGCTAAATTTGAGGTTTGCTGAGGATTCTGGGTAAGAAAACACTGGGGGATCCACGCAAGTCACACCTCCCTGGACTCCCTTGGGTGTCTAGTTTTCTGAAATGTCTGGGTTTGGTAAGTTTTCCTAGATGGCTGCTGAGTCCAGGACAAGAAACGCAGGTTCCACCCCCACCCCCAAACAAAAACAGGTAGTTTTGTACTTGATCATACTCATGTGTCCACATAGCGTTTTAGGGCATTTCCTGTTGCAGGCACTAGGTCTACCCACACAAGTGAGGTACCATTTTTATCGGGAGACTTGGGGGAAACACAGAATAGCAGAACAAGTGTTATTGCCCCTGGTCTTCCTCTACATTTCTTCCTTCCAAATGTAAAACAGTGTGTAAAAAAGGCATCTATTTGAGAAATGCCCTGTAATTCACATGCTAATATGGGCACCCCTGCATTCAGAGATGTGCAAATAACCATTGCTTATCAACACCTTATCTTGTGCCCATTTTGGAAATACAAAGGTTTCCTGGATACCTTTTTTTCACTCTTTATATTTCACCAAATGAATTGCTGTATACCCAGTATTCAATGGAAACGCATTGCAAAGTGCAGCTCCTTTATTGGCTCTGGGTACCTACAGTTCTTGATGAACCTACAAGTCTTATATATCCCCGCTACCAGAAGAATCCAGCAGACGTAACAGTATAATGCTTTCGAAAATCTGACCTCCAGGGGAACACACAAACTCTGTACCTCTAGAATCCCTAGGATGTTGGGGGAAAAAGGGACACAAATTTGGCGTGGGTAGGTTATGCGGACAAAAGTTATGAGGGCCTAAGCGCGAACTGCCCCAAATAGCCAAAAAAAGGCCTAGCACCTGAGGGGGAAAAGGCCTGGCAGCAAAGGGGTTAAGCAACCTGTCAACACACTGTGGAATTCTCTTGCCGTTTACACAGTGCCAGTGGCTTTCTAAGATTAAGATAACAATTAGCATACTTGCAAATATTTTCATTTCCCATTCGTAAACCATAAGAAGTGTTTGAATTATAGAAAGAGGTAGGTGCCTCAAACCCTTGTGTCGTAATCACCAGACCTCCTCCTAGTCGGCAGTGACCCAATTTTCGTACAGGTGATGTTATCAGAATCACATTAACTGATCTGCTAAACTCCACTATTGCTCCATAAGTTTCACCTACCGAGTCCTGGCAGAGGCTCCTGGTAGGGTCTCTTAATGAAAGATGGGCGGGAATTACTGACTCAGTAGTACCGCTTCATGACTCAACTGAAAACAAGCACTCACAAATACAATAGGTCTGGTGTGAGTGGCAGCCTTTTTGCTTCGCCAATGTTAGTTCTGTTACTTTTTTTAGTAAAACTTTATTTTGAGGAGCTGAAAACCCTGTGCCAAAAAAACAAAGTATTTGCAATACAATGGGTCTTGCGTTTGCTCGAGTTAGAGCTATTAGCGTTTAAACTCCTAACCGGACTTTTCTTGCCACATACACTGAAAAGTAAAACAGTTTCACGTAAGCGAGCAGATGGTCGCCATGAGCGCGAAGCAGACACACAAAGGGAAACAGAAGTTCGCTCGCAGTGAAATGTATGAGCAAAAGTGGAATTATCCATGCAACCGGCCAAAGTGCAATTATCCATGTCCAGGGTCAAGGTCATGCAAAGCGCTCGATTACTGCCCAGCCAGACCACGCTGCCTACGAAATAAAAAAAAAATGTAGTCCAGAAACCAAACGGAAAACATGGAGCCTCGTATGTTTCCAGTAGTTGGCCAGTGCGCTTAAGGATGGTAAACACCAGAAAAGGCATGACCTGTGCATGCTTTTCACAAATGAAATCAAGCGATTTTTAAAAGGCAAGCCCACGAACTAACCAAACTAATGGGCGTGGCAGAGGCGTGGTTAAAAGCCCATAGAGAGATTACACCAGGGACAGAGCTTTCGTGCTCGAACCTAAACAAAAAAAACAAAAAAACCTGTACTGCAATAAAGCACAAATATTCTTGGCAATTCTGTGTGGATGTACTTTGTGTGAAAAAGAAAAATCCCAAAGCTCGCAGTGAAGTTAGCCAACGGCTTAAGTGAGCTAACCCACTGTCCTGTGTTATATGCTGTAGTGGGCAGAGGGAAAAACTTAAATGACCACAGACCTATGGAAATGAAAGCCCCTCCAAGTATATTAAATTTATAATTCTAGAAAAACCAGAAGGTCTTGGGTAATGGTAGACTACAAATGCTTCATTAATGTTGATTAAGATTTATGATCTTACATGCTGTACCATATCAATTCACAAACAAAATATCGCTGCAGTTAAAGTATATACTCGTTCAGATATATCATTAAAGATTATCTGCGTTTTCTTGTGAAAAATAAACTTTTTCAACAGTCTCAAACCCTTAGTAGTCAAAAGGCTAACGATTTACTCAGATTAAACAGTAGGAAGAATAACATAATGAGAACTCAAAAAATCCACCTCCAAAATCTATCTGTGTGTCAACAATCTATCTTGGACAGATATCTAACACAAAATGTACATACCCAAATATGCTATCAGTCCCCTGAGATCTTGGAGAAACTCTATATCTGGGATAAAGAAACTGTGCACTTTTGTCATGTGGGCCACATTTTTCATGAGGGAATGTGAATGATGGGAGCAGAACAAACAGTCTGTGACTGGCAGTGAGCCCTCAAGAGCAGGTGGCGCCATAACTGCTGCACCCTGTTCAGATACAATTGTTGCTGGGTCCATCTCCTCATCATCAAGTCCATCATCATCATCATCGTCATCATCCTCCTCCAAATCTTCCCAGCCTTCAAATAGAAAAGAAAATCAGAGTAAATAAATCAAAAAAGTCTTCCCAGCCTTCAAATAGAGAATAAAAGCAGAATACATTAATACTTTTTTCAATTGTTTCTATAGTACTTTACATTTTACTTTATAAGTTGATTTGATTAGATCTCAAACAAAGAAATTGTGTACAGCTCATAGAACTGCTTCGCCTTTAACACTTTTCAAAACGTAATGGACCACGCACACTCCGACCCAGAATTCTTCTTACCTCTGCGGTATCTTTTTGCAATCTATAATCAGTGTACATTTAATCAGAGCTTTCAACAATTACTTATCCACAAGATTACTGCAGCTGATTCTTTTGCTATCTCCGTTATTTTTCCTTGACACAGAACGAACAAGAGAGTTATATACAACAATCTGCTTTATTCCGTCATCCTTCTGCTCAATTTCTTTAGTACGAATGGTGATGTAGTTTCCATAACAAGCTTATACTTGCAAATCTTGAAAGATATCTGTAACAACACGCCCAGATTTGTGAATCATAAGATATGTCTACATGCTACATAAATGGTGATAATGCAATGCCACTTTTAGGGCACAATTTGCAAGGGAGGGGGGGGTGCCGACCAACACTCTGAACAGCTATCACCAGCAGAATCAGAATTATTACGCTCTGTGTCTGTTGTTGTAACCCTAACCTGCTCTGGTATCCTAGTAGGGTAGAAATATAGGGGATTTCCACGAGCAACTGCTGATAGCATGAGATGCTGCACTAAGATCAGAGCAGAGGACCTCTGATCACATCACTTATGCATCACTGATTGTCACCATTCTGGAAATGGCGGTGAAAAGGAGACTTAAAATACAAAGTATCAATTTTCAGTGCAAAGTGGAGACTATGACATCTTTGAGAAAGATATGGTCCATCATCATGGTATTAGTAAGGCTAGCAAACATCAACGTAGAAAATGTTTTAGGACTGCATGATGCACCAAGGGATTTGATGAGTATTTCACACACATCTTCCTGCCTCTTCTTGAAGACTGTGCAGTTCTTTCTTTGTGATGCTAGTAGATTGTTTTCACATAATTAGCCCCTTGATGGTTTGCAGTTATACCAGATAAAATACACTGTTGTCATTACAACACTATAAAATGCTGAAGGACTTTGTGTAGAAATAGATATATTTTATACTGAATCAGAGGACATGACTATCCACAGCTTCAAATGAGTTAAAGAGACTTGAGCTATGCCAGATACTGAGCAAAAAAACAGTGCAGAAGCCTTTGGTAAAGAAGGTCCTATACAATGTCTGTCTCCTTAAACAACAAGAAGCCATATTTCTTGCTTGGGTCAAATAACTAATGACAGCCAGAATCTCAGTATGTAAAATGCAGCAATTGTTTTTGAGAGACCACTTTCACAGGATATAAACATCTACATGTCTTATTGCAATCCACTTGGCTCATCAGTTAGAGGGACTTTTCATGAAAACAGCAGTGATAGAGAACGAGTGTTAAAGTTTAGTATTTCAGTCTCATTCACAGTACCTTCATTATCGTTCCCTCCACTGGAACTAATCTTCAAACAACAGAAAACATCAGAGGCTTGATGATCTTATAGTCTGAACAATGTAAGTAACTAAAGTTGTACCTAAAAGCCATGTCCAAGGAGCTAGGAAGCATAAGTAGGAGATCAAAAAATTAGAACGTTGGAATTCAGTTCCAATACAGGAATAATATATCTGGGTACAAACCTCTCCAGCTTCTTTCAGTACCACATCTCAAAATAGTTTTCCTTAAAGTATCCTAATGAATAATAAAAGTTACTCAACTTCCAGGAACATCAGTTTTAGATACAACCAAAGTGCTCACTTGCAAAATTCTCTCCCGGCCAGATTAACTGCACTAACGTTTTGCCTGAGGGAGACTACTTCAACCAGGATCAAAGTGTAGTTGGAGGAATGTAAAAGGAAAGTCAACAATTCCACAAGTTCACCTATGCCATTCTTGTGATTCAGAGAAGAGATACTTCTACCTTAGATACTGTGATAATTCTGAATAATGTTAGATTGCAAATGTGTTTCTGATGGGCCACTTAGTAGAGTTTTAGGATATTAATAACGACACAAATGTGACAGGAGCAAGCTGTAAAGGGTCTGCCTTAATTCATGTGTGAGGGTATCCAGTCTCTCACTTGGTAAGCTTGCAGCAGGCAGCATCAATTAGAGAGAAAATCTAGAAAGAGTATTCATATATCCGGACTCTGATAAGGTTGTGAATCCCCCAAAAAAACAATGGCATATGAATGTTTTCAAAATAAATGTCCATTTAAGTTGTAGAACCAGTCTAATTCGGTTGTACCATTGTAGTGTTTTGAAAATTCAGAGATATCAGTCTCGGAACAGAAAGGGCATCCTTCTTGAAGAGAAAAGTTTTTATTATTGCTATCTGAACTTGAAGTACTGAACTGTTTAGCCATTTAGCAGAACTATGACAACAGAGTCCATAATCGGTAACACCAACGCTGGTATGATCGTGTCTATAAAAGTAAAATGGAGAAAACCTAATTTTGATTGATAAACACGACAGTACTAAGATGCTACCAACTCTGTTTGGAACAGAGTTTGTACAGACGCTGTGTATCATATAAGAGTCTTTGGGGTCTAGGACACATTTTCCTTTTGAATCATCAATATCACTTTTGAAAATAAGTATCGGCAACAATAGTGTGCCTGACTCAATGCCCTCGTAGTCACTTCTGAAATGTATTCCTGTTTTGAGGACACGGCTCACAAAATTAAAAACAAAAAAAACTTAGTGTCCTATTATGTCAACATTTTTATAAATGTTAACATTATGTTAATGTCTTGGTACCTTCAAAATTCTTTAGTGTTAGTGTAATGCCTACACTTAGATATTTAGTTGCATTGTCCAAGGGGCCAGCATTTCTGACATACAGTGCTTCATCCCAACCACACTATTTTCATTAGAACACTTTTAGTACTTAGTGATACAGTTTGCAACAAAATCCTTGTAGTCTTATTTGCCTTCTCTGTAAAGCCCAAGTCTATTTAAATATATGTGCCTTTTAAACCCTTGGTTATCGTACGACCCTATGGCATCCACATACTGAGTTCCAATGCCTCGAAGAGGTCTCTATTCTCCATGAGTCTTAGTGACCTCAAATCCCTGCGACAGTCAGTTCCCCAAATTTATAGTGATTTTCTTCCTTATCTTTGACATTTTGCCACACCGAGTAGTGTGGTTCATCAGGATACTTGAAACTTTACAGCAATGTAGTTATCCAGCTCCATTTTCACTCACCTACTTGCCATGTGTTATGTTGCAAGAGAAAACAGACATGTATACAAAACCTGTGTTGTGTGGAAGTTGAAGAGGGTCTGCACCACAACCCAGTCAGAAGATACTGATACAGTGATGTAGAGCTCATGAGTTGCTGCAATTTGTTTTCACTTTTGGACACGGGTGCAAGCTGTCTTGTGGCTGTACTAATCAGCACTAGAAATGGTCACGGACATTGTCGTCCGCAGGTGTGAGTGGTGGGAGGCAGCCCTGGGAGGAAGGCTCCAGGATAGGGAGTGGAAGCTGGCTATGGATCAAGTCCACAAGATATGGCCTAACACTTGCTTTAAATATACACAATTTAACTATATTCATACTACCTAGCTGACCTTCCCACAGAATATCTGTACTGAGCGGACAGACAAAATGCAGTGTCCTAGATGTGCCCTGAGAGATGCTGGGCTTCAAGACATGGTATGGGAATGCCCAAAGGTTAGGCAATTCTGGAGCACTGTGATAACAGATGTGGAACATAGGCTGGGTAGGAGGGATGTTGGATCCATGGCCCTTTGGTTTTTGGGAATTTACCATCAGAAAAGAGATCGTAGAGTGAGTGACAGATTCCTTGATCCAACCATGGTCTTGGAGTGAAGGGAAATCACCTTTCATTGAAGATCGCAGGATGCCTACCCCCCCCACACTCACTGGCACTCCTTTCTGAAGTTATGGGTTAGAGCAAAGGCTGAAGCTCTGCGGAATGAGGAGAGGTGGGTGTTGCAGAGCCAGCCTATTGCAGGACTCTGGGTGGAACAGTGTGTCTGCAAAGAAGCTGTGTATTATATAAAGTTCTTCAGGGTCTAGGATACATTTTCCCTGTGAATAATCAAGCTAACTGTTGAAAAGGAAAATCTGAAACAATAAAGTGTGCACAACTCAGTGCCATGGTAGTCACTATAGAAAATGTATTCCTGTTTTGAGGACTTGGCTCACAAAATTATAAAAAACAGAGTACTATTATTATGTCACAATTTTTTATAAAATATAAACATTATATTAACCTCTTAGTAGCCTCGGAATTCTTTAGTGTTAGTGTAACGCCTACTTTTAGATATGTTGTTGTATTGTCCAAGGAGCCAACATCTGATATACAGTGCTTCATCCAGCTCATACTATTTTCATTAGAACACATTTCGCACTTAAAGGAATTTCTCACTTGACCACGATGGCAAATGAGGGCCTAAGCAGGACAGGTAACAGAGTGATGTGCCATCACCTTTCCCCACGCTGCCAGGACAATCAAACGAGAGGTGCAACCTTTAGATGGCACTGACCTAGCTCTCCCTTGCCTATATGAGAGGGTATTCTTACTTAGATTTGCCCCTTCTGCCGAGTCTAGTGCACAAAGGGTTATGAGTAGTTGCACATGCCTGCCACAATATGAGTCTCATTTTCATGTTAATTCTTTGTTTGGTGTGTGTTTCCTACTATGCAGGTTTGGACTGAGACATTGACCCCCATCGGGGGTGGAGCAGGGGTAATGCAGATTGTTTGTGATGCTATAAACTAATGTTTCCGCTGTTCAACTATCTGCAAGACTTGATGGGAGAGGTCAATGTTAAATGTCTATCTTACAGCTGTTAATGCCTACGTGCCCATGATGGGGCTTGTCAGCACTGAACTGCCATGGTGTTCGAAGAAATGCAATAAAGAAATATTTTAAAAAATAACAAAAAAATAGTGGTGTAGACAAAATCAATTTATATACGTCAAGTGGAATATGCATTATGATGCAGAGAGTCACACTCTAATCTCCCATTTAGTAGGGAGACGATTTAACCAGCTATGCAACAACATATTAATCCTTAAGGTGGCTTCTGGTGTCTGGACCCCACAATTGTGGGATCAAGATAGTCAGAACCTGGCCTTCCTGCCAAGAGGTAACTCAATCTTACATATACACGACAAAACAGAGGACTATAACCTCAACATCATGGAAGCCCCCCTTAAACATTGAAAATGTTAATAATGTTAATCAACATGGAGCCAGGCTCCTTGACAGAAAGGGTTCCCTCGATGTCTAGCACATCAGGTGGCCATTAGAGAGCTCTACTGGGTTAGGGGCAATCTCTTAAAGTTCAGTCTGTACGTCACAATGGAGAGCCAGTGAAATAAGGTGCGATGCCTCTGAAGGAGCATTTAAAGGCATAAAGTGGTGGTCAGGAAGGTATGGACAGGAGCAACTACCCTTCGCTTCTCTTTTGCTGCTTTTATCCTTCACTGTTAGATGCACACTAATAATTTTTTTTAAAGAAAATCCAGAAGTGGAAGTGCACATTTTCTCCTCAGATTTCCTGCACAATTAAAGCAAAGTATTTCACAAAGTGAAAATGAGCAAAAAGAGAGTGAACTGCGAAAAGCTTGCCACAGTTCTGTCCTAGTCTATTTTTGGAGAAAGAACCAGAATGAAAAAATACCAATCATGAACACCAAATCTACATCTCAGTCTTCGTACAAGTACGTTACGCTGGGTGAAATGTTTATAAAGACTTTCTGTGTACAAACAACAAACCGGGCAAAGACGTTCAGGAAGGTCTGTGATAGAGATAGAAAAAGGACTGAGGGCTAGCTGGCTACCCATAAAGTGACAGCACATATTTAACACCGTCCAACTCCATGATCACGCTGGCAACAATAAAGTTTTGCAATGGTATTTTACTCTTTCCCATAGTTCTATTAAAAACAAAAACATGAAAAGGAATTGTTCCTTTTACATTTCTTTTTTGCTCTATATGAAGGATGTTTTTCCTTTCCAATTTAGAAGTGCTCCAGGCTTAGCTAGAGGGAGAGTCTATTCAGTGTTTATGAATAATAAAGAAAAATAAAACTACTTTACTTACCTGCATCTACACTTAAAATTCATGTTCTTGCAATATTCCCCATTGTTAAGCTGTTACTCCTCTGTAGTAACTGTTAAAGCACTAACAGTAACCACTCAGTAAAGCGCTGCACTTATTGCAGGTTATCCACCTCATTGTATGACTTCAATCACTCTCCAGTATTTTGGAGATGCCTCGAGCTCTACTACCTTCACAGCCTTACAAAGTTCAGGATAAGTAAAAGGAAGAGCAAAAGGTTTGAAGCTCGTGGAGGAGAGGAGACAGGATTGCCTTTTTAGTTATAAAAGATACTCTTACAAGATACGTATATTTTTCTTCTACGTGATTGGATCTTCATACACTTGCTTGAATTACAACTGAAGAGCAATTATCGGAAACACTATCAGAAGGTGGTAAGTGAGGCTCATCTAATATGAAAACATTCTTGGTGCTACCTGCTCTTCTGTAGTCTCAGACTCTTTGTAGTTTGGGAACTAATGCCTCACAAAAAGTGTGCAGATATCCACGTTGCTTGCCAAATGTCTTATAGCAGAGGGGGCTGACCAGAGCTAAAAATGGTCAAGAATCTTTAGCGCTCTTGATTCTCCAAGAGCTGAAGGGGAACAGACGACTTGAGCTGGGGACCCCGAAATAAATGTGTCCGGACAAATGTGGGAACCACAGGCGGTGTGGTTCCCAGTTAAAGCCCCTAGTAAGCTCACTAAAAGAATCTCCTCTTGCCTTCTGGCAACCACGGTGCTCACAATGGATTAGAGCCTAAGGTAGCAGTGGCAGCAAGGTCAACCTTCTCAGTTTCACCATCAATTTGGGGAGGAGTTTGGATAGTACTAAGGGAAATGCATGGCTGGGGAGAAATTGAACAGCACCAAACAGGTGACTGGCCATTGCGTGGCCTGGGTCCAGGAGAAGGAAGATAAGATGCTGTCAAGAAAGTGGGGAGCACAAGGAGCAGTTTCTCTTCATTATCGCTCCATAGTTTCATCAGGGATGCTTCACCGCTCCAAGCAGGCCTGGCCTTTCTCTCTTTCATGGACAACTGGGGTGTGTTTGCCTGCACTTGGAGATGAAAGAGACTACAGAGCTCCAATTCCTGACTTGCAACAACTGAGTTTGCAGCACCTTCTGCTAAAAACTTCCCTTTGGGAACTATATATTTACTGGGATTTAAAAGGCAGACAAAAAGGAAAAGGAAAGCAGCTATTGAATCCTCGAACAACTCCACACGGTAAAGACAGGCTGAGGTGAGGAGCAGCTAATAAACTCTGCTTCGTTTTATCAATGTCATTCATGAAGACCCTTAGTAAAAGACACACCGAATGGAAGGAGTGGTTTTGTTTAGTAGGATAGTAGATAGAGAGACTAGCTAGTCCTGTCCTACACTTTGAACAAAATATGAAGTCCTCAGTGGCAGCAACTGTAAGATCAGTGCAATGCAAACATGGCTACCTTGAAAGAAATGGCAATGTTTAACAATTGTGCAGGTGTGGAGCCGGTGGGACTGGAGCAATATAGAGGAACATGCAGCTCAAGATAGTGAAGATCCTTACTTCTCTTAATGTTTATTTGTTCACAGGGGTAATGGAAAACATGGTTAGGTTGGAGTTTTTGTTGGGTACTTTTTGGTATAGCGTGATGGCACTAATTGAGGAGTATTTAAGCCCAAATCCAGCCAGCCAGCTGCAATACACAAGACAAAATGTAGCGTGGTTTTGAGGATAATAGAGACATTGCGAATGTGTCTATATGTAAAATCTTTTTTCTTTTTTTTTTTTAACACATCTTTTAGTACTTAATTGCTTCCTGGCTGTACTATGTATTATCCTATAAGCCTTCAGCACTTTGAAGAATCCAAAGTAAGTTTTCAGCAGCCAAGCCATCAGCTGAAGTGACAGAATATGAGGCAGGACGTATGTCTGCTACTTGACAAACGATGATGGTCTGGTTCTGAATGCTACTGGCAGATACAGAGACATACACCACAGATATGTGAACCAATGCTGGCAAGTGGGGCCCATCAGAAGGGAGGTGCAAGACTCCCATTTCATTTTCCAGAGGAAGCATAGAACAGACAGAGAAGCTTAAGCATATATCCTGCTTAAGGGATTGGAAAATAGGTCTCCTCACGGTTGGAATGCCACATTCCGCTTATGTACAACTGGCTGGAGTGTAAATGGAATGGCAAAGAAATCATAGGTAGGAGTTCACCAGGGTTGAAAACACAAGTTACAGTTGTCTGTGATTCAGTTCCTTAGAGCACTCCATTTCTTTCTGCTAAGCATACCTGCCTATTTGTGGTGCAGGCCTGAAATGTAAGCCAATGATGTGAAATTTTGTTTGGCTTTCTACATGGATAGAAGTATTCTCCCACCCATTGTTATTTTAAGGTAAAACGGACATGTTAAATTATATTTCTGAACCGGATGTCTGTTTTCCTGGTGAAGGGAAAAAAGTAGGTTTTCTGGGCAAGGCATACCACTCTGACCACCAAAATACAGAGTAGATTCTTTCTCTGTCCAATATCCAAGGGCCGTTAGTCTAGAAGCCCCCTGCCCCCAACACTCAACCAATAGGCCTGCAGTTAGCAATAGCTGTCGCTCCTATTAAAGTCATACTTAAACAAATGACCTTTGTTTTACTAAAAAACAAACATCCAAGAGTTGTTTCCACCAGCAAGGTTCCCCCAAATAATTTCCTCGGCAGACAGCAACAATATGTTTGTGGGCACAATAGTCTCTACTGCATGCAAGATCCAGAGTAGTGATGATCCACTAAGCAAATTATTGGGGTGAGTAAGCTATCACACCTGAGGGGAGGAGAAGTATTAGCTAACAGCAGTAAGCTACAATTTGACCTCTGTTATGCCCGGCATTTTTGCCACAGGATGGCAAAATTATCATTTTTGCCAACTGTAAAAAGTCACCTGTCCCTTAAAGGAAAGGGATGAACCTCCCATTCATTATGTAAAAGAGTTCTGATAATAGACACTCTGATTATGCCAAGGCTCATACTATATGCCACCCTTCTACAGATCTACATACTAGAGCTGGAGGTAGCGGAATGCAAAAGATCGAGCGTTGAAATGCCCTTTAGGGTCTGTGCACACCTAACTTGTACGTTTTAGGGTTTTTTACCAGTTCTGCTCTTTCTTCTCTAATCTTTTCCCATACTGAGAAAGGCTGGAAATGTACTCCTGACAAAGACAGAAGGTAAAACTTGTACGAGGGTTGGGGAAAAAAAAGTGGTTGAGGGAAAGTGAACTTGTAAACACTCAGCAGATTTTTGCATGAGCAAATCTACACATGCTAACAATGCAGTTCATAAATATTTTCTGGGAGCACAATATCCTGGCCCACTTCTGCAAGTACTTGTGAATTCTTGGAATGCATATATTTGCAATAATGCAAGGACATATACTGTGGGTGCACTTTTGTGACTTTCTTTAAAAAAATAAAATAATAATAATAATAATTTTAAAAAAATGGACCCCTAATTAGATCTGGCCTGAACAAGATCTTTTGTTTTTATTAAAATTATCTCTCTCTCCGTCTATCAGAGGGCTTTACTGTGAGTGACAGCTTTCTGCTCTCTCACAAAAAGCAAATCAGCACACAACATAATTTTATTCAGTGCCATGAACTACTGTGGAAATGTGTGCTTTCTGAGTCCAAAAAAAATGTTTTGCCTTTTGCCAATGTTTGCTATAATGGTTAGGTCCCAGCAGCCCCCACAACAATACATTTTTACAAAAACCATGTCAAAAGTAGACACGCATTGACAAAAACAAAAGGCTAACCACCAATGATGACCTACAGGCTTAGCTAATGCTCGTTTATTTTCATGTTTCCTTGAATCTTGTTGAAACTGGTTACACTGACTTTCTATTATGAATACATATGGGAAATAATAGCATGCATTAACACATTTTACTAAATAATGTTTCAAAGAAATAGTACCTGCGCTTTCACTGTAGTTTAGCAAAACAGGTTTTCCACAGTTGATTTTTGGGGCGGGGTTTATTTTGAAAGAAAATAACTATCAATCTTGATTTCAACCTTCTGTAATTAATTGTATGTAATCAGACAGCATTCTTTATATAGCTTTATGTTAAAATGTACAAAAGTGTGAACACATTTTTATACTGGAACCACTTTCGGTAGTGCAGTCCACGTTTGAATTTCCTTAGAGAGCACACACTAATAATGGTTTTGCATTAATGAATCAAATAAAAGTTCTAATAGCATTACTAAAGGGACAGAAATATCTCAATTACAGATAATGCCCTTCCCAGATCAATAATGTGGTACTGTCAACTGGCAGCCAAAAGGTTTTTGCTGCCAGGAGTTGAGCCAACTTGTCCCAAGGACAAAATAAACATGAAAACCTGTTGTCCTTGACCCCAAACAAGATGCCTGGGGTGTCAGACTATAGGAATTCCACACCCCGCTCCCTAAATGGGTCAATGGCTAGAAAAGCTTAGTTCAGATCCTACGTTCCCTCTAATGTGTGCGCTCAGGCTCCCGCTCAACCTCTGCCTTTTGAGCTATTCACAGAAAAACTGAGACCACGCACATACATTTCACGAACTAAGGGAGCACTACCATTATGTTCATAAGGCCAACTGTAAAGCTCTCAGGGCGGCAGCAACACTTGGCTCCACTGAATTCCTCCTCATCAACATTACAAAAAAATATAAAGTATTTATAATGTGCTGCCTGCTGTAGGACACTTCTGCTGCAACCCCAGCTTCCAAGATAAGCAAAAGCAGGTAAGTGAAACAACTTCCATGCACCATTTCTACCCAGGAACCTCTAACTATACCAACATACGCCTTCTTATTCAGAACAGAATGCGAGACCTTTGTTTCTGAGCTTTTGAGATTAGAACTGTTTACAAAGTGTACCACATCAGAGAATATTGAAATCTTGCCTACTACATTTTTAGTTATCTAAATGCTATTCAGACTGTCAAAACAAAATGCCCTATTTGGCAATTTTAAGTGTGAGTACGTTTAAAGCACGTTGGTGCAAAATTAACGTGGCCGTAAAATCAAATTCAAAGGATACATGTTCACATGTTGCTACATTTATCCTTGTACTATTTGTAGGGAGCCAGTGAGAATGGGTGTTTGGGAGACTGACTTGCATAGATACTGAACCTAGTAATAAGCCTTCAGAAGAATTTGTTGAAATACAAATTTTGGTAAACCCCTAACCTTCGGATTTGGAGTTTGCACATTAGGAGTAACCCTACTGCCCTGTAAATAGTAATCTATTGATGTGTCAGTGGTGAAATATCTACTTAATTAATCAAATACATTATTTTCTGCAACTGAACAAAGGTATTAATCAAGTTAGGTTGACACTTTGCATTTTGTTAGGTATGCAATGAGTGCATGGACTATATGTGTGCTTTGAAAATGTTATTAAGCAACTGATAAACCACACCTCTCGATCCCCCTTGAAAACATTCCTAATTACTCTACCTGTTTTAGTGAATTAAGTGTATGGGTAACTGACTTTGTGCCATTAGATAGACTGCATTTTAGGGATAAAACATTGGCAATGCTAAAATGGCTAGGACAATTTGAGCTTCTGGAGATTTGTTTAATTTCATTCCCCACCATGCCCCAATTCTGAGGATAATATTCACATACATAATAGCTCCCTTCAGTGCAAGGGACTACTAAGGTAATGTGTGCTTTTTGAGACAAAACTCTTTTTGCTTTTATGTATTTTTTTTTAGGGTAGAGCCTGCGTCGCTTGCATGACGCTTTAGGAGTTAGAAAAGGGCTCTGAGCCCCGTCCATGTCATGTCAGTGTCTTTCATTGGTTCGTGGGCTGCCTAATAAAATCTGCTTGCTTTCATTAGTCGAAGGCAAGCATACGTCATGCCTTTTCCGGTGGCTAGCCCTCCTTGAGCGCAGCGACCAAGTACAGAAAACATGCAAGGCTCGCTGTTTTCCATCGGGCTCGTGGACTTCCTTTTTCTCTAATTTACGAGCGTGATCTCACTTGGCAGAAGTCGAGCGCTTTACATAGTTAATTTCACTTTTTCGGGTTGTGTACATAAATGCACTTTTGCCCGATAGGTGAAAAGTCGGGTTAGGAGTTTACAACGCGATCAGCTCTAACATGAGCAAGCACGAGACCCGTTGCATTGTAAATGCTTGTCTTAATTCTTTTCAAACTGACCTGCGTCTGCTGCTTGAGCTGCCTACTCCTGGCACAGTGTTTGCTCCATACGCAGTTGATTTCACTCTGCTTTAACCACCAAACATCCCTGTCAGTTCTCAGTAAGCTCTCATTGTTAGTTCACTATTAGAACCCTGTTAGTTAACGTTCATGTCAGTTTCCAGATAACAATAACAGCCCCAACGTATCCAAGATGGGAATGGCAAGGTACCCAGCCAACAAAGTTATCAGAGGCAGTATGTTTACCTCTTATCCAGTTCATCTGAATGCAGAAATAGTGTTCAGTGGCATATATAGGGACTTAAAAGGGAAATATTTGGTGGTGTGGGTCACATCTTCTCCCCTTCCTGTTTCTCATTCATGGTTGCCTGCAACATTTGAAAGAACAGTGAGGAGAGGCCGAGGTAGACCTAGGGATCCCCTCAACCTGACAACACACAGCAAGTAATCCAATGGCCGAAAACAGGGTTCAGAAAAGAAAAAAACTGGGAGCAGCTGTGATATCACTTCGTGGTCCCACCTTCCAACCATAGAGTTTGTGTCTGTGTGGTAGAAGGCAGTAGGAAAAATTCACATGAGCTTGGAACCCCTTCCCAGCTTATCACCCCTTAAAATACCCCTTCCCAATTCAGCTACAAATGTCATGACAAGTAAGTGTGGGTGGCCAGGCAAAGAGATAAGAGCAGTGATCACTACTTGCTAATGCTCTATTAAGTAGCAGACAAAACAAGTCCTATATGGTGGCTGGGAGCAACAGAATGCCTTTTTGAGCGCCCTTTCACTTCCTCAACCAAGCTGCAACATTTAGTTTTCTACGGACTCATTCACATCTGCTAATAGCTGCATATTACAATATCTATTGTGTCCTCCGCTGAGGACTCCAGCGACAGGACATTGTGGAAAAACTGGAAGCAGTTATCACTGATCCCAACTCCCCTCTTACCTCTTGCCCTACTCGCGTTATTTCTGTGGTGGGAACAGATACAAAAGGAGATAATAGGTGTTAAACATCCTCTACCAATTCACTTCAAATCCCAACAATAAACCTTAGAGCCATTGGTAGAAACAAGGAGAGAGATGGCTGGTGCAGTCCTAATCATTTTACTTTCTTACTCTAGCTCACCCCGCCCCCAGTTTGTGGCTGAAAATAGAGAGAATGGTGATAGGGTTTAGCAGACCCATTCTCACATTGCGCCGCAAATGTCAGATTCTGCAGCAGAGCATGGTTAGGATAAAAACTAGCAGCAGTGATCAAAAGTTCTGCTGAATCTTCCCACAGCGCCCACTCACCACTGTTCAGTGGAGGATATCAATGTGGAATTGTGTATCTAGCAGTTTCCACTGTTTAAAGGCATCCCTGATATTTGTGTAGGGTACTTCAGAGAGAAGATGTTGCTATCAGGCCCAGTCCTTACCTTACACCCTACAACTTCATGTTGAGGGTTGGGTTTGGGGTATGAAGCCTGTCTGCCCCTCTCAACCCAGCAAGACATCTAAATTAATGGTAGCCCCGCAGTCATTTAACTTCCAGTTTCTATCTCTTAACTCTCTGGTTTGTGACTGCAATAAGAAAAGGCTGTGGAGGAAACTGTGACAGGGATTGGAGGGCTCCTAACCCGCTTTTCACATTCACTCCTACAAATCTATTCATTGTGCAGTGCGTACAGTCGGGGAAAGTCTGTGAAGGAGGTGGGTATAATACTTGCTCTAATGACTTTAGTTTGCGTAAGTCCACCGAGAGCAAGAATGAAGGGAGTGGGAGAAAAACAGAAGATTCATCAATATGTGGCCAATGTAACTCCGGTTAAGCTCCATATTACTAAGGTGGCTCTCAAGTGTAAACCATAATTCCTCAGAGAAGTTTCATAATGCCCAATCAAGAAATCATACACTAACCTACCTAAACCTCAGCCCTGCAAAAGAAACGTCAGACTGTCCCATCACAAGTTTGGTAAAAAGGTTGCCTCTCACACCCATTTCCAATATGGTAACAAACAGGGATGTCCCTCTCTCCACCCTAGCTTTAAAACCCCTTGTTTGTCTCCTACAAAAGCACCATTCTAATAGGGGTATACCAGTACCTACCAGGAAAATGCTTGTGTCTCTATGCAGATGAGATTCATTTATTTATTTATTAAGAACCAAGATTCCAATCTATCACTAGTAATCAACAAAAGTATCACATCAGGCACTATTTTTGGTGTTATACTGTAACAAACCTGAAACCTTCCCCCTTGCTGCAAAGAGTCTCCATATAGATAGTATGTTCCTTATCACAGACTGTAACCCACTTTCGAATGGGAGGTTAATATGTCCCAATCTATACCTGGTAGTTAACCATTCCCGACCAGTTGTGACAATGCTGCAGTAATTCTGGAGAAGGACACTTTATTTACTAAGATAGTCATATTGGTAAGTACCGACACTTTAGGAGAATGGCTATAATAGCTTATACATCCTGCCACTGAGAGATAGCTCCAATTTGTATCCGCCTCATGGAAAAGGATACCTAGATATCTCATGGTGCACTATCTAAGGAGATATTCAGTCTTAGGGCGCCCTATCCCCCTTCGTTGTATATTGGCTACGACCAGATCGCCACACTCCTCATCTAGTAGCCAAGAAAGATCAGCCACAGAAAGACAAATCACACACTGCTACTTCCAATCATCTACCTAGACCTTATTTCGAGATTTACACACAAAGCAGCATGCACTAGTCACCCTGGAACTCTAGAAGACTAGCAGGCCTTGTTCAATCGTAAGCTACCAATATACAACTGTATACAGCCTCAACAAAAGAAAAGATCAGCAGGGAAATCCAGGCAGGGAAAAACATGTAGCACCCTAGGAGTTCTATTCATAAATGGGGAGTTAATAAATCAATTTAATCCTTCAGCATCCCAACCCATAGTGAGCACATTAAATTTGCTACAGAATATGGAAAGCAGCTAAATCTGCCTTACCACGAGTCTGCAAAAAAACGGTAATCCCATACAATATATGCTAGCCTTCTTCAACAGAAGAGGATGGGCGTCCAGGTTTATATGCTGAGGTATTCTTTAACAAAGGACACCAAGCTCAGGAGCAGTAGAAATTAGATTTGAGTTGTAGTAGCAACGACAAGACATGGGCATACTGTTGTAGGCAAAATAAATTAGGAACTACAGGCACAAACTTACAAACATTTTTAACACAGTTTTATCATTTTCTTCCAAAACTACACAGAAGTTATTCAAGCATAAGCTATGCATCTTATCACTAACCATACTCCAATGCAGATTTCACACACCTTGCTTGGGACTGTATCAAGATCCATAAGTACTGGAAAGCCCTCTTCCAACTGTTAACGCTGAATTTATTAATGAATATTCATGTATTCTGAGCGTTGGATTTGCATAGAAAATGTATTAACTGAGAGAAAAATAATGCACGCATTTGATGCTGCGCCCATGTGAGTGGCCGCCAATGTTCACAAAGTGTACTTATTAATGACTTATTAATACGAAATGTTGAGTTTATGTTTGATTGATGTAGTAATATGTCAGATTAAGGGTTATGCATTAGCTTTATTAATCTGTAGGCCCTTAATTTAGAGAGGTCTTGGCCTACTTGCACGGCCTCATGTCAAGCTGCATTTCATAGGCGTTTAATCAAATGGATGCTTAGAGGATTAAATTGTGATTTTCCACTGTACTGACCATGTGCTCGTAGCTGAAGTTAGTGCTCATAAGAAACTCCTTGCTAGAAGATGCTGTACTTGCTAGTGAAACAATGTTTATTGTAATGTGGTAAGACTGACCTTCCCAGGAGAAGACAATGGACGCACTGACAGGAGTATAAGCTGAAACAATATTGATATCTGACAAGCCGAACGATGGGAAAAGGAGAAGAGGAGCCAATCATCGACATGTGAACCACATAATAGTAGAAATGTAGATTAAGGGTTTTAGTTTAATTGGACTAAATGTGAACATGCGATCCCTTGACCAATTAGGATGTGGGAAATAGTTTTAGGAAATCTAACTTAGCCAGACTGCACTGAGAGGAGATACGCTATTCTCCCCATTCTTCTTGAGAGTTAGGCCATAAGCTATATTCTTTCAAACTGCTCAGAGAGACTTTGCTTTTGCTGAACTTTGAGACTGAATCCTGATGTCGTTCTGTCCGAACTGATGTCCTATTGCCGAAGACTGTCACAACTTGCTGAACCAATTGAGGACAGGTATATTGACCATGTTACTGACTATGTCGATTTGCTTTTGTTTCTAGGTACCAACCGCTATTTTGATAGCGCCATAGTTAGATGTTCTTCCAAATTTGTGTTGACTAAATTGTTTTGCATGAAGTCCAAACATGCTATTCTAATCTGATGTTAGGGTTCTCACTGATGAAGTTCACTTCATGTAATAACAGTTAATGTCTTTTCTTTGCTGAATCTAAATGTATGTAAAATTGTTTGCGCAGTTTTCCCTGCTATTAATTTGTACTGTAACCTTAGAATGTGTGGTAGCTCAAGCTTTGATTAGACTGCGATTCTTTCAGTGCTTTGGACAGCCAGTATTGTTTCTGTATGTTTATCATTTGATTTTGAGACTAGGTTACGTGACATTCGCATTGTTAATATAGGGAAATAAACATTCTTACTCAGTGGTTCCCAAACTTTTGACATCTGTGGACCCCCCACTTTATCATTACTGGAAAACGGGGGCCCCCCACTGAATCATTATTGGAATTTGGGGACCCCCTACTGAGTCATTACTGAAAGCTGGGGACCTAATTTGTTAATATTATTTAATTTTCTAAGCAGACGTGGACCCCCTGAAGAGGCTTCGCGGACCTCAGGGTTCCCCGGACCACAGGTTGGGAACCACTGTTCTAACTTTTACTTAAAGGTGTGGTTATTCATGACTCAAAGGTCACGGTGTGTGGAAATGACTGACTCCTATTGATTATTGAAGTTACTGATTGTTGATTTGTATCTGTATTGGATATATGGTGGGAAAAACCTCGAAGTGCAGTCAAAAAGGTCCATCGGTCTATGGGCGTCTCCCTTGTAAATTTACTTAATAAGGTCTGACGCGCTAACAGAGATGATAGCAGAGATTGATGTTTGTCTTCCTTAAGAGCCCATTATAGATGCCCAGTACATGGGTCTGTCTCCTTAACAGCCCATCGTAGATGCCCAGTACATCGTTTTGTCTCCTTAAGAGCCCATCATAGATGCCCTGTACATGGTTTGTCTCATTAAGAGTCTACCATACAGTTCAGCGATAGGTAGTAGAGTATTTGGCCAAGAGACTGTAACCAAGAAATAACACGTGTTCCCAGAGATGGTAGTGGGGTAAGAATTAGTCTCCTAGAAAGAGCAAAATAATTTTGCATAATTGGTGAAATTTTGGGTTTTACAGATTCAATGACACAAAGTGGAAAGAAAATGTGCCCCTAAGTACCTAAAATGACTTTCCCAGCATCTTGGAGTTTGCCATTGTTTGAGGATGTTCTTGGCATTCAAGTGTCGGTGTGAATGAAATAGGTTTTACGCTTGCACAGCTTATGCAAATCACACATGAATTGTGATGTTTGTGAGGGTTTAGGGAGTTTGCGTACTCCAAATGAAGTGAAATGTGAGTAAGGAAGTCGAACTTCACACGTGTGTGGCGCTTTGTGCTCAAATAAATTGCCCACGTGGTTGTTGGTATACGGATCCTGTGTGGGCGAAGACTCCAGAGTATATTGAAAAGTGTATGAGACAATTGGGTTTTGTTGTAATTGGTCTGATTTAATAGGTCGATCGGGCGTGGTGGACAAGTCAGAGTGTGAGTCAAAGTGAGTGAAAGAATTTTGGACTGAGATCTGGCGAGGCCTATGTGCACCAAGACAGACCCACTGATCAGCTTAGAGTGAAATTTGCAGGTCGAATTTTGCTTGCGAATCAGGGAAACTGAGGAGTAGTTGCTAGTGCGAAACGCCATCAGTGAAAAATACGTAAAGTTTCTGAAGCTATTGTGTTACCTTACCAGTAGTAAACGGACAAATTGGGTTTTGATTTCGTTTAGTGCTTGCAATAATTTTTCATTATTTTCGTGTGAATCAGAGATTGGGAGGACAAGCCACAAGACGGTCGGTCGGTTGGTTGGGTCGTGCACGGATTGACAGCCATCCGTGAAGCGCAATTGGTTGAGAAGGTGAGTGAAGAGAATTCTGGGATCAAAAGTCACTTCCTGATTTGATTTAGAATAACAGAAAGGTCGCAAAAATGAATTTTCTCAAAGCGTTAAAGGGTGCTTTAAGCGGAGATACATACATTACAAAGAGTATAGGGGATATTGCACTGGCAGGAGGTACACCAGCTTACATTGTAATCGAAGAGCAGGGTGTCGCGCCATGTCTTTGGTTGAAGCAATAGTGCAAAGTGACAGAGAAAGATGGGAGCTTAGCATTTCCTGCACACAAAATAGTTAATTTGAGGATCTTAGAAAATCTGAGGTGGGTGCTGTATGATCTGAAACCCCCTCCGAGACCAGCACAGTTCGAGGCATTAGCAATCTGTGAGTTAGTACCCAGACAGCAACAGAAATTTGAGAGGAGGATGAAAAAGGCAGAAAAGACACTAGCAGAGGCTAGATAAGAGCATGCTCAGAAATTGTGGAGAGCCAAGACTTTAAAAGTGATTAAACGGTTTCCAGCTATTACATAAGAAAGCAAAAGAGAAAGAAGGAAAGCTATCACAAAACAAACAGGAGCCCTTCCAAGAGTAGGGAGCGGAGACCAAAAGAGACTAAAGGATCTTTGACATTTGAAGAAGAGTCAGACGATGTTGAGTTTATTTTGCAGTTATTGAGAAATCGTCCCCCACCATATGCAGCACAAGAGAGTGGTCCGAGCACTAGTGTAAATCCTTCGGCACAGACACAGGTTAACGCAAAAATGAGTCCAGTGCAGGTTATTCAGACTATGACACAGAGCCCAATGTAGAGCAGTCATAATGTACCTATTGCTCCAGTAGTACAAAACCAGGTGCCACAGTTGAGTGTCCAGAGGATTTACCCTGATGTACCTATTGCAGAAACTGCCACAAACCGAATAGCGCCGACAGGATAGGTTTTCCCAAAACCAATGTTATTTCAGACAGAACCAACTCCACTTTTACTGCCTCAAGGGCAGCCACAAGTAATGCCAAAATACACTCCGATAACAGGGACCCTGACAGACATCTGTGTTGATAAGCCAGAATGTGGATGGAACTATGCAACCACAGAGCTTGAGAATCAGACCAGGCCCAGATGCTGGGTCTGTACCTGTAACTATTGGTCCAGGTGTACCTTTGTTCGCAAAAGAGAAAAATAGTGCAAATGGACAGGGTGTCCTGAGTCACGATTCAATGAGGGGAGGTCTTAATGAGAATATCCGAGTAATCTCTCCTGTGGGACAGACCTCTGACGGATCAAGATCATTGCTAGACCTTAGTCCATTAGGAGTTCCTCCGGATACTGTTAGAGGGTCGAATGTTAGGCCAACAATATTTTGCTGCAAGGTTTGACAGCCCAACAACTGACTGAATGGTTAGACAAGCTGAATACCCCGCAGAGTGCTCCTAGGGGTGAGGAGTACTTGAACTACACAAAACTAGGAATGGAAGCGGGTGAGCTTATTGAAGGAGCTATGGATGTGAACAGATTAGAGTCCTACACAGAAGAAGAATTGAGATATCTGTGCCCGAAAATTACGAGGGAAGTGACCAATGTGCATCAGAGGTTAGCAGACCTGGCAGAGTAGTGCGGGATGGAAATAGAGAAGACAAAGCATTTGAAAAGGAGTTACGGTTAGGTTTTTAAACAAAAGACTTTGAACACATGAGATCTGCAGGAATGAAGGCACACCTTAGGGAGTTGCTCCAAAGTGTACAAACATGGGGAGCCTTAGAGAAGTGGGAAGGCAGATGGGCAAAGAAAAGAGATAAAAAGGAAGAGGGATTCTGTGGAGCTGACTGCGAATGTGCAGCAGCGCAAGGATCCGGTGAAAATTACCAATGAAATATTCCAGGAGGGAATTTTGTCCATGCCCCTTGGGGCAGAAGTGACATTCTGTCCTTCACAAATGACTATCTCAGGTTGAGAAAGAAGCCAGTGGAGTGGTACCAGCAGACAGATAGGTTTTTGGAACTTGCAAAGTGCCTGTGGGAAGATTTGAACACTCTAATAGAGACAGTAGTTCCAACTGATCTGTGAATGGAGTGTAAGAGGAGTATAGATTGGCCGACAAAAGAACCAGAGAGAGCTCAGGCTACAGGTGCGCCATCTCCTGAAGTAATGAAATATTACTAAGAATTTTTGAAAATTAGAATTTCGTCCAAAAACATTGATTGGCAGAGAAAAGATGGGACAGCTCAGGAAGCAAGAGTCGATATATGCGTATCATGAGATTGTTGCAGGCGTTTAAGCATTACAGGGGTACAGAGACAATTGAGCCGAAAGACATGATTCATTTTGTGCTCAGATTTGTGGAAGGATTGAGATCTGAAATTAGCCAGATGATTAAGAGTCATTTGATTTGCTGGCAAGCAAAGCAATTGATGACATGTTGCAGTACGCAAAATACTGTAGTGACAAGATTGAGTTGATGCAGAGAAAACTGAAAGAAAAGGCAATGGTGATGCAGATTAAAGCAGCACAAACAGGGATGCAGGGAAATTTTCCACAGCAGCAGCAGGGAAATGTAGTATTTCAAAACCATATGAGAGGTAGAGGTCACAAAGGACTTGGTAATGGAAACCGTAGCCCCGATTTGAGTATTATAGTGGCTCAGAATGATGTGCAGGGCATGAAGGGAGTGTTGCCTTGTCACGCTTGCGGAGCAGTTGGACATTGTAGGTAAGCGTGTCCAACGACGGTGCAGGAAGGTGTTGTTCGTCAAACAAGTGACATCAACTCGTTCCAAAACATGAGGGGGCCGAGAACGAGAGGTCATAATTCTTTCTTTCTAGTGTTCACTGTGAAGGAGCTTCCTTCTGGCCTGCAGGGAATGATTGAAGAGAAAGTGTGGGATCTGAAAGACAAAGAAATAGGTCTGGTAAAGGGAGCTGAGCCAGTTAAGGTTCCTGTAAAGCCAAATGCAATATTTCCTCAGAATCACATGCCACAGGACATCCTTATGAAGGCTGCTCACAGAATTGCATGATTTGTGAAACAAGGGGCCTTGAAAGAAGTGTTGAGCAGCCCATGTAATTCGCCGATAATGGGATTGAAAAAGCCCTGTGGGAAAGTTCGAATTATCCAGGATTTTAGAAAAATAAATGGCACTGATCAAAAGTTGCCTCGTGGTGCCAAATCCCGCTGTAATTCTGTTTCAGATTCCATGTGATGCTGAATGGTTCACTGTTATAGAGTTGTCACAAGCCTTCTTTTAGGTGCCTCTTGACGAGGACAGACAATTTTTCTTTTGTTTCAAATTTGTGGACAGAGTTTACTGCTGGTGTCAAATTCATCAAGGGTCTTCTGAGTCACCTTTCATATTCAATCAGATCTTTAAAAATAGTTTGTAATCGTTGGAATTGCCTTTCCAATCGACACTGGTACAGTACATTGAAGACTTGTTGATTGCATCCAAAACAAGGGACGAGTGCAAGTATGACACAATTGCCTTACTGAACCATTTGGGAAAGAATGGTCCTAGAAGTGCCTCTACTTAAATTGCAATACTGTCAGAAAGAAGTGAAATATGTGGGTCACCAGATTGTGAAAGGAATAAGAAAAATATACAGGGAAAGGGTCACAACCATATTGTGGATGAGTCCTCCAGCCACACAGAGATGTGTGGATGTTATTAGGGATGGTAGACTACTGTCGCCAATGGATTCCAAATTTTTCAGTCATTTCCCAGCCCTGGCAGAAGCTGACTCATAAAGAAGTCACTGATCCCTTAGTGTTAGACCAGGCCTGCATGAAAGAGTTTTCTGATTTGAAAGAGTCTGTGCAAAGCTCCGGCTTTGGGTATGGGTATGCCTAACTACACAAAGTCCTTCACATTGTTTTTTCATGAGCGTGATGCATGTTCTTGGTCTGTCTTGACTCAGGTCCATGGAGGTGTGAACCGCCCAGTAGCATATTTTTCAGCTACTTTGGACCAAGTTGGAGCAGCTTTACTAGGCTGTCTGTGTGCAGTTGCAGGGGTTGGACAGAGCCTCACACAATGTGAAGGCATTGTGATGGGAAATCTCCTAGGATATGAAACGAGAGGTCTAGGGTCACTAAGTGTATCACTGAAGAGATGTAAAGTGCTGAACCAGGTAACTTTACTTTTAAATCAAAATGCTGAAACTGAAAAATTGGAAGACATTGAGCATGATTGTCTTGAAGTAACTGATCTGTGCACAAAATCGAGACCTGATATTAGAGACACCCGATAGGAAGAAAATAACCAAATTATCTTAGTTGATGGTTCCTGTTTACTGTTTAAGAGACAATACAGGAACGCTGAGCAGGCTGTGTTGTGTGCACAATTATTGGTATACTGGAAGTGTCTTGGCTTCGAGGAGTATATGCTGCACAAGTAGCTGAACTGGTAGCTCTTACCAGAGTGTGCCATATTTCTGCTCAGCTTAAAGTTACCATCTATATAGATAGCCAGTATGGATTTGGAATAATCCAGGACTTTGGCCAGTTGTGGTCACAGAGAGGTTTCATGACCTCTTCTGGTTCACTAGTGAGAAAACTTGAGATTTGTTGCATGCTATCCAAATGCCTGAAAAGACTGGTGTGGTGAAATGCAGTGCACATCGGAAATCGCAAGATTTGTCTCAATGGGAAATGGATATGCGAATTAAATTACTGTGTGGAGCCTTGAACATTGAGCAAAAGTTGCATTGTGGTTACCACCCTGAAGCATCAGGACTTGTGGAACAGATGATTGGTACCTTGAAACAAAAATAGCGGAAATGTGTGCGTCCATGAATATGAAATGGCCTGACGCACTGCTGTTAGTTCTGAGGACAATGAGAAACAGACCCAACAGGAAGACAGGATTGTCACCGCACTAAATCCTCATGGGCAAAACACTGAGGTTTCCAGAGGTTCCTGTAAATGCTCTTGTGAACATAACAGATGATATGGTGTTGGACTACTGCAAAGGTCTGGCTGATGTGGTTCGCTCATTCTCTCAGCAGGTAGAAGCCACCACACTGCTACCGATCCAAGATCAAGGACATCCCCTGAGAGCGAGTGACTGGATGGTGGTCCAGAAACACATGAGGAAGAGGTGTTTGGAGCCTGGGTGGAAAGGCCCGTTCCAGGTGGGTCTGACCACCACCACAACTGTGAAGTGTGCTGGAGTTCTGAATTGGATACATGAAAGCCACGCGAGAAAGGTGGCATGTCCTTTGGATGATGGAGAGGAGTTGTTGAGAGTACCAACAACGGCCAGACAAGCCTCAGAGCCGGAAAGAAAAGAAAGAAGACCTGAGACTGGATCTGAGCAAGTAGAGAACGTTTCAGTCACTCCTGTGAGAGATGAAGGAAAATACCTCCAGGAGAGTGACAGTGAACCAATATTGATTGAGGAAGCAGGAGAGTAAAGTCAGGGGAGGGCATTCCCAGAAGTAGACAAGTTTGATAGACAAACAGAGAAAACACCAGACCCCGATGGGGAAGGAGCTGAGGCGGATCAGAGCCAATGTGATCTGACTCCCCCTGAACCAGTTGCAGGTCTGTCAAGAGAAAATCCTGCAGAGCAAGAAGAAGTTTAAAGTTCAACACTGAAGAGAGCATTGACCAAGGGTCCAGTGAAAGGAGATGACTGGCCGGAGTCACAAGCGAAGAGAAAGGAAGCAGTTGTTGTGACAACAATTGAGGACGAAGTAGAGACGACAAGGAGAGAAGACCTAAGTGAAGGAGAATTGAATGGAGATCAAAAGTTGAAAAGAAAGAATAACAAGTTGAAGGCAGGCAGGCCCTGAATGGGTGTATGCAACAACAAGTAAATGGCAAAGAGTTTTTGTCTTTTTGCTTTGATCGAGACATTCCAAGTCAATATTTTGGCACTTGAAAGGAAGTAACAAACTAAACTGTTAGACAAATTGAGAAAAAATGCAAAAAGAAAGATACTGTTGAAAGTAACTGGAAAATACTTTGATAACCTGATTTGACAAAGAAAACCTGATTTGCCAAGCTGTTAAACAGATTTTTGATAAAAGGATCCTGGAAGTGAGACTGAAAGCTGTAAATACCTGCTGAAAGAAGATTTTGTTTTTTTATTTTTGCTGCATAGTTTCTAAAAAATCTCTCTTCTACGTTTTGATTCTTTACAGATCATGGGTAACATTAGTCAGTAGGGTAGGAAGAACAGGTGTTGTAAATACATGAGTATTGGTTTGGCAATTGTATGTGTGATATTGATTGTGGATCTCTGAGCCTATATTATCTTTTGGGACAGCTTATGCGCATAGAAACAACTTGACATGCTTGGTTACACCTTTAGAAAAGAGCTTCTTAGATCACACAGATGACAGGAGAAAGGTATTAAAGGAGGACTTGGAAAAGGGCTTAGAGAAAAGAACTTTTAACAATAATTATGCTTTTAGCGAAATAAAGACACAAGGGAAATTAGCTTTAGATGTGCAACACGCAAGGAAGCTTTGTGTACATAGGCCTAAATCTTGCACTGACACTTTGTGGGGACGAGTGAATGTAGACATGCGTTTTTGTTCCAGACTAAATGGACATTTAGGTTGAATGGACAGGATCCAGCGATTCCTGGCATATATTACTTTTGTGGACCTAATGCTTATTACCGTCTTCCAAGAGGATGGTATGGCATATGTTACTTGGGAATAGTTTTCCCACAGATTTTCCAACTTGAGGACTTGAAAAGATTACCAAAAGTGACTGAATTACATTGCATTAGAGAAAGGAGAGAGTCTCATTCTGATATATTGGGAGATATATTTGGAGCAATGATTCCTTCAGTAGGAGCTGTTCTGAAACCTATAAAGATTAGAAAGTTGTCTACTATTGATGATAACATGCTGACCAATTTTTCAGGAGCCATGATCCTAATGGATACAGAAGAGGCTACGGTAAGATCTATGACTCTTCAGAACCGCCTTGCGTTAGACATTCTTTTAGCAAAGGACGGCGGATTATGCAAAATGCTTAATTCGAAGCATTGCTTACTTACTAATCTGACTAATGAGAGTGCTGATTTGAAAGAGTTGAAAGAACCAGGTATTTGGGAGAACGTTGGCAAAGGAATTTTCTTTGCTGAATCTAAATGTAGGTAACATTGTTTGCGCAGTTATTCCTGCTATTAATTTGTACTGTAACCTTAGAATGTGTCGGAGCTCAAGCTTTGATTAGATTGTGATTTTTTGCGCCGCTTTGGACAGCCAGTATTGTTTCTGTATGTTTATCATTTGATTTTTAGACTAAGTTACGCGATAATAGCTTTGTTAATTTAGGGAAGCAAACATTCTAACATTTACTGAAAGGTGTGTATTCAAAATTGAAAGGTCATGGTGTGTGAAAATTACTGACTCCTATTAATTAATTTGTATCTGTATGGGATATATGGTGGGAAAAACTCAAAGCGTAGTCAAAAGGTCTATCAGCCTATTCGCGTCTCCCTTGTAAGTTTACTTAATAAGGTCCGAAGCGCTAACAAAACCATTCTGTGATATTACAACCCATCCCACTGATATGTACCCACTGACTGCACACCTGCGATACATTGCCAAAATTACCATATTAGGAAGCTAACTGCTATAGAGCTACTATTCTCTCAATACAAAATAGCAATTGCATGTACCACCTACTACAAAAGCTGGACTAACGATGCTGCAATGATCTTGTGGATATTTTTTTCATCCAAGCAACCAATAAACAGCAGATTAAAAGGCACATGGGGTCGCTTCCAGGCATTCCATATCAGTAGGACCAAGATACCGCCTGACTCCCCAAAAGCCACATCAATAGCTAGCAATGACCGGAAATATAGTCCAAATGCAAGCTTCAAAACACAGCTGTTTCTACTGTCCCCTAGGTCTGTGATTTCCTACTCAGCCTTTACTTGCTACACCTTGTTCTTATATAGGCATTTCGTGTCTTAGCATATTTTTAACTGTACCAGTACAAATAGTGATTGTGGTATGACGTCAGGATTGTACACCTGATGGATGATGTGTATAGTAACAACAATGTACTTTGTCCTGAAAGTGCTAAATTGTGAAAATTAAAGACTTAAAGAGAGACACAACGTTTGAAGAAAAAGGTGTTGGGTTCTACAGAGTGAGGGAAGTCAATGCCCCTTAAGTATCAGTACCTCCACACACGGGTGTTATGAAGTTGTGCGAAAGGTACCTTCCATGGTTTATTCAGACATCACAAGGGCACACAAGCAGTTATATGAGGTACTACACATCGGCAAGACGTCCAGAAGTTGTTAAGGGCTCATATTTAACTCTAGGTCAAATAAGAGTAGAATATTGATTTGTAAGCTCAACGTGTAGTAACTTTGATTAGTTTAGGAGAAGCTTCTTCAGTCAGTAACTAGTAAGATGGACATTAACAACCGGTTTACATTTAGGACTAAAGAACAACAGGAGATATGATTGAAGAAGACATAGACTGGAGGAAACAGTGAAGGGGAAGTTTACTACGAAAAACTGCCTGTCTCACACAGTTTTGTTTTAGAAATCAAAACATTAATTTATAGCTGTATCATTTTGGATTTGGCAAAAGTTATGTTTTTCTTACCTTCGTCATCTTGCTCCATGTCATCAACATCATCTTTACTCCATTCATGTTCCGCCATTTTTTTAGCTTGTTGCTCGAACCAAAGTAAGCGAGGAGGCTTTAAAGGCCTGCATTTCTCTTGTATCACCTGGACACCTGATGCAGCAGTGGATGTATCCTCTGCAACTGTGCCTGGAAATGAGGGCTTCTTTTTTGGAGACATGGAGGGCTGGGCCTTAATGGCTTGTTGAATGGCGGTATTCATCACATCATGATCCACGCTCTCCTGTCCCAGACCCTTCTCTATGTTCTTTTCATTAAGTAGTTCTACCTTCTTGCTCACAGATTCAACAGCCTTCTTTTCTAGATCCAGGTGCTTTCTGGACTTCAGGTGATTCTCATAGGTGTTGTACGTTGAGAATCGCTTACTGCAGGCTGCGCAATAGGTGGCAGTTTCTCTGCTCTGTTCTTCCACAACTGCCCTCTGAGCGAGGACCCTCTCCTGGAAGTTCTCAGCTGTGACAGATGGCATGTCAGCCACTTTTCTTTTTAAGTTGTATCTGTGCCAGTCAGTCTTATAGTGAGCGCGCTGAATATCGGCGTCTGCAAAAGCCACACGACACGTGATGCACGTGTAAGATGCCATGTCTGTGAAGAAGACATAAAATTAATTGAAACAACAAAGTAAATGACATGCTAAGAATAATATTTTCTTTTCCAAACTATCACTCTTCAAATGCAATGGTATCAATACACTTAAAAAAAACAAAAAAGCAAGACATTTGGTTTGGCTTTTGTACAATGAAAATATGTTTGCATGCTTGAGTATTCTAAGTAATGGAAAGAACAGGTGAACCAGCAATGTAGGGCTTATGCCCACATTTAGAGAAGCTTGGAATGCTCATGCCAATTCACTACCTAATGTATGTTAGCAAAGGTAAGGGAATACATTTTCACTAAAGAAAAGACAAAATGCTCTGCACTTGAGGGAAAGGTGGTCATGGACAAGCAGGGCAGGGGTTTGTGCAAAAACAAGGAAAAAGGGCAAGGGGATGTGGTTTATAGAGGAAAGCCAGAGTGATAAGGCAAATTAAGTTAGAGCAGTACAGGGTCTCGAGGCTGTAGAGACACAGGGGTTAGATATAAATGCCACATCCATGGTTGGTGGGGGGGAAAGGTTGGGTGTTTTAGTGAGGCACAGTCTGGGGTGGGAAGATGAATTTCAGATACAGAGAACAGGGTCTGGGGTGGTGGAGCAGCACAAACAACACGGTCAGGAGGGTATTTGCAAGAGGTCAGGGTTGAGTGATTCTGCAGCAATGCAAGTTCCCAAAAATAAAAAGCACTGAGGGGAAAGTGTGTGTGTTGGGGGAGGGGGTGGGTTGTGAGTAGAGAGGGGAAGCAACATTGGAGTTTGGAGAATGGGAAAGGGATAATGGCATTCTCTGTGGAACTGCACCATTAGCATATTGGTTTCAGTTAGCCCAAACTGTTCTTTTGAAGTGAACGAAGACTGCAACTCCCAGAATTAATCTGACTGAGAGGAAAAAAAAAAAAAAAAAATACACAGAACTGAACAATGGCATCTCTGACTATATATAGTCATCTGTGGCCAAAAAAATAACATACAGCATCCTCGTACTCTGTATTTCAAAGTTGCTCACGTGGATCCTCGCATGAACTAGTACAAGTCACTTGGGCTCACCTCTGCACCTTAGGCTACCTTGATCGACAGGATTCGAACAGATTTAAAAAACGTCACAGCCTGCAAACTTGTCACTTCTGTTGAGGTTACAAACAAAAACTAGAACAAACCAAAATATGTCTAAGTAAGAACATATTCATTATCCGTGACACCTATAAGTAGCAGGGTCAAAAATACACAATTGTTGGGACTGAAGTACAACTACAACAGACAGTACACAGCCTCCTATTTCCTCAGTTAAACACATCAGGAGCATGATGGTTGTGCATGCATAAGAGGCAGACTGTCCCCTGTGAAAATAGGTTAACCAACACTGGTTATGACACTCCATGATTATACTGGCATGCTCATGCACCTAAAGCTGCGGGGGAACAATGCAGGCAGACCAAACAGAAACTGGCAGACACAGACAGCACATACACATATGTAGACAACCACACAGCACAGATAGACAAATAGGGGTGTAGCATTTTATAAAATATTCGCGTGCCGACGTCATCAAAAGTCGCTGGGTGGGGGAGGGAAGGGGAAGCGGTTCACCTTCCATCCCTTCCCAGGGGAGGGAGGTGGGAGGCCCTTGGGGCGAGCGCTAGCGTTTCCTCCGAGGGGCGGTGCCAGATCATAATGTTTATGTCCAAGGCACACCAGCGCCTTGCCACTGGACGTAATCATTACGTTCATGGCACCCAAAGGGTTAAAGAATTTACAAAATATCAATTTTCATGTTAGCACATTTACTCACAGAGGCTGGAAGCAGGTGTGTGGTGGTAGTTTGAGCACTGGAATGTGCTCCGAGTTTGTACATATTCACAGATTTACATGTTTTAGGGAATTCATCTACTCCTCTACAAACCACCCTGGAAAATGTAATTTACGCCTGTCAAGGGCATGGGTAACAAATTTTTTTATGGCAGGAGGCGACCTTGCCCCCTCATATTAAATAAAAATAGTGGCGCATAGGCAGGCCGTGGCCCAACGTTTTGTTCAGAAACACTTGCACAGTGCTATGGAAGGCCAGGGTGCCAAATAGCTAGGATGCCTCTTGAGTCCAACACATGCATCTCTAAACCACCACCAGACACTCCTTTCCTGTTATCTCTTTTAGGTTCTTATTCATCCTTGCTTTTCTTTCTCTCTTGGTCAGTGTTTCTCAGTCTTCTTACTCCTCCTTTCGCCCTTTTGCGTTTTTAGCTCTTGCTCTAGATCAAAGGTTGTTGAGGAAAAAATATGTGCCAGTCGCCGAAAATAAGTGCTTGCACTCCCCACCTGCAAATACCAGCTCAAGATTAGCACTGGGAATCAAGAAATAGTTTCTCCATGTGGGGAAAATAGATTCCAGTAAAGAAAAAAAAAGTTTTCAAAAATGAATTTAGTCTGCAGATCTTCACATGACCAAATGTACATTTGTATACCTGCTCATGGAAAAAAAATGCAGCTTACATACATTTGTTAATAGTACATCTGGCAACCTACAACTATAATGTTTCCAGGCCTATTTCTGTAAACTCGTGAATTCCTGAGTCGTAAATCTGCACCCATGCAAGGTCTCAGACCTGCAGGTGCATTTCTGTGATTTACGTTAACAATGGGTCCCTAATTTGACATATTTTTTAGATGGTGCTGAAAACAGCTTCTCTGTTATTAATTTATAACATATATGGACATGTATCAAGCATATATTTTTTTAATGATCCGTAGACAAAATGACCCATGGAGCTGTTTTAAACAAAAATACCAGTTTTTTTATAACTGTTGGTAACCACCATTCTTTTTTTCCTAATTGCAAATCTTTACAACAGCATTTTATTTTGAAAGCAATTAATTGTACAATAGTTTAGCAAAACTGTCTGCTACCATTATCTTTTCTGCCAAGTTGCAAATATTTTAGGTGCCCTGTGAATACAATGATGAATTATGCTTCTATTCACAAGGAACCCTGAGATTTTTCTGGGTAAATAGTATTATTTGTTCAAAATCTTTTATTTCAGTTACCTGCGTCTGTTTTACTGTGGACTCTGTGTTTCAGGCAGCCTGGCATCTTTTAAAGTGGTGTTTTTTTTTTTAATTGTTTTTGCCGTGACCGTGTGAATTGCCTTGCTAGTTTGTGGCACATAACCCCCCACTTTCTTTCTTCTAAGTAAAAAGGCTACATACATCTTGCAGTGTATTTTTAGGATACTGTTTTAATCGGTTTCTGTGATTTAAATTGTGCTTAAAAACTGTCTGCCCCCCTTTTTGTTTGCCTTTAAAAAAGCCTGATTTCAGAGTGCACGCCCAGCAGTATTTCAGAGTGTGTTTCTTAAACAATCTCTCCCTTACCTGGAAAGTAGACTCTGCTAGCTTGGAAGTGTGGATTCAGCCTGTCTGTATCCAAGGAGATTCTGAATAGAGCAGCAGTTGCCTTTCCCCCGGACCACAGGGACTGGACTTAGCTGATTGGCTCCCTGGGTCCCTGTTGCAGTCCAGATTCCAATGTGTAACGGTTAAACCTTGGCGGCCCAAGTGGGTGCTCATACCACCAGAAAATTCTGACAATTACATCTGTTTACAGTTTGATTAAGTAGTTGAACATATCACAGTAATGTTTCTAAATGTTTTTTTTTTGCACTTCTATCACATTCATGAAGACTTTATTAGCAAACATGAAGTTCTTAAGTTTTCCTGAGCACAACCCTAAAGGATAACACTGGCATACGTCCATGGTATAGAAAATCTTCTGCATAAACTATAAAAATCCTTAAGTCATATCCCGCCACAAGAAGGTTCTAGCACCCTCTAACATTTTTCATGATTTTACCTTTTCTTTTTACCTCTTGCAAATACTATTCCCTAAAATATGATCCTGGTCAGACGTTATCTACCATGTCATGCTGTATCAAAGTTACTAACCCGGATCACCTAAAGTAAGCCCTAGCTATCTACAATACCCACGGAGAGTAATGTTCCCAAAGAAAGTAATCTGATTATAGAATTTGAGTGCAGATGTGATGGTGGCCTTAGGCTAGAGAGGTGAATTGCAGTACCCATACCCACTCTAAACCACAGAATTGGAAAGGGCCAACCTATCAGCAGACAAACAAACATGTCCCCAGAGGACCGATACTGCACGGTGCTATACATACTGGAAATTGCTGTCGCAATGGAGTCTATGCTGTATGAGGAAAAGTAGAACTGAAGAGTTGTGCATCTGGCAGATTGTGAATGCACTGAAATTTGAAACTGTTTGTCTCCTGCTTTTCTGGTGGAAAGACAGCAATGTTAGCCTACAGGGACCTATGATGGCTAGTCTACACATTCAGGGAAACAAATCAGAAGCATTATCATAGCTCTGCATCTTTTAGTAATAAACATGAAGGAAAGGGTGTGTTATGATATCTTGAGCTCTGCCTCACATTATGTGTTATTAGTTTTAAAAAGGTGTATTTGCTGGCCAGAACCTTAGTAGAGGCTTAAATATTAAGAGGTCAGCCGAATTAAAACTTCTACACCATGCCGGCTCTTTCCCTCTTTCAGAGGCATATTTGTAGCTTTATTTTTACACCAATCACTGTAGGGAAAAAGCTTCATGACCCTTAAGGCTGTTTTAGAGGAGATATAAAAAAAAAAACACAACTTTGAAAAGTCCTTAACAGGTGCATATGTGTTCTGTATAAATGTATTACTATAAAAAAGGAGTTTCGAAGGCTCACGGCTAAACGGTTGCTCTATTACGACATGTATTTTGGGATAGGTGAGTAGATACTGGATGCGCTAATCTGATTCCTAACATTTCGGCTTCTGTGACCCCCATTTAATCATTAATGGAACACTAGGATGTGCACAATTTTTTTATTTTTTTTATTCTGGGCCCCCACTGAGTCATTACTGGAATCTGGGGACCTTGCCAACAGCGTTTTTGATAACTGGCACCGCAAAACAATACACAGAAAATACAGAAATAAGCATTCATTATACAAATGATTAATGTTTTTATTTAATTCACAAACATAAAAACATTTTAATGGGAAGGTTGGAGCTTCTCTAAAATCAACTGAGGTCACTCATCATCCATACTATAGTATGTTTGATGCACTTGCGTTGTCACAAATCAATCGAAGAACACTGACTTAATTTTTAGCCTCCAATTTTGAATTCCTTCACACATACAGAACATTTTAAATGTTTCCATTTTACAATATTCTTCTTTATTTATACACATGATTTATATAAGTGCCCACCCGCGCCTGGACTGTGCCCAGCACCAGGACCCCTGGCGCTCCCACTGCTACACCACTAAGAACTCCAGGATCTGAAACATCGGGCTGTGCAACAGCTGCTTCACAGCCTCCCCATCATCGACCAAAGGACCCTTCATCTGCCAACACTGCAGCTTCTCCTGCAACTTGGACCAAATTGCACTCACTGATGCCCGCACCATACCCATGCAGAGGACAACCCAGAACCTCCCCAGGGCTTCCTACTCAATGCCAGAACCTCTCCACGGCTTCCTACTCAATGCCCGCTCCCAATGCAAACAAGCCACAGAACTGGGACACTATCCCCCACAACCCAGGTGCCACCTTCATCACTGATACATGGTTAAACACCTACTCAAACCCCGACATCGACATGGCCACCCACTACGGCTACAAGATGTTACAACGAAACTGCACCAACAAACATGTTTTCATATTCAAGGAAAACATCCAATGCACCATCACCGTCGAAGAACCAAAGCCGACCGATGCAGACACCAGGATGCGTGGCACCCTCATGTACAGACCCCCCAGGACCACGTCATAGCTTTCTGCGATGCGATCACCAACTTCATTGCCCTCCTCGCCATCCACTCCCTTCAATATGTCCTACTCGGCGACGTCAATTTCCATCTCAACAGCCCCAACTCCACCTCACTCCTGGAGAACCTCAGCAAAATTGGCCTCACACAACTGGTGACCACCATCTTCACCTCCAGCGACAGAATAAATTCACCCACATCACTGAACTCACCTGACCGACCACAACATTGTTCACTTCACCATCGCCCAGAACACCAACTATAAGCTCCACATCACCCCCCACTGAAGCTGGGGCAAGGTAACAGAGACTCTACAGACACAGGTCCTAGGCACCTCGCAACCCAAGCCAGGATCAAGCTTGAAGAATGGCTTCAGCTTAGATTGAGGTCCCACTGGAACCTCAATCCCGTAACAAGCTGAGCTTTCATGTGGATTCTGCCTGCTACCCATGCTCTACCCGCAAGCAAAAGAGGTAAAATCAAAGCCTTAACATTCGAGGTAAGAAGGGGAAACAAGAAGATAATCATTTAGTGGCTGATTTGTACAAAGTGCAACCAGAACACTGGGATTAATCACATCTCCCCTCTTCATCAAATTGTGTGATTTTAGGCAAATATTTCACTATACCAATCCTCCTTATTCTTCACTATTTGCACATGAAAGCACCTTCATAAACATGAGTTCAGAATAACAGCTGTACATGAATCTATAATGCTTGATTTAATAGTCTATATTGTTGCTTTATCTATAAAAATCTAGGCCACGTACAAGGGCTAACATGGCAACTGTATTGTCTCTTAGTTCACCAATTGCACTGTCACCAGGTTGGGGCGGGGGCAGGTACGGCTCTACGTTCATGATTAAAAACTAACAATTTCAATAAATACTTCATAGTGGAGTGCTACAATGTGACATATTACTGTCAAAAATTCCTTGTGTTAAAGAAATGCACTTTTTTCATTTTGAAGAAGCTATCATGTTTTATTTGATGTTTGTTGTATGATTTACATGGTAACCATTTTCAGGGTTCAGCTTGTACATGGCTCGAAGAGCCAAACCACACCCCTGGTTCGGCTTGCGCTGTTAATTTGTTGGCTTGTCCATCTCTAGTTGAACACTGTATTTCTTGCAGTGTAACTTCGTGTAGAGCAAACAGCAGGAACAAAGCAACATTAGTGGCCCTGTCAAACCCAGACATTTCCAGCATTGGCACCTTAATTTCAACTAGTGAACAAATACCTAGTGAAGAGAAGGCATTCTGTTTGAATCACAAATTTATGTAATACAAAATCGTTAAATAAACAAGATCAAATTGCTTGTCTGTTACTGGTACTTTCATCGGATACACCAAGAGAACATTTTAATAAAAATGTGTCTACTGCCAATGCCCTGTGTAGTTAATAGTGCACGGCATAGGCAGTGCAGGGGGTGGAGAGGATTCAAAACTCCTCGAATTTGGAAGGGGCCGGGAGGAGGAAGAGAAGAATTTCCATGTTCATCTCCACTGTTCGAAGGGCCATTAGCATGTGAAACCTCTACCTATAAAGGCCTTCCTCATTACCTGCTGACTTGCCTCCACCCACAGATCACCTTCAAAGCTTCCTTTTACAATTGCCTACAGCCTGAACCTTTGAGGAAAAAGGAGAATAAACCTGAGTTTACGGTCTACATCCAGCCCGCAGCTTATTGAGGAGGACCAGAATCCTCATGTTGGCTGTTTTAGGCCAGGCTTAAGATCATCTAGCACCCCAGGCCCTTCTCAACACTACCCTACCTGCAACTTGAAGTCAAGCCTGCAAGGCAACGAGGAAGCTGCAGCCCTGGTGGTGCTTGCCCACAGCAGAAGATAAAGGGGCATGCGTCCGGAACAACTGGAAAGGTGAGGAGGGAGCTTCATGAATAACTTGAGTCTCACTTAATGAAAGGGAGCCCTGCAAACAGGGGGCACATCAGGCCGACTGCATTAGGGATTCAGGCATCAACTGTCTGTAGTGCAATGACCAAAGCACCCGTCTCTGACAAGAAGGGATGGCAAGTTAAGCGCTCCATGCTAACATTTGTTATTAACAGGACATCTTTAGTTACCATCCCAGCATGGCCAACTCCGTTATTTTCTTCTTTTTTATTTTGTGGTGGGATAACCCCACCCAAATCCAGCTTTTCATTTAAACTCCTTAACCGTTTACTGTTTCCTCCACCTGAAAAACCCTAAAGCCTGTTACATTAATAATGGAACCCAAAATTTTCTTAACAAACTGTACCCACTGCTGAACGCTAAAGACAACTTTGGTGTCCACTTATTTAACCCACACCTGATCCCTAAGACCCCTTTTAAACCCTTAACACCCAGAATCCTTATAAACATAAACACGTTTGTTTCACATTTTATCTCACCCCCCAAAAAAAAGAAATACAATGCCTCCTACTCCCCTGCCACAGTGCCAAAATCCTGGTCTTATATAATATGCCTAAGCGGGTGCCTGCCATCTGAACAGACCTGGATAGGCTTAATGGAGCCCAGGTTATGCTGGCAGTAGCAGAGTCATCTCAGAACCACATACCTTTCGCTCCGGACGTAGCACCAGCACTGTACATCATACACACCGGCTCACGCGGTTCTTCACTGCAGAACTGTTGAACTGGAAGAGGGGAAAATGACGTGACGCGCTGTGACTCACGCACGGATCGGAGGGCTCTCGGCGCAGAACTGCGTCACAAAAACTTCTGTGGGGGTCAAACGTTGTCGCGGCGACTTGAGCTACGTTGGTGCTAATGGTGTTCACTAACTGCGAATCAACTCGGACAGGCCACAAGGTTTTTCAGGTCGCCAGGTCACTGACAGACATAGGTAAGTCGGCTGACAAATCTGTCACTTCTTGCCGAGCCGTGCGTACCGATATTCCAGTACGACGTCACATTTCATTACAGCAAATGAATCATGAGAACTTTGTCGCGCCCATGAGACATTGACCAATCCAACTCCATCTCGCTTTCTCCCGACTGATGGAATGTTTCCTACTACGTGATTGGCTGTGAGCACTGAGTGGGTCGTGCTGATGAGAGCTCGTCATAATGACAGTACAGAAAACCAGTTAAGTAATAAAGGTGAATGAAAAATGTCCTAGCTAATGTGAAGAAAAGTATCAGTTCTGTTAAGGACAAGGAGGCGAGGATTATGCAGTCATTTCTTTATTAAATACAACAAGTTCAAACAAGAAAAACTATCGAAACTCCAATTCCCATGATGCTCTTGAGCGTAACCATAACAACCAGTAAACCTATCGTGCTCCATCCTCTTCTTCACTGTAGGAAGTTAAGTTCATGCGCTCTCAATCCCGTGAGCGAGCCTGCTATGAGTTCCAGGCGGTTTATGAGCAGGTTCAGCTCTTCCGGAGTCCATTGAACCCCATGGATATCTGACCACACCTGGCCCCCCCAGCCTAGTCTGCTGGCGTCTGACTTTATCACCATGTCGGGAAATGACCCAAAAGATCGTTCTGCCACCCAAAGATCCAGCCACCATTGCATCTCTGATCTGGCTTCTAGTGATAATTCCACCAGTTCCGAGTACGTGTGCCCTTTCCTGAGGTATGACGCTTTCAATCACTGGAGGGCCCTGCAAAGAAGTGGGCCAGGGAAGATAGCCTGTATTGACGAAGACAGGAGGCCCACTATCCTGATTAGCTGCTGGAGGGAGATCCTGTCCCTCCTGATCACTTTGGAGAGTTATTTTTTTGATCTTGGAGATCTTGCCCTCCGAGTGTTTCAGCGTCGCTGACATAGTGTCCACTGTAAATCCCAGGTAGGTCGTCGATTGTGACGGAAGGAGCATAGACTTCTTCCCGTTGATAACAAATCCTAGATCCTGAAGCAGTCATGTTCTCGTAATTCAGCAATTGAGTACGTGATTGGTCCATCAGAAGTATATAGTCGAGGTAGATTATCAACCTGACGTCGGAGTCCTCAGGGACTCCACAACCGGTTTCCGCAACTTCTTGAAGCACCACGCTGCTGACAGTAGGCCGAAGGGTAGACATTGGAATTCGTACACTAGGTACCGCCACTGAAATTGCAGAAAGTGGCGGTGGGGTGAGAAGATTGGGACATTGAGGTAAGCATCTTTGAGGTCCAGACGAACCAGCCAGTCTCCCTTGATTAAAAGGTCCCTGAGAAGATGGATACCCTCCATCTTGAAATGGCGAAAAACTACCCACTCGTTGAATTCCTTGAGATTTATCACGGGTTGGAAGCCTTTGTCCTTCTTCTAGACCAGGAAAAATATTGCTCAAGAAACCCCTTGGATGAAGGCTTGTTTAGGTAATGGCTTCTTTGCAAAAGAAGCTGTTGTATTTCTGCATCTATAATTTGAGATTCCTGCAAATTGAATCGTATGGGACCATGCCTCACGTGTTGAATCGAGGTCCCATAGAACTCTATGTGGAAACCTCTTACCGTCTCCAACGCCCAAGGGTCGGTTGTAATCCGCTGTCAGTTCTCTAAGTATAGGCTTATTCTCCCTCCCAGATTTTGAGGGTAAAAAAGGGAAGTGCTTACCGCAACCTCCTCCTGGAGCGTTGGAGCCTGCTCTTGTAGGACGGGAGGGTCTGCTTCTATAGGAACCACGATTTGGGAAGAAGGCACCTTGTCTCCCATCGTTCCAGCTGTTGTTGTGGTGGACCTGAGCTCTGGAGGGGCCTGGTTGAACGGAGTGGCTGGAAGAGCGACCCCTGACTCTTCCAGCCCCATGGAAAACCTTCCCCGGAAAAATCTTTTGCATGGAAAACTGCATTTTGTTTAGTGCTGAGAAGGTTGCAGCAAACATCCCAAGCTTTTTTACACAGGAGTCCCCAAACAGATTGCCTTGTGGAATCACTCCTGCCTCACGAGCTGGATAACTCCCCCAATTTGGGGTAAATGTTGATTAAGAGGGATCGGCGTCTCTACATAGCGATGGCACAATTTGAATTTCCGAGCAGGCACCAACCTTTGTGCCCGCGATGACGTCGGTTTGCATGGACACTCCTGATTGTCTGGCCGCCTCTGCCAATTCAATTATTTTTGTCTGTGGACCCAGGACGTCCAGAAGTTTATCCTGGCAAGCTCGCCGGGAGCAATCGATCCCTTTCTTGGGGTCACGCATGTATTTAGCAAAGAAGGTGCATAACTTGAGGTCAATAGACGGAGTGGCCGCCACTTTGTCCTCCAGCGCAGGTCTGGGGCACTCCGCTCGAAGACAAGCTCTCACCTCCTTCTATATGGGGTGTTGTATTATCTTGGCCACATAAGCTGCCACTTTGGGATCTGGGACCCATTCTGAGGACCTTGGATGGTAAATGTCCTCAGGGTCAAAGATATTGTAATCATCTGGCCCCTCCTTCGCGAGGCTTGAGGTGGTCGCTGATGGGCGCCAAGGTCTGCCCAAAACACACCCCTCATCAGATGAGCCCTCATCATCGGTTTCACCCTCCAAATGGGGCGATCCCACAAAGGGATCCATTGCTAGGGCAACCGCGCCACCGTGCTCTCTGGGTGTTTCATCCTCCCCGCAGGGTATGTTTTTCAGCATTCGCACACTCTTACGTAAGGTCTCTCTCAATTTGTCGAAACCTTCACGGTGCCCCATGTCACGCTTATTTGGCCAAGAGGAGGAGAAGCTGCTAGAAGCACAGGCCCCAGCCCCTGAGTCCCCAAAGATTCCTGGGGCATTAGAAACTTGTGCCATTAATTTGTCTAATCTATCCTGCAGGAGTGCTAGGGCCTAAAATACCGCCTGCAAAAGGAGTTTGTCCACCCTAGCGGATAATTGACGTTGAGGGGGTCATACTTCCTCAGCCACCAAAGAAGGTGCGTAGGAGTGGTCCTCAAAGGAGTCCATCAGAATCTGCCCTCAAGAGACATAAGTACACTTTACTTCCCTTAGGGAATGTAATTCTGGGGTGAGAGCACCAGATTTCGCCCAGTACTAAAATTAATTAAGGGCAGCTCCCTCGCTGTGCCCACAGTTTAATTGCTGGCTGAAATTTATGAGTCTGTGTTTCCCCATCAGGTGTAATACTTATCAGGCCTAACCTGCACCTACCGCAAGTGCGGTGTCAGCGAGGGTTGTGGGGAGATCATAATTGATCAAAAACCCCAAGGGCAGGGTCTGATCAGTCCCCTCACATGCCGGCAGCTTGCGTACGCACCAAAATGAAGTGCTGCAGCACGACCTGCTGAGCGATTGACAGAGCACGATAACATCACGAAAAAATGCACCTCTAGCAGCTCAGCAGGTCACCACTGCACATTGCGCTCAGGCCGCAGCCTACCGCGCGTCTCCTGAAAAGCAAAAGTTAATGCCACAAATCACAACACTCTGAGAGCGCTCAGCACAATGCGCAAACAAATCTCAAGTCAATCCCCGGCAACCCACACCGTAAAGGAATCTTAAGGAAGTGAGGACTTAACTGACGAGTCAGCAGTGAAGAAAGAGGAAGGACTGCTCCCGTTTGACATTTATATGGACAGTCAGATGGAGACATGATTGGTTTACTGGTTGTTATGGTTAAAATCAAGGGAATCAGGGGAGTTGGATTTTCAATAATGTTTTTCTTGTTTGAACTTGCTGTATTTAATAAAGTGAAGAAAGGACTACAAAATCCTCGCCTCCGGTCCTGACATAGAATAAACATTTTTTAGCTTTCGCGTTCAGAATTTTAACGTTCTATTAAGGACTTGGTGGTGAGGATTATGCTTCTCTTTCTTCACTTTAATTTCTTCAGCAGCCAATCAGAGAATTAAAACACAAAAAAATGCAAATCCCAAGAGTATACACAACACGTGATAACCATGGAGAAGGCCCCCCAGTATAATGCTCACAACAATGAATCAACTCCTCTATCTTTGTTCGAACATACAGTAAAAGCCTATATGAGTCAGCAAGAACATAAGCTGGAGGAGCAACAACACGAGATGTAGAAGAGGAACAAATGAAAGTCCAAACTTTGAATGGTGAGTAAGACCAAAGACCCTACACCAGATCCAACCTTCAAGGATAAATCCACTCGATATGCCAATGGATAATTTTTCATCATTACCTGCAAGGAGATGAAAAAGACCAGGCCATAAAACTGAACTAGGATAAAATAATAGTAGTAGAAACGGGATGAAAAGCACTGAAAATACAGCAATAATAATATCACAAAATAAATGTTACAGTAATAACAACAAATCAAACAGTGCGGGTGGGATAATACTCGCTTCCATGTCCTTAATGGAATTTTAAAATTCTTAACGCAAATGCTAGATACATTTTTATTCTATGTCAGGACCGGAGGCTCCGATTATGCTTGTTTAAAGCTGACCTATAACCACCGAAGCAATATGAACAATAGGCTTATAATAAAAATATTTAAATGTAGATTCAGGTGACCAACCTGTGGCTCTTAAAATGTCTTCCAATCTGGAACATAAGGCAAAGGATTTTGAAGCCATGGCCCCTCTAGTTGAATGGGCACCAAACTTGGAAATATCAATGCCTGCCGGACTCAAGAGCCAACTAACCCATCTTGCCAAAGTAGCTGACGATACAAGGTGATAAAGCTTAACAAGTGAATTCAATAACTGTCCCCCCATATCAGAATTAAATTATTCTGTACTTACCTCGTACGCCTTTAAACATTGTACCACACACAATGTTGGATTTTCTACAAAACAAGGATAAGACACTGATCTCAAAATGCACTTGGAATGACGAGAAATGGAAAAGGTTACTCTATCAGGGAAGAAAACCCTACCTGCCAGATCCAAGGCACTAACATCAGAAACCCATTTGCAAGAGACTGTACATAACAACATAGTGAGCTTAGTGACATTTGTTTACTGGAAAGGAATCTATTGGCTGGCCAAGACTCCAAAAACCTAAAGATTATGTTCACATCCCAAAGGGTAGAATAATGCGGACTAGGGGGGTTAGCCAACCTTATGCCCTTCAGAAGCTTGCAAATAATGGGTAACTCCCCCACCGGTTTACCATCCTCCGGCAAATGACCCGCAGATATGGCAGACAGATATGTATTAACCGATCTGTAAGCTAAACCAGATGAAGCCAGGGAGGACAAAATGTTCAGGACCAGACTGCAGTCTGCTGAAGAAGGATCTGCGTTCCGTGCACTGCACCAAGAACACCATTGTTTCCAAGCGGAAGCATCTCTCTAGTGGGAGTTGGAAGACCAGGCCCCTGAAATCTAATAGGAAGACTCCTGTGAAAAGCCCCGGAGACTCCATCTTTCCCTGAAAGTCACCACGCCACCAGAGCAAGTTGTCCCGAAAGAATTAGAGGGTGCAGAAGGCCCAGCACGACCAGAAGGAGGTTCCACCTGTGCGGAATCAATAGTGGATGTTCGCAGCTCAATTCCAGAGACACCGGGAACCACGCCTGGGACCTCCAGAGAGGAGTCACCAGAAGGAGATCTGTCTGCTGACGACGGATCTGAGCAAAAACCCTGGGAGTCATCAGGAAAGGAGGGAATGCATAACCCAGATCCAGAGACCAGTCCTGGAGAAAGGAGTCTGTCGCAAGGGCTTCCGGGTCTGGTCTCCAGCTGAAAAATCTCTTTAGATGTCGGTTAAGACAGGAGGCAAAAAGGCATGTCGAGAAGGGACCCCACAGTGAATGGAGAAACTGATAAACCTTCAGATGAAGTCTCCAGTCACTGAAATCCTAAAGGTGGCGAGAAAGCCAATCTGCCACCGAATTGCTGCACCCTGGCAGGTATTCTGCCAGTACCGAAATCCGGTGTTGTAGACAGAAGTGCCAAAAGTCCCTGGCAGTTTCTTCCAGAATGCAAGACTTGGTCCTGCTCAGTTTGTTGACATATCTCACTGCTGAGAAATTGTCCATTCGAAAAAGGTTACGACAATCCGTTTTGAGAAGGGACAAACTCCTGATCACAAACAAGCCCACAAGGAGCTTCAGACAATTGATATGAAGGTCCAGGTCCGCTTTGGACTAACAACCCCTTGTGGATACTGGCCTGCAACTAGCTCCCCACCCCCAAAGACTGGCATCGGACTCTATCACAATCTCTGGGGAGGACCCAAAAATGGCCCTTCCATTCCAGGCCTCCATGTGGTCTAACCACCAGTGCATGTCCGTCCGAGCCTCCTCCAAAAGGGGAACCTGATCCACATAACTGAGGCCTCTCTGAAGATGAGAAATTTTCAAACGCTGCAGAGCTCTGTAGTGAAGGAACCTGGGAACATCGCGTGGATTGAGGAAGAGAGCAGGCCCACCATGTGGGTTATCGCCCTCAATGATACAGTCTGTCTGGACAACAGTAACCTCAATTCCCTCTTGATTGAATTAATCTTTTGAGGGGGGAAGGACCAATTGAGCTAGGGTAAAGTCCACTCGAAAACCCAGAAAATCCAGTAGTTGGGACGGAATTAAGACTACTTGAGATGGGAGATGACCAGGTGAGGACATTAAGCCATGATGAGAATGTCGTTGAGGTAAATTATCAGACTCACCCCCCTAGTTCAGAGGAACTCCACAACTAGCTGCATCACCTTCGTGAAGCAACAAATTGCTGATGAGAGGCCGAAAGGAAGGACTTTGTATTCGTAACATTGGCCCTCCCAAAGAAACTGGACGAACCGATGGTGGGGACGAAAAATAGGGATGGTCCAATAAACATCTTTCAAGTCTAAACGAGCCATCCAGTCTTGTCCCTGAAGAATGTCTCTTAATAAGTGGATGCCTTCCATTTTGAAATGGCGATAAACCAGACATCCGTTAAATTCTTTGAGGTTCAAAACGAGATGGGAACCCCCACCTTCTTTGTCTACTAAAAAGATCGAGCTGAGAAACCCCATAGGGTGAGCTTTGACAATAGTGCCTTTTTGCAAGAGGGTTGCAATTTCTGCGGAAATGAAATTGCAATCTTGACAAGAAATATACGTCGGACGAGGAGGGGATAACTAGGAGGGAGAGTCGTACAATTCTAGCTTGAAACCCTGTATGGTCTCCAGGACCCAAGAGTCATGAGTGATTTTGCTCCAAGCCTGTAGGAAAGACCCCTGTCCTGCCCCCTAAAACAACCTCGGAGCTGGAAATGAGGCTCACCTGTAGATCCTGTGTCCTGGGAGTAGGATCTAGACCTCTCTCTTCGGAATTTGGAACGACCTGCTCTCAGGCGGGAGGGGTAGAAGGAGGAAGAGGGGGAGTCGTAGTCTTGGAAACCCCCTCTTCCCTGATGATAGTAATACCGCTGAGGGCCTTGATTCATGAAGCGACCGAAGGAACTCCCTCTGTAGCGTCCGGCCCATCGAAAAAGTGGACAAAGAACCTTCTTGATAGAACCTTGGGCCTTGTCCAGATTGGTGTAATTTGTCACAAATTTAGAAAGCTCCTTGAGTAAAGGAGAACCAAAAAGCAAACCTTGCGCCAAAGGCCCCCACTCAGAGGAAGCAAGGTCCGCTAACTTTGGGTCCATCTTTATCAAAACAGAGCGAGTACATTCGTTAGAAATCGCACAATTTACGTTCCCCGGGGAGCATAGTGCCCTTTGAGCCCAACCCACCAAAACATCAAGGTCAATGGAATTTCCAGATTCTTTGGCCTGAAACCCCAGTTCCAGATTCTTGGTTAATGGGACCGTCACATCCAGTAGCTTGTCTTGGCAACTGCACCAAGCGTGGTCTATACCCTTCTTGGGGTGCTTTGAAAACGTTTTAAAATATGTGACCAGTGTGGGGTCCAGTTCTGGAGTCTCTGTCACTTTGGAAGGGAAATCTGGTCTCAGGAATTCAGAGTGTAGCCTGGAACGAACCTCTTTCTCAAACCCATGCCGAATGTGGGACTCAACATAGTCTGCAACTTCCGCCGGAGGAAACCATTGAGTGGATCTGGCGTGAACGATATCCTCTGGCTCAAAAGTAAGTACTTTCAGGGTAGTAAAAGATTCTTCCAGGTGGTGTGTCTTCTTCTTGCGCTTCCGGGGAGGGTCGTCCCCTTGGTCTGACGAATGGGCTGATGAGAAGGAGTCCAATTCCTCCCTAGTCTTAGACTTTGGAAGCAGAAGTATTATAATTGTGCTCCTTGGCTAGGAATCTGATAAGACTCTCAAAATCAGCAGTATGCAGATTTCTATCCTGCTAGTGGGCTTGCAAATTGATAGACAGGGAGGATTCTTCGATAATCTGAGACCCAGATGGGACACCCATCCCTGTTGCTCGGTAAAGCCAATGAGAAGATGCTTAATAGGCCTAATAGCCTGGGCCAAGGCTTGATTTACTGTGTGACTCACACCAGCATCTAAGGCATAGATAAGGTCCTGTTCAAAAGATCCAGCAGGATCATCCACATATTATTCATCACCTGTAGGAAGTTGGCTTTGTATGTACTATTTCAAAGTAAGAAATAGTGTGCACAGAGTCAAAGGGTTCCCCTTAGAGGTAAGATAGTGGCAAAAGTAGATAATTCTAATGCTCTATTTTGTGGTAGTGTGGTCAAGCAGTAGGCTTATCAGAGGGTAGTGTTAAGCATTTGTTGTATACACACAGACAATAAATGAGGAACACACACTCAGTCTTACTCCAGGCCAATAGGTTTTTATATTGAAAAATATATTTTCTTAGTTTATTCTAAGAACCACAGGTTCAAGATTTACAGTAAACACTTTAAATGCAAGGTACTTCACTTAGATACTTTAGGAACTTTGAATAAAAGCAATATCATATACAGTCTTTGTAAAAATGGCAATAAGCTATTTTCAAAGTGGACACACTGCAAAAATCAACAGTTCCTGGGGGAGGTAAGTAAAGGTTAGATTAGGAGGTAGGTAAAACACTTACAAGTCTCAGTTCTGGGGCATAGGCAGGCCACCGTTGGGGGTTCAAGGTAACCCCAAAGTTACCACACCAGCAGCTCAGGGATGGTCGGGTGCAGAGGTCAAAGAGGTGCCCAAAACACATAGGCGCCTATGGAGAACAGGGGTGCTCCGGTTCCAGTCTGCTAGCAGGTAAGTACCTGCGTCCTCTGGGGGCAGACCAGGGGGGTTTTGTAGATCACTGGGGGGGACACAAGTAGGCACACAAAACACAGCCTCAGCGGCACTGGGGTGGCCGGGTGCAGTGTGCAAAGCAGGCGTCGGGTTTTAGGTAGGAAACAATGGAGGGACCCGGGGGTCACTCTAGCGGTGCAGGCAGGCACAGGGGGGGCTTCTCGGGACAGCCACCATCTGGGCAAGGTAGAGGGTCGCCTGGGGGTCACTCCTGCGCTTAGGTCCGGTTCCTTAAGGTCCTGGGGGCTGCGGGTGCAGTGTTGGTTCCAGGCATCAGGTCCCTTGTTACAGGCAGTCGCAGTCAGGGGAGCCTCTGGATTCTCTCTGCAGGCGTCGCTGTGGGGGCTCAGGGGGGTCGTCTCTGGTTACTCACGGGCTCGGAGTCGCCGGGGAGTCCTCCCTGAGGTGTTGGTTCTCTGAATCTCGAGCCGGGGGCGTCGGATGCAGAGTGAGAAGTCTCACGCTTCCGGCAGGAAACATGCAGTCTTTGGAAGTTGCTTCTTTGTTGCAAAGAAGTAGCTGGTTTTGAGCAGGGCCGCTGCTCACGGGAGTTTCTTGGTCCTTTAGTCCAGGGCAGTCCTTTGAGGCTTCAGAGGTCGCTGGTCCCTGTCGGATGTGTAGCTGGTTGCAGGTTTTCGAAGTTGGAGACAGGACGGTAGGGCTGGGGCCAAAACAGTTGTCGTCTTCCTCCTTCTCTGCAGGCTTGTAGGTCAGCAGTCCTTCTTGTTTCTTCAGCTTGCAAGAATCTGATTTTCTGGGTTCTGGGGTGACCCTAAATATTCAATTTAGGGGTGTGTTTAGGTCTGGGGGGCAGTAGCCAATGGCTACTGTCCTTGGGAGTGGCTACACCCTCCTTGTGCCTCCTCCCTGAAGGGAGGGGGGCACATCCCTATTCCTATTGGGGGAATCCTCCAAAACCAAGATGGAGGATTTCTAAAGGCAGGGGTCACCTCAGCTCAGGGCACCTTAGGGGCTGTCCTGGCTGGTGGGTGACTCCTCCTTGTTTTTCTCATTATCTCCCCTGGACTTGCCGCCAAAAGTCGGGGCTGTGTCAAGGGAGCGGGCATCTCTACTAGCTGGAGTGCCCTGGGGCATTGTAACACGAAGCCTGAGCCTTTGAGGCTCACTGCTAGGTGTTACAGTTCCTGCAGGGGGAGATGTTAAGCACCCCCACCCAGTGCAGGCTTTGTTTCTGTCCTCATAGAGCACAAAGGCTCTCACCCCAGGGGGTCAGAAACTCATCTCTCAGCAGCAGGCTGGCACAGACCAGTCAGTCCTGCACTGAAGTATTGGGTAAAATACAGGAGGCATCTCTAAGATGCCCTCTGTGTGCATTTTTTAAATAAATCCAACACTGGCATCAGTGTGGGTTTATTATTCTGAGAAGTTTGATACCAAACTTCCCAGTATTCAGTGTAGTCATTATGGAGCTGTGGAGTTCGTTTTGACAAACTCCCAGACCATATACTTAATATGGCCACACTGTACTTACAATGTCTAAGAATAGTCTTAGACACTGTAGGGGCATATTGCTCATGTAGCTATGCCCTCACCTGTGGTATAGTGGACCCTGCCTTAGGGCTGTAAGGCCTGCTAGAGGGGTGACTTACCTATGCCACAGGCAGTATTTTGTGGGCATGGCATCCTGAGGGGGATGCCATGTCGACTTTGTCCTTTTCTCCCCACCAACACACACAATCTACAATGGCGGTGTGCATGTGTTTAGTGAGGGGTCCCTTAGGGTGGCACAACATATACTGCAGCCCTTAGGGACCTTCCCTGGTCACAGGGCCCTTGGTACCACTGGTACCTTTTACAAGGGACTTATCTGTGTGCCAGGGGTGTTCCAATTGTGGAAACAATGGTACATTTGAGGTGAAAGAACACTGGTGCTGGGGCCTGGTTAGCAGTGTCCCAGCACACTTCTCAGTCAAGTCAGCGTCAGTATCAGGCAAAAAGTGGTAGGTAACTGCAACAGGGAGCCATTTTCCTACATCACCCATCTGTTCATTATGTGCAGCCATACTGACTAGATGCAAAACAAAACTCCAGGGAAGCAGTCAACCAAATGATGAAGGCCAAAGGGCAGGTAACAAGCCTTGAAAAAACAGGGGAGAAATCAAGTTTAGATGTGGAGGGAGCCCTGCCCAGAGAGAAAACAGGCCCAGTCGGTGTCAAAATTATTTCAAGCCCAAGGAGAACACTCTTGGGTCGTAACAGGGGGAGTGCACAGCTCTTCTGAGGGCCAGAGATGAGAACACGTGTCTCAAAGTGTTAAAAGCCGACACCATAATTAGTGCATGCTCGCTAGCCCAAGAGCTGTAGAGATAGAAAGAGGACTGCACGGCAGAGCCGCACGTCCTCACTCCCCTGCTCCCACTCCACTGAAAGGACACGGGCAAGGAGGCCGCATACGAGAGTTGAAAACAATCCCAAATGAAACCAGGTAGCGGTTAACGATGCGTGCACAGAGCGATCGAAGGACGCAATGGCGTGGCAAATCGTAAATAACAAACAGAACCAGTACAAATATTAGCCATACACATGCAGAATCAAGTAAAACTAGTCGATGGTACTTAACTGGCTGCGAAGAAAGAAAGGAATAGTATGCACAGAGTCCAAGGGTTGATACATTGTTGTGAGCATTATATAGGGGGGCCTTCCTCTATGTTTATCACGTGTTGTGTATACTCTAGGGTTGGTCGTTTTTTTTTTTTTAACTCTCTGATTGGCTGCTGAGTAAATTAAAATGAAGAAAGAGAAGCATAATCAGAGCCTCCGGTCCTGATAAAGAATGTGCATCAGCGGTTGAAGTGAATAAAAAGTATGTGGACGGTGATCCTTAGTGTAAAAGGTAGAGGGGATGGAGTGGGCATTGCTTGGTTCGTTCTGTAAGCGTGATGGCCTGGTGGCTCACAAGAATGAAATATTCTGTAGCAGTTTTGTTAGTCTTTCCCGTAAAAAAGTCCAGACCCCCTACATAAAAAATAAATGCACGTTAACATACTCAGTGAGAAATGCACTAATTGCTAAACTGGTTATAACCATCACTGCATATGTGTGTGCTTGTAACCAGACAGCCACGGAATTAAATCCCGGTTGGCACGGGGTGGATAGTGGCGTCCATTTATAGTGCTTTGAGCTCCCAGTCTGCAACCGAAAGCAATATGAAATAGGCAAGTCATTATTTAAAAATTGCATTACGCACAATGCAAGATAACCTTTTCAAAATACGAAACGCTATAGGGGCCTCGTGTCAGTTAAATTTACACATGTAGATTTACAGATGTGTAAATTTACACCAATCTTTACAATAACCGTTTCTTATCCACCATTTCTGAGCGTAAAGGTTTAGACATATATGGCTCCACTCACTGAGTTCAAGGGGTGGATGGAGTCTGCTAGGACATGTTTTGAGCGGAACTTTATTATCATATTTTACGTTACACATCCTTGACTTAGTTCTCCGTAACCGGGATGCAGCCTGCCACATGCGGAAAGTAGGCCTCTGCATGCATAAGGGAGACTTCTGCATGGAAGGGACTAGGATAATAACATACAAGTTACCCGCATCACACACACCTTGCACCTATTCACATCCAACCGCATCAACGCTGGCTATATGATAGTTTATTCTTTTCTCCTATACCTGTTTATGATCGTGCAGCCACCAGGAAACACATTCTGACTCAAGGAAGGAGACCCCACTCTCAAATCAGAGGAAGAAAAAGTAGAAGACAGCTTTTGTCGAGAACAGCTCTGCCAAGTGCCACTCATCTCGCATCAGAATAATGCATTTCCAGTCATTTTCTTGCATTACCCCAATGCCTGAGATTGTCACGCCAGTCCTGAAGTGAGGTAAAACCTTCTTGTTCCGGTTTCTCACTTTGCTAGGCAAGCTCTGAGTAGTGTTTATCAAAGGCCACAAGGTGGCAGCTGGTGTACAACGGAGGTATACGGTTCTCACTATACTACGATATTTATATGTTTCCCCTGTTTTTATCGCTTTATTTCGGTTGCAAGAAAGTGCCTCTCATAATCGTTGAAATGTCACTCATAATTACAGTGAAATTATGAAAATGTCACACATAGCAATATGAAACATTGGCAGCTGTAAGAGAAAAGTGTGGTCAGACACCACAAAAAGTACATTGTGTGCCTCTGTTAACCGTCAGTGGGGCACTGTTGCACAGGGTGAAGGAGTCTCCAGTAGACAGGAGGTATATTTTCTGGCAAAATGTGTTTATTTGAGTCCAAAAGCATGGAGCCAAAACCAGCTCACCTTCTGCCTCGGCCAGTCAGCAGGAATTGACCGAACCGATGCACAAGCAACGCCAGCAAAGTTCTTACATATTTAAAGCACAACAAATTTACTGAACACATTATGCGAGCACATGATAAATAGGCCCCGGGTGGGAAGCTGAGAGCACGAGGTCTCCCCCTTGGGAATATTGTGGAAGATGGTGTAGCCCACGAGCGCCGTTTTGGGCATCGTTTGGGCGTTTTTTTGGTAAGGAGGGGCGAGGTATTTAAAAAGGGGCCATTTTGTGTCACTCACCATTTTAGGTGGCGACACAGTGGCTGGTGCAGACGTTTTTTACATGTGCGTTTTTCGTGGGCGTGTAGGCCAAAATCTTTGTTGTCCTCGGTTGTCTTGTGGATAGTGAGGAGGGTGTACGTTTTGGCACTGTTATAAAGCGCTTCCTGCTAATAGCGTGTATTTGCTGTGGTGTGTTTTTGAGGCGCGCTGTTATAAGCGTTACTTATGCTACGCGCTTACCTTCTCTGGTTGCCTTGGGCGCCCATGTATCGCAGGCGCTCCGGCTTCTTCGGGTAGCCGGGCACCTGGATCTGTTGGCAGAGGGAGTGACTGGTAGCGCCCGGCTGGTGCACAGAGTGGTGACAGGTGAGGTTGGGTGCGCACGGGCAGGGGAAGCGTGTGGGTGTGCCTGGGGCTTCCCAGGGGAGGGGCTCTAACGCGCCAGAGCAGCCAGCCTGTTCGGCGGCCCGGTCGCGTGTGCAGAGCGTGGGGGGCAGGTGGGGGAGGGACCATGGCCGGCCCGGGGGGGCTCAGGTGGGGAACTCGAGGCAACCACTGGCAAGGGGAGGTGGAAGGGGGCCTGAGGGAGCAAAAGGGGCTTGAGTAAGGCGGGAGTGGAGTGGGGAGGGCAAAAAGGGAGGGTGGATGAGGGTTTTTGCGGGGTGAAGGCAGCAGTTAAGAGAGTTAAGGGTCTTCAGGCTCCAGGAGGTGTGGCAGATCGGGATAGATCTTTTGGGCAGGCAGTTAGTAGGGAGGTCTTGGGCAGTGAGACGGGAGCCCCCTCCATGGGGGAGGGAGTGAGGCCAGACTTTGAAGACAGAGTTTCGAAACGTTCCGGAGGGGTGCAGAGGTTTGGCCTCCCTTTAGAGTGGAGCGAGGACGAGGGAAAGGCCCTGGAGGTGGAGGAGGATGGTATAACGTTGAGGTCCTCCCCCGTGCCGCACCTATGGTAAGGGGATGTGCACAGAGGGTATATGGGGCTCCCGTTGGGAGGATGGGATTGGGGGTGGATTCCAGTGAGGAGGTTGAGGGTGAGTCGCAGTGCCGGGAGGGTGGTCATGTTTTCGGGTCCCTGCTCATCAGCACGCCGGGCAATTTTTGGCAGGATCAACATTTCTTGGAAGAAGGTGACTCAGGCTGGCTTGCGGCGGCCCAGGAACCCTGGGAGGAAGAGAAGGCGGCACCCAGCACGGCCGGCTGGATAGCACTAACGCGAATTCACAAACAGGAGATGGGTTTGGCCAAGGTTTGTACTAAAGGGCAGAGTACCGGACAGGGTTTTGCGCCCTCCGGGGGTGGACAATCTGCCAATCGGTGGCCTAGCCATATGGAGCGGCTGGGAGGGTCATGTACGGCCTCCAGACGGCTGTTTCATCAGCCAGTGGGGCTGCTATCGGATATAAAGAAAGCAAAGGTGTTGACTGGTGACGTGCTCTTTGAATGTGACGTGAGTGTCAGTAGTGATGTACTGGATTTTGATGAGGACAGCATAGAGGAATGGGAATTACGGGAGGAGGAGGAAGACGACTGGTGGAGCAGAAGGGGGGGCATCTAATGCTGCACCGGGAAGTCCGGTCAAAAGAGGGTTTGGAAGAAGAAGAATATGAACTGGCAAAACGCCCCAAGGTGCCAGTAACCATTGAAAACTGGTCCGCCTCGTTCTTGATTTTTGCAAGCGTTTATTGTGAGCGCTTTCCTGAAGGGTCAGTAGCACTCCTTAAGTACATGGTTGTCATCCGGAAGGTGTACTTTAATTATGGAGGTTACGCTTGGGCGCAATACGAAGAAGAATTTCGGGCACGGATGGTTGCGGACACGAAGTTACAATGGGGGGAAATAGATGCAGACTTATGGCAGTACACAATGGGACCGTCTAAATTTGGCAAGACCATTTTTACAGCGAGTGGCTTGCCTATCATGTATCAGCCCTTTCGGGAGCGCCCCACACAGACTGGGGCAAATACAGGGGCAAAGGGAGGGTCAGTACCGTCGGGAATCGGGACGCCAAAGTCTGGAGCCTGTTGGGATTTCAACAAGGGACTTTGCATTCGCAGGGACCCCAGCTACAAGACAGGGTGGCAGCGCACAAGGGGGTATGGGCCAGGCCCGATCTAGAGGGGGTCAGGGTACCTTGGGAACAAGCTATTACTCCAGTTAAGAGGGATAGATTGCAATTCTGGTTACAGCAATATGTTGACAGGCAGGCAGGGCAGTTATTACATCAAGGATTTCTTTATGGCTTTGAGTTGGTGTAGGAAGGTGGCTCTGTATGCACTATTTCAAAGTAAGGAATAGTATGCACAGAGTCCAAGGGTTCCCCTTAGAGGTAAGATAGTGGCAAAAAGAGATAATACTAATGCTCTATTTTGTGGTAGTGTGGTCGAGCAGTAGGCTTATCAAAGGAGTAGTGTTAAGCATTTGTTGTACATACACACAGGCAATAAATGAGGAACACACACTCAGAGACAATTCCAGGCCAATAGGTTTTTGTATAGAAAAATATCTTTTCTTAGTTTATTTTAAGAACCACAGGTTCAAATTCTACATGTAATACTTTGCATGAAAGGTATTGCAGGTAAGTACTTTAGGAACTTTGAATAATCACAATAGCATATATACTTTTCAAATAAAACACATATAGCTATTTTAAAACTAGACACAGTGCAATTTTCAACAGTTCCTGGGGGAGGTAAGTATTTGTTAGTTTTTGTAGGTAAGTAAACCACCTACGGGGTTCAAGTTTGGTTCCAAGGTAGCCCACCGTTGGGGGTTCAGAGCCACCCCAAAGTTACCACACCAGCAGCTCAGGGCCGGTCAGGTGCAGAGTTCAAAGTGGTGCCCAAAACGCATAGGCTTCAATGGAGAAGGGGGTGCCCCGGTTCCAGTCTGCCAGCAGGTAAGTACCCACGTCTTCGGAGGGCAGACCAGGGGGGTTTTGTAGGGCACCGAGGGGGACACAAGTTAGCACAGAAAGTACACCCTCAGCAGCACGGGGGCGGCCGGGTGCAGTGTGCAAACACACGTCGGGTTTGTAATTGAAATCAATGGGAGACCAAGGGGTCTCTTCAGCGATGCAGGCAGGCAAGGGGGGGGCTCCTCGGGGTAGCCAAGACCTGGGCAAGGGAGAGGGCCTCCTGGGGGTCACTCCTGCACTGGAGTTCCGATCCTTCAGGTCCTGGGGGCTGCGGGTGCAGGGTCTTTTCCAGGCATCGGGATCTGAGAGTCAGGCAGTCGCGGTCAGGGGGAGCCTCAGGATTCCCTCTGCAGGCGTCGCTGTGTGGGCTCAGGGGGGACAACTTTGGTTACTCACAGTCTCGGAGTCGCCGGAGGGTCCTCCCTGAAGTGTTGTTCCTCCACCAGTCGAGTCGGGGTCGCCGGGTGCAGGGTTGCAAGTCTCACGCTTCTGGCGGGAAACGCTGTTGTCTTTAAGTTGCTCCTTTGGAAACAAAGTTGCAGTCTTGGGTGAACAGGGCCGCTGTTCTCTGGAGTTTCTTGGTCCTTTTAGAGCAGGGCAGTCCTCTGAGGATTTAGAGGTCGCTGGTCCTGGGGAAAACGTCGCTGGAGCAGTTTTCTTCCGAAGCGGGGAGACAGGCCGATAGAGCTGGGGCCAAGGCAGTTGGTGTCTCCGTCTTCTCTGCAGGGTTTTTCAGCTCAGCAGTCCTCTTCTTCTTAGGTTGCAGGAATCTGAGTTCCTAGGTTCAGGGGAGCCCTAAAATACTAAATTTAAGGGCGTGTTTAGGTCTGGGGGGTTAGTAGCCAATGGCTACTAGCCCTGAGGGTGGGTACACCCTCTTTGTGCCTCCTCCCATGGGGAGGGGGTCACATTCCTATCCCTATTGGGGGAATCCTCCATCTGCAAGATGGAGGATTTCTAAAAGTTAGAGTCACCTCAGCTCAGGACACCTTAGGGGCTGTCCTGACTGGCCAGTGACTCCTCCTTGTTATTCTCATTATTTCCTCCGGCCTTGCCGCCAAAAGTGGGGCCGTGGCCGGAGGGGGCGGGCAACTCCACTAGCTGGAGTGCCCTGTGGTGCTGGAACAAAGGGGGTGAGCCTTTGAGGCTCACCGCCAGGTGTTACAGCTCCTGCCTGGGGGAGGTGATAGCATCTCCACCCAGTGCAGGCTTTGTTACTAGCCACAGAGTGACAAAGGCACTCTCCCCATGTGGCCAGCAACATGTCTCGAGTGTGGCAGGCTGCTAAAACCAGTCAGCCTACACGGGTAGTTGGTTAAGGTTTCAGGGGGCACCTCTAGGGTGCCCTTTGGGGTGTATTGTTCAATAAAATGTACACTGGCATCAGTGTGCATTTATTGTGCTGAGAAGTTTGATACCAAACTTCCCAGTTTTCAGTGTAGCCATTATGGTGCTGTGGAGTTCGTGTTTGACAGACTCCCAGACCATATACTCTTATGGCTACCCTGCACTTACAATGTCTAAGGTTTTGCTTAGACACTGTAGGGGCACAGTGCTCATGCACTGGTGCCCTCACCTATGGTATAGTGTACCCTGCCTTAGGGCTGTAAGGCCTGCTAGAGGGGTAACTTATCTATACTGCATAGGCAGTGTGAGGTTGGCATGGCACCCTGAGGGGAGTGCCATGTCGACTTACTCGTTTTGTCCTCACCAGCACACACAAGCTGGAAAGCAGTGTGTCTGTGCTGAGTGAGGGGTCGCCAGGGTGGCATAAGACATGCTGCAGCCCTTAGAGACCTTTCCTGGCATCAGGGCCCTTGGTACCAGGGGTACCAGTTACAAGGGACTTACCTGGATGCCAGGGTGTGCCAATTGTGTAAACAAAGGTACAGGTTAGGGAAAGAACACTGGTGCTGGGGCCTGGTTAGCAGGCCTCAGCACACTTTCAAATCAAAACATAGCATCAGCAAAGGCAAAAAGTCAGGGGGTAACCATGCCAAGGAGGCATTTCCTTACACAACCCCCCCCCAAACGAAAGAGGATGAGACTAACCTTTCCCAAGAGAGTCTTCATTTTCTAAGTGGAAGAACCTGGAAAGGCCATCTGCATTGGCATGGGCAGTCCCAGGTCTGTGTTCCACTATAAAGTCCATTCCCTGTAGGGAGATGGACCACCTCAACAGTTTTGGATTTTCACCTTTCATTTGCATCAGCCATCTGAGAGGTCTGTGGTCAGTTTGAACTACAAAGTGAGTACCAAAGAGGTATGGTCTCAGCTTCTTCAGGGACCAAACCACAGCAAAGGCCTCCCTCTCAATGGCACTCCAACACTGCTCCCTGGGGAGTAACCTCCTGCTAATGAAAGCAACAGGCTGGTCAAGGCCATCTTCATTTGTTTGGGACAAAACTGCCCCTATCCCATGTTCAGAGGCATCTGTCTGCACAATGAACTACTTGAAGTAATCTGGAGCTTTTAGGACTGGTGCTGTGCACATTGGTTGTTTCAGGGTGTCAAAGGCCTGTTGGCATTCTACAGTCCAGTTTACCTTCTTGGGCATTTTCTTGGAGGCGAGTTCTGTGAGGGCTGTCACTATGGATCCATATCCCTTCACAAACCTCCTGTAATACCCAGTCAAGCCAAGGAATGCCCTGACTTGAGTCTGGGTTTTTGGAGCTGCCCAGTCCAGAATAGTCTGGATCTTAGGCTGGAGTGGCTGAACTTGGCCTCCACCTACAAGGTATCCCAAGTAAACCACAGTTCCCTGCCCTATCTGGCATTTGGATGCCTTGATAGAGAGGCCTGCTGATTGCAGAGCCTTCAAAACCTTCTTCAGGTGGACCAGGTGATCCTGCCAGCTGGAGCTAAAGACAGCAATATCATCAAGATAAGCTGCACTAAAGGACTCCAAACCAGCAAGGACTTGATTCACCAACCTTTGGAAGGTGGCAGGGGCATTCTTTAAGCCAAAGGGCATAACAGTAAACTGATAATGCCCATCAGGTGTGGAGAATGCTGTCTTTTCTTTTGCTCCAGGTGCCATTTTGATTTGCCAGTACCCTGCTGTTAAGTCAAAGGTACTTAAGAATTTGGCAGCACCTAATTTATCAATCAGTTCATCAGCCCTAGGAATGGGATGGGCATCTGTCTTGGTGACAGAATTAAGTCCTCTGTAGTCCACACAAAACCTCATCTCTCTCTTTCCATCTTTGGTGTGAGGTTTCGGGACTAAGACTACTGGGCTAGCCCAGGGGCTGTCAGAGTGCTCAATTACTCCCAATTCCAGCATCTTGTGGACTTCCACCTTGATGCTTTCCTTAACTTGGTCAGACTGTCTGAAAATGTTGTTTTTGACAGGCATGCTGTCTCCTGTGTCCACATCATGGGTACACAGGTGTGTCTGACTAGGGGTTAGGGAAAAGAGCTCAGCAAACTGTTGCAGGACCTTCCTGCAGTCAGATTGCTGTTGGCCAGAGAGGGTGTCTGAATAGATCACTCCATCTACTGAACCATCTTTAGGGTTTGATGAGAGGAGATCAGGGAGAGGTTCACTCTCAGCTTCCTGATCCTCATCTGTTACCATCAACAGATTCACATCAGCCCTGTCATGGAAGAGCTTAAGGCGGTTCACATGGATCACCCTCTTGGGGCTCCTGCTAGTGCCTAGGTCCACCAGGTAGGTGACCTGACTCTTCTTCTCTAGCACTGGGTAAGGGCCACTCCATCTGTCCTGAAGTGCCCTGGGAGCCACAGGCTCCAAAATCCAGACTTTCTGCCCTGGTTGAACCATTGCAGCCTTTTGGTCATACCAAAACTTCTGGAGCTGTTGGCTGGCCTCAAGGTTTTTACTTGCCTTTTCCATGTACTCTGCCATCCTTGAACGAAGGCCAAGTACATAGTCCACTATGTCTTGTTTAGGCTCATGAAGAGGTCTCTCCCAGCCTTCTTTCACAAGAGCTAGTGGTCCCCTTACAGGGTGGCCAAACAGAAGTTCAAAGGGTGAGAACCCTACTCCCTTCTGAGGCACCTCTCTGTAAGCGAAAAGCAGACATGGCAAGAGGACATCCCATCTCCTTTTGAGTTTTTCTGGGAGCCCCATGATCATGCCTTTTAATGTCTTGTTGAATCTCTCAACAAGGCTATTAGTTTGTGGATGATAGGGTGTAGTGAATTTATAAGTCACTCCACACTCATTCCACATGTGTTTCAGGTATGCTGACATGAAGTTGGTACCTCTGTCAGACACCACCTCCTTAGGGAAGCCCACTCTGGTAAAGATACCAATGAGGGCCTTGGCTACTGCTTGGGCAGTAGTCGACCTAAGGGGAATAGCTTCAGGGTATCTAGTAGCATGATCCACTACTACTAGTATGTACATATTCCCTGAGGCTGTGGGAGGTTCAAGTGGACCCACTATGTCCACACCCACTCTTTCAAAGGGGACCCCCACCACTGGAAGTGGAATGAGGGGGGCCTTTGGATGTCCACCTGTCTTACCACTGGCTTGACAGGTGGTACAGGAGACACAAAACTCCTTAACTTTCTGGGACATGTTGGGCCAGTAGAAGTGGTTGACTAGTCTCTCCCACATCTTGGTTTGTCCCAAATGCCCAGCAAGGGGAATATCGTGGGCTAAGGTCAGTATGAACTCTCTGAACTCCTGAGGCACTACCACTCTCCTAGTGGCACCAGGTTTGGGATCTCTTGCCTCAGTGTACAGGAGTCCATCTTCCCAATAGACCCTATGTGTTCCAGTTTTCTTGACATTGGACTCTTCAGCAGCTTTCTGCCTAAGGCCTTCAAGAGAGGGACAGGTTTCTTGCCCCTTACACAACTGCTCCCTTGAGAGTCCCCCTGGGCCTAAGACCTCAACCTGATAAGGTTCTAACTCCATAGGCTCAGTTCCCTCAGAGGGCAGAACTTCTTCCTGAGAAGAGAGGTTCTCTTTTTGTTGTTGTGTTGCAGCTGGTTTCCCAGTTGTCTTTCCTTTCCTCTTGGTAGGCTGGGCCCTTTTTTTCAGACTCCAGCTCTACTTTTTCATTCTGAGCCTTGCACTGTGCCCTTTTCTTGACACACACCAGTTCAGGGATACCCAGCATGGCTGCATGGGTTTTCAGTTCTACCTCAGCCCATGCTGAGGACTCCAGGTCATTTCCAAGCAAACAGTCTACTGGGATATTTGAGGAGACCACCACCTGTTTCAGGCCATTGACCCCTTCCCACTCTAAAGTTAACATAGCCATGGGATGTACTTTAGTTTGATTGTCAGCATTGGTGACTGGATAAGTTTGTCCAGCCAGGTATTGACCAGGGGAAACCAGTTTCTCTGTCACCATGGTGACACTGGCACCTGTATCCCTCAGGCCTTCTACACTTGTCTCATTAATTAAGAGCTGCTGCCTGTATTTTTGCATGTTAGGAGGCCAGGCAGCCAGTGTGGCTAAATCCACCCCACCCTCAGAGACTAATGTAGCTTCAGTGTGACACCTGATTTGCTCTGGGCACACTGTTGATCCCACTTGGAGACTAGCCATTCCAGTGTTAGCTGGAGTGGAGTTAGAATTGGTACTTTTCTTGGGACAGGCCTTGTCTCCAGTTTGGTGTCCAGGCTGATTACAGCTACGACACCAGGCCATTTTGGGATCAAAGTTTTTACCCTTGTACCCAAAATTGTTTTGTGAAGAGGGTCTGGGCCCACCCTCCTGTGCAGGTTTCTGGGGGCCTGAAGAAGACTCTTTACTATTTTTGTTTTTGGATGTCTCAACACTCTTCCCCTGGGGAGGCTTTTTGACCCCTTTCTTTTGGTCACCCCCTGTGGAAGTCTTGGTCACCCTAGTCTTGACCCAACGGTCCGCCTTCTTTCCCAATTCTTGGGGAGAAATTGGTCCTAGGTCTACCAGATGCTGATGCAGTTTATCATTTGAACAATTACTTAATAGGTGCTCTTTCACAAATAAATTGTACAGCCCATCATAATCATTAACACCACTGCCTTGAATCCAACCATCCAGTGTTTTCACTGAGTAGTCCACAAAATCAACCCAGGTCTGGCTCGAGGTTTTTTGAGCCCCCCCTGTATCTAATTCTATACTCCTCAGTGGAGAATCCAAAGCCCTCAATCAGGGTTCCCTTCATGAGGTCATAAGATTCTGCATCTTTTCTAGAGAGTGTGAGGAGTCTATCCCTACACTTTCCAGTAAACATTTCCCAAAGGAGAGCAGCCCAGTGAGATTTGCTTACTTTTCTGGTTACACAAGCCCTCTCAAAAGCTGTGAACCATTTAGTGATGTCATCACCATCTTCATATTTAGTTACAATCCCTTTAGGGATTTTCAACATGCCAGGAGAATCTCTGACCCTATTTATGTTGCTGCCACCATTGATGGGACCTAGGCCCATCTCTTGTCTTTCCCTTTCTATGGCTAGGATCTGTCTTTCCAAAGCCAATCTTTTGGCCATCCTGGCTAGCAGGAGGTCCTCTTCACTGAGGCTATCCTCAGTGATTCCAGAGGTGCTGGTCCCTCCTGTGAGGGAAGCAGCATCTCTGACTATCACAGTTGGAATCAGTTATTGAGGGTCCCTGGGTTCCCTAGTTAGGAATGGAAGGGGGGAATTCTCCTCCAAGTCACTAACATCATCCTCTGGGTTGTCATCCTCAGAGGAGTTGGCTTTTTCAAACTCTGCCAAAAGCTCCTGGAGCTGTTGTTTGGAGGGTCTTAAGCCAACTGGGATTTTCTTTATTTTGCAGAGAGACCTTAGCTCCCTCATCTTAAGATGGAGGTAAGGTGTGAGGTCGAGTTCCACAACATTCTCTTCTGCACCAGGCATTATGTTTCTAAAAGTTGGAATACTTTTTAAGAATCTAAAACTAGTTCTAGAACCTAATTCAAACTTTCACAAAACTTTTAAACTCTAAAAGAAATGCTAACAGGGACTAACACAAGGCCCTAGCAGGACTTTTAAGAATTTTGAAAAATAGTTCAAATTGCAAAAATCAATTTCTAATGAAATTTTTTGGAATTTGTCGTGTGATCAGGTATTGGCTGAGTAGTCCAGCAAATGCAAAGTCTTGTACCCCACCGCTGATCCACCAATGTAGGAAGTTGGCTCTGTATGCACTATTTCAAAGTAAGGAATAGTATGCACAGAGTCCAAGGGTTCCCCTTAGAGGTAAGATAGTGGCAAAAAGAGATAATACTAATGCTCTATTTTGTGGTAGTGTGGTCGAGCAGTAGGCTTATCAAAGGAGTAGTGTTAAGCATTTGTTGTACATACACACAGGCAATAAATGAGGAACACACACTCAGAGACAATTCCAGGCCAATAGGTTTTTGTATAGAAAAATATATTTTCTTAGTTTATTTTAAGAACCACAGGTTCAAATTCTACATGTAATACTTTGCATGAAAGGTATTGCAGGTAAGTACTTTAGGAACTTTGAATAATCACAATAGCATATATACTTTTCAAATAAAACACATATAGCTATTTTAAAACTAGACAGTGCAATTTTCAACAGTTCCTGGGGGAGGTAAGTATTTGTTAGTTTTTGTAGGTAAGTAAACCACCTACGGGGTTCAAGTTTGGGTCCAAGGTAGCCCACCGTTGGGGGTTCAGAGCCACCCCAAAGTTACCACACCAGCAGCTCAGGGCCGGTCAGGTGCAGAGTTCAAAGTGGTGCCCAAAACGTATAGGCTTCAATGGAGAAGGGGGTGCCCCGGTTCCAGTCTGCCAGCAGGTAAGTACCCGCGTCTTCGGAGGGCAGACCAGGGGGGTTTTGTAGGGCACCAGGGGGGACACAAGTTAGCACAGAAAGTACATCCTCAGCAGCATGGGGCAGCCGGGTGCAGTGTGCAAACACACGTCGGGTTTGTAATTGAAATCAATGGGAGACCAAGGGGTCTCTTCAGCGATGCAGGCAAGGGGGGGGGGCTCCTCGGGGTAACCACCACCTGGGCAAAGGAGAGGGCCTCCTGGGGGTCACTCCTGCACTGGAGTTCCGATCCTTCAGGTCCTGGGGGCTGCAGGGTCTTTTCCAGGCGTTGGGATCTGAGAGTCAGGCAGTCGCGGTCAGGGGGAGCCTCGGGATTCCCTCTGCAGGCGTCGCTGTGGGGGCTCAGGGGGGACAACTTTGGTTACTCACAGTCTCAGAGTCGCCGGAGGGTCCTCCCTGAAGTGTTGTTCCTCCACCAGTCGAGTCGGGGTCGCCGGGTGCAGGGTTGCAAGTCTCACGCTTCTGGCGGGAAACGCTGTTGTCTTTAAGTTGCTCCTTTGGAAACAAAGTTGCAGTCTTGGGTGAAGAGGGCCACTGTTCTCGGGAGTTTCTTGGTCCTTTTAGAGCCGGGCAGTCCTCTGAGGATTCAGAGGTCGCTGGTCCTGGGGAAAGCGTCGCTGGAGCAGTTTTCTTCCGAAGGGGGGAGACAGGCTGGTAGAGCTGGGGCCAAGGCAGTTGGTGTCTCCGTCTTCTCTGCCGGGTTTTTCAGCTCAGCAGTCCTCTTCTTCTTAGGTTGCAGGAATCTGAGTTCCTAGGTTCAGGGGAGCCCTTAAATACTACATTTAAGGGCGTGTTTAGGTCTGGGGGGTTAGTAGCCAATGGCTACTAGCCCTGAGGGTGGGTACACCCTCTTTGTGCCTCCTCCCAAGGGGAGGGGGTCACATTCCTATCCCTATTGGGGGAATCCTCCATCTGCAAGATGGAGGATTTCTAAAAGTTAGAGTCACCTCAGCTCAGGACACCTTAGGGGCTGTCCTGACTGGCCAGTGACTCCTCCTTGTTATTCTCATTATTTCCTCTGGCCTTGCCGCCAAAAGTGGGGCCGTGGCCGGAGGGGGCGGGCAACTCCACTAGCTGGAGTGCCCTGTGGTGCTGGAACAAAGGGGGTGAGCCTTTGAGGCTCACCGCCAGGTGTTACAGCTCCTGCCTGGGGGAGGTGATAGCATCTCCACCCAGTGCAGGCTTTGTTACTAGCCACAGAGTGACAAAGGCACTCTCCCCATGTGGCCAGCAACATGTCTCGAGTGTGGCAGGCTGCTAAAACCAGTCAGCCTACACGGTAGTTGGTTAAGGTTTCAGGGGGCACCTCTAAGGTGCCCTCTGGGGTGTATTTTGCAATAAAATGTACACTGGCATCAGTGTGCATTTATTGTGCTGAGAAGTTTGATACCAAACTTCCCAGTTTTCAGTGTAGCCATTATGGTGCTGTGGAGTTCGTGTTTGACAGACTTCCAGACCATATACTCTTATGGCTACCCTGCACTTACAATGTCTAAATTTTTGCTTAGACACTGTAGGGGCACAGTGCTCATGCACTGGTGCCCTCACCTATGGTATAGTGCACCCTGCCTTAGGGCTGTAAGGCCTGCTAGAGGGGTGACTTATCTATACTGCACAGGCAGTATGAGGTTGGCATGGCACCCTGAGGGGAGTGCCATGTCGACTTACTCGTTTTGTCCTCACTAGCACACACAAGCTGGCAAGCAGTGTGTCTATGCTGAGTGAGGGGTCTCCAGGGTGGCATAAGACATGCTGCAGCCCTTAGAGACCTTTCCTGGCATGATGGCCCTTGGTACCAGGGGTACCAGTTACAAGGGACTTACCTGGATGCCAGGGTGTGCCAATTGTGTAAACAAAGGTACGGGTTAGGGAAAGAACACTGGTGCTGGGGCCTGGTTATCAGGCCTCAGCACACTTTCAAATCAAAACATAGCATCAGCAAAGGCAAAAAGTCAGGGGGTAACCATGCCAAGGAGGCATTTCCTTACAGTTGGGGTATACAGGGCCTAGAAAGCGGCGCTGGGCCGAAAATCTGCGCTCCGTCAAGGGGAAGGAGGAGCTGGTGTGACTCAGTTTGGAGAAGGAGGTGGCGGAAGGGCCTATGGAAGGTCCTTTTTCAGATTGGCCGCTCCAAAATCTTATCGTTTCTCCTATTGGTGTTGTCCCAAAGAAAGAACCGGGGCAATATCGACGTATCCATCATTTATCCTAGCTGAAGGGTTCCTCCATTAACAACTTCATTCCGGAGGAGTTGATGAAGGTGTTGTATGCGTTGGTTGAGGTGGCTATTGCAATGGTGGAGTCGTTGGGCCCCGGTGCCTTGATGGCAAAAACTGACATTAAATCTGCGTTCAGGTTACTGCCGGTCCACCCCCAGGATTTTGAATTGTTGGGAATTCAATTCCAGGGTCAGTGGTATGTGGACAAGGCTCTTCCCATGGGATGCTCGATTTCATGTTCACTTTTTGAGTGCTTTAGCACATTTTTGCAGTGGATATTTGAAACGGTGACTGGGCACAAGACAGTGACCCATTATGTGGATGATTTCTTCTTTGCGGGGCGCCCGGGCTCTCTTTGCTGCGCAACGGTACTTGGTCAATTTCAGGATCTCATGGGGGACCTGGGTGTACCCCTGGCTCCCGAGAAAACAGTTGGGCCCTACACAGCCTCGGCCTTCTTAGGTATTGAGTTGGATTCAGTGGGCATGGTGGCCCGGTTGCCCGCAGACAAACAAACAACCATGATTGAGACGGTCCAAGCAATAATCAATAAGAAGAAGGTGACGGTCATGGAAATCCAAGTGCTTTTAGGGCACCTTAAGTTTGCCTGCAGAGTAGTTAGAGCGGGGCGGACATTCTGCAGGAGACTCTGACTGGCCTTATCAGGGCACAGCTTGCCGCATCATCACATGCGACTTGGCGGGGGATACGGGAAGACTTGGAGATGTGGTGTGTGTTCCTGGAGTCTTTTAATGGGATTCCAATACAAGCGTGGGCGCTGTGTGAATGGGATGTTCTTATTTTTTCGGATGCGTCCGGGGCGTCGGGTTTTGGTCTGTATTGGCAAGGGAGGTTTTGTGTCTTGGACTGGCCAGTGGCGTGGCATCTGGCGGGCACAGCATTGCATTTCTGGAGTTATTTCCTTTAGTGGTGGCAGTCCGCGTCTGGGGTCACCTTTTGATGCACAAGCGAGTGCTGTTCAGAGTGGATAACTTGGCGGTTGTCCAGGTGGTGAATCGGCAGTCTGCCAGAGAGGTACAAGTCTTACAGATGCTGTGTGTGTTTGTGTTGGAGTGCTTGCGCTGTAGCATCTACTTTTGGGCGCGACATGTCCCGGGGGTCACAAATGACATTGCGGATGTGTTATCTCATTCGCAATGGGAGAGGTTCCATGGGTTGGTTGCGGACGAGGCCCTGTGCAGAATTACGATGCCGGAGGCGTTGTGGATAATAGGAGAAGGAGGATGCTGCGGTTGGTGGTAAATTCCTTGGCACCATCTACTCATCAAGCGTATGTCAGGGCGTGGCGCAAATTTTTGCGGTCTGGGGCTCAGAGGCGACACTTGGACAAGGACAGAGTGGACGATGTGGTAAACTTTATTATGGACTTAGGGGGAAGACGTTTGTCAAGGGTATCCATCGCAGGGAAGCTGGCTGGCATTGTATTCACGGGTAAGCTATGGTGTGGGTACGCTCCGTCGGCGGGGGGAATTGGGGCAGAGAATACTGGAAGGATGGGCTAGGGAGGACAACACAGAGGGGAGGGTGAGACAGCCTATTACATTGAGTCTTTTGAATGGGGATCTGCAGGCTTTGAGAGTGGTGTGCTTTGATGAGGCTGAAGGCTTGTTGTTTCGTACCCTCATGTCTTGGATGTTTTTGGGGGCATTTTGAGTTTCTGAGCTTTTGGGGTCCAAATTGGCACCGGGCATTCAGTGGGCCGATGTGAAGATTAGGTCGGAAGGAGTAGTGCTTCACTTAAGGAGATCAAAGACGGATCAGAGGGGAAGGGGCAGGCATGTGTTTTTGGCAGCTTACCCAGTTTTGAAGCTTTGTCCGGTTCATCTAGGCATGGGGCTAAGAGCCATTACACAGCTTGTGAGCGGCGACGTTTTTTTCTTCATTTAAATGGTAAGCCAGTCTCTGCTTATCAGCTGCTGGCAATTTTGAGGGCAGCTCTAAAGGTAATTGGGCAGGATGCTGCGCAATTTGGAAATCATTCTTTTCGGATAGGTATGGCAACAGAGGATAGGTTTTGGGGATGGAAGGAGAAATTGCTGGCATTGGGAAGATGGAAGTCGAATGCATATAAGAAATATGTGAGACAAGGAGTCAATGTTTTCTGATGGTAATTGTTTTTTCTCCTGCTGCAGGTTCAGTGCCAGGACCATCGGTACGGTGTATCTACATTTGGTTTGTGGGACATTCATTTGTCAAGTGGGCCTGGAGACAAGCGCAAAGGACATCGATTGGGGACAACTTGGGTTTGGACAGGGACAGGTACCATGTACGTTGGGAAGGTAAAGGGGGATGGGCTGGCCAGAATTGTTGGAGACATTACAGCGGGTGCGGGGACGAGGCTTTTGCCCTGATGTGTTGCTCCTACACTTGGGCGAAAATGATTTGGTAAAGAGGACGGGTTTAGATATCATGAGGCACATGAAAAGGGACTTATATGAGATCCAGCAGCAATGGTATGGTTGCCATATCATATGGACAGCCTTTGTTCCCCGACGGGTGCGTGGAGAGGGGCGAGGAAACCTGGGGCAATTGAGAAGGCTCGTAGGAAGATTAATAGAGAGATGCAAAGGTATGACGTATTTGGAGCATAAGGACCTCCGGTATGAGGATAAAGAGTTTTTCAGGGGCGATGGTGTACACCTGTCCTTCATGGGCATGAAGTTGTACCTGCTCTAGCTTAAAGAAGTGTTGAGAGAATTGTTTCAGGAACATTAGTTGGTATCAGCATATGGAGAGGCAGCGTTTTGGCTGTGGGGGTCACCCACAGGGTGCAGGACGGACGGAGGGGGGGCCGAAAAAGGGGTTGGGGGAGGGGCCCCACCCACTTTTTCTGGTGGCGGAGACAGAGACTGTTCATGTGACAACGATAACGGATGGACAAGAAATATGCCAATACACTTTCAGATTGTAACGGGGTGGACAGCAGCAAGAAAACAAAGATAACAAATTGGTCAATAGGGGTTGGAGATTTGCAGTTTTCATAGGTTGACGGCAGCAACTGACTATCACTGTAATATACGTTAAAAAGGATGACTGGATTAACGAACAGCAAGTTTAAGGGGAAGGGAGGGGGGAGAGTAGGTTAGGGGAGGGTGGAGCGTTTTTGGTTAGGTGAACCTATGTATAGTGAGGTACTTAGTTTTGTGAGGCTGGACACCAGGGTATTATTTTGTGAGTGCCCCTGTTTCCAATAAAGCAGCCTTTCTGATGGATACAACTACCTGTGGATTCCTCACCTCATGAATACTCCCATGGCGCCAGCATTCGACGGAAATCTTCTTACTAGTCTCTGCACGTCGACGAGGACGTCACTGTCTCGCACGCGACGCCGTCTGACGTCATACAGGCAATAAGAGGTCCTCGACGACGTGCAGACGTCAGTTCCCTTTTTTCCGTGCATTCGAAACGGTTATCTTCGAGGGAGCAACTGTTACTCTTGCGGTTACAGTGTATATCTTGCTGCGTACTCTTTCTCTGTGGAAATAATGTCGCAGAGAAAGTCTGGATTTAAGCCTTGTCGTGAGTGTGGAGGCAAGATGTCGGTGACGGATCCTCATTCCGATTGCCTTTGGTGTTTGAGCTCCGACCACGACGTCTCGACTTGTGATTCGTGTCAGCACATGAATCCGAAGGCCCTTAAAGAACGCGAGGCGAAGCTGTTTATGGCCAAGTCAAAGGAGAAGCATCACAAGAAAAAGTCTTCTCCAAGACATCGGCATCATCGAGACTCCCGGCGCCGTAGAGAATCTCGGCGTCATTCAAGGGAGGCTCGTTCCAGGTCTCCGGATCGGCGCCGGAGGACATGGGAGGTCAGCCCCACGGTGACGCCGCATCCTTCGACGCCGTTGCTCTCTCCGGCGTCTCCAACTTCGCCTGGACAGGCGTCGGTGATTGAGGTATTGGAGCCTCAAGTGTTTTCTCCGGCGCAGACGCCGAGGCCGGCGTCGGGGTCGCCTCCGAGTCAGGCACCCCAGTATCCGGCTTTTCCCACCCCTGGAGCCGATAGTTCCGCATTCTTGAATGCGATGTATGCCATCTTCCAACAGATGGCTCCAGGGGGTGCTCCGGCTGGGCCTTTGGCCTTTTCTTAGGGTGATCCTGTGCCTCTTCGGCCGGCACCCTTTATGCCCTTTCTCCCGTTTGGGAACGTGGGCTCGGCGCCAGTGTCGGCGCCGGTGGCCGCTCCGATGGCTTCGGACGGATTGGCCCCAGGGATTTCCATCCCGTCGACGTCGAGATTTCGGCCTGTGACTCCGGTGGGTCCATCCGTTTTATCTGCTCTTCAGTCGGCGCCGAAGTTACCTGTGGCGCCGGATGCGGCGTCGGTGGCTTCGGAAGATCGGCGCCGATCTCCGACTTCGGCGGAGGTATTGTCGACTCCGCGGATTGAGCAACGACTGCATTCAAGGAGGCGTGCTCTCCGGGTACTAGAGGAGCAGGAGTACCAACGAGCCCTAGAGGAAGGAGAGCTAGAGGACTCGGGTGATGGGCTGCGTGGACTGGAGTCGGCCAGTGGGCTGGACACTTCCCCTGAGTGGGACCTTTCGTCCCCGGGGGAATATACCGAGGAAGCTGCTTCCTTTCATACAGTGGTACGGAAGGCAGCTAGTTTTTTGGACCTGCCTTTGCCGGTGGTGGAGGCGAAACAAAACCTTTTGACAGAGGTGTTGCATCCGGCCTCAGCCGCGGCGGAGCCTCTATTACCTTTTAATGATGCTCTGCTGGATCCGGTTTTAGAGGTGTGGAAGAAGCCGGCATCTTCCCCAGCAGTTCACAGAGCCGTGGCCAGGAGGTATCGGACGGCTCCAACTGATCCTGGTTTCCTATCTAGGCACCCTACGCCGGAGAGCTTGGTTGTGCAGGCCTCCTGTTCGTCCAAGTCAGCGCCTGGTTCTTTTCCGACGGTGCCGGGGGACAGAGATTCAAAAAAGCTGGAGGCGCAGTCGAAGAAGATTTTTTCGTCCTGCAGTCTGGCTTTAAAAGCCACCATTTCAACCTGTATCCTGGGGAGGTATATTCATGCTCTGATGGATGACATCTCCTCTTCGTTTACAGAGCTTCCCCAGGGTCTTTTGGATCTTGTCTCTGATGCTCAGGCTGCTGCGACCCAAATTATCCAGACGGGACTGGATACCACCGACTCGGTAGCCAGAGCAATGGGCACAACTGTGGTGGAAAGGAGACAGGCCTGGCTCCGTAACTCGGGCTTTTCGGCAGATGTACAGTCCACATTGTTGGATCTCCCGTTTGATGGGGACAAACTGTTTGGGGCTAAGGCTGATTCGGCCTTGGAACGGTTTAAGGAGAGCAGGGCCACGGCTAAGTCGCTGGGACTCCAAGCTCCTTCTTTCACGGCCTCTTCCAGATTCTTCAGGAGGTTTCGTGGATTTGGGCGTGGCTCTTCCTCCTCTTCCTTTCGGGGAAGATATCAGCAACCTGCCTCTTCCCATCCCTATAGATCTTTTAGGGGGAGGGGTAGGGTCCGCACCAGGGGAGCCTCTCAGCAGCACTCTGCCTCTTCCTCATCCTCTGGCGGGGTGCAGCAGGGGAAGCAGCCTTAGGCTTCCACCATTTCCCACTCACTCCTCTCCTGTAGGGGGAAGATTACAGCATTTTCTCACCAAATGGGAGACTGTTACGTCGGACACTTGGGTTCTCAGTGTTGTGGGAAAAGGCTACACCCTTCCCTTTCGGGAGTTTCCGCCCCTCATCCCGCCCGCCCTTCGTATTGTTCACAAGAACACCTCCTGTTGCTAGAACAGGAGGTAGAAGTCCTCCTTTTAAAGGGCGCGGTGGAGTTGGTCCCGGAGCAGGAAAGGGGTCAAGGAGTTTACTCAAGGTATTTCCTGATTCCCAAGAAGGATGGTCGTTTGAGACCAATTCTGGACCTGAGGATCTTGAATTGGTTCCTCAAGCAGGAAAAGTTCAAGATGCTGACCCTAGCACAGGTGCTTTTGGCGTTGAACATGGAAGACTGGATGGTGTCTGTCGACTTGCAGGATGCTTACTTTCATATCCCGATACTCAAGTCACACAGGAAGTATCTCCGGTTTGTGGTGGGATCGCAACACTACCAGTTTGCGGTCCTTCCGTTTGGTCTTACTTCAGCACCTCGAGTCTTCACGAAGGTGATGTCGGTGGTTGCGGCAGAGCTCAGAAGGAAGGGGATAGCAGTATTCCCTTACTTGGACGATTGGTTAATCAAAGCCAAGTCCCCGGAGCTTGTGTTGCGTCATCTGCAGTCAACAACCCAGTTGTTGTTCGACCTGGGCTTTTCGGTGAACGAGCCCAAATCTCACCTAGAGCCCTCTCAGCGCCTCCTGTTCATAGGGGCAGTACTGGATACAACATTGGGTCGGGCCTTTCCTCCGCCTCAGCGGATTCAAGATATTCAGGATTTGGTTCCAATGTTTCGAAATGGAGCGGTAGTTCCAGTCCTCAAGGTCCTTCGTCTGCTCGGTCTTTTTGCCTCCTGCATTCTGTTGGTCATGCATGCTCGCTGGCACATGAGGGCTCTTCAGTGGTGCCTCCGAAGGCAGTGGTCTCAACACAGAGGCGATCTAGAGGGTACTGTCAAGATCTCCAGAGATGCTGCTGTGGATTTGAAGTGGTGGATTGCAAGCAACAATCTTTCACAAGGAAAGCCGTTCCAGCAGTCGCCACCAGTGACAACAGTCATAACGGATGCTTCCACTCTAGGGTGGGGAGCTCATCTGGGGGATCTGGAGATCAAAGGTCTTTGGTCTCCAGAGGAACAGATTTTTCACATCAATCTGTTAGAGTTACGGGCTGTACGTCTGGCTCTCAAGGCCTTCCTCCCTTCCCTTCGTGGTCAGTCGGTACAGGTCCTAACGGACAATACTACCACGATGTGGTACATAAACAAGCAGGGAGGAGTGGGGTCGTACCTTCTCTGCAGAGAAGCTCTTCGACTATGGTCCTGGGCAAAGGACCATCGGATTTGCTTGATAGCAAACCATCTGGCCGGAGTTTTGAACGTGCGTGCGGACAGTCTCAGTCGCCACTTCTCGGCAGACCACGAGTGGCGTCTCCATCCAGATCAAGTCCGTTTAATCTTCCAGAAGTGGGGGTTTCCTCGGGTAGATCTGTTCGCCACTCGAGAGAACGCGCATTGTCCGTTGTTCTGCAGCCTTCAGTATCCGATGCAGGAAGCGTTGGGGGACGCGTTTCAAATGACCTGGTGCGGCCAGTTGCTTTACGCGTTTCCTCCCATACCCTTGATTCCTCGAGTATTGAGGAAGATTCGCCAAGACCGGGCTCTAGTAATCTTAATAGCTCCGGATTGGCCAAGGAGGGTGTGGTACTCCGACCTTCTCCAACTCTCAACGTGCCCGCCGCTCCGTCTCCCTTTCAGGGCAGACCTCCTCTCACAGTCGCAGGGGCAGGTTCTACACCCCAACCTCCAGAGTCTGCACCTACATGCCTGGAGATTGAACGGGGCAACCTGAGTTCCTTCTCTCTCCCGCCTGAGGTAGTGGATGTTATATTAGCGGCCAGGCGACACTCCACTAAATCTATCTACGCTAATAGGTGGTCTAAATTTGTTGCGTGGTGTGGAGAGAGGCAGATTGATCCCTTACATGCTCATCTATCGGACATTTTGTCTTTTGCTCTATCTCTGGCGCAAAAAGGTTGTGCAGTGGCTACCATTAAAGGTTATTTATCGGCCTTGTCAGCCTTCATATGTCTTCCAGACCAACCATCTTTATTTAAATCCCCTATTGTTATCAGATTCTTGAAAGGTCTTCTAAATCAATATCCTCCAAAGCCATTCGTTATGCCGCAATGGGATTTGTCCTTAGTCCTGACTTTCCTTATGGGGTCCCCTTTTGAACCTATGCATTCTTGCCCCTTGAGGTATTTGGTTTTAAAAAAACAGTCTTCCTGATAGCTATAACATCAGCAAGGAGAGTGAGTGAGTTGCAGGCCTTATCAGTAAAACCCCCTTATACAACTTTTTATGGGGATAAGGTGGTGTTGAGGACCAAGGCTGCTTTCCTCCCGAAGGTTGTTTCACCCTTCCATTTGGCTCAGGCAATTACTTTGTCCACGTTCTATCCTCCGCCTCATCCTTCCAAAGAGGAAGAAAGACTGCACCGTCTGGACCCAAAGAGAGCGTTGAGCTTCTTTATCGATAGAACAAGGGATTTCAGGCTGGAGGATCAGCTGTTTATTGGATACGTGGGCAAGAGGAGAGGAAAGGCAGTCCACAAGAGAACACTATCCAGGTGGGTTGTTCTTTGCATTAAAATATGTTACTCTTTGGCAAAGAAGGATCCTCCTGAGGGCATTAGAGCTCATTCCACCAGAGCTAAGTCGGCCACTTCGGCCTTAGCCAGAGGTGTTCCTGTGGTCGACATCTGCAAGGCCGCAACTTGGTCGTCCCTTCACACTTTTGCAAAACATTACTGTTTAGATTCTGAGGTTAGAAGGGACGGCCATTTTGCACGGTCAGTGCTGCAGGATTTCTTGGTTTGACCATTTAGGCACCCACCGCCGGGCGTGGTACTGCTTTGGGACTCTATTCATGAGGTGAGGAATCCACAGGTAGTTGTATCCATCAGAAGAACGAGTTACTTACCTTCGGTAACGACTTTTCTGGTGGATACATTAGCTACCTGTGGATTCCTCACGGTCCCACCCGCCTCCCCGTTGCCTTTATGGTCTTGCCAAGTAATCCTTGAGTGCGCTCCTCTTGGTCCTTGAGGGTGCAATAGATGTATATATATAATATATTTGTATATATATATGTGTATATGGTATATACTTGGTGTGTGTATATATTTTAAAAGAGAGAGTTTTATATATATATATATATATATATATGTACATAAAAAGATTTACAGTTATTCATACAATGTGGTGTATTTTACAATATAATGGATGTTGCCTTGCTCTTTCATTGCATTGCCTGGTTGTTCTCATGCACGTAAAAAATGATTGGTACTGACGTCTGCACGTCGTCGAGGACCTCTTATTGCCTGTATGACGTCAGACGGCGTCGCGTGCGAGACAGTGACGTCCTCGTCGACGTGCAGAGACTAGTAAGAAGATTTCCGTCGAATGCTGGCGCCATGGGAGTATTCATGAGGTGAGGAATCCACAGGTAGCTAATGTATCCACCAGAAAAGTCGTTACCGAAGGTAAGTAACTCGTTCTTTACACACACAAAGGTGGTAGTGGTGCTGTTCCTTTCTTCCACAAAGCATATTGAAACAAACAATTCCAAACCAGAACCTTAAACGTGCTGAGGCAGGCTCGAGAGTGGCACGCATGAGAAGCAGCTCTCTCCCTAGGGCATATGCTTACTTGTACAAACATAGCAATGCTTAAATCTAACAGGTATACCTGCTTTGTGTGACATCATGCCAGAGAAATTAACATTTGAATGACTGAATTGGCATTGACCCTCCTCAACACAAGGAACACCATCATTAGCATCATCAGAATTCTGCTTACCAGCAAAAGGAATAACATCAGACCCCTGGTCAAACAAATTATGGTCCCAGTACACAGTAATAATGTTGTGATGAACATCAACTATACTTTCACCCAAAAAATCATTACTGTACTCATGGTTCAGATTCTTCACAAACTGAATTTCTTAGCTTGATCATCCGTGATTTTGATTACATCTCTTTTGCTCTACCACCCTTGGTTTTGCAACAGGATAGAACCTTTTGAAACTTTCTCCACCATTACCGGTGATGAAAATTTTGAATCACCTTTCTTTACCCTTCTGAGCACTCTTACCAGAACCCAGTCACCTCTAGAAAAGTCAACATCTTTGGCTGTATGTTTTCTATCAAACAGTCCCTCAGTGCAAATTTGACTGGTAGAAACTTTGGCAGGCACTGTAGATAAATAACAGGTTTCCATTTGCTCAACTCCCTGATCCAGTAAGGGTAAATAAAACATCTTGGAAATCTGTTGCGTAATAAACAAATGGGTATACAGCAGTGGTGCTATTGCATGTTAATAAGTAAGACCAAACCTTTTTTTTAACAAGAAATGTTTTCACATTATAACCCATCACCATTGCAGTTTGCACAACCTCTTTCAAAAATGTGTTCATGCGCTATACAAGGCCTTTAGAAGATGGAAGATAAAGTACTACTTTCATATGCTAGATTTGATGTTCAGCAACAAAAGTTTTCATTTTGAAAAGTAGTTCACAAGTACCATCATGTACCTCTGTGACATAGGTGACAACTGTAGGAAAGTAGCCTCTTTCTAGCATGGTTACCCCCACTTTTGGCCTGTTTGTGAGTGTGTGTCAGTGTGTTTTTACTGTGTCACTGGGATCCTGCTAGCCAGAACCTCAGTGCTCATTGAAAAAACCTATATGTCAGTGTGTTTTGCCTGTCTCACTGGGATCCTGCTAGCCAGGACCCTAGTGCTCATAGTTTGAGGCCTTATGTGTATGCCTGTGTAGTGCCTAACTGTGTCACCGAGGCTCTGCTAATCAGAACCTCAGTGCTTATGCTCTCTCTGCTTTTAAAATTGTCACTGTAGGCCAGTGTTTCCATTTACCAATTTCAATTGGTACACTGGACCCCCTTATAAGTCCCTAGTAAATGGTACCTAGGTACCCAGGGCATTGGGGTTCCAGGAGATCCTTATTGGCTGCAGCATTTATTTTGCCACCCATAAGGAGCTCAGACAAACCCATACACAGGACTGCCATGGCAGCCTGCATGAAATAGTGCACACACTATTTCACAGCCATATTCACTGCCCTTAAGTAACTTATAAGTCACCTGTATGTCTAACCTTCACTTGCTGAAGGTTAGGTGCGAAGTTACTAAGCGTGAGGGCACCCTTGCACTAGCAAATGTGCCCCCACATAGCTCAGGGCCATTTCCCCGGACTTTGTGAGTGCTGGGACACCATTACACACGTGCACTACATATAGGTCAATACCTTTATGTAACTTCTCAATGGTAACTCAAAATATGGCCATGTACTGCCAAACCAGCTCTCTGAGTCTTGCGCTGTAGCTACAGCTGCTGCCACCTCACAGACTGGGTTCTGCCCTCCTGGGGTCTGGGCAGCCCAGTCCCAGGAAGGCAGAGCAAAGCACTTCCTCTGAGAGCAGGGTGTTACACCCTCTTCCTTTGGAAATAGGTGTTACAGGCTTGGGAGGGGTAGCCTCCCCCAGCCTCTGGAAATGCTTTGAAGGGCACAGATGGTGCCCTCCTAGCATAAAACAGTCCATACTGGTTCAGGGACCCTTTCTCCCCTGCTCTGGTGGGAAACTGGACAAAGGAAAGGGGAGTGACCACTCCCCTGTCCATCACCACCCCAGGGGTTGTGCCCAGAGCTCCTCCAGTGTGTCCCAGACTTCAGCCATCTTGCTTTGCAAGGTCTGGGGGCACTCTGGAGGGCTCTGAGTGGCCAGTGCCAGCAGGTGACGTCAGAGACCCTTCCTGATAGGTCCTTAGCTGATAAGGTAGCTAATCCCCCTCTCGGGGCTATTTAGGGTCTCTCCTGTGGGTTCTCTTCAGATTCTGCTTGCAAGTTTCCTTCAGGAATCCTCTGCAATAACTTCAGACTCTTCTACCGAAACCTGCTCCAAGAAACGCTGTAACTGCAACAAAAGGTCTACAAGAGACACTTTTCTTCAGCAACATCAGCTCCAAATCAGCAACTGCAACAGTTTTCACGGTGCGCACGCTCTGGGGGCTCCCTGTCTTCATCCTGTACCAGAATGACTGAATAAATCTCCCATGGAATGATGGAGTCACTCCCCTGCTCCAAGGAGGCACCTTCCAAGATGACGACCAGTACCCTAGGACTCCTCTCACAACAACGAGCATGCTCCTAAGGACACAGAGGGTGGACATCATTGACATAGACTGTCCTGAGGTCCTGCTGATACAATTTGGAGGAGGTAAGACCTTTCCTTCCCCGAGAACAACAGTACCCCTGTGTACTGTGTCTTCTTCACCTCCTGAGGCCTCTGTGCACTCTGCAAAATTCCTTTGTGCACAGCCTGGCCCAGGCCCCCAGCATCTCACCATGCGACGCTCAACTCGCTGAGTTGTTCTCCGGTGGCATGGGAGCTTCTTTTGTTGTGCTGCATCAACCGTGTTTTGCACCTCCTTTGAACCCGGATCCTGCGGCTTCTGGGGGTGTTGGCTGGCATCCTCAGGGCTCTCTAAAGTGCTGAGAGCCCCCTCTCCCTCCTCACACAGAGGGGAGGCCCGCAGGTCCCTCCTGGGTCCATCCAGCACCATTTTGACGAAAAACGCACTTTTGTCGTAGCCAAGGCTTTTTGGCGCCTTCTAACACGAAATCTCATCTGCAACGATCTTCACGCTGTGGGACATCATTTGCATCATGCAGGAATCCACTGGCATCTTCCTAGAGTGCATTTCTGCAGTCTTCGACTAACCGGGGACTCTTCTTTTGCACCCTCTTCTGGGTTGGCAGGGGCTCCTGTCCTTCCTGGAACTTCTTTCGACTTCTGGACTTGGTCCCTTTCCTTTGCAGGTCTTCAGGTTCAATAATCCAGCAGTTGTTCTTTGCAGACTTGGTTGGCTGCTGCAAAACCCCAAAAACGAGGTGTAGTGTGTCCTAAGGAAACTTGCAGTACTTTACTCCTGCTTTTCTGGGCTCTGGGGTGGGGTAATTTACTTACCTTTACTGTATTCTTACTCTCCCAGCGATTCTGCACACACTACACTTGTATAGGGGGGAATTTGTGATTCACATTCCACTTTTTTAGTACATGGTTTGTTTTGCCCCTATACCTGTTTTCTCCCATTGCATTCTATAGGATTTCCTACTGTTTGCATTGTTCTATGACTATTTACTTGTCTAATTTTGGTGTCCAGTGTATATATTGTGTATAATACTTACCTCCAGAAGGAGTATTGTCTCTAAGATATTTTTGGTACTGTGTCACCCAAATAAATACCTTTATTTTTGTTAACACTGAGTATTGTCTTTACTTGTGTATAAGTACTGTGTAACTATAAGTGGTATTGCATGAGCTTTGCATGTCTCCTAGTTCAGCCTAAGCTGCTCTGCTATAGCAACCTCTATCAGCCTAAGCTGCTCGAACACTACCACATTTCACTAATAAGGGATAACTGGACCTGGTGTAAGGTGTAAGTACCCAAGGTACCCACTACAAACCAGACAGCCTCCTACAACAACAGAAACGGACACCAAAGTCTAACATAGCTTTGTGCCATGTTTCTTCAGGACATGGGGTTGTGTCAATCAGAGACTCATGCAACTTCCAGTGCTTGTCTGAATCCAAGCACATGGTACAATCTCCAATGAATTTGAAAATTTGAGACTCCATGGCTGGTCACCAATAAAATTGTTTAAGTGCTTTATTAGTGCTGCTAACACCCAAATGACCTTTATGGGCTTCCTCAATGAGAAAACCCCTCAGTGATACTTGTGGCACACACAAATCAGAATGTAACATCTCACCATTTACTCAGGAGGGATGCTCAGAAACCTGTACATAAGGCCTTAAAGAGGCCTCCACATTAGTTTCCCAAGGCCACCCATTCTTTATGTAAGAGGAAACATTTGTCAGAATAGGATCTTTACTTGTACCTTCTAGCCAGTGTTTGTATGTAATAGTGCTATAGTTTCCCAGATTGTCATCAGCTAATGCACCCACACATTCTTCCTGACCTGCACTGTTCAAAGTCTCATCCGGAACAGGCAATCTAGATAACCAGTTCACCTGATCATTTTTCCCATCAGTGGTATACTTTAAAGTGAAATTAAACTCTTGCAACTTAGATGCCAACCTGACTAGGCACGCTGAGGCTTTTCCTGATCCATTACCACTTAGTAAACGCAACAATGGTTTGTGATCTGTATTCATGTCAAAATTTGTGCCCCATATGAAACTTTTAAACCTCCCGACAGCCCAGGAGCAAGCCAATGCCTCACGTTCAATTGTACTATAATGTGATTCTGTAGAAATAAGAGAATGTGAAGCAAAGGCAATTGTATGTTCCTTGTCCTGAGTAAACTGTGAAAACACAGCCCCTAAACCAATCTGACTAGTTTCCACAGTAATGACACTTTTTCTGCCAGCCACAAATGGAGATGGCATAGGAGCTGATAACACCAGTTTTTTAACCGTTTGGAAAGCCTCTTGAACTTCAGCTGACCAAATGTATTTAGTACCTTTTAAAGCAGATTTCTTAGAGGCTGCAAAACACAAGCATAACTCTTAAGAAAACGCTGATAGTACTCACTTAAACCCAGGAAGGACCTAACAGTATCTGTTTTCCTGAGTGGTTGTGCCTCCTCTATAGCCTTGATGATTGAAAACTTTGGCAAAACCCCCTAAGAATTAATGGAATGCCCCAAATAATCAAACGTCTGTGCAAGCAATTTACAGTTGTCAGTTATTCTCAGCCAACATCTTTCAAAGCTGAGCATATCATCCTGGGAAGCCTGCATGCTCACAACACCCTCCAGGATGGAGGACTTTGAAAGATGCTGGCAACAAACGCCAATCCAAAGGATAACCTCGCAAATTTAAACACACCAAAATGGGTAACAAAGATTATGCGTTCTTGGGAAGTATTACCCAAAGGGATCTGATGAAAAGCGGATTTCAGTTCCAAAAAGGAAAAGAACTTCGCATCACCAATGTTGGCTAACAAATCTTGAACTTTAGGCAATGGGTGGCAGTCTACAACAATGTTTTTGTTTACACTGTGCAAGTCAGCACAGAACCTGATGTCGCCAACTTTCTTTTGAACAATAACTCTAGAACTCACACACTGAGATTAACCTGCTCTCTTGATAATGCTATCCTTAATTATCTGTTCAAGTATATTTTTCAATTCAGCTCTTTTACTCATTGGCACCGGTCGAACTTTATGTGTGACCGGTACAACACTTTTAAAACAAATGTGATTGAATGTACATAGTTTTTGATGCATTCAATAGTGTCTTTAAAAATTTCAAGAAAAGCTTTGACAATCTCTTCAGCAGACTGCTGATCATGTACCTAAACCAAAGAATTAGGCACATCAGAAACTCTCACAGACGGATCTGCACCCAGAACTACTATAAGGCTTAATTTAGACAGGTCTTGCCATCCCACAATGTGCCTACCTTTGATTGCCACATACACCTTGGTGAACTCCGTCCTGCCCAAAAATGTGACGAACTTCAAGATAGCCCACCATATCTAAGTCCTGTTCCCCAAATGCCTTGGGATGTACATCAGGTTTTTTCATACTTACACACGCTTTCTACTGTGCTTTGAGTAATGAGCCAGAAATAATTGCTATGGCCGCACTCGAGTCATATTAATGGTGAGCGCAACCCCTAACATTACCTGGCAAATAGGTTTTTTAACCTTACCAGCCACAACAGAGTTCACTTCAGGGTTCAACACCAAATTTGAAAAATCAAATATACATTCATTGTCCGACACTTCAATACTGTGCACTTTCATTGCATTCTCACCCATTTTGCATGCTCTATGAATTTGCCCAGGTTTTTACATTTAGTACAACTTATACCCAAAGCGGGACAATGAGTAAATTTGCTTAATTGCAACCCAAAACCACACCTGAAACAAAATTGGTTAGATTTTTGAAAAGCAGATTTTAACATTTTTGTCATTCACATGCACAAAATTTTTACATTCAGCTTTCACAGTTGCTGAAGAAGGTATGATGCTCTCCCGAGCCATCACATGAGTGGACACAATAGAGCGTTCAATACCCTTAGCCAAATCAGGTACTTAACTCAATGAAGGATCCCTGCAGCTAAGAAGTGTTTCTTGGATCTTCTTAGAAAAACAACTGCAGACAAACTGATCTTGTAGGTAAGTATCAAGAGATGCTCCAAAATTGCAGTTAGCTGCCAACAACCTTAATGCGGATATAAATTCTTTAACTGATTCATCATGCGTCTTCTTTTTTTTTTTTAAGAACTTTAATCTTTCAAGTTATATACTAGGTTCTTCAGAAAACCTGCGTTGGTGGCAGGTAACAGCTTCAGAAAACAACCCAATCTCCAGCTTTACCTGCTGGTGCCACAGCTTTGGGTAAATTATCAAAAATCTGTTTGCCCTTATGGCCTAGACGATTGAATAGTATAGCAGCTTTGCTCCTTGGCTACAAGTCATCAGCCCCAACAGCAACAATACAATTCTCAAAAGATCTTAACCACATGCACCATTTAACTGGTGGTTTTCATGGGTGCCAAAGAAATGTAGTAATTTGCGCCAAATTTGTTGCAGATGCTGAGGTTATGGTGTAATTAACTTGAAATAATTTTAAACTAGCACCAATGAGGAATTAATCAGATTGAACATCCTTTGAGCATGGCTGAAAGTAGAAACAAATCTCTAAAAGTGTTATGATATGGCCAGCGCTGGCCGTGCCATAGGTTTTTTTTCTTTTTAAATGGTGGCAGGGCAGAAAGGGATAGAGAAGCAACACAAAGGGAGGGTGTGTTGGGAACCAACACAGATGGTGGGTGTGGAAAACAAAAAAGGATTATGGGAGGGAGAAGCTGGGGCAAACTGATGATAATGAACGATGGGAGGGAGGGGCTGTGGCAAGCTGACAACAAAAGAAGGGGGGAGGGAGGGTCTGGTACACGCTGGTAACAACAGAGGGTGGAAGTGAGGGGCTGGGGCAAACTGGAGACAACAAAGGGAGGGAGGTAGGAGCTGTTGGGAAGCTACAATGACAAGGTGGGAAATGAGGGGCATGGGCAAGCTGATGACAATGGCAGGAGGTAGGATCTGGGGTAAGCAGACTGCCTGTGGAGGGTTGGCCGGCAAAGGAACATGGAGGGATGCAAGTAAATGAGGAAGACAGCACAGAAAACACTCTTGTAGAGTGCTTAAACTCATATAAAAAGTAGTGCCTAAAAAACGAGTAGTGGCAGGACACAAGTTATGCATTCATGCTCTATGAAAGGGACCAACTCACGAAAAAGAAGGAAGCCTCTGGCAACTGACTAATAAGAATTGAAATTAAAGTGAAAATGGAGCTATCCAATTGTTAGTAATTTTAAGGCTCTAAGCCTACTGACTAGAAAAAAATATCTCACGAGCGACAGCGCATATGCTATCTTAGGTGAGGCCTAAAACTAGCAAGATGAGCAGTGGAAGGTGAAGGAGAAGTTACCCAGGATTCAGCTAGATACAGCTGTTCCTGGAGGGGCACCTGGATCCTGTTTGTGTCTCATCCTCCTTGAGGAGGCTGACTTCTCCACAATTTACCCTCTAGTGCTATATGGGCTGCCTGTTGCAGACACCACTAATGTTGTGCCAGGTAATATATTAAATCTTCTTCCTGTCAATACAAACTATCCTACGATCAAAGACCCAAATCTGTCCTTTCACCATACCTACAGTGTTAACAACACAACACATACAAATCCCTTACACACAATCTCCAACACATGTGCTAAAACAATTTGATGTTTATATCAATTTCTAGTAATTTTTCTTCATTTCATGCCCTCACTCTGCAGAGTAAATTGGTTCTTCAGCTAGGGCAGGACTTTACATGTGCGGGCAAAGCATGCCCCTCTACTGAACACAGTTGTATAGTCCTTAAGCGAACAATGGTATTTCCATTTGCACACAATCTCACTACCACTCTACAGAGATTTTCTGTAACTTTGTTTCCCAGATATTTTTTCTATTTTTAAAAGATGATTTTATTGAATAATAACACAGCTATGATCTTGATGTTTATACTATTTTTCAAAATGTACTCATGGACTTACTTTTCACACTCTGAAGGCCCTATTCTGCTGTTCCATCCACTACATTCCACAGCAAGTACTTCTACTCTTAGCGCTGCAACAAAACCCAGACTGGTACTACAGAGCACATGGATGGTAAAGACTGTTATGTATGATATATATGCCCTTTTGGCTTTAAGTATGACCTATTTGTTTCTTATAAGTGACAGGTGGGTTTATGTATAATGTCACATATCACTATATCTACCATAGTCAATATTTAAGCCCTTTTTTGATTGAGGTATAACACATGGGATTCTGTAACTCTGTATATTCGTGTAATAATATGTTAATCATCTGGGAATTGCTGGTCAGCGCATATTTGACAATTTGCCTACTATTCAACCTCCTTCTGGTGACAATGTGATGTGGGATGTTTACATCGAAGGAAAGGAGAGGATCAAAAAACAATTCTCTGATGACTCAAATGTTGTACTGGAGAGATTCAACTTTGCTATGTGCAGGCAATCTGCAGATGAATCTGTAGACACATTTTTAGCTAATTTGCGTGTACTTGCAGCAAAATGTGATTTTGGCAATATTGTTGATATGTATATTAGGGATCAATTTGTATTCTATTGCTATTCGAAGAAAATTCAAGAGCGCCTACTTGCTTGTCGCAACCCATCCTTGGATGAAGTTGTGGATTTAGCTAAGGCGATTGAGAGATCAATTGTTTCATCCAAAGTTGTGTGTGGGCAGAATGTGGGGTGTGGACGTAATGATCATTTGAATGTGAATCAAGTGGGAGATGAAACAACTGTAAGTTTTGTTAGAGAGAGACCAACTAAACAGAAGAAAATACCACCCCAGTACGGTAGAGTTTGCTTCCGTTGTGGTTCTCATAATCACTTGGGGAACAATCCTATTTGTCCTGCCTTGGGAAAAAAATGTTCGAAGTGTCACAAAATTGGCCATTTCCAAGCTGTTTGCAAACAAACAAATTCCTACTCAAATTCTGGGTCCAAAATAAGAATCAGTAATGTGTACACTGAGAATGCGGAGGAGGAAGCTTATTGTGCTAACAGACTATCTAATCTTGTTCTTACTGTGGATCTTCCTATTCAGTGCATAAGGGGTGTGGGTGAACATATTAAATGTCCTATATGTGATGCAAAAGTAGATTCTAGGGTGTTACCTCTAATGGCTGACTCTGGTGCTCCCATCACTATTCTAGCAGACAAAAGTTTTTTCAGTTATGGCCTGACACTAAGAAATTAGAAGAAGCTGATATTGCACCCAAAGCATTCGGAGATCAAGATATTGATTTGTTGGGTTTTTTCTACGCTGAATTAGAAGTGATGGGAAGGTCTACGTTTACTAAAATCTACGTGGCTGTGAAGGGGAGGAACATATTAGGCTGGAAGGACTTAGCACGTCTAGGCATTATTCTGTGCCCAGGGCAGGAGAATCCTATTAAGTTAGGAGAGAGGCCATACATAGATGAAAGTGAGTCTGTGTTGCAAATCGTTCCTAATAACATTGTTCCAGAACATTATATTTGTAAGTTTCCCAACATTTTTGTTGACAGAGTTGGGAATGTCAAAGGCTTTGAGCACACTATCAAACTTAAGGATGGTGCTGTTTCTGTCTCTCATAAAGTAAGACCAGTTCCGCTGTCTATCAGAGACCAACTTGGTAAGTTACTTAAAAAGTTAGTGACAGACAATATTATTTCTCCCACAAATGCCTCTGAGTGGGTTTCTCCGATTGTAGTTACTAAGAAAAGAAATGGAGATCTTCGGTTATGTGTAGACCTGAGATCTCTCAATAAAAATATTTTAGTGGATTGTCACCCCTTACCCCATATACACATCATCCTCTTTATGCATGTTGTCTTACTCCAAGCTGTATAGGCTCGAAAGCCTACTACCAATTAAGCATATTAGGTGATGTGCATCTCTGTAATGAGAAGGGGTGTGGTTAATGACATCAACACCCTATATCAGGTGTGCATAATTATTAGGCAACTTCCTTTCCTTTGGCAAAATGGGTCAAAAGAAGGACTTGACAGGCTCAGAAAAGTCAAAAATAGTGAGATATCTTGCAGAGGGATGCAGCACTCTTAAAATTGCAAAGCTTCTGAAGTGTGATCATCGAACAATCAAGCGTTTCATTCAAAATAGTCAACAGGGTCGCAAGAAGCGTGTGGAAAAACCAAGGCGCAGAATAACTGCCCATGAACTGAGAAAAGTCAAGCGTGCAGCTGCCACGATGCCACTTGCCACCAGTTTGGCCATATTTCAGAGCTGCAACATCACTGGAGTGCCCAAAAGCACAAGGTGTGCAATACTCAGAGACATGGCCAAGGTAAGAAAGGCTGAAAGACGACCACCACTGAACAAGACACACAAGCTGAAACGTCAAACTGGGCCAAGAAATATCTCAAGACTGATTTTTCTAAGGTTTTATGGACTGATGAAATGAGAGTGAGTCTTGATGGGCCAGATGGATGGGCCCGTGGCTGGATTGGTAAAGGGCAGAGAGCTCCAGTCCGACTCAGACGCCAGCAAGGTGGAGGTGGAGTACTGGTTTGGGCTGGTATCATCAAAGATGAGCTTGTGGGGCCTTTTCGGGTTGAGGATGGAGTCAAGCTCAACTCCCAGTCCTACTGCCAGTTCCTGGAAGACACCTTCTTCAAGCAGTGGTACAGGAAGAAGTCTGCATCCTTCAAGAAAAACATGATTTTCATGCAGGACAATGCTCCATCACACGCGTCCAAGTACTCCACAGCGTGGCTGGCAAGAAAGGGTATAAAAGAAGGAAATCTAATGACATGGCCTCCTTGTTCACCTGATCTGAACCCCATTGAGAACCTGTGGTCCATCATCAAATGTGAGATTTACAAGGAGGGAAAACAGTACACCTCTCTGAACAGTGTCTGGGAGGCTGTGGTTGCTGCTGCACGCAATGTTGATGGTGAACAGATCAAAACACTGACAGAATCCATGGATGGCAGGCTTTTGAGTGTCCTTGCAAAGAAAGGTGGCTATATTGGTCACTGATTTGTTTTTGTTTTGTTTTTGAATGTCAGAAATGTATATTTGTGAATGTTGAGATGTTATATTGGTTTCACTGGTAATAATAAATAATTGAAATGGGTATATATATTTTTTTGTTAAGTTGCCTAATAATTATGCACAGTGATAGTCACCTGCACACACAGATATCCCCCTAACATAGCTAAAACTAAAAACAAACTAAAAACTACTTCCAAAAATATTCAGCTTTGATATTAATGAGTTTTTTCGGTTCATTGAGAACATGGTTGTTGTTCAATAATAAAATTAATCCTCAAAAATACAACTTGCCTAATAATTCTGCACTCCCTGTAGAAGAACATGAACATACTCTAAATGAAGTCTTTGGCATACTTCAAAATGATGGTTTGACTATTAAAACTGAAAAATGCAACTTTTTAGTTAGAAGTGTTGACTACCTTGGGCATTCTATATCTGCTGAGGGCATCAAACCTAAGATGTGCAATCTGGAAGCTATTATGAAAGCCCCTTATCCGTCTAACAAAGACGAGTTACGCTCCTTTCTTGGACTGTGTGAATATTACTCCAGATTTGTTAATAGTTTTGCTATAATTGTCCAACCTCTTCGGTCACTACTGAAGAAGGGGTGCAAGTTTGTCTGGGGCAAGGAAGTCAATGATGCGTTCGAGAATATCAAGAAAATTGTCGCATCTGGCCCAAATTTGAAATCTTATATTCCCAATTGTAAATCCTTTATAACGGTTGATGCTAGCCTTAAGGGACTCGGAGCGGTGTTTGGACAGTTGCAGAATGGCCAAGAATGTACAGTCGCTTTTGCCTCCAGGTCACTTTCTAGTGCTGAGAGTAACTACAGCACTATTGAAAGGGAAGCCTTAGCTTGTGTTTGGGCGGTTCAAAAATTCAAGACATATATTTGGGGAACTCATTTCGAGATTTTTACTGATCACAAGCCGTTAGTATTCCTATTGAAAGGCAATGGTCTTGGTAAGGCATCTGCTAGATTAGTGCGACTACTGTCAAAATTGCAAGAGTATAATCTAGAGGTCAAGTACATTACTGGAGGGAAAAATGTGAGAGCGGATTGCTTATCAAGACTTCCTTTACCACACACTACTATTGTGGCGGATGATCGAGATGTGGAGTGTGTGGTGGGAGTTCTAGACCTTGTTTCTGATTCGGATGGGTTGTTCACACAAGAGGACTGGGAGTTGGCCATGGCGAATGACGTGGTTCTTTCGCAAGTTCTTTATTATATCAAGCATGGTTGGCCGAATAAAAAGAAATATAGTGGCAAAATGAATACATACAAGCTACTTGCTATGGAATTATCATGTGAGAATGGCTTTTGTATGAGGGGGTCTGTGTGCGTACCTCCAAATGATTTGAGAATACGATTAATTAAGATAGCACACGAGGGTCACCTTGGAGTTTCTGCCACTTGCAGAATGCTTAAAATGAAGTATTGGTGGCCCAATATGGATAAAGAAGTGGCTGAGTTTGTCAACTCTTGTTCTTCATGTGTGGTGTCTGACAAACACTGGAAAAGCAATATTAAACCGTTGCATACTGTTATTCCACCATCCAAGCCATGGGAGAAAATTGCGTTGGATTTTTCTGGTCCGTATTTGTTGTTGTCTAGAGATATGAGGTATCTTGCGGTTGCTATTGACTACTTTTCAAAGTGGATATATTATTCATTTGTAGAGAGCACAGATACTGAATCTGCAATTAAATTTTTATCCAATTTGTTTGATTTGGAAGGTGCCCCATTAGTGATAGTGACTGATAATGGTGTACATTTCACTTCTAAGAAAATGGCAGATTTTTTAGGAAAGTTCAATATCAAACATCTGCAGGTTGCTTTGTACAGTCCTGCCTCGAATGGTTTGGTGGAGAGAGCCAATAGAATTTTGAAGGAAGGTATTCAGACAGCTATAGCTAGTAATTGCGATGTTAGAGATTTCCTCAAAGAAAAAATTTGGGCCTGTCTAAATACACCTCACTCTACCACTGGGGTTTCACCTTTTTGTCTCCTCAGAGGTAGAGAGTCAAAATCCAAGCTTTTACCTACTTGGTTAGGTAATTCGCTCATGGATGATTTTAATAAGTCTAATGTAGCCATAAGTGATGTAAGGAATCGAGTATTGGAGAAACAATTGATGCAAAAGATAAATTATGATAAAAGACATAAAGCCAAGGACAGGGAGATAAACGTCCTTGATTGGGCTCTGATAAGAAAACCTCAGAGAGTTGCAAAAGGGGAATCGAAATATTCTCTACCAGTGCAGGTATTGAAAGTGACAAAAGCCTCTGTTTTGTTGGAGGGCAAGGGGTGGTGGAACCGTAACAGTGTTATTCCCATCACTAACAGACAGGCACAGATATTCAAAGAAGTATATTTGAATAGGAGTGATGATATTGATGATATTGTTTCCAACGGTTTGATGTATCATGATGTTCCTGCATCTTCTCCTACAAGTGGAGGTACTCCTATGTGCTTCAGAGATTTTGATGATGGACTACAAAATGAAGTAGTGGACGTTACAAGAACAGAAACTTGTATGTTGCCTAATGAAATGACCTCATGGGGTACCAACACAAAAAATTCACATTTTGGTAATTCATCTGTGCTGAAGTATAGTCGTAGCAATAGAGCAATCAAAATGCCGTCCAGGTTTGATGATTATATAATTGACTAATGTTAAAGTTGGTTTGTTTTGTTTTGTTTGTTTTGTTAAAGGGGGAAGATGATGTAATAATATGTTCTCTCCCTTTAACACTCCTGTTCTATTTTGTTGTGTATTTGTTCTATGACTGCGTCAGTGCTTTGTAAGGTTCTAGAGCCAGCTCTTGACAGTTGGTCACTGGCTTGGGACTTGACAGGGTGCTGCCTGCCATCGTGGATCTTTATTTTGAATAAAGTGACTACACCGTTTTTCTTGGATTATATTCCGATTCTTTTATTACTAATTAACCTGGAGCCTTCAGTCTTTCCTACAATTCGTCTTTCTCTAATTTCTTAATAATTGGCAACTTGTGACATACCCAGTCGCTGATTATTAAGAAGAGACATCAGAACTTGGCTATAAAAAGTTATTAAAGTTGAGTTCTGACATCACAATGCCTCCTGCCTGAGTCAGCAGCCCAAGTGAAAGGTCACAGAGCATAATTAAAGCAACTGTTTAGCAACCAACCGTGAACATTGCCTTTCTTTCTTCTGCTGTATTTTTCTAGCATGCCATGACAAGCAGAGAGACCGTAACCGGCATTTTCTTACCAGAGGGCTGCAACACATGAACGGCATGTGCTGGCGAATGGAGTGACTTATGAGGGCCAGAAGAGTGTGAAGACTGCAAATTGGACTTAATAGAGTCGCCGGATGTTGAAATTATTTGTGAACGTACTCATTTCTATATGGCTTGGCATTCTTCTTTCTTTCATAATGGTGCATAGATGACAACATAAGGTCAACGTTTTCTATTTTTAGTTTTGCTCATCCCTCTGGAAGCCTTGATCGTGGTTGTCATTGTGTTAAATCTGGTCCAGGACTATTTCCCAGAATAGGCCTTGACAAAGTCCAAGGAGTGGATGAAACGCGTGTCAGCTAAATCATCACTATTTCATCCTGTGTTTGTCCTTTGGCTGAATTTACTGTATCGGGACAACTATCATTTGTTGTTGTGTATACCAGGAGGAATTAAATACACCAAGTGAGCACAACATCAATGATTGGACTCTGTTGATTACTAAAGGAGCACCTTTGTATTACAGGTTTACTAAAAATATGGATTACAATGTTTCATGATAAGGCTAGGTGTTCTCCATAATCAGAGAAGTGGATATACATTTGGAGTGCTCCCCTTCTGAGTGTTAATGTTGTTCTTGAGCTAGGATCAATGGTTTTTCCAGGGTCTGAAATTTTACATTGTGGCAACGGATGTGATAGGGGCGTATGAGAACCAATTAAGTGTTTACAATGCTTTAATTAATAGGTGATGTGCAACAGTTAAACCACACTTTCCTTTGTATGTCTGTGTTTAGACAAGCAGAGAGAACATGTTTATTTTTGGCACTCAGTGAGAGAAAAGCTAAAATCTTGCTGTATGTTTCTACACATTCAGAGCTACTGCAGCTTTATTAAAATAAGAAACTCAATTGTATTGAAACGTTTCGAATATCTGGTTGCAACAAATAATTAACATTAGATGTTTCATTTTTTTCTTCATGTTTGCATACATGCTCGCTCTTTTATATGAAATAACTACTCACCAAGGTTTTAAGTGGTTTGTGGGAAAGGTCATGGTGTGACCATGTATTATATGGCATAAAGTACCCCGTGTGTAAACGATAAGGATTTTGCAAGTCACCTCAGAGTTCCTTAACCTTACAAAGGATCTTGGCCTCCGGCCTCCGGCCTCATTCCTCTATATGGCTATGAAACTCCTCAATGACTTTCAATAACTTTATAATGTAAGGCTGGGGCTACTTTATCATTTATATACTTTGTAAATTTATATTACTCTTAGACTGCCATTGTAAGTGCAGCTCTATAATATCTTTTACACCTAGTGTTAACACACAGGAAAGAACTCTCTGGGTCTCAATCTAGGTTTAAAAACTATAAAACTATCCTCATAATTTATGACTTGGAATAGCTTACTCCTCAATATACGTCTTTCTCGCCTCTCAGCTTCTGCCATTATTAATCCCTGAGACTATTACACATAGTGCCTGCTTTTTGAGCCCCTAAGGGCACTATCGTATTACAGATGTGGTTGCATAAGAGTGTGCAGCCCCTTCTGTAATACTGATAGCATTGGTGCACATCTAGCAACAGTGCTATCGTCAGAGGGCATTGCCTCATTTACATTGGGGTGTGGCCTCATGCAAATGAAGGCATCACTTTGCCTCTGCACCTATGCCGTATTATAGACGCAAGCGTAGAAGAAAACATGCCCTTCTGGGGCGCACTGACAGTGTGCCACACAAAAGTGCGCCTCCTTAAGCCAGCCCTCTGGGAGAAAATAAAGGGGGTCCAGTGGTCCCACTCAGACGTTCCCCTGGAGGCAGGTGCAGCCACTCACTGTATCTGCCTGCTAGCGGATCTCTCTCCACTCTTTAAGGCGCAGGCGGTATGCTGCCTGCACTGTGAAACACACAGCGTCTTGTACACAGCAGCTTTCCACTGTATGCTGTGCTCCCAGGCCATGTGCGGGTTTGTAGCTGCTGTGTGGGCAGCACATTAATTGTCCCTGTTTTCACTCACTGCGCCTGTCTAAAGGTGCGCTGTGTTGCACACAAGGACTGTGTGCCCTATCTACAATACGTGGCCCTAGTGTCCCCTTGCCCTCAAAAACATTGATGGCATTATGGGACATCCTGGCAGAACCAATTAGGCCCTCCACGTCTACTACACATTGGAATATCTGATTTCTACTTCTATATCTCATCATTAACCCTTTCACAGTGTACTCTGTATGGTATGTTTATATTTTTGTTTAAAAACGTAAACATTATTTTATTGGTGTGTACTGCATTCCATTATTGCATTTGTCTACAATTTGTAACCATTTCTGGCAAAGATCCTTTTTACAGTTTAACATTAAGAGTTTATTTAACATTTTGCAGTATTCTTTTCTGTGTAGCTGTTGGATCAGGAGATATTGTTTCAACATCAACTATGATGCCACTGGCTCAGCAGATGGCATCAAGAGGGCCATCCAGAAAAGAAACATTGATGGCTGGAGATGGGGTGTTGACATTGTAGAGATGTAATATTTTCAGGCACGGAACAATCCCGTCCTTCATATATTCATTTAAGTACCCATGATACTAACTTTATAGAATATTTTTTAATACTGTGGTTCATATTTATACTTTTTTAGCGCAGCGTTTGCGTAAAAAAAAGACGCAAATGTGGCGCTAAAAAGTATAAATATGGGCCTGTGTCACTTGGTAGGCAAAACATATTCTCTACACGTTGTTATTTCAAGTGCAGAAGAATTTGTTTATTAATAACAATGTGTGTGATATTTGGGGATGAACGAATTGTGTGACTTTCTATACAGCCCTGGTTATAGTAATTCCCGGAATGTTAATTCTTCCTCATTTATTCTTTCTAGAGATCTATAACACTTCCCTCTGCCGGCACCCTTGGTAGAAACAAACAAAAGAAACCACAGGTAATTATTCGGAAGTCTTATCCTATGTGCTTCCTTCTCTTTTCTTTATTCATTCTTTTGTTCTCCTCTAGTCTATTTCCTGAGTGGCGTTGTAACAATCCCTTTTATTCGTACTTCTCTTTTCGAGAGCTTTCTGTTGACACTTATTTATTGTTGGTGTTCCTTCTGAGCTTCTCTGCCTCTATTTCTTAACAACTTCATCCCTGTCTTACTAGGACTCTAGTCTCTTTCTATTCTTTGGCCGTTTATCAGCTATATATATTACACTCAAATGCGTAATCTTAAAGAACACTTAAAACACAATAAGAAAGGAAAATTCTCAGTGTTTCTTTCACACCTTGTTTCTCTGTTTCATTGAAATTAAAAATGCTCTTGGCAACTTTCAAGAAGTGGATACTGTTCAAAGTATACTCACATTTTTTACCCACTTTAACAACCTATTGTAGCCTGCTCTTTAGACCCCCTCCCGGGCCAATGTAGCACTCCCTGATGCACCTGGGATAGCCATATTCCTCCTGGAATGTGGCAGGGCTGTTTATGTAGCCTGTGAGTCTTCTTTGGAAGAAGGTTGTTTAAACTCTTTTTGATTAGAATTCCTTTTCAGGAGATCAGTGAGGGGGCCTGCCTTTTCTGAGTATTGGGGAATAAATTGTCGATAATAGCCAAGCAGACATAGGAAAGATCTAAACTTTCTTCTATTTTTAGGGAAGGGGTTTTCAGTGATAGCCTTGATCTTTTCTGTTTGAGGTTCAATCAAGTCGTTCCCAAAGACATATCCCAAGTACTTCACCTTACTGCGTATGAATTTGGACTTGGCATTATTATGGAGGTTGGCTCGATGTAAGTCAGTAAGTACTGCTCTTAAATGCATGAGATTTTGAGGTCATACTAAAGATTACTATATCATCCAGGTAAGCCGAGCAATAAGATTGATGGTCTTTGAGGAGAAGACTCATTAACCTTTGAAAGATGGCTGGAGCCCCATGCAATCCAAACGGTAGGACCATAAAGTGGTATAGGCCATATGGTGTTGAAAATGCTGTTTATGTCTGGTGGATTCAAAGGGACCTGCCAGTAACCTTTTGTCAGATCTGTGGTGGTGATATGTAGCCTCTCCTTGTCTTTCAATTAGTCCATTTAACCAGGGTAAGGGATAGTTATTGCATTTAGAAATATTGTTGGCTGCCCTAAAATCTATGCAGAAATTAATAATTCCGTAGGGTTTTGGAACTAAAACTATAAGAGAAAACCAGTTGCTCGTAGAGAGCTCAATCACTCCCATCTCCAGCATCTGTTCTAGCTCCTGCTGGACTGCCTTTCTTCGGGCAGGGGGTATTCTATAAAGTTTTTGTACTACTATCCCCTGGTAAACTGCCAGTGGGGTCTTACAAGGTAGATTAGGAAAGACTGGAGAAAATAGATGGAAGATCAGTAGTACTTCCTCCTTTTGGATAGGGGATATCGATTCACTGATGCAAATTTCATCTAGGGTAATCCCATAGATCGCCTCCAGTGTATTAACATGCACATCTTTTGGAAGTAGTCCCAACCATTTTATTAAGAGGTTTATATGGTATATTTGTACATGATTCCTAGACATCCTCAATTTATAAGTAACCTTCCCAACTCTTTGAATTATTAGAAATGGTCCTTGCCACTCACCTCTCATTTTATTCTCTGTTGTCGATAAGAGAACTAATACCCACTCTCCTACTTGGAGTTAATGCCATTTTTCCTTTTTTCATAAAACTATTTTTGTTTCTTCTGGGTTCTTTTCAGATTGTTATGGGCCGAGTTCTCTCAACTTTCCCACCCTGGTTCATTATTCCCTTCTCATACTTCCTTAGAGATCTCAAAAAGGGTATGGGGTTTCCTCCTAAACAACAGCTCAAAGGACGAATACCCAAGACTATTCTGTATTTTTCCTCGTAGTTCAAACAGGGATAAAACAGGTCCTAATTCCGTCCCTCCCCACCTAACAATTTCTTTAAAGTAAGCTTAAAGTACATTGTGCCAGGCAATGCTGAACCCTCTACAAGCAGAGGATGGCAGACAAATAATGGAGAAAATCTTACCCACCCAGCTAGAAAACCAACACTATCCAAGAATGAAACATAAAGCAGAAATTGGTCAAAGAGGAAAGGGAAGAGGAGGAGTATATTGTTGCTCCCACTTAGAAAACAAACAGTTCTGAGGAGCGCCAGTACCCCACCACTACCTAAGAAGCCCAATGTAAGTATTCCACCTACACAAGACTCACCTTCACTCAGCCCTCATCCTATAGGTACATCTGTAAAGTCCCTTACATACGCCTCCCATGCAGATACAGCTAATATTTTCTATCGGTTATCAGAGATAGAGGATACCTATTGTGAGGAACAGCCTGCCCTCCTTTATCAGTCTTCCCTTCAACACCTCTGCAGAGGGCCACCCTCTACGTGACGATCAACCCGCATGCCAGGTCAGATAGCATGGAGGCTTAGCATGGTATAATACTTTACTGTTGGAGGGTCAGGTTTCCTAATTCAGGCTACTATGTGGGGGATATTCATGCAGAGGGTGCAACTCTTCACGAGCTAGCTGATTCACTCAAATGACTCCCTGAGACTTCCTGAGAACAAAATAGGTTTTTCTTTGCCTTCCTCATTAGTCTGGGCCATGTCAAAGCGCTGACCTGTTTATCCCACAGAGACACACTGGACATCAAGCTGCTAAGTCCCAACTCCACCTGGACACCCAAGCCCTACTCACGAACATCACGTAGCTAGTGCAAAGGCACCCTGAGGTAAAAGGGGATGGGATAGAGAAAGAGAGAGATATTGCTGTGCGCTGCTCCCGGTATGCAGTGTTTAGTGGGATAGGTTCAATGAGCTGGATACACTCTGCAAAAGGAACAGTCTGGAATTATCTATCCGCAATGCTTGTAGCATGTGTTTATTCCCCCCCTTTCCCTATGAAAGTGAACTATTCTACTCCTATATACCTGCAATTATCCTCTTTCTCGATTTTGTTGACCTCTTTCCCCTCAGTAATGAGTCCTTGGCCATTCCTAGTGTAAACTGAAAGAAAGGAGTATTATTGGTAATTATGGCAGTGTCCACTTAGTGCTCCCCCTCTGAGAATTGCACCTACCAGCCTTAGTGTGATTAGTCCATTATTAGATTGTTCTGTTATGCCTCTTCAATGTACTACAGTTCTGCTAGTCTGTAAGGCTTAAGACTCGTGCATCTCACAAAGTGTTAAGAAGCACACAATGAAGTTTTTGATTGTGGTAGTTTAAGAAGAGAATCACTTAACTGTACTGTACTCATAAGTCTGAATGTTATCACATATAACATGTACCTACCTCTATGATCATAAGTTAAGACATCACTATGCACAGTGTAGGAAGCTGGCTCTGTATATACTATACCAAAGTAAGGTATAGTGTACACAGAGTCCAGTGGATCCACAGAGGCTTTACACAGGCTAAAGTAGATCTTACCAATGCTCTCTTTTGTGGTAGTGTAGTCGAGCAGTTAGGCTTATCAGAGGGTAGTGCTAAGCATTTGTTGTACACACACAGTCAAGAAATGAGGCACACTCTCAATGACTAACTCCAGGCCAATTGTTTTATGTATCAAATATATACTTTGTTACTTTATTACAAGTATCAAATGCTCTTTGTTTAGAATTCTCAGATGAACCAGTTTACAGGTAAATAATACTTTGGAGACAGGGGTTGCTGGTCCTGCAGGATAAGTTGTCTTCTTGTAGCAGGATTCTTGAAGCTGCAAGCAGGCCGGTAGGGCTGGAGCTGAGTCATTTGTCTCCTGGAGTCTTCTCTGCTGGTGCAGCTCTTCAGTCCTTCTTCTTGTTAGAAATCGAAAAACATGTGGAGCCCTCCAAGGCTATGTGTAATTGATACCATATTATAAGCTGAATGAAGTCATATAGATGCAATAAAAAAAAGGGAAACAGATGCAGTTATATATATGTGAGAAGACAAATGAATACAGTCTTTTGAGAAATTGTGGACAAACACATTATAGGATGCAGTCCATTGAAACCAAATATTTACTTATAAACCAAGAAACAAAAATTCAAAACACCTTCGACAACATTAAATATATAAACTTAACAGTACACATTAAACATATATAAATCAAAAACAGACACTGAAATGATGTCCACGATATCCATGATGAATCAATCCAGAAGTGGTCCTGTTTGTAATAATATAGTTCAGTCCAAACATAGGATTCAATCAGGAATAATTCCGTTCAAAATAGTAAGGTTCACTCTGATTTAGAAAAAGCAACCCGGAACTTCAGCCGACACGTGTTTCGTCCTATTCGGGACTTTATCAAGGCTGAATAAACAGTAACAGAATTTATAACAAAAATTAATAAAAATTAAGGTAATTCGAAAATGTCCAGCAATATAAGAATTCACTCCTCTTTTAACATTAACCCAATCTGTCCTAATTATAATATTGAGTTAGTCACCATCTAACGTCATGCAAGCAAAAAAGTCAAGCCAAAAACCACAGTCACCCACACGTGTGGTAATCAGTGCAATAGAATCAAAGTACTAGAGCAGTGTATCAAATAATAAATCAGAGGGGAAGAGGACCCAACTAGTAACTACAACCAATTACTGTGAGTTAGCATGCATTTGAAATAAGCAAAGAGTCCCACAATAGCATGTAATTTTAAGTACCTATTGAGAGGGTGTTCCTCCATGTCCTAGTTTCAGACACCTACATATATAAAATCACATATTACGCTCTACCAATACACACCAAAGCTAATAAAACTGTCAAAAACATAAACCCAGTCCATCAACAAACCTGAATGTAATGATTTGATTGTCTGATGATTAGTTCTACACTGTCCAGTCGAGCATCTATGAGTGTGTAACCTTACTCATCTCACTAAGTTCGTCCGACAAATAACACTTGAAATAGCTGTGAAATAATCAAGCAGTGGTACTATTATTGAATACTCGAATATCACAAATAATCCATAGTAGCTCAGTTCTATAAGCAGTATTTACGAAAAATAAATTGAAAAATACATCTGAAATGTGCCCATGCATGTCCACTTAACATGTTTCAATCCCTTATATATGGCCATAAACATTCCAAAAACGTGACCGAAACAACAATTGTCAGTAGCAGAAAAATGACCAAATCTATTGATGGTACATTAATGCGCCAAAAATACTGTCAACACTTATTAAATTTGCAAACCCATTAAACACAATTATACAGGAACCTCAATCTCATTGTCCTTACCTCAATTCACTTGTAAGCATCCCACACAGAACAACATCACGTCTAAATGAAAGGGCAGCAACTCGTTGCTTGTAACGAGCGGCCCTTTTGGAGATAGTAAAAATAAAGAAAGGACAAAGCCGCCCTGTGTGAAAATACATGTAGGAATCGATAATAGATCTTGTTCTCTCTATGTGCGCCATCTTGTAACATGCAATTGTAACAAGTAAGTGTATCTATCCATGCTCCAAATGCATCAATAGCAGGCATTTCCAGTCCTAACAAGTATAACAAAACCCATATTTCTACTGATATCGATAATGTGGCAAAAATAAGACAAAAACGTCATCAAAACATCCGAACACAGGGGCGTGGCTTCGGGCGTCAAGATGGCGGTCGCACTCTGAGAGTGCTCTGGACCCCTCCGTCATCCGCCCGTAGTTAGAGTGGCCTGACCGAGCCGGAGACGTCGTTTTGACAGTCCTTGTGACCCCTGGGCCCCTGAGAGGCTCCGGCGAGGAACTCCTGGCGAAAGCAGCCCCCGTTGTCGAGCCGCGACCGTCCCGTCCCCGAAAACAAAATGGCGGCCGGGACTGACTTCCGCGGCTGAGCTGGGGCCGGACTGGCGATCCCCCCGGACACGGCCGTGCTGGAACAGAGGTGCGACAGGGTAAGAGGGGGACCCTGGATAGGGTTGAGGCTACGACCCTAGCGCGTCTCCCGCGGTGTGTGGGGGCGGCGCCGCTGCGTCTGGAGGAAGAGAGCGCCGTGTGGATGAGGCTGCGGCCGTGCGCAAACTTGGGGACAGCGGCGGAGGGAGCTAAGCGGCTGCGCTGTGCCCGGGACCCCGCTGGCCGGAGCTGGAGCGGAGGAAGGGCGGTTGCAGAGAGGGACTCCCTGGTGCCCTGAGTGACGGCGGAGGCATGCCGGGGGTCCACAGAGCGCGGCGGAGACATCGAGGCAGGATGAGGCTGTGCTAAAGCTACCGATACGGCCGAAAAATCAGCACCGTGATCCGAACTAACGGAAGGGCAATGGCCCTGAGTGACCTCATGGCGTCACTGGAGCAGCGTAATTAACACCGGGGCCGGTCGAGGCTTTACTGAAGGTACCGGCTCGAAGTGAAAACGGGGTGCGGGAGGGGAAAGGAGTCAGGGAAGAAAGACGCCCTACCCCCCCCTTAGCACTTAATACCTAATGGCAATTGGCAACTGGGCCAAGATGAAACTGGACTCATCAGATCTCAAAGGTGAAGAAGATCACAGCTTGGGCCTGAATGCCTCTCCCCACGCACTCATAATCGCAGTAACAGCAAACGTGCAAGAGATCTAGACTTGATTGGAAAACTACCCGACTCCTGTCTCCGATGCCGTGATGGGGAGAGACAAGGCGAACAAGCAACCTCCATCTTCCCAGCAAAAGATTGACCAGTTCACGACACCGGCTGGCCAGCGAGGAGAGGGAGACACAGCTAGCGGAGGCCCCGCACCGGACGGAGTGAGTGCCATCCTTCAAGCCATTCAAGCATCACAGTCTGCTGTGGAGACTAAGATTGGGGAAGTACGAGAAGACGTGGGTCTGGTTCGGCAAGACCTCAGAAACGCAGTGAGCCGGATCACCGAGGTTGAAACTAGAGTCTCCCAGACTGAAAACGACCTAGCTGACCTTAGAAGTAAAGTGGCCCAGCTGCAGACTCGAACTGGCGAGCTGCACCGTCGTGCGGAAGATGCAGAGAACCGATCAAGACGCAACAACCTGCGTTTCATCGGATTTCCGGAGGGCGTGGAGGATGGTGGGGCATCTGAGTTCCTAGAAAGGTGGATTAATGCATGGATGCCGGACCAGTCCCTTTCGCCCTGGTTTGTGATTGAAAGAGCCCACAGGGCATTGGCCCCGCGCCCACCACCAGGCGGCCCAAAACGACCTATGATTGCGCGCTTCTTTAACTTTAAGGATAGAGACAATATCCTTAAAGAGGCTAGGAGGTCGGAAGATCTTCAATGGGAGAACCATAAAATCTTAATTTTCCCAGACTATACCCGTGAGGTCCAGATCCGCCGCCGGTCGTATGAACACGTTAAGCAGAAACTTAGAGCGATGCAACTTTCATACATGCTCCTCTTCCCCGCGCGGCTCAAGGTCCTCTTGGCCGGGCGAGCACATTTTTTTGAAACACCTGAAGAGGCTTGGGACTGGCTGACGGAGGAGGGCATCGGTGCCCGGAGGGGGCCCCTGGAGCACACGGAGGGGGCCCCTCGGGTCGGACCCCTCACCCCGGGAAGCCCCCGGAGGAGCCGGAGGCGCACCAGATCCCGGAGAGGGAGACCGAAAGACACAAACAATTTGGACAACAATGAGGAAATCCGGGATTCTGGCTCACAAACAGAGAAGAAACCCACGGACCCTTCTGGGCCTCAGATCCCAGGCCAAACGGCAGATGATAACGGCCTGAGTCAGTCCCCGGTCCTTGGTTAATATGACACACTTGACACCTGCTGATGTGAGTCCAAAATTACTTGAGAGGTCCGTTTCACCTATGCAGACCTTACAAGGGTCACCACAGAAGGCGTCATGCCTTTCTACTATAAGATACCTGAGACTTGGCAGGTCACCACTAATTGTAATTGATCCGACTATATGGAGGGGTCCACCACTCCACCCCAAGGACAGTCCTGCTGGCTGTCTGGTTTTAGTTGGGTATTTGGTCGACAGATGCTTCCGGGGTGGGAGTATGGGGAGGAGGGTGGTTGGGGGAGGGGTTTTTGAAGTTAGCCTAGATAGGAAGAAGTTGCTTAGCTTCCTTATTATCTTACTGTTTTGTTTGAAATGGTCGTCCCTGGGTCCACAGCCTGACACTCAGCCCTATGCACCACCTATACAATTCACGCCTGGCACTCATTAACTCAGGTTCTTTCTTGGAACGTAAATGGTCTGTTGGATAAGATTAAGAGGTCAGCAGTATTTAACACTCTCCGCAGATACTCCCCCTTAGTGGTCCTTCTGCAGGAAACCCACCTCCTTGGGACTAGGTGCCCCATGCTCATACGGGGAGGGTATGACAGAGTATACCACGCAGGCTTCTCCAGGGGCTCTAGAGGGGTAGCCATTTTACTTCACCGCTCTCTGCCTGTGGTGATCACAGCAACACAGGCCGACCCACAGGGCAGATTTGTAGTGGCTACGGGGACTCTTCATGGAACTCCGATAAATTTTATATCGGCGTATGCCCCCCCGACGAGACTTGATGCCTTCTTGCACTCGCTTCGCCGAGTGGTTGTGGGATTGCCCCAGGGGACCACCCTGCTGGGGGGGGGACTTCAACGCGGTTCTCGATCCGGATTTGGATGTATCCGGCGAGATTACGGCCAGTAGATTAGCCAGGGCTTCGGCTCTTACTGGTTGGACCGAGAGCCTTGGCCTCTGCGAGGTATGGAGAACTTGGCACCCTAGGGATCGCCGGTACACCCACACGTCGGCCGCCCACCGGACGCAATCCAGAATTGATCTGGTATTCATGTCTGCTCTGGACCTCTCGAGTGTCACAGGGGCAGAGATACTCCCCCGGGGAGTCTCGGACCACGCACCAGTGCGGGTCCGACTGGGTGGAGCGGATCCCTCCAAACGCCCAGTATGGCGCCTAAACGCATGGTATTTACAAGACAAAGACTACACCCAAGAGATCAGAAATCAACTAACTCAATACTTCGATCTGAATCTGGGGTCGGTCCGCTCCCCAGGATCATTATGGGCCCGCCTGTAAGGCTACCCTCAGAGGGCATGCCAAGTACCTTCTCCGTACCCGTGAGCGGGACAGGAACTCCCAGATCTCTGACCTGGAGGCCAGGGCTCTGAGACTGGAATGCCAACAAATGACTTCTTCGTCTGCCGCTGCCCTGAGACAGCTGACTATGGTTAGAGAAGAAATTAAACACATAATGCTAGATTCAGCCAGGTGCATTTGGAGAGCTTCGGTGGCCCGTATATATGGCTGGTGGGACAAAAATGGGAAGCTCCTACATTGGCTGGCCGCGCGTCCTGAGATTTTGGAGCCCTCGGCGCCCTCTCTAGGACACCAGCTGAAATCGCACAAAGTTTCGCGTCCTACTATGCCCACCTCTATGCAATGCACCCCCGCCCTGCTATTGAGAAACAGACTCCCCTCCTGAATAAGATCACTCTCCCCAGGATCTCCCTGGAGGCAAGAGACAGGCTAGATGAAACTATTAGCCTTGCAGAGATCACCAGTGCAATCTCCAGCCTGGCATCGGGCAAGACCCCCGGCCCTGACGGATTCCCGGCAGAGCTATATAGCAAATGCAGTGATATACTGGGTCCCCACTTACTCAACATGTATGGGGAAGCCGAGAAACTAGGCCGATTTCCCACCGAGATTGACCAGGCGACAATAGTAGTGATTCCCAAAACTCAGCCCCCATCGAGACATTGTTCTGCATACCGACCCATCTCACTTCTAAACATTGAGATCAAAGTGCTTTCCTCGACCCTGGCCTCTAGACTGAAAGAGATAATGCCTACACTAGTGCACCCTGACCAGTGTGGCTTTATGCCCACTCGTAGCACCAGGCACTGCATTAGGCGGTTGCATCTGGCTCTGGCACATCGCAATACTCTGTCGCACGCACACTTGGCATTACTCTTGCTGGACTTTGAAAAAGCCTTTGACACAGTGGATTGGTCTTACCTTGAACTGGTCTTGCAGAAAAATGGACTCGGTCCCAGATTCCGAGGCCTGGTGAGACTCCTGTACTCCAAACCGACAGCTCGAGTCTGGGTGAATGGAGTGGTCTCTGACCCATTCCCTATTGGCCGAGGAACCCGGCAGGGTTGCCCGCTATCCCCGTTTCTCTTCGCATTAATGATAGAGCCTCTTGCGATACTGCTGCGAGGAGATCCCATGATCGAGGGCTGGTCCTGGCCTGCCTGTGCAGAAGACCGTGTGGCGCTATACTCAGACGATGTCCTCCTATACCTATCCAACCCGGCTAAAAGTGGCCCCCGCGTGCAAGAGATCCTGGGCCTCTTCGCGGAAGCCTCGGGGCTGATCCTGAACCCCGCCAAGTCCCTACTGGTCCCCCTACACCGCTCCGGGGATTGTGTGGACTGGCAGCGAAACATTCCAGTGCGAAGAAATAGCTTCAAATATCTGGGAATGTATATTTCACTTCTCCCGGAGTTGACATGGGAACTTAACATTACACCGTTAACCAGAAAAATCAGAAGTGATCTCCTACACTGGAGGACACTCCCCCTTAACCTGCTCGGTAGAATCGCGCTCTATAAGATGATGATCCTTCCTAGGCTCCTCTACCTCCTGCAAAATTTTCCCCATCCCATCCCTAGGAAATGGTTTGGGGAAATGGACTCATTGGTGCGCCAATTTATATGGAGCGGAGCCCGCCCACGATTAGCGCTCAAAACCTGCCAGAGGGATGTATATGATGGAGGTTTGGGCATGTCCAATATCCACTCCTACCACCTTGCGACACAAGTACTTGTGATTAATGACTGGATGGGGGGTGGGTGGACAGACCCGGCGTACCGACTGGAGCTCCAAACGATGGGTTACCCACGGATTTTGGACACCCTCTATGGAGGTCCGATCTCTCGAGACGTCCCAGATGTGACCAGGGTGGTTCTACAGGGATGGCGGACGGCTCAAAAGTCGACGGGGTGGTGGGGACGACTTACCCAGCAGACCCCACTGTGGCATGGGAGGCAATTGATGGAGGTGGCGGGCTTGGAGGGGTTTCGGAACTGGGACAACATAGGCATCTCCACACTAGGCGATGTCTGGAACGGGTCACACATACGGTCCTTTGAAGATCTCCAGAAAAACTTTTCATTAAACAACACACAGTTCCACAGATACCTCCAGCTCCGACATGCCTTATCAGTACACATCCGAGAGGGGGAAAACATACCTGAATGCAGCCTCATGGAGGCCAAGGCATTGATGGGGAGCCTAGATAGGGGAGGTGTTTCCCAGATATATCGCACCCTGGTCTCCGGCACCTCGGGCTCCCTGGGGGTACTTCGCCAGAGATGGGAGGGGTGGGTGGGCCCCATGGAAGAGATGGAATGGGGTGAGGCGCTAATGGCCCCGCGGGCCCTGGCGATCGCCACCCGTTTCAGATTGATACAAACTTACTTTTTGCACACAGCATACCTCACACCCGACAAACTACACAGAGCCGGCCTCCGCCCCAACGCGGAGTGCCCTCGCTGCAGAAACCTTACAGCTGACTTCTTCCACATGGTGTGGACCTGCCCGGCCATGGTAGCCTATTGGGGAGCGGTCTTGGGGGAGATTTCTGAGGTGTTGCAGGAGAATATAGAGAGAGAGCCTCTACCCCTCCTCCTCGGGATCATGGGTGACATCGAGCTAAGGAGACCAGATCGAATTTTCCTTGGGGTGGCGTGCTTAGTGGCTAAGAGGGACATAGTGGCAAACTGGAAGGCCAAGAATGCCCCATCATTGGCTAAATGGAGACGGGGAGTGGATTGGTGTGCGCAGAGTGAAAAACTTGTACATGAGGCTAGAGGATGTCCGAATAAATATAATAGGATATGGGGGAAATGGGAGGCCGCACTAGGCTCCTGAATACTATGTTATCTGTTATCTTTAATATTAGTGCTATCTGGGATCACAGGTTCGACCAATGTTGGATGCCCGTTGGCATCGTGTTATGACGTTTCTATCATGGTTATTTTTTCTTTTGCAAAAATCAATAAAAATTCTTTATAAAAAAAAAAAAACATCCGAACATATTTTAAATTGGTAGGTGAAACACAATATAACACGCTGTAGCACAAATGTGTGTAACTCTATCCAAAATGACATGTAGCTATGAATGACATGTATATGTAAAATATGTGAGATATGTGCCTCAAATATAGAGATGGCCTCGTTGAGTGTCCATCGACTGATTTTTTCGGACACCATCTTGGAGTGGGTATTTATATCCTCTCTGGTTCTCAGAAACTATATCAAAATACATTGTCCACTTCTCAATATCCAAAAGTAAAGCAGAATCCCTGTTGTTATATTTCAATGTGCAGAAAGAAAAATACATTTTTTTCCTCACAACGAACAACACAAACAAGGTGCAGACCCATTACACACAAACATGCCTAACCCATGGTGTGTTAATCCGTGATTTAGTACGATGGAAGCTGCAGGAATGATGTTACAGAACTCTTCATGTCATTCATCTATAATGGTGAAATACATAGTTATTATCCACAATTTTGTAAATCCAAGCCAAGAAATCCTATTTACAAAGTGATGCGTTATCATAGAAAGTAATGCATTTCATGATCAATATTGATACCCAATTCTATGCTTTTGAGCCTATTTATCCTTTTAGCCTCACTTCTTCTGAGTGCAATTTCACGATTGCTCCCCCTAGGTTGCGGCAAAGTCTGACTGATACCCATAAATCTAAACTTAGGGACCTCTGTCCTAGGGTGTTCGTTGTTAATGTGGCGAACTATGGGAGATGACAAATCGTTATTTCTTAGTGCACGTATATGTTCCTGAATCCTTTCCTTTAAGGGACGAATAGTACTTCCTACGTAGATTATATTGCATTCACACATCAATATGTAAACTACAAACTTGGTGTTACAGTTTATAAAATTTAAAAACCTATAAGATTTACTCCCATTAAAATTAAAAGTGAAAGTTTTGTGTAAAGCTATATTACACATATTGCACTTACTGGAATTAAAGAAACCAATTGATCCTGGTGGGAAGCCATGTTTCCAAGTTATCCCTCATTGGAGGTAGATAACTCTTGCAGACCAAGTTCCTAATGGTCGTCCCTTTCTTGTGGATCATTTTGGGTCTAGAAGGTAATATCTGTTTAAGCGTGTCATCCTTAAATAAAACATTCCAATGTTTAGAAAGAATCTTGTAGATGTCTTGACTGTTATGACTGTAAGCTGCACAAAAAGATATAGGGGGTCATTACAACCCTGGGGGACGGTGTTAAAGCGGCGGTAAGACCGCAAACAGGCCGGCGGTAAAAAAATGGGAATTATGACAGTGGCGGAAACCGCCAACAAAGACAGCCACTTTAACACTCCGACCGCCACGGCGGTACAGACAAACAGCGCGGCGGTCACCACCAACAGACAGGCGGAAGACAAAGTACCGCCCACAGTATCACAACCTACCAATCCGCCACCTTTTCCGGGGCGGATGCACCGCAGATAAAAACACGGCGGAAACAGCCATTTCAAAGGGAAAACGCTCACCTCTACACACTCCACGAGGAACGACGACACCATGGAGCCGGAACTCCATATTCTTCCTGCACTAGTCTTCCTGCTCCTGTACGACGATCATCAACGCCGGCGGCGAAGACAGCGGTGAGTACTGCACCTACGACATAGGGGAGGGGGAGGCAAAAGACAGGGACACACACATGCAACACCCCCACCCGACCCTCACCCACTACAACACACACAACAATGCATATCCAAACATTACAGTAACAACCCCCAACCCCCCCGGAACAGTCTCCACTGGTTCTGGAGGGGGACTGGTGCCCAGAGAGCTTCATCCTGCCAAGGACAGAGGTAGTGGATGCATGTCTCCACTGGTTCTGGAGGGGGACTGGTGCCCAGAGTGCTTCATCCTGTGCAGGACAGACTGAGTGGATGCCTTTCTCCACTGGTTCTGGAGGGGGACTGGTGCCCAGAGTGCTTCATCCTGTTAAGGACACAGGTAGTGGGTAGATCTCTCCACTGGTTCTGGAGGGGGACTGGTGCCCCGAATGCTTCATCCTGCCAAGGACAGAGGTAGTGGATGCATGTCTCCACTGGTTCTGGAGGGGGACTGGTGCCTAGAGTGCTTCATCCTGTGCAGGACAGACTGAGTGGATGCCTTTCTCCACTGGTTCTGGAGGGGGACTGGTGCCCAGAGTGCTTCATCCTGTGTAGGACAGAGGTAGTGGATGGATCCCTCCACTGGTTCTGGAGGGGACTGGTGCCCAGAGTGCTTCATCCTGCCAAAGACAGAGGTAGTGGATGCATGTCTCCACTGGTTCTGGAGGGGGACTGGTGCCCAGAGTGCTTCATCCTGTGCAGGACAGACTGAGTGGATGCCTTTCTCCACTGGTTCTGGAGGGGGACTGGTGCCCAGAGTGCTTCATCCTGCCAAGGACAGAGGTAGTGGATGCATGTCTCCACTGGTTCTGGAGGGGGACTGGTTCCCAGAGTGCATCACTCTCCCCTTGACGGTCCCAGGTGCGTCATTGCCCCTGCCGCTCATGGGCTAGCGGTGCTTGAGTTGGCGGTCTTTGCCCTGTTCAGCAGTGCTTGAGTTTGCAGTTTCTGACCTGTTCAGCGGTGCTTGCCATGGTGGTCTTTGCCCTGTTCAGCGGTGCTTGCCATGGCGGTCTTTGCCCTGTTCAGCGGTGCTTGAGTTTGCAGTTTCTGACCTGTTCAGCGGTGCTTGCCATGGCGGTCCTTCATTGCCCAGCTGGGCTGGGGCTGGCGGTCCTTCATTGGGCAGCTGGGCTGTGGCTGCCGGGGCCCTCCTGGCCAGTGACAATCGGGCTCCCCTCCTGGGCACTGACTCTGGCGGTGGCCTCCTGGCCACTGACGATCAAGCTGCCCTCGTGGGCACTGACTCTGGCGGTGGCCTCCTGGCCAGTGACGATTGGGCTGCCCTCCTGGGCACTGACTCTGATCGGGCTGCCCTCCTGGGCACTGACTCTGGCAGTGGCCTCCTGGCCACTGACGATTGGGCTGCCCTCCTGGGCACTGACTCTGGCGGTGGCCTGCTGGCCAGTGACGATTGGGCTGGTGGTGGCCTCCTGGGCAGCGGGGATGATGGCGGTCTTCTCCGCCGTGCTGCTCCTCCCAGACTTTGGCGATTTCTTCTGCCCCTTCCCCACCTTGGGAGGAGTCACAGCTGATTGGACACGCCCCCCGGGACCCTTGTGAGCGGCTTTGCTGGCTGGAGTCTTCCCCCACTCCCGCCGGGCACTGTCCAACTTCTGGTGCTTCACAGGGGGGGACTGGCTGTGCTGTGGCTCCGTGTCACACTGGCTGCCCTGGTGCCTGGTGCACTCCACAGACCTCTAACAACCACTGGTCCCGGAGATTTTTGGGCTGAGGTGCTAGTACGGGACCTATGAATTGGAGGGGGGGTGGGAAAGAGGTCAAGCTTGGTCAGGAAAAGTTTCTTAGGAACACTGGGACGGGTGGCTGGAGGGGGTCTGAGAGTGGAGGAAGAGGAGGTGGTTTTAGGAGGTGTAACTTTTGTGGCTTTGGGTGCAGGTGCATGCGCTGGAGGCTGTCGTGAGGTGGATATATGTTGGGTGGGTGTGTGCCTGCGTTTGTGTACTTTGGGAGGGGGCGTCACAGACACACTGGGAGAGGACAAAGGGGATGTGTAAATGGTAGTGGGGATGGTGAGTGTACATGAGTGGGGTGTGGTGGTGGGTGTGCTGGTGCGGGACCTAGGCTGTAGTGGATGCAGGTGAGAGTGTAGACGAGACTGGGAGGGAGGAGGGAGACGACGACGAGGGGGACACAGTGGAGGCAGTGGATGTTGGTGTGTCTGTATGTGTGTGATGCTTGTGTGAGTGCCTGTGGGATGTGTGGTGCTTATGTTTGCCTGTGCTTCCCTTGTATGGTGAGGTGTGTGCATGCTGGTCTGATGGTGTGCTTGGGATAGGCAGGGGTACAGGGGATTGGGTCTGGGTGGAGGAAGTTGGAGGGGGGAGGCTAGAGAGAAGGACAATGGCTGCCATCAGTGCTGAGGCCAGAGTTTGCAGGGTTCGATGAAGGGCAGCCTGACCAGAATTAATGCCCTCCAGGAATGCATTTGTGTGTTGCAATTCCCTTTCTACACCCTGGATGGCATTCAAAATGGTTAGACTGCCCAACAGTGAGTGACCTGAGGAGGTCAATGGCCTCCTCACTGAGGGCAGCAGAGGTGACAGGGGCAGGGGCTGAGGTGCCTGGGGCGAAGGTGATACCCACCCTACTGGGTGAGCGGGCACGGGGCGAAGGCTGAGGGGCTGCTGGGAGGGCAGTGCTGATAGGGGGGGTGGCGGCTGTACCTGTAGAAGTGGGGGGCACAGATATTGCCGCCACCACAAGGGAGCTCCCATCGGAGGACGAGTCCATGTCGCTGATTGCTGATCATGTCCCCGCCGTGAAGCTCCCTTCGCCCTCCGTCCCACTGGTGTATTCTGAGCCTGTGGTGTGGCCCTCCATGGCCATGTGGGATGCAGCTCCCTCGTGCACCGGTGCCACTGTACCTCCGCCTGATGATGCTGATGCACACAAGAACAGGGAGACCACAAAAAGGGAGGGGGCGACAGAAGAAAGACAGGTTGAGTGCATGGCTTACCGCTACCGTTGGCGGACAATACAGACACAGCAGCCCCCTGCACTACGCCGCGCTGTTGGGCTCTACAGATGCAGTTCCTGGGATATGGCCTACATAGCTATGGTCGACATCTGCACACATAGATGACACAGGGGCTTGTATACCTGTACTTGGCACTCTACAGAGGTGGGGTGGAGTGCCACATGGCCTGCATTACGGAGGGGCCTAGCCTACGGAACTCGCCCTGGCCTAGGTAAACCCACAGCCCTCCTCCCCCACCCAAATACCTTCACTGCGTGCAAAGTCTGCAGAATGATGTTGTACTCACCCCCTTGTGTCTGCTGTGATGCCCTCAAGCGCCCATCCAACTCAGGGTAGGCCACCGCCAGAATCCGGAACATCAGGGGGGTCATGGTGCGACGGGCACCCCTCCCACGTTGGGAGGCCATCCTCAGCTGAGCCTCCGCCGTCTTCTTGCTCCTTGCTCCAGCAGAGCGAATGTCCTCCAATTTTTTACGGCAGTGGGTGTTCCGTCTGTGGTGGACCCCCAGGGTCCGGACGTCCTTGGCGATGGCACGCCAAATATCCTTCTTCTGGTGGGCACTGAACTAAATGAAATGTACAGGGGAAGAAGATAAGTCATTAGCAACTGCACCGTCGAAGTGAGTGGCCATATCCCTACCCTTGCCATGTGGCACATGCATTCACAGTCCATCATGCACGCAGAACCGTGGCCCCTTCCTTCTTACAACCAGCCCTCTACACTCAGGCATAGCCCATACAACGTGCACCCTGTGTACTTACCTGTTGGTCTGGAGGACCGTAGAGTAGCATGTACAGGGGGAGGACCCCGTCCACGAGCTTCTCCAACTCCTGTGCAGTGAAGGCAGGGGCCCTTTCCCCAGACGCACAAGCCATTGTCTCTTCCAGACCGAGGTCACAGCAGCACTTGCAATGTAGGTCCTCTCCTGTCGAAGATCAGGTATCGAGTGATTGAACAGATAGAAAATGGCGGTCACGTCCGCGGCGGTGCGTACCATCACCGCCGGCGCACTTCGTCATTGGCTCCTGGGACCCATAGGGTCCAATGTTAACCAATGAAGCATTGCGCCGCGGTCTCCGACCGCCTACCGCAACGGTGTACAACGCCAGCACAGTTACCTCACATCCCATTGTCCCACTTTAGAGGTCAGGCAGCCACCATTTCAGGGGCCCACATGGCTTCATTTTCAACTGCGTCACACATACCTAGGCCTAGACTCAACACACATACAGGCAACTGTTTGGATTATGTTTCGTGTTCTGTGTAGACTGTGGGTACATACCTCTGAGTTGTTTGACTCTGTGCTCGCTGTTGTCCTTCCTAGGCACCGTCCGCTGGGACATGTGAGGAGATGGCGGAATCCTCCGGTGTACCGACCGCTGGTAGACCTGTTGGCAATGGAGGAGCGACATTTAATCATCACCTACAGGTTTGACCGTGCCACAATCCAGGAACTGTGTACCCAGTTGGAGCCTGACCTGATGTCAGCAATCCGCCATCCCACAGGAATCCCCCCTCAAGTGCAGGTGCTATCAGTGCTCCATTTCCTTGCAAGTGGGTCATTTCAAACAACAGTGGCCATGGCATCAGGGATGTCCCAGCCTATGTTTTCCAACGTGTTGTCCAGCGTGTTGTCTGCCCTGCTGAAACATGCTGAGCTACATCGTTTTCCCTCAGGTGGAGGATTTGCCTACAGTGAAAGGTGACTTCTATGCCCTTGGACATATCCCTAACATCATAGGTGCCATTGATGGGACCCATGTAGCTCTGGTCCCCCCCCACCGGAGTGAACAGGTGTACAGGAACCGGAAGAGTTATCATTCCATGAATGTACAGATGGTATGTTTGGCAGACGAGTACATCTCCCAGGTAAATGCTATGTTCCCTGGCTCAGTGCATGACGCCCACATCCTGCGGATTAGTAGCATCCCTTATGTGATGGGTCAACTCCAGAGGCACCGGGTGTGGCTATTGGGGGACTCTGGTTACCCCAACCTGTCATGGCTACTGACCCCAGTGAGGAATCCTAGGACCAGGGCAGAGGAACCCTACAATGAGGCCCATGGGCGGACTAGGAGGGTGATCGAACGCACCTTCGGCCTCCTGAAGGCCAGGTTCAGGTGCCTCCATATGACAGGGGGTTCCCTATTCTACTCACCAAGGAAGGTGTGCCAGATCATCGTGGCCTGCTGTATGCTTCACAATTTGGCTTTGCAACGCCAGGTGCCTTTTCTGCAGGAGGATGGTCCAGATGATGGTGTTGTGGCAGCTGTGGAGCCTGTGGACAGTGATGAGGAGGAAGCAGAGGAAGAAGACATTGACAACAGGGGCTCAGTTATCCAGCAATATTTCCAGTGACACACAGGTGAGAATACATTCCTGCCTACTACAAGTACTTTCACACTTCTACCTCTATCCTGTCTGTCGCTTTCAACCAGTATATGGTAACTGAGTTGTACATTTCCATTACGGTTTCACAGGTGTGGTTTCCAACGTGTGTCATCTGATTAGATTCCTCATGGACTTGAGATGTGTGACATAGGTATGTTGACATTACCATTGAAAGAGAATTTTGTCACTGTCATTGCTAATATACATTTTCTAAATCACAGACTGAATCCACGTTGTTTTGTGCTTCAAGGGTGTTTATTTAAGTGCTAAATATTGGAGGGGGGTTGTAAAATGGTGAGGGGTGATGGTGGAGGAATGTCCATGGCAGAGTCCAGTCTATGAGTCTCACAGGTGCATTGCCCATATGGGCCTAAGAAGTGGAGCTGGGGCAGTTCCAATATGGACAGGGTTACAAAGTGGGACATTAGGATGACAATCAGGGTGGTCTTATTTCTTGGCGGGGGTCTTGGCATCGTGCTCTGTCTTGTTTCTGGTTCTCAGGGACCGCTTGCGGGGTGGTTCTCCGTCTGCAGGGGGTGGGGTGCTGGTGTGGTGGTCCTGTGGCGGTGCCTCCTGTCCACTAGCGCCGGCGGAGGTGGTGGGCAGTTCATCGTCCTGGCTAGTGTTAGGGGCCCCTTGGAGTGCCACAGTGTCCCTCCTGGTGTTCAGTATCTCCTTCAGCACCCCTACGATGGTGCCCAGGGCGGTGCTGATGGTTCTGAGTTCCTCCCTGAAGCCCAAATACTGTTCCTCCTGCAGGCACTGGGTCTCCTGAAACTTGGCCAGTACCCTTGCCATCGTCTCCTGGGAGTGGTGGTATGCTCCCATGATGGAGGAGAGGGCCTCGTGGAGAGTGGGTTCCCTAGGCCTGTCCGCCCCCTGTCGCACGGCAGCCCTCCCAGTTCCCCTGTGTTCCTGTGCCTCCGTCCCCTGGACCGTGTGCCCACTACCACTGCCCCCAGGTCCCTGTTGTTGTTGGGGTGGTGGGTTATCCTGGGTTCCCTGTAGTGGTGGACACACAGCTGATTGACGTGTCCTGGGGACAGAGGTATGGGCCCGCTGGGTGGGTGCTGTGCTGGTGTTACCAGAGGGTGGAAGGTCTGTGGTGGGCTGTGCCTGTGTGAGGGGAACCGACTGCCCTGAGGGCCACGATGGTCCGGGCTGGTCATCTAGATCCAGTTGGACAGAGCTGCTGTCATCACTGTGGGCCTCTTCTGTGGGTGGGGTGGAGATGTCTGGACCCTCCTGTCTGGTGACGTTGGGTAGTGGTCCTGCAGGGGTGGAAAGGCATGATTATTGCATCTGTGTGTTTTATGGTGTGCAATGGGTGGGTGACCGTGTACCCCAGTGCTGGCATTCCTGTGTGGGACCTTGTCTGATGATGGTTGAGGGGGGTGTTATGGGTATGTGCAGTGGGCATGCTTTAGTGATGGATGTCCATGCTTTGTTTTTGCATGCAGGGCTTGGTGTTGGGATGTGTGTTTTGTGATATTGGTACATTTGTGAGGAGTTGGAGTGATAGGGGTGGGGGCGAGGGTGGGTGTCTGTGATAGCATGCAGGTAGGGTGGGGGATATGATAGTTAAGATTTGATTTACCAGAGTCCATTCCTCCACCGACTCCTGCGAGGCTCTCAGGATGCATAATTGTCAAGACCTGCTCCTCCCATTTTGTTAGTTGTGGGGGAGGAGGTGGGGGTCCGCCGCCAGTCCGCTGTACCGCAATGTTGTGCCTGGAAACCATGGAACACACCTTCCCCTGTAGGTCGTTCCACCTCTTCCTGATATCCTCTCGATTTCTTGGGTGCTGTCCCACTGCGTTGACCCTGTCGACTATTCTTCTCCATAGCTCCATCTTCCTAGCAATGGAGGTGTGCTGCACCTGTGAGCCAAATAGCTGTGGCTCTACCCGTACGATTTCCTCCACCATGACCCTAAGCTCCTCCTCCGAGAACCTGGGGTGTCTTTGACGTGCCATGGGGTGGTGTAGGTGATGTGTGGGGTGGTGTATGTGGTGATAAGTGTGGTGATATGTAGTGGTGTGTGGTGTTTTGTGCGTGGAAGTAGTGTGGGTGATGGTGTTGAGTGCCTGTGGCTGCTAGTTTGTGGATGGTGGTGTCTCTCTCTGGCCTTCTTTCAGATGTTTTTGTCGTAGGGGTTTGTGGGTGATGTGGGTGTGTGTTTTATATAGTATTGAGTGTGTGGGAGTGGTGTGTGTATGTGTCTCGGGTGTGTGTCTTTCGAATTGTCCATTGTGGTGGTGTTTTGGAGATGTGTGTGTATTTTGAGCGTGGCGGTGTGTACCGCCAATGGAATACCGCGGTTGAAAAACCGCCGCGTGGATTCGTGGGTCGTGATAGCATGGGCGTATTTCTGTTGGCGTGACGGTGGAGGATTTGTTATCGCCAGTTTATCACTGACCTTTGGTGTGGCGGACTTGTGTGGGTGTCTGAATTTTTTGTCGGATTTCGGGATGTGGGTCATAATAGCTGTGGTGGATTTCCATGGCCACGGCGGTGTGTTGGCGGTCTTCTGCACGGCGGTAAGCGGCTTTTACCGCCAATGTTGTAATGACCCCCATAGTTGGTTGTGATGTAATATCACTGCTTTTGTTCTGTTTTTTCAAAAGAGATGTTCTTGGCACTTTATTGATTTTCTTTCTCGCTGTCTTAATGATTTGCTCCAAGTAGCCCCTATGAATGAATCCATTCCCCAATTTGTCTAGTGCTATTTCACAAAGATCCGACTTGCTACAATTTCTTTTTGTGCAGATCATTTCCCCATAGGGGGATATCCATTATTTGAGTTTTGGGATGGGAGCTTGTGGCATGTAATATTGCATTGCAAGCAGTCGGTGCACAGAGTCCAGTGGATCCACAGAGGCTTTACACAGGCTGAAGTAGATCTTACCAATGCTCTCTTTTATGGTAGTGTGGTCGAGCAGTTAGGCTTATCAGAGGGTAGTGCTAAGCATTTGTTGTACACACACAGTCAAGAAATGAGGCACACTCTCAATGACTAACTCCAGTCCAATTGTTTTATGTATCAAATATATACTTTGTTACTTTATTTCAAGTATCAAATGCTCTTTGTTTAGAATTCGCAGATGAAACAGTTTACAGGTAAGTAATACTTTGGAGACAGGGGGTGCTGGTCCTGCAGGATAAGTTGTCTTTTTGTAGCAGGATTCTTGAAGCTGCAGACAGGCCGGTAGGGCTGGGGCCGAGTCATTTGTCGCCTGGAGTCTTCTCTGCTGGTGCGGCTCTTCAGTCCTTCTTCTTGTTAGGTCACCAAGAATCTGAAGAGCAAGGTTCAAGGGTGCCCCTAAAGACTAGATTTAGGGACATCACAGTGGCCAGAGGGCAGTATTTAATGGCTTCTGTCCCCAAGGATGCCTACACCCTTCCTGTGACCACTCTCTTTGGGGAGGGGGAACATTCCTAGCCCTACTGTCTAACATCCTCCAAAGCAAGGTGGAGGATTCTGCTAGGAGGGGTTCACCTCAGCTCTGGACACCCTGGGGGGGAGGGGGCGGTCCCAGCTAGGGTCGACACTCCTCCTAGTGTTTACTAATTTTCCTGCTGGACCTGCTTCCAAAAGTGTGGCTTGGTCCAGGGGCGGGCATCTTCCACTAGCTTGAGTGCCCTGGGGCAGTGTAACACGAGGTAGGAGCTTTTGAGGCTCACCACCAAGTGTTGCAGTTCCTGCAGGGGGGAGGTGTGAAGAACCTCCACCCAGAGCAGGCATTGTTCCTGACCCCAGAGAGCACAAAGGCTCTCATCCCATGGGGTCAGAAACTTGTCTGTTTGTGGCAGGCTGGCACAGACCTGTCTGCCTTACACTTAGGGGTTATGTGAAATACAGGGGGCATCTCTAAGATGTCCTCTTTGTGCATTTTTCAATAAATCCAACACTGGCATCATTGTAGATTTATTGAGCTGTGAAGTTTCATACCAAACGTCCCAGGGTTCAGTGAAGCCATCATGGAACTCTGGAGTTCATAATGACAAACTCCCAGCCTGTATACTCAATATGGCCACATTGCACTTACATTGTCTACGAATGGACTTATATACTGTATGGGCATATTGCTCATGCAGCTATGCCTTCACCTCTGGTATGGTGCAACCTGCCATAGGGCATTAGGCCTCCTAGAGGGGTGGCTTACCTATGCCACAGGCAGTGGGTTGTGGGCCTGGCACCCAGAGAGGAATGTCATGTCGGCTGTACCTTTTTCCCCCCACCAGCACACACAAGCTGCAATGGCACTGTGCATGTGCGTGGTGAGGGGTCCCTTCGGGTGGCATACTACATTCTGCAGCCCTTTAGGACCCTCCTTGGCCACAGTGCCCTTGGTACCACTGGTACCTTTTACAGGGGGCTTAGCTCTGTGCCTATTGTGGAAGCATTGGTACAGTTTAGGGAAAGAACACTGGTGCTGGGGCCTGGTTAGCAGGATCCCATCACACATTTAATCAACTTAGCATCAGATATCAGGCAAAAAGTTGGGGAAAGGTAACCATTCCAAAAGGGACACTTTCCTATACAGCCCTCTCCCAAACGAAAGAGGATGAGACTAACCTTTCCTAAGGGTGTCTTCAATGTCTAAGTGGAAAAACCTGGAAAGTCCATCTGCATTGGCATGGGCAGACCCAGGTGTATGTGCCACTATAAAGTTCATTCCGTGTAGGGTGATGGACTACCTCATAAATATAGGGTTCTCACCTTTCATCTGTATAAGCCATATTAGAGGTCTGTGGTCAATTTGAACAATGAAGTGAGTATGGTTTCAACTACTTCAGGGACTAAACCACAGCAAAGGCCTCCCTCTCAATGGTACTTCATTACTTTTCCCTGGGGTGTAACCTCCTGGTAATGAAAGCAACAGGCTGGTCATGGCCATAATCATTGGTTTGGGACAGGATTGCTCCTCTCCCATGTTCAGAGTTGTCTGTCTGCACAATAAACTGCTTAGAGTAGTCTGGAGCTTTGAGAACTGCTGAGCACATTGCATCTTTCATGTTGTCGAAGGCCTTTTGACAACTAACTGCCCAGCTTACTTTCTTAGACATCTTCTTAGAGGTCTTTTCTGTTAGGGGTGTCACAATGGATCCACACCCCTTCACAAACCACCTGTAATAACGAGTCAAGCCAAGGAATGTCCTGACTTGAGTCTGGGTGATAGGAGCTTCCTAGTCTAGAATTGTCTGGATCTTGGGCTGTAAAGTGGTCCAAGTATACAACAGTGCCCTGCCCTATCTGGCATTTGGATCCCTTAATAGCGAGGCCTGCAGATTGCAGGACCTGCAAAATCTTCCCCAGGTGGACCAGGTGATCCTGCCAGGAGGAGCTAAAGACAGCAATAGCATCTAGATATGCTGCCCTAAAGGACTCTAACCCAGCAAGGATTTGATTTACCAACCTTTGGAAGGTGGCAGGGGCATTCTTTAAAACAAAGTGCATAACACTGAACCGATAATTCCCATCAGGGGTAGAGAATACTGTATTTTCTTTTGCTCCTGCTGCCATGCACATTTGCCAGTATCCTGCAGTCATGTCAAAGGTACTGAGGAACTTTGCTGCAGCTACTTTGTCTGTCAGCCCATCAGCCCTGGTTATGGGGTGAGCATCTGCCTTCTTGACAGAGTTGAGACCTCTGTAGCCCACACAGAACCTAATTTCTTTCTTTCCACCCTGGGTATGAGGCTTGGGGACTATAACCACTGGGCTAGCCCAGGGGCTGTCAGAGGGTTCAATAACCCCTAAATCCAGGATCTTCTTGACTTCAACCTTGGTGCTCTCCTTAACTTGGTCAGACTGCCACTAGATATTAAATTTGGCAGGCAAGTTGTCTCGAGTGTCCACTTTATGGGTGCATCAGTGGGTCTGTCTAGGGGTTATGGGAAAGAGCTCCGCATACTACTGCAGGACTTGCCTGCAGTCAGCCTGTTGTTGGGCAGTGAGGGTGTCTGAGAAGACAACTCTATCAACTGACCCATCATTATGGTTGTGTGAGAGGATGTCACTCTCTGCTTTCTGATTCTCATCAGTAACCATCAGCGTGGTTACATGAGCCCTGTCACAGAAAGGTTTGAGGGGGTTCACATGGATCACCCTCTTGAGTGTCCTGCTAGTACCTGGTCTACCAAGTAGGTGACCTCACTTTTCTTTTCTAGGATACGGAAAAGACTACTCCACGTGCCCTTAAGTGCCCTGGGAGCCACATGCTCCAGAACCCACACCTTCTGCCCCGGTTTAAACTCCATCAGTGCAACCTTTTGGTCATACCACTGCTTCTGGAGCTGTTGGCTTGCCTCAAGGTGTTTGGATGCTTTCTCCATGTACATCCTAGAACATAGGCCTAGTACACAGTCCACCACATCATGCTTAGGTTTGTGGAATGGTCTCTCCCAACCCTCCTTCACAAGAGCAGGTGATCCCCTAACAGGATGGACAAACAGAAGATCAAAGGGAGAAACCCTACTCCTTTCCGAGGCACCTCTCTGTAGGCAAAAAGCAAGCATGTCAAAATGATATTCCATCTCCTTTTGAGTTTTTAATGGCGGTGATCAGGCAATAGCTTGTTGAACCGTTCAACAAGTCAACTGGTTTGTGGATGGTATGGTGTGGTGAACTTGTAGGTCATCCCACACTCATTCCACATGTGTTTCAGGTAAGGTGACAAGAAGTTGGCACCTCTGGCAGAAACCAACTCCTTAGGAAACCCTGCCCTGGTAAGGATACCAGTGAGGGCTTTGGCTACTGCAGGATCCGTAGTAGACCTAGGGGAATTGCTTCAAGATACCTGGTAGCATGATCCACTACTACCAGTATATATTGGTTCCCGAAGGCTGTGGGTGGTTCAAGTGGACCCACTATGTCCACATCAGCCCTTTCAAAGGGAGTCCCAACCACTGGTAGTGGAATTAGGGGGGCCTTTGGGTGGTTCACCTGCCTTGCCACTGGCTTGGCAGGTGACACAGGAGCTGCAAAACTCTTTTACCTTTTGTGATATGCTGGGCCAGTAGAAACGGCTGACAAGCCTATTCTAAGTTTATGGTTGGCCCAGATTGTCAGGATCAACGAAACGCTCTTATTTGAGAAGAGGAGCTGTTCCTTTTGAGTTGCAGGGATGATAGGGACTCACCTCTTATCTCCTTGTTCTTTAGTTGGCCCTGTACCCAGCTGAAGATTTTCTTGTAGGGGGGGTGATGGAAGCTTGCTGGATATTGTGCGAGTGATAATAAGAGTTGTTCTGGTAGTCGTGAGGATGAGTTGTTTCTAGGGATTGATGCAGAATTCTTTTTTAGTACAAGAACTTATTACTCAAATCGTGTCTCAGTAAATCGACTATGCATACAATAACATTTCCCCTCTAATAACTTACTGGTATGCTATGAAAGGAATCTCACCTTTTGGCTTGAAGTGCTTCCTAATTTAACATGTATATGTAAATTGTGGCTGAGTCCATCTGATTGTGTTATATTGTCGGCAAAATAATTGACTTTTTCAAATTGGTTTCTTTCTATAAGGCTCAGTGCACCCAATACCACACTGATACTAGTGCAATCCAATGGGGGGAAGGGGGTGTACGTGTGCTGAATTCTGTTTCTGATCAATGCATGCTGTGTAGCGCTGCGGTTAGCATTTACCTTTTAATCGTGTCTTTTCTTGTTTCCTACAGGTGTCAAGCTGTCCGGGATTCAAGGAAGAAGCTTCCGGTCTTAGGAAGAAACTACTCGCAGTAAGTAAATGCTCTGAAGCTAGGCTCTATGAGGGTCAGAGGAGGCTTGGCCAGACTCTGGATTTTAAACAAGAAGCTCTGGTTCAAGGGTGTAGCGGGTTTAAATGGATAATGTCTTTGATCTGTGATGGGTCATTTAGAATGTTTGTGATTACTGACTATGTTTACCATCTGCCAGTGAGTCATTTAGAACCACATGGCCGATTGTTTTTATCACCTTATGATGAGTCATTCAGGATGTGGTGACAGACGGTTTGTGTTTACTTCATTATGATGAGTCATTTAGGAGCACTGGTGGGCAGCTCATTGTGTCGGCTTGATTAGTTCTGCACATATTTCTTTCATGAGTCATCAGTATATTGTGAAACTGATCTAGCAGGTGCACTTTAATCAGTAAACTAGCAAGGAACAAGTCCAGGCATAATTATGTTTTGGAAAACAAACTCCAAGTTTCAAACAGTGTTCAAACAGGGGTGCCATGTGACACTAAATTCTGGAAAAACAAACTCCAAGTGTCAAACAAAGTTCAAACAGGGGTGCTGTGTGAGACTGTATTCTGGTTATTCCTGTGCACCATTAGCTTTCGAGAGAATGTTCAAGCATAATTCCTGACACAGATGCCCAGCCAGGGAGATGTCATGGGCTCGTGTGAGGATGAATTCCCTGAACTGCTGAGGCACTACCACTCTCCTGGTGGCACCAGGTTTGGAGTCTATGGCCTCAGTGAACAGGAGTCCCTCCTCCCCAAAGACCCTGTGGGAGCCACTGACATCTCCATGTTCCTGTGTAGCAGCTTGCAACCCCAGGCCCTCAAGTGTTTAACAGGTTCTCTGTCCCTGGCGCAGCAGGTCCCTACATGTTCTCTCTGGGCCCAAAGCTCAACCCGATAAGGCTCAGCGCACCCAATACCACACTGATACTAGTGCAATCCAATGGGGGAAAAGGGGTGTACGTGTGCTGAATTCTGTTTCTGATCAATGCATGCTGTGTAGCGCTGTGGTTAGCATTTACCTTTTAATCGTGTCTTTTCTTGTTTCCTACAGGTGTCAAGCTGTCCGGGATTCAAGGAAGAAGGTTCCGGTCTTTGGAAGAAACTACTCGCAGTAAGTAAATGCTCTGAAGCTAGGCTCTTTGAGGGTCAGAGGAGGCTTGGCCAGACTCTGGATTTTTAACGAGAAGCACTGGTTCAAGGGTGTAGCGGGTTTAAATGGATAATGTCTTTGATCTGTGATGGGTCATTTAGAATGTTTGTGATTACTGACTATGTTTACCATCTGCCAGTGAGTCATTTAGAACCACATGGCTGATTGTTTTTATCACCTTATGATGAGTCATTCAGGATGTGGTGACAGACGGTTTGTGTTTACTTCATTATGATGAGTCATTTAGGAGCACTGGTGGGCAGCTCATTGTGTCGGCTTGATTAGTTCTGCACATATTTCTTTCATGAGTCATCAGTATATTGTGAAACTGATCTAGCAGGTGCACTTTAATCAGTAAACTAGCAAGGAACAAGTCCAGGCATAATTATGTTTTGGAAAACAAACTCCAAGTTTCAAACAGTGTTCAAACAGGGGTGCCATGTGACACTAAATTCTGGAAAAACAAACTCCAAGTGTCAAACAAAGTTCAAACAGGGGTGCTGTGTGAGACTGTATTCTGGTTATTCCTGCGCACCATTAGCTTTCGAGAGAATGTTCAAGCATAATTCCTGACACAGATGCCCAGCCAGGGAGATGTCATGGGCTCGTGTGAGGATGAATTCCCTGAACTGCTGAGGCACTACCACTCTCCTGGTGGCACCAGGTTTGGAGTCTATGGCCTCAGTGAACAGGAGTCCCTCCTCCCCAAAGACCCTGTGGGAGCCACTGACATCTCCATGTTCCTGTGTAGCAGCTTGCAACCCCAGGCCCTCAAGTGTTTAACAGGTTCTCTGTCCCTGGCGCAGCAGGTCCCTACATGTTCTCTCTGGGCCCAAAGCTCAACCCGATAAGGTTCAAGTTCCAAGACTTCTTCCAGAGAAGCAGAGTCTTGAGCTTTTTCCTGTTCAGAAGCTGGTCCCCCAGTCTTCTTGCCCTTTCTCTTGGAAGGTTGGGCCAGTATTCCAGACTCCTATACTTCTTTTTCATCCTGTGCTCGGTTTTGTGCTCTAGTCTTTACAAAGACCATCTCAGGGATTCGCAGCACGACTCCATGGGTTTTGAGTTCTACCTCTACCCATCCTGAGGACTCCAGGTCATTCCCTAGCAGACATTCAACTGGGATTACAAAAGAGGCCACTACCTGTTTCAGGCCAGTAACCGCTCCCCATTCTTCTGTCACCATAGCCATGGAATGGACATTTGTAACATTGTCAGCACTGGTAACTGGATATGTTTGTCCAGCCAAGTACTGTCCGGGGGAAACCAGTTTTTCTATCACCATGGTGACACTAGCACCTTCATCTCTCAGGGCTTCTACTCTAGTCCCATTAATCAAATGATGCTGTCTGTATTTGTTCATGTTCATTTGTTCATGCCACAGCAATTGTGGCATCATCCGCCCCACCCTCAGAGACTAAAATAGCTTCAGTGTGAACCCACATTTGCTCTGGGCACACCGTAGATCCCACCTAGAGGCTGACTTTACCAGTGCTAGCTGGTGCAGTAGTAGGAGCATTGTTTTTGGGACAGGCCAGGTCTCCAGTTTGGTGTCTATTCTGGCTACAGTTGAAACACCAGGCTTTTTGGGATCAACGTTTTTACCTTTGTACCCATGAGTGGATGGTTAATAGGTTCAGGGCCCACCCTCATTAGCAGGGTTTTGAGAGCCTTTAGAAGATTCTTTACTTTTATCTTTAGGTGTCTCACCACCCTTTCTCTTGGGAGGCTTAGTAGCCCCTTTCTTTTGCACCCCCCCCCCAGTGGAAGTCTTAGTCACCCCAGTCTTGACCCAATGGTCTGCCTTCTTTCCCAGTTCTTGGGGAGAAATTGGACCTAGGTCTATCAGATATTGATCCAGCTTTTATTCAAGCAGTTACTTACGATATGTTCTTTCATAAACAAATTATAGAGCCCATCATAGGCATGCACTTCACTTACAGTTAACCAACCATCTAGTGTTTTCACTGAGTAGTTTATGAAACAACCAAGGACTGGCTTGAGGTTTTGTGAGAGCCCCTGAACCTAATTCTATACTCCTCATTGGTGAGTCCAAAGCTCTCAATCAGGGTAGTCTTCATAAGGTCATAAGACTCGGCATCTGCTCCAGTGAGTGTGAGAAGTCTAGCCCTACACTTACCAGTGAACAGTTCCCAAAGGAGAGCTTCCCATTGAGACTCTTTCACTTTACTCATTCCACAAGTCCTCTCAAAGGCTGTAAATCATTTGGTGATATCATGACTATCCTCATACGTGGGGACAATCCCTTTGGTTATTTTAGGTTAACAAGATTGCTCTCTTTCCCTAGGTATTAGATTACTGCCACTATTAAAGGGTGCAAGGTCCATTTCTGCTTTCTCCTTCTCTATAGCCAGGAGTTGTCTCTCCAAAGCTAGTCTTTTGGCCATCCTTGCTAAAAGGAGGTACTCTTCACTGAGGTTGCCCTCTGTGTTCCCAGAGAAACCAGACTGTCCTGTAGGAGAGCGAGATCCTATGAGCGCTATCCTTGTAGTCAGGGGCACTGAGGCCCTGTCCTCCCTAGTTAGGTTAGGACATGGATACTCAAAGTACGGCCCACGGGCCTCATGCGGCCCCTCTGACCTTTACATGTGGCCCCTTAGGCAACAGGAGCACCGGGCATCTGTTTGCTCGACCGCACTAACAATAAAATTAAATAGACACACAATCATTTAGTTCAAACTTAGTTGGTGTTATAGAAAGGAAGAACTAGGGACTCCTGCACCTAACTTTAGAAATACCTTCATTTTCAAAGACATCTTGCAGCATAGGTGTAAAACTAAGACAGTCTCTTCAAAATTTAAAAAGTGTATTTAGTTAACATGCAGAACCTTTTCGCCTTACTACAATTTATTTTATCAGTGCATTGAGATGTATTCATTTAAAAGTAATAGTTTTCAAACATAAATTTGGAAACATTAATTCTTCCCCATACCCTGAGAACACCACCAATAGTAAATTAAAGAGGCAAGTCACTTGGTATGTGAACTTTATGGGTGGCCTGGGTTCCTATAATACGTGAACCAAATTATAGTTTATTAAATCAAACATAGAAGCAGGTTATGTGCAGCAAACACCATGAATCATTTATTTCGAGGTCCTCTTAAGTGTGATAATGCAGAGAAAGGAGGGAAAGAGAGATTAAAAAATTGCCTTGGATCAAACAATTTGGAAAAGTGGGTAAGCCGGGATTAATTCCAGGTTTTCTGGTTTCCTATTGTGTATTTCAGCCACTAGATGTATATTCTTTGCTTCTTCTACACCTACCTTGTCACCAATCCCCCCAGCCACCCCACCCCACCCAACCGCCGCTGCCCTGGCATCAATGCGGCCCCCAGGCACACCACAGACTAAACTTTTTGGCCCCTGGGAAAATGTTTGCGAGTACCCATGGGTTAGGAGGAGGGAGGTTGACCTCCTGATCCCTAACTTCTTCCCCATCTGAGAGATCATCCTCCTCAGTAGGGTGTTCCTTTGCATACTCTGCCAAGAGCTCCTGGAGCTCGATCTTGGTAGGGTTGGGACCTGTTTTAATCTTTTTGAGACTGCAGAGGGACCTTAACTCTCTCATCTTGAGATGGATGTAAGGGATCATGTCATCTGAGCTGCTCATTTTGCTACTAAAGGTTGGGGATTTCTTTTAGGAACTAAAACTACTTCAAGTTACTTACCCATAGTTATAATAACCTTTTAGACTTTTTAAGAAATGCTAAAGGGAACTTAACCAAGTCCCTAGCAGGACTTTTAAAAATCTGGAAAAATTGTCAATTCAAAAATCAATTGAATCTAAAGGCAATTTTGGAATTTAGTTATGTGATCATGTGTTGGCTGAGTAGTCTAGCAAATGCAAAGTCGTAGACCCCTACCACTGATCCACCAATATAGGAAGCTGGCTCTGTATGTACTATACGAAAAATAAGGTATGGTGTGTACAAAGTCCAGTGGATTCCCAAAGGCTTTACAGAGGCTAAAGTATGTAAAACTAATGCTGTTTTGTGAGAGTGTGACCAGCTAGGCTTATCAGAGGGTAGTGCTAAGCATGTGTTATACACACCCATTCAAGAAATGAGGCAAACACTCAATGACTCCAGGCCAATTGTTTTATGTGTCAAAAATGTACTTTGTTACTTTATTTCTAGAACCAAAAGGATGTTTGTTGCAGGAAAGTATCACTTTCAAGTATCAAATGCACTTTGTTTAGTTCGCAGATAAAAGAGTTTACAGGTAAGTAATACTTTTCAGTTTCAAAAGTGGACACTGCAATTTTTGATAGAAAGCAATGCAGTCGTATGGGAGGAGAAATAACAACACAATTTACAGATAAGTACTTGACTTACAATCCCAGTCTTCAGTGGTTAAGATGTCCACAGGAAAAAGTTTAGGTAGACCCCAAGAGTGCACCACCAGCAACAAGGGGCCGGCCGGGTGCAGAGGTCAAAGTTGGTTTTGAACGCCCAATTAAATCCAATGGAGACGGGGGCGCTTAGAAAGAAACTGCTTACATGTAAGTACCCACGACTTCAGGGTACATTCCTGGGGATTTATATCCGCTCAGGGCGGGCCCCAGGTCAGCACCAAACACACACTCTCAGCAGTACAGGGCCGGCCGAGTGCAGGGTGCAAACGCAGTCAGGTGTCCAATGCTTTTTCAGTGAGGGAACCCCGGGGGTCACAAAGATGCTGGAGGCACTGTTTTCAAGGAGTTAATTGGAGAAATCCAACTGCTGGGCAGGTAAGTAGAGAGCCCACTGGACATTGCTGGACTGTTGGTTGGGTTCCCCAAGGCCAGGGGGCTGCGGGTGCAGGGGTACCTTTAGGTGTCGGGAAATCTTCACTGGACCTGGTCGTGATCAGGGGATCCTCTAGATTTAGGCTGCATGCGTCGTCATGTTGGTGGGGATGTGTCAACCCAGGTTGGACTCAAGTTCTGACTCACCTGGGGACCTTCTCTGGACCAGTGGGTCACCTGGACACAGGCCGTGGGCGTCGGGTGCAGAGTGGCCAAGACTTGTGGATCCAGGGTGTTTATCGAGTCCTTCTTCAAGGGTTCTTTGTGGACAGTGCCACTGTCCTTGGTAGATCTTGGTCCTTGGGTAGGCAGGCAGTCCTCTGGTGGTTTGTAGAGGTCGCCGGTCCTGCAGGACAAGTCGTCTTCTTGTAGCAGGATTCTTGAAGCTGCAGACAGGCTGGTAGGGCTGGGACCAAGTCAATTGTTGTCTGGAATCTTCTCTGCTTGTACGGCTCTTCAGTCTTTCTTTTTCTTGTTAGGTCACCAGAAACCTGAAGAGGAGGGTTCAGGGGTCCCCCTAAATACTAGATTTAGAGGCATCACAGGAGTCAGAGGGCAATAACCAATGGTTACTGTCCCTAAGGGGGGCTACACCGTTCCTGTCCCTACTCCCTTTGGGGAGGGGAGCACATTCCTAACCCTATTGGCTAACATCCTCCAAAGCAACATGGAGGATTCTGCTAGAAGGGGTTCACCTCAGCTCTGGGTACTCTGGGGGGGGTCCCAGCTGGGGTGGACACTCCTCCTGGTGTTTACTAATTTTCCCCCGACCTGCCGCCAAATGTGGGGCTTGGTCCGGTGGGGTGGGCATCTTCTTCTAGCTGGAGTTTCCTGGGGCAGTGTAACACAAGGCATGAGCCTTTGAGGCTCACCACCAAGTGCTGCAGTTCCTGTAGGGGGAAGGTGTGAAGCACCTCCACCCAGAGCAGGCTTTGTTCCTAATCCCAGAGAGCACAAAAGCTCTTACCCCACAGGGTCAGAAACTTGCCTGTTACTGGCAGGCTGACACAGCCCAGTCAGCCTTACACTAAGGGGTTAGGTGAAATACAGGGGGCATCTCTAAGATGCCATCTGTGTGCAATTTTCTGTAAATCTAACACTGGCATCAGTGTGGGTTTATTGAGCTGAGAAGTTTGATATCAAACTTCCCTCATGGAGCTGTGGAGTTCATGATGACAAACTCCCAGCCCATGTACTCAATATGGCCACTACACTTACAATGACTAAGAATGGACTTCGACACCACTGGGGCATATTGCTCATGCGGCGAGGCCTTCACCCGTGGTATAGTGCACCCTGCCCTAGGGCTGTAAGGCCTGCTAGAGGGTCCCCTAGGATGGCATAATACAAGCTGCAGCCCTTAGGAACCCTTCCTGGCTGCAGGGCCCTTGGTACCACTGGTTCCTTTTACAAGGGACTTAGCGGTGTGTGAGGGGTGTGCAAATAGTGGAAGCATTGGTACAGTTTAGGAAAAGAACACTGGTGCTGGGTACTGGTTAACAGGATCCTAGCACTTACTCAGTCAGGTTAACATCAGATATTAGGTCAAAAGTGTGTGTGTGGTGGGGTAACCATGCCAAAAGGGGCACTTTCCTACACATAGCATTTAGTACATAGGATAAGATAACACCGTATGTAACATTATTATTTAAATTTGTGGGTTTGAGTATCTTTCATGCACATATGGAACAAGAGTGGCAACAAAATAACAGTGGTTAATAAACAATTCTCAACATATGCTTTTAGTCTTCTCCATTACTAACCATGGTTCTTTGTTTTACAGGCAAGGGAGACTGCAGATGAATCAGATAAGTACACAGAATCTGCAGAAGTAAACAGGCAATCACAATACAAGCATTTAGCAAAGTCCTTGCTTAAAATGTAGCCATGCACTTGCATAATGCAGTTCAATACTGCCACTTTTGTCCTTGATATAGTCTAAGTGCTCTCTGTTGTTTTCTTCCTCCAGGTGCTGCAAGGATCAGGCCGGAATCTCAGTGTCGCCAAGGAGCCTGGAACAAGATGTGCTGCGCCACGTGAGAGTAGCAGTTTGATAAGAATGGGCGTGGCTTCAAATAGCAGCTGCACCTGACTGCACCCACTGTAACTCGTGCCTAACTCCGCGAGATGTGTCTTTTTGTGCTTTTCTAGAACAGCACATGGATGCTAGTACAATGGCACTGGCATCCCCACAAATACTTGGTTCCTAACAATGCTTTTCTTGCTTCTAATGCAATATTTTAGCCACTGTCCATTAAAACCGTGGAAAAATGTTCAAGGCTTTGCATGCCCTTCCAATATGTACTGTGCTAGGTTGGGGCACATGCTAGGTGGTCGTGCCTTTGCAAGGTGCAAGGAGTCCGCATGCCACAAGCAAACCTATGCCTTGGATCATGCTGTAAAATGTTATCAATATATGCCAAAGTTACATCATGGCGTTTGAGGAAAGAGAGTGAAAGACAATGGTGGTCATTACAACCCTGGCGGTCGGTGTTAAAGCGGCAGTAAAACCGGCAACAGTCCGGCGGAAAAAAAAATTGAATTACGACGGTGGCGGAAACCGCCAACATAGACAGCCACTTTAACACTCCGACCGCCAAGGTGGTACAAACAAACACCGCGGCGGTAACCACCAACAGACAGGCGGAGGACAATGTACCGACCACATTATTACAAGCTACCAATCCGCCACCTTTTCCGGGGCGGATTCACCGCAAACAAAAACACAGAGGAAACAGGACTTGGAAGGGAAAATGCTCACCTCTACACATCCCACGAGGAACCAGGACGCCATGGAACCGGAACTTCAGATTCTTCCAGCCCTTATCTTCCTGATCCTCTACCAGGAGCACGAACTCCGGCGGCGAAGACCACGGTGAGTACTGCACCTACGACACAGGGGATGGGGGAGGGAAAAAACAGTGACACACACACGCAACACGCAAAACCCCCACCTCCACCCTCACCCACGACAACACACACACCAATACATATTTATACATTATAGTTACACCCCCCAACACCCTGGAAGAATGCAAGGACAAAAGGAAATGAGTCGAATGATTGTAATATATACAAAGACAGTAATCAAAAATATATACATATATTAAGATATTCACACTATAAACAAATATATACACCAAGAATCCAAGTCCAAGGTATTCCACTATCATAGTCCGTGGACCACTGGGCCCAAAAGGCATGGGCGAGGCCCACACTCAATACCCGAACAAGACGGAGAGAACACTGCTGGGGCATCAGATAGAAATAAAACAGGCACCTCAGGGGGAAGGAAAGGGGGGGCATCTCAGCCGGATGAGTGTACGACGCCAGATCCACGAGGGGGCTCCATGCCCATTGATGTATCCTGGGGAGTGCAAAGCCATAGTCTCTCAAGTCTCTCCAGTGGGTGGGTTGCCCACTGCTATATCCTGGGGAGTGCAAAGCCACAGTCTCTCAAGTCTCTCCAGTGGGTGGGTTGCCCACTGCTATATCCTGGGGAGTGAAAAGCCACAGTCTTTCAAGTGGATGCTTTTCTCCACTGGTTATCGAGGGAGCTTTGTGCCCAGAGTGCTTCATCTTGCCAGGGACAGAGGTAGTGGATGCCTTTCTCCACTGGTTCTGGAGGGGGCTTTGTGCCCAGAGTGCTTCATCCTGCCAAGGACAGAGGTAGTGGATGTGATACTCCACTGGTTCTGGAGGGGGTTTTGTGCCCAGAGTGCTTCATCCTGCCTGTGGCGGCCTCAGTAGCATCAGAATCATTGGTGCTCACTGGCCTGCGGTGCTGCTGGCGGCGGTGTCCTGGGCAGCGGTGTTGCTGGCGGCGGTGTCTTGGGCAGCGGTGCTGCTGGCGGCGGTGTCTTGGGCAGCGGGGATGGTGGTGGCAGTGTCCTGGGCAGCGGGGATGGTGGTGGCGCTGTCCTGGGCAGCGGTGCTGTTGGCGGCGGTGTCCTGGGCAGCGGTGCTGCTGGCGGCTGTGTCCTGGTCAGCGGGGATGGTGGCGGCGGTGTCCTGGGCAGCGGGGATGGTGGTGGTCTTGTCTGCCGTGCAGATATTCCCAGACTTTCCGGTTTTACTGTGCCCCTTCCCCACCTTGGATGGTGGCGCAGCGGTCTCCACACCCCCAACTGTAACTCTGGGAGCGGCTTTGGTGACTGACTTCTGTCCCCTCTCCCTCTGGGCCCTGGACAACTTGTTATGCTTTACAGGTGGGGCACTGTCCGTGCTCTGGCTCATTGCCACACTGGCTACCCTGCTGCCTGGCGCACTCCAGGAGCCGGTTACTACTGGCACCACGGGTCCCGCAGATGTTGTGGCTGAGGTGCTGGGTTGGGACCTGGAGAGTCGGGCCCTAGGAGACTGAAAGGGTGGGTGTGGTGAGGGAAAGAGGTCAAGGTTGGACAGGAAAAGTTTCTTAGGAACACTGGGACGGGTAGATGGAGGGGGTTTGGGAGTGGAGGAAGAGGTAGTGGTTGTAGGAGGTGTACGTTTGGTGACTTTGGGTGAAGGTGCATGGGCTGGAGGCTGTCGTGAGGTGGATGGCTGTTGGGTGGGTGTGTGGCTACGTTTGTGTACCTTGGGAGGTGGCCTCACAGACTGGGAGAGGACACAGGGGACTTGTGAATGGTAGTGGGGGTGGTGACTGCACGTGAGCGGGGTGTGGTGGTGGGTGTGCTGGTGAGGAAGGTAGTGGCTGAGGATGTAGTGCATGCAGGTGTGAGTGGAGACGAGACAGGGAGGGAGGAGGGAGACGAGGAGGAGGGGGACATAGTGGAGGCAGTGGATGTTGGTGTGTCTGCATGTGTGTGATGCTTGCGTGAGTGCCTGTGGGATGTGTGGTGCTTATGTTTGCCAGAGCTTCCCTTGTGTGTTGAGGTGTGTGCATGCTGGTCTGATGGTGTGCTTGGTATAGGCTGAGGTACAGGGGTTTGGGTCTGGGTGGAGGAAGTTGGAGGGGGGAGGCTAGAGACAGGGACAATGGCTGCCATCAGTGCTGAGGCCAGAGTCTGAAAAGCTCGCTGATGGGCTGCCTGACCAGAGTGAATGCCCTCCAGGTATGCATTGGTTTGTTGCAACTGCCCCTCTACACCCTGGATGGCATTCACAATGGTAGACTGCCCAACAGTGAGGGACCTGAGGAGGTCAATGGCCTCCTCACTGAGGGCAGCAGGGCTGACAGGGACAGGGGCTGAGGTGCCTGGGGCGAAGGAGATGCCCACCCTCCTGGATGAGCAGGCACGGGGCAAACGCTGAGGGGCTGCTGGGAGGGCGGTGCTGGTAGGGGGGGTGGCAGCTGTAGCTGTAGATGCGGGGGGCACAGATGGGCCCGCCACCGCAAGGGAGCTCCCATCAGAGGAGGAATCCGTATCGCTGGTGTCAGCTCCTGTCCCCAATGTGGAGCTCCCCTCCCTCTCCGTCCCACTGGTAAATTCAGACTCCGTAGTGTCACCCTCCAGGGCCATGTGGGATGCAGCTCCCTCCTGCTCCGGTGCCACTGCTCCTCCACCTGATGATGCTAATGCACACAAGAACAGGGAGACCACAAAAAGGGGGGGGGGAGACAGAAGAAAGACATGTTGAGTCCATGCAATACCGCTACCGTTGGCGGACACTACAGACACAGAAGCCCCCTGCACTACGCCGCGCACTTGGAGTTCCCTATTCAATCCCAGGGACATGGGTTACAAGGCTATGCCAGATTGCTGCACACATGGATGTAACAGGAGCCTGACTAGGTGTAGTTGGCACTGTACACAGGTGGGGTGCCACAGGCCCTGCCTTAAGAAGGGTCCTTGCCTACTAAACTCGCCCAGGCCTAGGGGAACTCACAGCCCACCTCCCCCACCCAGACACCTACAATGCGTGCTGAATCAGCAGAATGAGAGTGTACTCACCCCCTGAGGGCTGCTGTGATGCCCTCAAGCACCCATCCAACTCCGGATACGCCACCGCCAGGATCCTGAACATCAGGGGGGCTATGGTGCGATGAGCAACCCTCCCACGTTGGGAGGCCATCCCCAGATGGGCCTCCGCCGTCTTCTTTCTCCAGCGGCGAATATTCTCCCATTGTTTCCAGTAGTGGGTGCTCCATCTGTGGTAGACTCCCAGGGTCCGGACTTCCTTGGCGATGGCACGCCAAATGTCCTTCTTCTGGTGGGCGCTGACCTACAGGAATAGTACAGGGGAAAAAGATAAGTTATTACCGTCCGCACCGTCACAGTCATTGGCCCGCATTCCTACCCTTGGCGTGACGCACATGCACTCACCGTCGTTTCATGCACGCCTCATTCCAACCCCCCTATCTTTCATCCACACCACTCCACACAGGCATTGCCCCTACAGCATGCTCACAGTGTACTTACCTGTTTGTCTGGAGGACCGTAGAGTAGCGTGTACTGGGGGAGGACCCCATCCACAAGTTTCTCCAACTCCTCGGTGCTGAAGGCAGGGGCCCTTTCCCCAGACACACGAGCCATTGTCTCTTCCAGACTGAGGTCACAGCAGCACTTGCAGTGTAGGTCCTCTCCTGTCGAAGATCAGGTATCAAGTGATTGAACAGAGAGAAAACGGCGGTCACGTCCGCAGCGGTGCGTACCGTCACCGCCGGCGTACATAGTCATTGGCTCCTGGGACCCATAAGGTCCAATGTTAACCAATGCTGGATTGCGCCGCGGTCTTCGACTACCTACCACGACGGTGTACAACGCCAGCACAGTTACCTCATATCCCATTGTCCCACTTTACAGGTTAGGCAGCCGCCATTTCATGGGCACACATGCCATTATTTTGGACTGCGTCACACATATCTAGGCCTTGCCTAAACACTCATACAGGCATAAGTCGATTTGCTAATATTTCTGAGTATGCTGTGTTTACGTACCTCAGAGTTGGTTGACTTTCTGCTCGCTGTTCTCCTCCATAGGCACCGTCCGCTGGGGCATGTGAGGAGAGGTTGTACGATGGAACACCGACTTCCAAAACAACTAGTGCCTTAACAACGAGGTCGGAACACCGACCTCGTTCTTACTACTAATGATTTTACCACGAATGCCTTAACAACAATTTTTGTTGTAAAGGCATTTTTGATAAAAGTATTACTAATAGGCACCATTCACCCTACATCCCTCACCCCACCCCCCAACCCCACCCCTAAACCTAAAACCCCCTGACCCGCCAACCCCTCCCCAAAAACGCCCCACCCCCCCAACCCCACCCCAAAACCTAAAACCCACTGACCCCCACCCCTCCCCAAAACCAAAAACGCCCCACCCCCCCAACCCCACCCCAGAACCTAAAACCCCCTGACCCCCACCCCCTCCCCAAAACCAAAAACGCCCCACCCCCCAACCCCACCCCAAAACCTAAAACCCCTAACCCCCACCCCCTCCCAAAAACCAAAAACGCCCCACCCCCCCAACACCGCCCCAAACCCTAAAACCCCCTGACCCCCCAGCCCCTCCCCAAAACCGAAAACACCCACCCCAAAACCTAAAACCCCCTGTCCCCCCCACCCCTCCCCAAAACCAAAAATGCCCCAACCCCCCAACCCCACCCCAAAACCTAGAACCCCCTGACCCCCACCCCCTCCCCAAAACCAAAAACGCCCCACCCCCCCAACCCCACCAACCCCACCCCAAAACCTAAAACCCCCTCCCCAAAACCAAAAACGCTCCACCCCCCAACCCCATCCCAAAACCTAAAATCCCCTGACCCCCCACCCCCTCCCCAAAACCCAAAACGCCCCACCCCTCTAACCCCACCCCAAAACCTAAAACCCCCCCACTTACCTTAGGCGACCCCTTGTCACCTGCGTCGTCCTCCTTCGCCAACTCCCTTCTTTGTACCTTAACCACGCATGTTCGTTGTTCAGAACATACGCCTTTAGTTAAGGCACAAAATAACGCAGTCGTGGTTAAAAAAAGCGTTGTTGCGCTTTCGTTAACCACGACTTCATTAAAAAAACGTCGTAATAAAGGATGTTTCCCGTGAGGAGATGGCGGCATCCTCCGGTGTACAGAACGCTGGTGGACCTGTCGACAATGGAGGAGCAACATGTGATCATCACCTACAGACTTGATCGTGCCACAATCCAGGAACTGTGTGCCCAGTTGGAGCCAGACCTGATGTCAGCTATCCGCCATCCCACAGGAATCCCCCCTCAAGTGCAGGTGCTGTCAGTACTCCATTTCCTAGCAAGTGGGTCATTTCAAACAACAGTGGCCATAGCATCAGGGATGTCCCAGCCTATGTTTTCCAATGTGTTGTCCAGAGTGTTGTCTGCCCTGCTAAAACACAGGAGGAGGATTTGCCTACAGTGAAAGGTGATTTATGTGCCCTGGGACATATCCCCAACATCATAGGTGCCATTGATGCCATTGATGGGACACATGTAGCCTTGGTGGCTCAGTGCATGACGCTTACATTGTGCGGAATAGCAGCATCCCTTATGTGATGGGGCAACTCCAGAGGCACCGTGTGTGGCTATTAAGTGAGGACATGGACCCTATACAGTGTGGATAGTTGTCTGGATCTGGGGTTGTCCCTAAGGGTTAGTGTGTGTCTAACAGTTGTCCCTCGACATTTGCAGGTGATTCTGGCTACCCCAACCTGTCATGGCTACTGACCCCAGTGAGGAATCCCAGAACAAGGGCAGAGGAACGCTACAATGAGGCCCATGGGCGAACTAGGAGGGTTATAGAGAGGACCTTCAGCCTCCTGAAGGCCAGGTTCTGGTGCCTCCATATGACAGGTGGTTCCCTATTCTACTCACCAAAGAAGGTATGCCAGATCATCGTGGCCTGCTGTATGCTTCACAACTTGGCTTTGCGACGACAGGTGCCTTTTCTGCAGGAGGATGGTCCAGATGGAGGTGTTGTGGCAGCTGCCGAGCCAGTGGACAGTGAAGACGAGGGAGCGGAAGAAGAGGACATAGACAACAGGAATACGCTGATCCTGCAATACTTCCAATGAAACTCAGGTAAGAAGACAACACAGCCTGCTACATCTGATTTAATTCTACTACTTCTCATCTGTCTGTCATTTTCACCCAGTGTATGGTCACTGAGTTATCACTTTCCCTTACGATTTCACAGATGTGGGTCCCACTGTGTGACATCTGCTTTGTTTACGCATGGACTAGTGCTGTGTGACATAGGTATGTTGACATTACATTTGATATAGCATTTTGCCACTGTAATTGCAAATACACATTTTCGAAAGCACAGACTGACTCCAGATAGTATTTTTATTTAAGGGTGTTTATTTAAGTGCTCAATAGTGGAGGGGGTTGTAAAATGGTCAGGGCTGATGGTAGTGGAATGTCCATGGCAGAGTCCAGTCTATTAGTCTCACATGTGCATTGTCCAAAGGGGCATAGGAAGTGGAGCTGGGGCAGTTTAAGTATGGACAGGGTGACAAAGTGGGACAGAAGGATGACATTCAGGGTGGTCTCATTTCTTGGCGGGGGTCTTGGCATTGTTCTCTGTCTTTGTCCTGGATCTCAGGGACCGTTTGCGGGTGGTTCTCCATCTGCAGGGGGTGGGGTGCTGGTGTGGTGGTCCTGTGGCGGTGCCACCTGTCCACTAGCGCCGGCAGAGGTGGTGGGCAGTTCATCGTCCAGGCTAGTGTCAGGGGCCCCTTGTTGTGCCACAGTGTCCCTCCTGGTGTTGATGAGTTCCTTCAGCACCCCTACAATGGTGCCCAGGGTGGAGCTGATGGTTCTGAGTTCCTCCCTGAAGCCCATATACTGTTCCTCCTGCAGGCACTGGGTCTCCTGAAACTTGGCCAGTACCGTTGCCATCCTCTCCTGGGAATGGTGGTAGGCTCCCATGATGTTGGAGAGGGCCTCGTGGAGAGTGGGTTCCCTGAACCTGCCCTCCCCCTGCCGCACAGCAGCCCTCCCAGTTCCCCTGTGTTCCTGTGCTTCTATCCCCTGAACCGTGTGTCCACTACCACTGCCCCCAGGTCCCTTGTGTTGTTGGGGTGGTGGGTTAGCCTGGGTTTCCTGTAGTGGTGGACACACTGCTGATTGAAGTGTCCTGGGGGCAGTGGTAGTGGGCACACGGTTCAGGGGACAGAAGCACAGGAACACTGTGTGTGGCTATTAAGTGAGGACATGGACCCTATACAGTGTGGATAGTTGTCTGGATCTGGGGTTGTCCCTAAGGGTTAGTGTGTGTCTAACAGTTGTCCCTCGACATTTGCAGGTGACTCTGGCTACCCCAACCTGTCATGGATACTGACCCCAGTGAGGAATCCCAGGACAAGGGCAGAGGAACGCTACAATGAGGCCCATGGGCGAAGTAGGAGGGTTATAGAGAGGACCTTCAGCCTCCTGAAGGCCAGGTTCTGGTGCCTCCATATGACAGGTGGTTCCCTATTCTACTCACCAAAGAAGGTATGCCAGATCATCGTGGCCTTCTGTATGCTTCACAACTTGGTTTTGCGACGACAGGTGCCTTTTCTGCAGGAGGATGGTCCAGATGGAGGTGTTGTGGCAGCTGCCGAGCCAGTGGACAGTGAAGACAAGGGAGCTGAAGAAGAGGACATAGACAACAGGAATACGCTGATCCTGCAATACTTCCAATGAAACTCAGGTAAGAAGACAACACAGCCTGCTACATCTGATGTAATTCTACTACTTCTCATCTGTCATTTTCACCCAGTGTATGGTCACTGAGTTATCACTTTCCCTGGGTTCCCTGGGCCTGGGTTACCTGTAGTGGTGGACACACTGCTGATTGACATGTCCTGGGGACAGAGGTATGGGCCCACTGGGTGAATGCTGCACTGGTGTTTCCAGAGGGGGCAAGCTCTGTAGTGGCCTGTGCCAGTGTGAGGGGAACCGACAGTCCCGAGGTCCCCGATGGGCCGGGCTGGTCATCTAGATCCAGTTGGACAGAGGTGCTGTCGTCACTGTGGGCCTCTTCTGTTGGTGGTGTGGACATGTGTGGACCCTCCTGTCCGGTGACGTTGGGTAGGGGTCCTGCATGGGTATAAAAGGATGTTTATTACATCTGTGTGTGGCATGGTGTGCAATAGGTGGGTGACCGTGTACCCCAGTGCTTGCATTCCTGTGTGGGACCTTGTGTGATGGTGGTTTAGGGGGGGTGTATGGGTATCTGTAGTGGCCATGCTTTGGTGATGGGTGTCCATGCTTTGTTGTTGCATGCGGGACTTGGTGTTGGGATGGGTGGTTTGTGATATTGGGACATTTGTGAGGAGTTGGAGTTATGGCGGTGAGGGTGATGGTGGGGGTATGTGATGGCATGCAGGTAGGGTGGGGGATGTAATAGTAAAGCTTTGACTTACCAGAGTCCATTCCTCTATCTACTCCTGAGAGGCCCTCAGGATGCAGAATCGCCAAGTTCTGCTCCTCCCATGTTGTTAGTTGTGGGGGAGGAGGTGGGGGTCCGCCGCCAGTCCTCTGAACCACGATGTGGTGTCTTGACACCACGGAACGCACCTTCCCCCGTAGGTCGTTCCACCTCTTCCTGATGTCATCCCTAGTTCTTGGGTGCTGTCCCACTGCGTTGACCCTGTCCACAATTCTTCGCCATAGCTCCATCTTCCTAGCTATGGTGGTGTGCTGCACCTGTGATCCGAATAGCTGTGGCTCGACCCGGATGATTTCCTCCACCATGACCCTGAGCTCCTCCTCAGAGAACCTGGGGTGTCTTTGCGGTGCCATGGGGTGGTGTTGGTGATGTGTGGGGTGGTATGTGTTGTGATGTGTGGGGTGATATTTAGAGGTGTGTTGTGTGAGGTGCGTGGATGTTGTGTGAGTGATGGTGTTGAGTGCCCGTGGATGCTAGTTTGTAGATGGTGGTGTCTGTTTCTGGCCCTCAGTCGCAATTGTGGTCGTAAGGGTTTATGGGTGATGTGGGTGTGTGTTTTATATTATATTGGATGTGTGGGAGTGGTGTGTGTATGTGTATCAGGTGAGTGTATTTGGAATTGTCCAATGTGGTTGTGTTTTGTAAATGTGTGTGTATTTTGAGCGCGGCGGTGCGTACCGCCAGTGGAATACCGCGGTTGAAAGACCGCCACGTGGATTCGTGGGTCGTAATAGTGTGGGCGTATTCCTGTTGGCGTGACGGTGGAGGTTTTGTTATCGTCAGTTTATCACTGACCTTTGGTGTGGCTGACTTGTGTGGGTGTCTGGATTTTGGCGGATTCCGAGCTGTGGGTCATAATGACCGAGGTGGAATTCCGCGGCGGTGTGTTGGCGGTCTTCTGCACGGCGGTAAGGGGCTTCTACTGCCAATGTTGTAATGACCCCCAATGTGCCTTAACCATGAAAGTAATAGGGTCAGTAGCTAGTAGGTGCTTTAAAACATGCCTTAGGCCTGCTATTGCAGCCTTTAGTGCAGTTATACACTGTCTTTGAACTGTTTGCCAGGCCTAAACCTTTTTTTTGATACATATAAAGATAGGCCATAAAGTCTGAAAGGGCAGAGTACATTGCGATTAATAAGTAAGACATATGGGTTAAGTTTTACATGTTATGGTAGTGAAAAACTCCTAAATTCGTGTTCCCCACTGTAAGGCATATCTCTCCCATTGACTAACACTGGATTGCCTTATCACATTTAATAAGTGCAAATTTTAGATTGGGACCAAGTAGGAGTGCCATGTTTAGACTCCTCTTTAGTGGTAAGGTTGGACTTTAAGTCACAATTCTGAAAATGTCGCTTTTAGATAGCTGGCATTTTCTTGTCCTAAACATTTGTGCTTTCTGCCAGTGTCCTGGGTCACATAAATGTAAATGGCTCTGCTGTTGGGCTTTGTATATTCGTCACGGACAATGACACAAAGGGGATTAGGTATGGGCAGGATGGGCCATCCTGCCAGGATGACCGGGGCTGGAGTTGTTCCCTACCCACTTGTACTTCACAGAGGCTTGCCTCCAATAGTCTTTTGTCTCCCCATACTTTTTGGAGACTGAACAGGGGAAGGGGAGAACTTTCCAGAACTAGAAGTGGGGGTAGTATAGGGAATCCCCCCACTTCAAAGACCGGGACCAGGTATAAATATTGCATCTTCACCACACCTCTTCAGTACACTTCGGGATCTGTGGAAGACCTTAGAAGGACTGCTTTGTCAACAGAGGACTGTTTTCCTGCTACCAAAGGACTAAGCTGCTGCTTGAAGGACTGCCTTTCTGTTTAAAGGAGAACTGGACCATCTCCTTGAACCCAGGGCCACTAAATATGATTCTAAGGGTTAGTTGACTAGGCTACTGTGTGAACAACAGGGACGTAACAAGCTCCCGCCACCTTAAATCCTGTGCCTGACCCCTGCAGGAGTGCGTCCTATCACCTAAGTGATACCTCCCAGGTCCTGAACCCTTGGAAGTTGTGTTATTGGTATTGCTCCTGCCTCACCCTAAAACATGGGACTTACATTCACCTAAACCTTCCTGGAGAACTGACAAGGCCGGAATCTACCTGCTAGCCGATCGACCCAAGGTGCATCTCCGGTCAGTTTGACTTTGCAATATATCATGCTATGTTCTTCTCCACAGCAGCAAATCCTGTTCAGTGGGACCTCTCAGCAGTGGTATCCCACCTCTTTGAGTCATCTTTGACTACAGCCTTCAGCTTGGTCCCACTAGAGGTTTTCAACTTCCAAAAACGTTGTCTAAATCCGAAGGAAGAAATCTTCATCGGGCTCAATGGCAATTGACTGCCCATCACTGACGATGAGCTCCTCGGTCTAGAATCAAGCTTTTCCCGCCCAGAGCTTTTTTCCACCATCATTGACGGCTTCACAGAGACTTCGTCCAGTGGCTCCCTGGTGAGGACAACTCCTCCTTGGACACAGCCTGCTGGCTTGCCCCTGAACTCTACCTTCTCCAGATCTTTTCTTCAGAAACTTTTCTAAGTTTGTAGATAAGGCTAGGCCGGGTCCAAGCCACCCCTTGCATCCAACCCACTCTGTATCATGGTCGGCTTAGACTTCAGACTTTGACCAGGTCTCACTTGACCAGGTCTTGTGTGACCAGATAATTGCGATTGGCACTTTGATATTCTAGGTGCTAGATTTCATTAAAATCTTTAAAAATTCAGAACTCCAGAGAAGTTGAAAGAGCATGAGGAAGAGAATGGCCTGGCCATAAGCCCTGAGCAGCATGAGGAGGAGAGCCACATGCCCACAGGAGTGAGGACATCTGTCAGGGCAGGGAGCGGTGTGTCCTCCCAAAGCCTGTCCCCGAGGAGCTGGAGGACAGGAGAGCTAAGAGGAAGTTTCAGCTTCAGCTTCAGCTCGCTGTGAGCTTAATTTATTTTGGAGTCTTTTTATTTCAAATTTTTTCAGTTTTTCTAAATTGTTTTGGGATTTTTCTTGTGTTGTGCTTTCACTTTATTGCTGTTTATGTGCTGCATACATGCATTACAAACTGCCTCTAAATTAGTATGACTGCTTTTGTGCCAAGTTACCAGGGACTACCCCGGGTTAATTTAGTGACTTTTGTCGTACACCCTAACAAGGACTGTGATTGTTGCCTGAGTAGGCTTCCACTCCCCTCAACCAGTAACCCAATATTTACAGTAACAAACAAATACCAAAGGCCATCTCCTCAGCCAGGGCATGCAAAAGATTCTTCAGGGTCATCTCAAACTAAAGAGCACAACACCCACAAACCAGTTGTCATTCTCCTTGCAACACCTACGAACCAGCCACCTCCGCTGCTCATACTCCACCACCACAACCTCATCCACCACTAACTCACCCACTACCATGGCAAGAAGACTCACAACACCACTCACCACTAGCATAGCATAGGCGGAGGCACAGGCTAAGCCACCAAAATGAAAATAACATTTGTAATTATTCTCTACTATTTTCCTAACACATACACCAAAACCTATTTTATTTAAAAAATAATGTTTGTATCATTTGTGAAAATACCCATGTGTTAATGGCATCTCTGTTCAATTGGCTATGTTAAACTAACTGCACAGTGAAGTGTAATTTATATTCTGTTCTTTGTTGACATTCTAAGTTTTTTTTTTTTTTTAGATTTAGTTCATGCACTCTGTAAGATTTAGTTAAAGCACTCTTGGTTTTAAGATTTCCTTAATGTATATATATATATATATATGTATATATATATATATATATACATTCTTATGATTTTCATGGCAGAAAACAAACTATAATAATGTTTCATCAAAAAGTATGAAGCATTACTTTTCAGAACATGTCTGTTTTTTATCTTAAGTCCTGAAATTTCTAAAAAAAACAAGCATTTTTCAAATAAAAAAAAAGACCTTTTGCATTGGGAAAAAGAAAAAATAGTGTTTTTTCAGAGGACAAGTGGAAACCTGAAGGGGTGTGGGCAAATAAAAAAAAATACATGTTGCAAATTTTTAGGGACCAAGTCTATATACAAAGGAGCATAAATTCCAAACTAATTTAAGGGCCAAGTCTGTATACAAAGGAGCACGCATTCAAACTAATGTATAAGAAAACAATGTCCAACATAGGCTCAAAAGTCCAAATAGCAGACACAACCTCAAACAAAAGTCCAATGTCCTAAAAAATAATAAAATCATTGCCAAGCTAAAAGGGGTGTCTCAAAGAAGTACCTGGCTTTGGGGCAGAAGTTCCTTGGCCTCCCCTGGCTCATGTTTCACCACATCACTGTTTGTATTTTCCTTTGAGGTGGATTTGACGTGGCTGGCCAATGCAGGACCAGCCCACCATAGGACATTGAATACATGGGGGAAGCAAGTAAGATGGACAAACTGGGAGAGAGTACAGCAGAAGGTGGAGTGGGTTGGGGAGGCATACAATAAATTATTGTTGCTATCAAGGAGCTTGTGTGGGTATATCGGGTTTGAAGCTGTTCATTTACTGACTCTCAGAGTATCTGACCCTTTCCTACTAAGTCCCAGATATGCCAGGAGACCAATTCCGGAACCTCTCCGATTGGTCTTAAGACCTTCTTGAGAGCAGTCAATGACACATAATCTGGTGGAAGGGAGTGGGCAGCATATAAGAACTCTAAGGTGTCAGCGGCAAAAGTGTTCCTTGGCTGCTGGTCTTGAATTGGACAGGCACTTGGAGGTGGGGAGTGGGTGTCACTGGAAGCCCAAATTGTATGGGGGCATCTGGAGTTAGGGAAGTGGTGGTGCAGTCCCAGAAGGTGGTGGGGCCTGCTTTTTGGACACCACTTGTTGCTTTTCCTCAAGGTTAGGAGGAGCCCCAATATCTACCAACTCCTGGATGGCTGTGTGCACATCCTGCACTTCCACAATTGGCTCTACAGCTTACACTTTTTTGCTTAGGAGCATGTTTGTCTTTGGGCAGGCACACCCCCCTTTCTGGTATTAGATTCTTCCTCCTCTGGGCTTTAGATAGCTCTCACATCCCCCTTGCAGTCGAGGATCTTGATCAGTAACCCGGGTCCTCCTACTAAAAAGAATGAAAAAAATAATAAGTGCATATGTTGAATAATTCATATAATTTCCAACTTTTATTGATAATGTCAATTTTACCCGTAAATACAAGAAATTATGATATTGTGTATACTTTAACATTTAACATGCTAATGTGCCTAAACAAATGCAATAAAAATCACACTCTTTAAAGTAGTTTGGAAATTATTAATAATTAAATCAGACTTTAAATGCAAGGTAAAGTAGTTTTTTTTGCAAAGAGACCTACATTGATTACATAATCATGTCCAAAAACAACAAAAGTGTTATAACAATCTCTACCACACTGTCTTTCTCATAAATGAGCGTTATTTAAAAAAACACTATTTATAGATTTACGGGTAATAGGATATGAATGTAATCAACTATTTTCCCATTGTTCAAAATGCATTGTTTTGCGATGGCGTCTAAAAGTGTCTTAGGTTGGTTTAAAGAGAGTTCATTTACACAATGCTAGGCTTACACAAACATACTTTGAGAAAATAGAAATGTATCATATGTCAGGTATTACATTTGTGACAGGAATGTGTAGTAAACCAAAATTAAAAAATACAAAATACCACACATAGGTCATTTCTGCTAAACAAACTACACCAGATAAGTGTGGAGTGTTGGGCAGGGTGCTCTCAGGACAATCCAGTACAGTGGTGTCATATGTCCGTGCTTAAAATGTGGCTGGGAAGCCACACCAAAAACGTACTGGGCTTTAACCATGGCCCAGCAACAAAGGCCGTCCCATAGCTTGCAACACTTCTTCCCATGCCGGGTCTTGGCACCCACTGAACTGCAGTGTGTGCTGATGTTCCTCCAAATTTAGGCCTGTGCTGCATTACTCAAATGGCTCTCTGGATCCCCATAAAGCTAAGGATAACTATGGAGTACCACATCTGAAATCACCTGTAGGTTTTCATCAGTGCAGCTGGGGGGACTCCCATCTGATTCCTGAGACATTTGGGGGGTTCAGCCTATTAAAGGAGCAGTATGATGGAGAAGGATGTTGTTGTGGTGATATGATGCCTTGGAATGGCCACCAAAAAATGACTGACTTACTGCTTCTGTATGAAATTGCCTGTTTGTCTTGATAAGTGGAGATATCTCCACAGACATCACAGGACAAAGGTTCCTCATAGGGGGAGACACCTCTGCATGTACAGAAACAGCTAAAGCTTTTGGGGAACACAAAGGATAGTAGTTGTGTCAGATGTGAGTGTAATAAATTAAGGGCTGAACTAAGTATGTTGTGAAAAGTGATGATACTATGTGAGTGATTGTAAGTGTGGTGTACGTAAAAATGCAAGAATTATAGTAAAAGTAACGTGTAGATGTTGTAATAAATAAAACATAGAATCTTCATCTGTGGTGTTAAAGTAACTGGACAATTTCATCTCATGATGGTACATATGGACATTGTGGTAGTCCACCATTCATCATTGACAAAAGTCTGTCAAACCATGTAAATGCAGCAACCAAACTACCTGCTCAAGTGAAAAATGTATTAACTAAACAATCCGGGGAGCGTGGTCTGAGTGCCGAAGATGGCGGATGCATATTCACAGCGTTCCGCTCCGGCCTAGTAATAATCCTTTTAAAAACTTGCCCCGAGGGCTGAACGGCATCCCTTCCGGACAGATAACACGCCGCAGTGCTGGAGCAGTCGGATGGCCGAGATTTGAGGGGACCCCAAAAGAACGATCGCGGAGGAAAGACCAGAGGGCTGAAGCAGCCCGAGCGGCGGTGCCCCAAGTGACAACGTCAGAGAAAAAAGGAGGAAGGCTGCAGTGCAACACGGCATCGGAGATGCAGCGGAGACGGACTGAAGCACTGCCCGAAGAGATGTGAGGTGGACCAGGAGGGCCCGCGAGAAACATCAGAGGTGTGGGCTGCACATGGACCCCCACCGAGAGGACAGAAGGAAGGACTGCAAGGTGGAGCGGCAGCACCTGCGTGGACGAAGGCCGCGCCTGAACGGCGGTGCCCCAAGTGAAGACGCCAGAGAAACCAAAAGGATGGCTGTGGAATGACCCATAAGAGTGGCACCGAGGCGTAGCAGGTCTGGGCCAAGGTGGTGCCCCAGAGAGAAGCGAGGTGAACCGGGGAGGCCTGCGAGGAGGAACAGAGTAGCAGAACTACTACAAATGCAAGCCACCCAGGAGCACGGAGTGACAGCCCAGGTGGTGGGTGGCCAGTAGCTCTAGTGGACCCACGAGGCAAGAGGTCAGTGGAAGGGGGCGAACCGGAGACCCTGAAGGCCAGGAGGGGCACGGGGAGGATCATAGTGACAAGGCACGCCGTCAAGAACAGGGAAGGAGATTAAGAAGGCGACGTCCCCGGGCACCAGTGCAGTTGTTGTGGGCCCTCGTGCCACCAGGCAAAGCCAGCAGGAATAGAGGCCCCTGAGTGACCATGGCTTGTACATCAGAAAGCCCAAATGGAATCATAAGAACAGAGGCCCCCCTGAGAAATGTGTGCTCCTGCTTACAGCAACAAAGGCCCATCAATAACCAAGCCCACTTAACAGGGCATTCTCAGCTCCAAAGACACAAGCAGGCCTAGAGCCTGCCGGACTGATCATGGGGAATACCAGAGGCAAACAAGGAGACTCTCAGATGGAGACTCCAGGCACAACCCACCATACGCGGGCCACAGAGGGGGAGAAAGAATCTATGGCCCCCACAATACAAGCGCAATTTGACCGAATCCTGGCAGCAATAGCAGACACTAAAACAGTGCTGCAGCAAGAAATTGGAGTAGTGTCTGCGGGCCTGGGGCTGCTGCGGGCTGAGCATAGGGAGCTGGCGGAAAACATTGCGGAAGTGGAGAAAGAGGTCGAAGACATGCAACCATCCTAGCGAGACCTCAAGAAACCAATTGGAGAATTAGACTAAAGAGTGCTGAGACTGGAAAGGAGGGCCGAAGACGCCAAACGGCGTAACCGGAGAAACAATGTAAGAGTGGTGGGCCTGCCAGAGGGTACAGAACGAAATGACATGGTGACATATCTGGAGAACTGGTTTACTTCTGAAGTAGCACTGGGCCGCCTGACATCCTTTTTCGCTATTGAGTGAGCACGTAGGGTCCCAGGAAGGCCCCCACAACCAGACAGACCCCCACACCCTATAGTGGCAAGACTTTTACATTTTAAAGACTGGCACTCTTTTGCAGAGAGCAAGAGACAAAGGCACCTACACGGTTGACAATGGGAGAGTAACACTATTTCCAGACTACACGTTGTCAGTCCTATCTAAATGGGCCTCATTCATGTCAATTAAGAAAGCACTAAAGGAGAAAGGAATTCAATACTCACTGATGTTCCTTGCCAAATTGAAGATCATACTGAACGGTAAGACACAGTTCTATGAAGACCCAGCGGCGGCGTGGGACTGGCTTGACTCGTACAAAACTACGGGAACCACTGCTGCCACTAGAGAGCACCGTAACAAGGCCCAACAGAAATCGAGGAAAAGACCGAGGAGACCACAAAGCAGACCAAGGCTGTGGAAACCAAGTAAAGTGGAGTCAGACAGAAACACGGCAGCAGCGGATCTCCTGCATAAATCAGGAACAGATTCTGAAGAGGAGTCACAATCAGACAAGCAGTCAATAGACTTGGAGTCCGGGGATGCACGCCAACACATGGGGTGCTCTCTGGGGTGACACCTCAGTCAGTGGAAGACCTGATCTGACAGGATGGGCAGCCAGAAGATGCTACACACTGGCACCAGAGAAGCCGGCGCCTTATGTCATGAACGGGGTGGACAAGAGGAAAGATGAAAGCAGAGCAGATTTGGGAGGACAGGGGGTACCAGATTTTGGGTCTTACTACCAGGCAGCTCTACTACAATGGGTGACTACATAGTTAGCTGAGACCGGGGAACAGAGCCCAAATCGTTTAGAGCTAGCTCCTAACCAGAACAAACGAATTGCTAAATTAGTACAACAAGAAACTCGGCAGCAGCGGCCTGGAGTCAGCAAGCAGCCATATATGGGTGGCATTGGGGTACGAGATGAACGAGGGAAGCCCCGAGGTATACTCGAGCACTGCCATTGGTTGGACTACCCCATGTTACACCAGTGCGTTACTTTACTGAAAACCAACTAAAGGCATGGACGGAAGCAGGGGTGACGACGACAGGAGACTTCTTTGAAATGGGTACGCTGATGCCCTGGGCCAACCTAGCAGAAACATTTCAAATCCCACCTGGACAATTCCTGTTATATGAGGCACTAGTGAACGCTTTCTGGGACCCATGGGGAACAGGGCAAGAGGAACCCCCACAACTCCAGGTTCTGTACACACTGATATCCCTTGGCACTTCCACGAGATAAGTGACGTGGATATATAAGGCACTAACTGAGATGAAACGATTACCTATGACCGCACTCAAAACCAGGTGGGAAGAAATGCTGGGGCATGATATTCCAGACCCGAGCTGGGACAAAATCCTCGCATACCCCGAATATATATTGTGCAACACTAGACTAAGATGCACACCGTTTAAATATCTCCACATGAGATATCTCACCCCACACAGACTCCAGGTGATTTACGGAGGTGATACTAGACACTGCCTGAAATGTCATGCACCAGATGCTGATTTCAAACACATGGTGTGGGAGTGCCCACTTATCAAAGAGTTCTGCAAGGCTGCTCTACAACGCCTTGGGGATCGGATTGGGCAGACACCTCCGCGGACAATGGTAGCATGCTTATTGGGTGACTTCCCTAGACCCACCAGGAGCAAGGTGGGTACAAGGTTCCTGTCCTTGGCTCTGGCCCTGGTCAAGCGTAAAATCGCGATGGCATGGAAATCTGGCACTGAGATCAAGAAAGAAAAATGGGCAAAGGAGGTCCCTGATTGGGCCGGAGTGGAGGGACGGATCTTGTGCCGAGAAGATGCGCAGGGCACTAGACGCAGACCTCTGGCCGAGCTATGGCAGGAGGTGTTGAACAGATGGGAAATACCATCAACACCGGGACTGAGAGGAGAGTGGGACAATATGAGGGTTGAAAGTGCGACGCACGTGTCAGACCAGGGTGGAAAACAGTAGGGTTAATTTTGGACCAAGAAACACGATAGGGGCAATAGACCAAGTAATTTCAGGAGGGAACAGACATTACACCCCCACACACTGCGTATAAATAAATAATCTATTAAACGGGGAATGGCTATTTTGGAATGTTGAGGACAGAAGGCCCATGCCACTTCAGGAATCAGATCATGACCGATTGTGCCATACAATGTACTAACATGCCCTTATCCACACATGCGCATACCTAGAAGGAGGGGGTCTCAGAGATGTTTAGGTTAAGATCGGACTTAAATTATTTTGCAAGCTATAATGTAGTCATAAATGAACATATGTCTCTCCCCACACCTGGGATTCTAACAAAAAGAACATAGAAAGAGACATACAGGACACACTAAGAACAATAGCAAAGAAATGTTGATGATTGTTTATCTTGTGCTACCGACGAACTGAGTGATACTGTCAAAGTTCTGAAACCAAAGTATATGTTTAATAACAAAAATGCAATAAAGATATCTTTTAAAAAACTAGACAATCCAGCACAAATATACCTTACCCTCCCTTCTGTAACCCACTGTGGATTTAGGTCTAGATCCGGAGAAATGTCTATATGTAAGCTCAGTCTCATGGACTCACGCAACAGGCTACAACACTTTTGTAAACAACTTCTGAAAAATACACCAGCACCCCATCCCCATATGGGTAAAACATCTGAATTAAAATGTATCGTTCCCAAAATGCATTCAGTGATGGCACATACGTATATGTGCCTTATTGCACCTCAGTTGATATTGTGTTGGTGGACATCTGTAGGGTGTGAGGAGATGGGGAGATAACATCACCTATAAAAAGGTCTGATATTTCTTAAAATGGGATTCTATCCTAAATGTAAAACATCTTGTCTACATACGTGCAGTAACTGTTAAGGTAATGTGTATCAATATTGTGTTGTAATGAGTAAAGAATGAGTATGTTTGAGATGCCATTGCCCATATGCATATGTTTCCCAGTGTGAGACATTTTTACTTACCAATGAGCCACGTCCCCAAAATCCCCACCAGTAAATCGACATGCAAAAGATGATGAAAGATGTAGCTGTTGTGCATCCAGAAATGGCAGTGTTCACATCGCAGCCCCTGGCATCGCAGACAGTTGACAGGATGATGGAGGGCTAGGCATGCCTGTTGCAGAAAACGTGTGCTGTGTAGTGAAGTGGGTGAAGTGCCACATGGGTGCAATCCGTAGCACCAGCTACACAAGGAAAGTGGGGAAAGGCACACATTTCACTTGCTACCCTTTGTCTTTACTCCAGTGAATGTACCATTGTGATAAACTGGCACATTTTTCTGTTGATGCATCTCAGTAACTGATGCAAGCACTTAGATTGGCTTGGCAGTGTGATGACTATGTTGTCAGATCAGACCCTCCAGAAAGATCATGTGGCCCAGAAATGGAGTGCAGCCAGTATTTTGTCATTGGGAAGGATAACCTCGGGATGAGCTTTGGGTGAATAAAGCTCCTGCTAACAGTTTGCACACATGTCAAGGATCACTTCAGGTGAGAAGTTGTATCTGGCAATGACTGCTTCCTTGGCCGTCCTAGAGATGTTGGTCCTTTGCCTGTAAACTCTCTATCTCCTCCTAAAATAATCGTTCCTAAAAATGAGGTGCAGCACAACAAATACAGTCACCCACATAGTGAAGACAGGAAAAAAAAAGCTTGGGTGTGTGAGTGTATTTATTTTCTTGTCAGTCTTTATGGGATTGGTTGATGCTATAATGTGTTTCACCTGTGAAGTGGTGGAGTCGAAAGCTATCACCCCTTGCATTACCAGGTATGTTGCAAGTTGTCTTGGAAGTCTTGTTATAAAAGGTTGGAATTATTTTTAAAATTATATTAAAATGTTTTAAAAATGTTTCACATTATTTTGCTATATATTTCTATTATATTTTGGTGCCTCTGTTATGATCTGTGGGAGTGTTTTGCAGTACCTGTGAGTGATCATGCATGTTGCTAAATTCGCTCCAAGGCTTGACTGAAATATGTTTACTCTCATTTATTGCGCTTTAGAAATACAGTTTGTGAAGAGTAGCTGTCTTCAGGGCTGTAGCCAGAAGTATATGTTTTGGGGGGCATGGCCCCACATAATGACAAGAGGTGGTTCAGGGTGGAAATTAGTTTGAAAGTAATCTTTACATTTTGATGAAATTTTAAAACAGGCAATATGTATTATTTAGTATTTTCTGGTTATGGTATGATTCCAGAGCGTTATGGAGGGAATGGACAACAAATAGTTAATTTAGTAAAAATGCTAGTTAAAACTGAACTTGGAGTAGGGACACTCTATTACAAAAGAAAATCTGGAAACAAAAGTTAATAAGATTTAGCCAGTTGTCCAGGACGATTGAAGGTCCCTCCTAATGGGTCTTTATGATAGTTTGTAAGCATTTTGCATAATGAAACATATTGTAGCCATCCCATTAACAAAATGGGATATCATTTAAATATGGGTTTATAACGGATTAGGTTTTCCTTGTCAAAACAATTTCAGCAAATAGCACATCCTCACACACACACCAACACACACAGACCATTGAAACGTAAACATACAGAAAATATTTTACAATTCTCTGTGAAATATAGTGTTCAACAACATAATGACAGGCCCCAACCCACTCTGCAGAGCTTTCACATTGTGAGGACTACAAGGATTAGGTGGCCCAGTTATCAAAATTATGCAACAAATTTAACCAAATTATGCTACATAAAGTCCACTTTTTGTGGCATATTTTCTGACAGCATTTTCACTGAGTTGAGCTAGAAATATTTTTTGTAAAATCTGTTTGAAAATTTGGCAAATTATACAGCAAGTGCTGTACTTCCAAAGTTATGTGGTAAACTCTGCACTCACAGAATTGCATAACTCTACTGACATTCACCGTTGTCCATTTCTTTATTAACAGTTTATTCATTAGTGCCACTAGTAGTTTCATTTCAAATAAAATAGCCCTTTCAAGGTAAATTTCACAAACTGAACACGTAATATTAAAAATGGAGAACCCATACCATGGTTCATTACAATCATCTCGAGAGTCTGGCAACATTTACAAACCACTCTACCATCGGTCTTGTAGTTTATGATGTCACTAGAGCTCTTTGATGGCAATTCTGGACCAAATAACAAAGTTGCCTTTTATGTATTTCTCTCTCTCTCACTCTCCCTCTCTCATGATTGTTTTTTATTAACATTTTAATTTTTTGGTAGTTATCTTGAAAAAAGTAATGTTTTCAAACAGGAACATAGTAAGTGATATACTGAACCATCCCTTTTTAATTATTTTACAGAACAAGGAAGGGGGCAATTATATAGTTAGGGATTTTGAATTTTAGAAATAAGCCTACCCTCTGCCATTCTGTACGTAGACCGAAAAGATTGTTGTTCTCTTCATGGTTCAGCTAACAATGGGCATTAACTGAAATTATGATGTTTAGTTTTTGTTGAATGAGCAGACTGTTGAATGGTCAGAGGCAATATGATAATGCTGTTCTGTGTCTGCAGCATATGGTGCACTATAATGGATTACCCACATTTGCCACATATTTTTTGCAGCTCAAATAGTTTAAAATAATACTAAAACGTGCAGCACAATGCTGCATAATTTGCTTCTATCATGCTTCATAATTTAGGTAAATTTTACTCATAATTTAGTCATGCCTTGATTCAGAATCCAAGCAGCTCTGACAATGGTAAAGCTCAGAGAATGGTGCTGGCTGTCATTATGATGAAGAAACCCATATATCACAGGGAAGAGTGAACTATTTTCTAGAGTTCATGGTCCCTGTGAAATCTGGATTTTATACACTGCATTTTGTGCATTAAAACACCCCAGCATGTTATACATGTATGTATTTATGTATTCTTACCGTGCAGTGGCACAGCTATCTGAGCTGAAGCAGGTGCAATAGCACCTGGGCGCATTGAACCAAGATTATTGCTATTTTATTTCTCTTTGTGTGTTGCGCTGATGGCGGCTGTTGGTATCGCTTATGTGAAACTTTTACCTTTCAGTTTATGTGGGAAGAAAAGTCCGGTTAGTTATGTGAAACTATTTTACTTTTCATTTTCAGTTTATGTGGCAAGAAAAGAAAAGTCCGGTTAGGAGTTTACAATGCTAATAGCTCTAACTCAAGCAACCGCGAGACCCATTGCATTGCAAATGCTTGTTTTCTTTCCTATCAGTCTGAGGGTCTGGTGCTGTTGTGCTGTGGCAGTTCTACACATCCTTAAACCATTAAAGATCATTAGTGTAAAATGGGAAATATTCTGATCATGCACTGCATGAACGCCCATGAAGATAAAGCTTGTGTATGTTGTATCTCGAAAAGCACAGTATGGAAATGTCTGTTTTGTAAAGTGAGCACTCACTTTCCTAGCTGTCACTTGATTCTGGTGGCAGTACCCTCAGTGGTGTTTATTAACTCAACGTGGGATGGATAAGGGGTAGTCCTGAGGAAATGTTGTTTATGATGGTGGAAACTCACATGCTTATTACATGACATGCCTAAGATTACTCTATTACACCATGTTGCATCGTTCAGATTTTATTCAGCTAAATAGTCTGATTAGGGGGAAGCAAGAACAATGAGAAGGCATAGAACACAAGCGTTTTTGCACTTTTCAGTCAGAAACGTACCCTCACATTCAAAATGGTCGCAGGGACGTATTTCATGTTAAAAAAATAGCAAACAAATCTTGATAAGCAATTTGCATAATTCCCGCAAAGAAAATTAGTCAAATTTCACATAGATCTAAAATATATTGCAGGACCCACTGGAATTTGACAACACAGGTAGACAGAGGTATCTAGAATGGAAACATTTCTCCACTGATCTACCAGACTAGCACCCACTCCAAGATAAGTTATTATTATGTAAGACCTAATACTACTGTTTAGAAGTTAAGGAAGATTGCGAAAAAGAGGTGTTACAATGATCTAATTTGATAGTACTCATTTTATCAAACCAGAAAGGTTGCAATGGCCTTGTTAGGGATTCAACACTATGAACGACGGAGATCACAAAACACTTGAAATGCTCACGAAATACTGCCTTGCAGGAAGGGCAATAAAAACGCTCAGGAATTATCTCAAATGTAGCCTAGTTCATTGAAAAATCTTGCCACAGACTCTCTGTACCCCCTTTCATTTATCACCCCTTATTTTGCCCTCATTCATTCCATAAGCTCCTTACTTTCATTATGTTCACTTTCTCCCTACGACTTCAAGTTCTTTGCCTTTATTTTTTCTTTTTCATATCACTTACCATAGTTCATTCTCCCTCCCACTAATTTATAAAAAGTGCCATTTTAATCCATTGCTCCAGGTAAGGATTGGGGCCTGCCCTGCTTAACTGAGCTTGGATAATTGCTTTATAGAATAAGGCTCCTTCTTTGGAGAAGAAAGGATGCCAGATTCCTTAAAAAGCTAAGGGCATCCCTAATTTGAATGGAAGAAAGGTGTTACTAATAAGCTGTAACTGGTGAGGGGTAAAAGAGAGCAAAAATCAAAGTAAACTCAGAAAACCAAACTGGTGACAGCAGGGTGGAATTAATTCAAACTAAAACCACGGGGAACCCTTAGAGAGACCCATCAGCCTCAGAAAGGTATACATGTTCTAATTCTTTACAAATATACAAGGAATTCAAGAGAGTGTAGTGCCAAAGCTCCTCAGCTCATGGTTCTTTTGAGGGACCATTACAAGTGGGTTAATTATTGGCACTGACTGGCATAGTCTCCCTCCAGCAATATGTTTGAAATGGATTGGTTAAAGGCAGTTTGCTTTTAAAGGAAGATGTAAAATATTCTAATTACTGGCCTACACCGCAAAAACGTGCAATGTGTGGAAAGCAGTTTGAATGCCCTATAGATGAACTATCCTGTAATTAGTCCTGCCAAGTTTCCAAGGTACATACAGGATGTGCTGTTTTAGTCTAATATTTTTCTTTGTATTCTGGGACGTGTGTTTATTCGATTATGAAACAGGCCTACAAGTTTCAGAATTCACTCTCTTTTTTTTTTACTAAACACCAGTGTTCAGAAGCTTTCCAGTTTCTTGCATGAATATCTCACCCAGTAACCTTTTCCCTTGTATTCTGGGACTTCTGTTATCTATTTTATACTGGATTACACTGCAACTACGAAAATGCAATGGCAATTTGTGCATGGAATTTGTTAATCTGATAGTTCTAAATCCGTGATCTGATCACTGAATGCAACCTGCATGCAGTCTCCTGTGACAGGTTAATGATATTCAAGACATGGACAGTAGTATATCTGATCATGTGCCACCCTACACACACGAGGATGGCCACCTATTGTGTAAGGTTACTAACTATTCACTTCCCTTTGAGCCTTTGGCATGATTGTAAAAGAAAGCTGTTCTTTCTGAGACACAAAGCGTTTTATGAATGAACTGGTTTTCAACATCGTGTACTAGAAAATAGCCAAATTTCAGCAAAGGGAGTAGTGAAATGTTTTGTGTGAGAGGGTTGAAATAGACAACACTTAAGGAACTTAAACAGTCCATATGTAGTGTGAAAGAAAAACAGGTCAGGTAGTGGTTCCTGTTTACCTCACAATGGCTTCTGGCCACTTTCTGTGTAAGGCCAGTCACAAGGACATACATCCAGCTAGCACGAAGTGTTCTCTATTGCAGCAGCCCCCGTCATATGCTGGTGGTGGTTGTCTGGGTCAGTATTCAGTGATAAAGATGCAGAGAAAGATCAGAACACTATTGTACTGCGTGCTGCTACATTCAAACGTGGCACAAAGCAGGCGCCTAAGAGTGTGCTGGATAGAGGCATAGCAAAGCCATCACTCATTGTGCATCCGTGTCATGGCAGACACTCTTTATATGCTGCACAGATAGGCTATGAGACCCAAAAGCAGTATATTCATGCTGCACGTCAACCTACTGCAGTGCCTTAAGTCATTGACAGAAGTGAGGCATCAGCTATCGTTCTGACCCCACGAACTCATGATGACTCATACCTCATATTGCTATAATTCATTGTGCCCGCGCACTACAGCCATGGTCCATTTCCATTTCCTTTGCCTAGTCTCTCTCTCTGCCTGGTTGTCTTCCTCTGCACAGTCTGAGCTTCTTTCAGTTTCTGTATAAACAGGCAGGCAGGACAGACGCCACTCTCTGCCTAGAATTCACTTAATAAGAAATCCTTGTTCAAACCAGAAAATCATGCACAGCCAAGGACTGACACGACCAGGGTTCAATGTTAAACAATAGACCATCATGGCTGCCACGATATGTGACTTTGGGCAAAAGAGAGATAGTACTGAACTTGCCATATAAAGGGAAAGGAGTTGAGCTGAGCTGGTGAAAAGAAGGGCACAAGTAAGCAATAGAAAAAGGTTTTAGTTTTAATTGTCCCAGTAGGGAAAACCTCTTAAAGTCGTTTTTCAATACTGCAAGGCCTGCAGCTCCCATATGATAACATTGGGGTTACGATTTTATAGTTTATAAATGTCATTTCCAATTGGGAAGAGATGGGACCCACAACTTTGGTGTCACTGGAATCACAATTTAAAATCACAATTTATGGTGAAGTCAGATTTTTAAATTGTAATTCTGAAAATACCACTTTTAGAAAGTTGGCATTTTCTTACTTTAACCACTCAGTGCCTTCTGTCTGTCTCTGAATTTACTTGTGGTGTTTGTGACAGCTGGGCTTTGTGCATTCTCTATGGACAGCCAGACACAAAGGGAGCTTAGGTAGGACTGATATGCCATCCATAGCCTGGTGGGCCATCCTGGGCAGGATGTGAGGGAGGAGCTGATACTTAACCTTAAATAGGCTGTGTCCTAGCCCCACACAAAGGGCTGCATTCCCCCTGTAGTGAGTCTGGAGCCAGGGTAGGAATGAAAGTAAGTGACTCTGTGCTCTTCAAAGGCCTCTCTCTGAAGTCTCCCCTACTTCAGAGGCACACCTGGGTACAAGTGCTGTAACTCAGACACCACAAACTCAGCACACTTCTGTATCTGTGGATACTCAGCCAGGAAGAAGGACTGCTGTGCTGAAAGGACTGCCACTCTGCTGGACGCTACTCTGCAGGACTCCTGTTCTGCTGACCTCCTTTCCTGGAAATGAAAAGGACTGGACCTGCATCTCTCCAACGCAAAACTAGAGTGACTTCAAGGGCTTGCTGGTTTGCCTCCTGTTTTTGAAGTGTCAGGATCACAAAAGACTTCCAACTCCCCTGCTACAGCACTGGACTCTGGCAACTGTGAGACTTGCCCTGACAATTAGTGCCTGTCCAGTCCTGTGCCCTTGGAAATGGGAATAAAGCACTGCTCCACTCAGAACCAACGCATTGCAGCTGCTGCACAGATCAGAACCGGTGCATCACCCCTGTTGCGTTGATCAGAATCAGTGCATTGGGACCATTGCGTGGATTGGAATCAACGCATTGCCTCCCCTGCACAGATCTACTGCGTCATATCGCCTTCAGAACCTCCACATCTCGGACCCGATGCCTCGACGCCGATGCGTGGAGAAAATGGACGCATCATCACTACTGTGTGGGAAGGATCGACACATAAACTACACTGCGGAATCAATACCACTACATTGCTTCAGCTTGGTCCTGCATCGTCAACCCAACCAGGATTAAGGCACTTTTGTTCAGTTGGCCTCACATGGTTCCTGTAGCCAGCCTGCGCTCCATCGCGGTTGCCCTGAACTTTTGACAGCGCATCCACATATCTCAGGTTGGCTCTTGTTGTTTCTGAGCGCTATTTCACAATTTAGTCTTTACAAATTCATATCTCAAATTCTACTTATTGGATGTTTGCCATTTTGGTATTGTTTCAATTATTAGATTAGGTTCTTTTTTTCTAACCAGGTGTGGTATTTTTGTGCAGTGTTTTCACTGTTTCACTGTTTGAAGTATTTCACAAATACGTAACACAGTGCCTCTTAAGTTAAGCCTGAATGCTCTGCCAAACTACCAGGGGGTGAGCACGGGTTAACCTAGGGTGTGTTTGTGAGTTGCCCTTACTCGGACTGTGGTTCCTGCTTGGACAGGATGCATACCTCTACCAACCAGAAACCTGATTTCTTACACAAGGCCCTCAAGGGGGTTGGGCTTCTGTCACTTCTGTATGAAACCCACCTTGTATATACTGCAGCTGCTTAATAGTGCCTCCAAGGGGGGGGGGGTTGAGCTTCTGTTACTCGTGGGTGGACACTGATACAGCATACGCCCTGTTCGTCTTCTCTCGTCCATATACCATGAGTTTTATTTGTGTTTCAGCTTGAGAGACCCGACTACTCCTAAAAACTGAAGGTATGCGCAACTTCATTTACTCTCACAATATACATAACACATGGTATTTTTGCACAACAACATTCACCGAACAATGTTTGAAGAACATCTTTGAACCTCACATACCTTACCCAACACATCCCATATAGGCCAAACTACCTCCACCATAATTTCAACAATGCTGTCTGAAAGGGGAGCAGGAATCCAATACAAATTGCAGTGTTTCGTGGCCTGAGCAGAGATATCCGTTCTTCAATACAATACAAGAAAACATGCACACAAATGAAAACAAACATAAAAATACACACACAAATACACACATTTTCAGTAATTCTGTAACACTCAGTTGTTGACACACTACATGTGTGAACAAATTTAGCAGTAGATGTAGAAGAGGAGCATTTCACAGTACTGGTGCACTGGAAAAGGTATCAAAAAAGATTTACGTCAGTTATGATGGCAACATCTCAAACAATGGTTTGAGTGTAGTATTAATAAGGATGGTGGCTTATAGGTGTGTTGGCATACCATCAAATCACTAACATTGAATCTCTGCATTTTTATGGCCTGATTTAGAGTTTGATAGGTGGGTTACACTGTCACAAACGTGACACATACCCATTCTGCCTTGCTACAAGTGCCATTGGGTATAGGCACTTAAAGTAGGGCAGACAGGATATCCATCTCGTTTGCGACAGAGTAACCCATCTTCCAAACTCTAAATCAGGCATTCACTCTCTACGTCTAGGACAGTGGTTCCCAACCTGTGGTCCGGGGACCCTTGTGGGGCCACGAAGCTTCCTCAGGAGGTCTGTGACTGCTTAGAAAATTAGCTAAAATTAACAGATTAATAAAGTGTGTATCAATAAAATGGCTAAAAGTACAACTGTTAAAAAGTACTGTAAATGTCAAGGAATTTGAAATTGGAGGTTAGAAATTAAAGTAGTATTCTCAGATTGATTTGTTGGAGCTTTGCATGTGAATTAAACAGAATATAGTATGTACAATGTGTGGCTTCAATTGAATTTAAAAAAAGCTCCAACCTTCTGATTATTTTTTTTTAAAAATGTGTTTGCTAATTAAATTAGATATGTTATCATCTGTGTATGTGCTTGATGGAATGCCTGTTTCTATACTTTTTTGTAGTGTTTTGTGGTTCAAATCATCTACAATGTTTAGGCTGGGGTCCCTGGCTTCCAGTAATGACTCAGTGGGGTTCCTCTGATTCCAGTAATGATTCAGTTGGGCCCCCCAAGTTCCACTAATGATAAAGTCGGGGTCCACGGAAGTCAAAAGGTTGGGAACCACTAGTCTAGGCTGTACAGTGTGTACCCACCCTTTGTACTTTACAAACCTTAAGTTACAAATGCCAAGCAGGGTGATAAAAGTGTTGCCACATGTTACTAACCTCACCGCAAATCCTCCAAGTAGTAACTTACCCAGGACAGCAACCAGAAAAATTAAATACCAACACCTTGAGAATTATTTCATATGATACTGAACAGTTTCCTCCCTCTGTGGTAATTCTGAAAACAAACTCACCAAGTGGTATGGGCATTCATGAAACATTTAAATTCACTAAGGCCTGCCTCACGTAGCTGACCTTCCTTAGGGATTCTTAAGTGGGACCTCCTTTCAAAGCAAGCTTTGAAAAAATAGAACCACATTGTGCATACCAAGTTACAAATAAATAGGCTAAAAACAACTGATTTTAATGTCAGTAGTAAAGGGACACTTAAAAGTAAGACAAGCCTTATCTGCTTCAGGGACCTTGACGGTGAAGAGGTCCCACAATTTATTTTTACTTCTTTCTCTCATCTTTCTTTCAGTGTGTATCTCATCCTTCCCATTTCTTGTGTTTTTCCATTTTGTTTCCATTCTTATATGTGCCTTTCCTTTCTGTTTCCATAATTTTTTCTTTCTTTCCAACTTCTTTTTTTAGATCTTTATATCCATCCTTCTTTAATTCTTTATGTATTGTTTTCCATATTTCTGTCATTGTGCCCCTAATTTAGGATTTTTCCTTCTTAAATTCTCTCCATCTTTTTCAATCATTCATTCTTTTCATCTTCATTTCATTCTTTTGTAAATTCTTTTTTAATTTATTTCCCTTATGTGATCTTGTCTTTCTTCATTTCATTACTTCTTTGTTTCTTTTCCTTCTTTCTGTCTTACTCCTCATACTTTTTCTTTCCATCTTCCTGCTCCTCTATCCTTTTACATCTTTCTTCTCTCCAACCTTTCGGTTTCTTCATCTTTTCCTTCTTTTCACCATCTTTCTTCCAGCCTGTTTCACTTCTCGTATACTTCCCGCCCTCCCTCACCTATTTCCTAATGCCTTTCTATCCTTTCTGTCTATTGTGTCCTCTTTCTTTCGTTCTCTCTTTCGTTCTCTCCATCTTTCTGCTTTTTATTCACCCATATGTGAATATGTGGATTCTCGCATAGATGCATGCATCAATCCATGCATCCTTTTATCCATTCGTCCACACTTTCTTCTGTCTTTTATCCATCCCTCACTTCATTGATCCATCTTCAATCCTTCTTATGTATTTTAACCATACTTGCCTTACCTCCCATCTGTCTTCCTTCCGTCCATCCACCCATTCATCTATCTATTCATTCTTCTGTTTTCCCCACTCTTTTCCTTCTCTTCATCCATCATCCGTTGTTCTCTCCATCCACTCATCCAAGCTTCCTTCTCTCATCATTCCTTCTCTTCATTCATCCATACATCTTACACTTTCTCCATTTCTTTCTTTTATGTATTGTCCAACCTTCCTTTTCTCCAGCCATGGAGCTTACTTCTGGCAGATGATAGGTTTATTATGGTCAGCGTATTGCATGTGTTTTGTGACACATCAAACAGTTACTGAAAACATGTGGTCTTGTCTATTTCTCAATTCAGCCATTTGGATAATGGCCTTTTCGAGTAAGAGAAAAAGTTAAGGAAATTGGAGAGACCAAGACGGTATGCATTTTTGAGAGTGAGTTTTTCTAACTCTAGTCTCAGGTGCAGCAAATTAAAACCTTTTAATTTTCACAACCTGCACGTTTGTCGTGACTTACACTTTTGTAGCAAATTACACTTTTATAGTAATTCCAACACTACACAGGGCCACACACTCCCATAGAACCATCCCATAGAAGATAATGGAGGTAGGGGCTCAACACCCTCCCATAGAAGATAATAGCGGTACGGGCTTAAAACCCTGAAGGAAATAATGTTCAATTAAACTAAATTATTAAAAACGTTAAATATATCAATAAATCTAAATTAATGTTATGCAATATATAACAATAGCACATATTAATTAATTGTAAAATGTTTAATAACCTACTTTGAATTTCTCAAGCTGCTTAAGTGGGGGTTAATGATGCTCCTTGATATACCGCACATCTGGACAACCCAGAGTTGCCTCTTGCCCCCATTATCAAATTATTCAGTATTGGCATAAACAGGTGAGAGAAGATCCAGATAACATACACTTGGGAGAGTGGGAAATATGTACTCACAAATCAGATAACTTTTTTTCCCAGTAAAATAGCTCTGACAATGGGACTGAAGAATAAAAGTGAAAAGAGTACATCTAAAGACAACAATACTGAATGTAATGATATACAGTATTTAATTGTCCGAGGGGAGCTGTCTACAATCTAGAACTGGGAGGCAGAACCGTAGGAGAAGGTACATACAGTAACATGGTCTAAAATTCCAGCCCAGGCCCAGAACACCTTTAGGTCAACGCTAATGTAACATATTCAATAATTTACAGTAAATGCTATGTATTTCCTGTCCGATTATTCAAGTTTGGATTTAGCCAATCTGATAAGTGCAGTAAGTGTATCACAGAACTATGAAAAATATCAAATGATTTGGCAGAATGCCCCCAGCGCCAAACATACTTGGGTAGATTCAGTCCCTTCTTCAATTCCCTTCTTTGTCTAGAAGCAGCAAATCTGCGTTTGTTTACATCTGAAAGGAAAATAGTTTTTTGCCTAGTATATATCTTTTTGACAGGGGTTCATCACTATCTGGATAAATAGTGGTCTTCTCTATTGGTCAAAGTGGTAAGTGCAGTTTGCCAAAGTTGATGGGGGCGATTCTGTAGTAGAGACTTATGGCTTCCTGTATGAAGGACTTTTCAGGGGTGATTCCTCCCTTGGGGAGGAGAAGCGCTGTCCCCCCTGCCCCCGCTGACACTGCAACAAGTATGAAAAGTAAAATGGTAATGAAGAGATTTAATTACCGTTTTATTTTTCATTTCAGACGACGTAATTGGCAGCACTGGGTGGGCTCATAGCTCCTGATTGGCAGCATGAAGGAGGTTGCTGGTGGCTCCAGTTTAAACTGCGCATGTCACTTTGGCCAGCCTTCTTGCGATGACAGGGCTGACATGCACATTTTAAACCTCTCCACTCAGCTGTCTTAGACACAGTGCTTAATTTGTGTTTGTTGTTTCAGGTGCTGAGCACCAGCACTTATTTTTGAGGGCTGGCGCTTAGTTTTTTGCCCCAAGCATTTACTGCGAGCAAAAGACACATATGGGAAAGACAGAGGAAGAGAAAAACGAAAGCGCATCACAATGGACGAAAGCAGAAAGCTGCAAGAATGAGCTGAAGGAGCAGGAAGTGGCTTTAAATAGATTGAAGAGACCCGAGATGGCTTCAGGATTACGCTGCCTCAGTATTCTGTGTTCCCACATTTAATTGCAGCAGCCGCATGTTTAAGACGAGGTCTTTGGGCACCGGCACCTTTCTATTTACAAATTGAGCACTGCTTAGACAGATGGGTGGCAAGCAGGCACATAACCCCCAGTGATTGGTGGAGCGTCAAGGCAGCCCGCTCCAACCTATCCTGGCACTTCTCTCATGCTGCTACGATTATCAGCAGCATGAGATCAACATCTGGATTCATGGAGGGAAGTTGGCTGAGGCTCCAGAAGCCCAGGTCAAACAGGATTACTTTAGAAGCCATCCCAGAGTCATTGGATGATCATCCAACTACTCCAGAAGTCATTTTCATGTCATCAGACATCATCCAGCTCTTGAAGTCATCAGCAAAACTGTAGAAACTAGGCTTGATGATTTGAGGATGATTTGCAAATGAGTACCTGATTACATCACAAGGTGGGATTGTTCTTGAGGACTGGATGATGATTTGAAAATGACTTTCTGATTACTTCACAAAACAAGGTTGTTCCTGATTATTTTAGGATAAGTAGCTGATTACACAAGTTTGCTAATGCATGCAAATAGGAATAAGTGGTTATTTTGCAGTGCTCTACATCTGGGACAATTACACTGAGGTGAGTACATTGGGAGTAACTTTACATCACAGTTTGTTATATTGAGAGTGCATTTATTTTGCATCTCTAAAGGTAAAAAGTTTGAAAATGGTTTATATATGTGTAATTTATTATTTTGCATATAATTCCATCTACTGCCTAGTACGTGTGTGTATGTGTATATATATATATATATATATATCTGTGTTGTGTTTACACACATAATCATGTGTATATATTTTCATTACTATGTTATTAGATTGATTTAAATTATTGGACTATTACATTTATTGCTAATCCTAAAAATATGTAACTTCTAAATAGTAATAAAGTAGCAGAACTTTACAAACTTTTTGTGTTTCTTTTTTAAAAACTAATCATTTTAGGTACTCTTAAAAAATCCTAATATAGCTGTTATAGTAAAGGAATACACAGTTCCACTATGATTTCTGTGGCAGGTATATTAAAAGAATACAGTTCCAAGTGAAGCATTGCATCAACTTTGTTTCAAATCCCGATCTCTACTCAGCATCGTTTGAGTAAATCACGTAACTTCCCTGTTCCCCCAAAAAATTGTAACACATGGTTCTCACATGTAAAAATATCTTGTTCGCACGTAAAGCGCGTTTAAGTTTTTCAATCAAGTTTTCGCTACCTAAAACTGCTGTATTTTCAAAACAAATAATAGTTTGTGCAGTGTCTCACCGGCTTCCACAATAGTTAGCACAAACGAGAAAAAAATAAAGGCTACTAAAGATGGTGTGCACATCTGCAGAGATGTAGGTATAAGTAGGAACAGGTTGTTTTTACCAATGCTTGATGGCCGACAGTTTAAGTATTGCACTGTACATTTGTTGTCACCCCTTTTCTGTTTCTCCTAATTACTTGTTTTTCATCGGAACGGAAGCGGAAGTGTAGCTCGAGTGGGACCGAGGGTGAGGGGAGAGCAAAAGTGGTGAAGTGTCGAGCTGTGCCGGTCTGTGGATCCGGTGCCCTGTTCCCTGTTCCCTGTTCCCTGTTCCCTGTTCCCTGTTCCCTGTTCCCTGTTCCCTGTTCCCTGTTCCCTGTTCCCTGTTCCCTGTTCCCTGTTCCCTGTTCCCTGTTCCCTGTTCCCTGTTCCCTGTTCCCTGTTCCCTGTTCCCTGTTCCCTGTTCCCTGTTCCCTCTAGGGGGTAGAAACGGGGGAGAGGCGGGTGTGATTTCCCACCTCTTTTCCACACATTGGGGTTTTTGGCAAGCGCAGCGCATTGTTTGAAAGGCGGGCACCGCCATTTAAATGCAGCCATTGAATGTATTGTTTTATTTGGGAGAAGTAGACGCAGGGTGTAATATGTTCAGGCCTACCTCTCTGTTGTGATTTTCAACAAGCATGTTTTCAAATATTTATAAAGCATGGGTATAGGACCCAAAACATACCGCTTGCTTGACTGTGATTTTGTTTTGGGGCCCGCACAGACTTTTGAACGAGGCACTTCCATGGGGGGGTTTAGACTCGGGGAAGCTAACAAAGGGAGAACGGAGGCTGAGAGAAACGAGTGGCTGGCTGATAGAACTCACGCAGGAGCCGAGCACTGAAAAAAGGTGTATGTAAATTATGCAGCAATTGTGCTGCAGTGGGATAACGTTTTTAAAGCTAGATAAGTATATTTATTTAACGTGCAAAAGTGTTTCCCATTAGAACATCATGTTATATCGCTGCATTCATATTTATTAGGAGTGACATTGACTGCGAAACAGACAGTACTGCCTCTGCCCTGATAACAATGCTAGTTAGTGAGGTGACGCAAGTCCGTTCTCATGTGTACCCTATATGCGGCATTGATTTTTATAATACATAGGGCAACATTATCGTTAGTTAAATCAAACGGGAGAGGTTTTTGTGCAGCGTAGATCCAGTTTTTGAAGCTGCTTTCTCACGTACGTAATAATGCATAACACGTATTTTCAAAGGATCACAGTTTGGTCACAGTTAAGGAACGGGGATTAATCCTAGTTACATGATTTCACACACAAAGTAATACCTTGACTTTAATTGTTGCCATATGTGAACAGAGCGTTGGTGACTGGCAGAAACCACTTTTTTGGCTTTTTTATATAGCGCAAATCATGGCCAACAACACAGACTGTTACACTTTTTTTTGTCAGCACTGGGACAGTTGGCTGTATACACAGGATGTCAAGCCAAGGCTCAGATCAGGACCTTGTCACAAAGGGCGTCTCTTTAATTGTTGCAGCAGGTACAGTGGTACCTTGATTATTGCTGTATTTTCCAATTCAAACAGCAGCCATGGGGGCACTTCATTCCTTGCACTCGGGCCCTTGGCACACTGGCTCTTTCAGTGCTGCTTCCCCACTTACCAGGGTTGGCATTTTAGCCACAGACCACATCTGGTGTGAAAGATCAGCTCCTTTTTGGCTCAAGGTTTCATGAGGACTTTGATATGAGCCAGAGCAGCATCTAACATGAGCCCGCCTCGAGGTGTCAGTGGCTCTCCCACCACTATTAAGGGCGCGAATGAGGTCGCTCTGAACACCAGTTTGCAGACTTAGTTAAATTTCATACTTTGTTCATGCAAAAGTATGCATGTGTGGGGGTCTATCTGAAAGTAGGACTTCATTTTGAAAGATGCAGCAATGGGATTTGGTCTCTGAAAGCATCGTAATTCTCCTCCAAAAAATTCTGATGGGAACACTGACACTTTTATCAGAATATCTATACTAATGCCAGGAAAACATCCTTTGATGACAGAAAACCCTAGCAGTCTAGGAATCACCTAAGAATCACTATTGTGTGCCTTGTAAAGCAGAGCTACACATTAGGCGAGGAAGGCCCAGGTATGATACAGCCCTTTCATTCTTCAGCTTTACATACTTTATTACTGTATGTATTATGAAGCAGCGATATACACACTTTCTCGCTCTCCTACACTATCTCCTTTTTTTCCTCCGCTTCTCACCTCACTCCTTTACTACTATCCATTCTCCTTTCAAGCTCTGCTTTTGCTCTCCCCTCACTAACTGCTTTTTACTTTTCAATCTTTCTCTTCCACCCTCTTTTCTGTCCCTATTAATGATCTTCTTTATAGGTCCCCTTTTTCTTCTTTTCCCTTATCCCCTCTCCTTCCCCTCTTTTCATTCTCACCATGTTCCTTCCTTCCACTCCAGTCTCTGCTTTCCCCAGTTCGCTCTCTTGTCATTTTCTCTGGCTCACCCTCCAATCTCTTCTCTTTCCTCACTCTCTCTTTTTATCTGTCATTCCTTCTCACCTATACTTGATGGTTTCCATCTCGTTCTGTGTCCTTCCTTCTCCACAGTTATTCCACACTCCTTCACCTGAGGACGTGCTTGCACATTGTAATCCAGGCCTGATCTCTGAGTGCAATGATCATAGGATAAAGCTATTGCTTTACAATGGTCACAGCTGGGCCACGAAGTGACAGGTCGGGCGGGATCTCATGTTGCCCTGTCCTGAAATTTACAAAAATCCTGTGGGAGACCGGCTATCTCTGCCCAGCTTAGCCTTAACTCGGTGACCTAGTGACAGTGTTTCTAGTATCACCCTCATTTTGATTTTTAAATATTAACGCATATCTCACTTTTCAAGTGAATTTTGTGTTCCTACCTGGGTTTGGGTGTTCTAAAATATGAAACAGCAACAGTAAGGCCTCACTGCCATCCCTTTGACTTTGTCATTGTTTTCATTTTGTCTTGTTTTTTGTAAAACAAACCTGCTAGACACGCATCAATCTAAAAATTAATCGTCTAAAAACAAAAGTATTTTTGGTTTCAAAAAGCACAATTTGACATCCATGGTAGTCGTTAGCTCTTGAAGGAACTACTTTGGTTATGTGCTTCTAGTGAAAAGGAAGAATGCTGTCATTCACAGTGAAATTAGCTAATGGTTGCAGTAGGCTCACCTACTCCCTGTGCTTTGTGCTACAGTGAGTGGGTGAAAAATATTAATGACGCAACAACGGAACAATGGATGAAGCAGGCTGACTGAAAGCCACTATAAGTAGGTATAGCTACTGCAGTCGGGAGTACTGCAGTCAGGAGGCTACCGTGTCTGTGACTGCCTTTTTTAAGCAAGCATTGGCAAAAAACAATAGGTCTTGCCTTTGGTTTTGCCAATGTGTTTGAGGCATGTTCTAGGTTTTGCAAGTATGCACATTGGTAGTTCATGTGGTGATTTGTTGCAGAGGCATGTGGTGTGCACCTCCCACCTATTGTTCTAAAGTCTACTTTAAATTGGCTATGCAACCACTGTACAGTCCAGTGATGGAAAAACTGTTTTTGTTTTCCAAAAAAGTATTGCATCAGCCGTGTATTAATCCTGCAACATCCTTGGTGTATACACCTTGCTCTATACACCTCCATCACTCATACCTCCACAAAGCAATACATTGTCATTTCGTAGCAAGCCCTTATCCTCTTACCACACTCCTCTATCTGCCTGGTTCTCTTCCAGCCTGCTCCCTGCATCTTTTGCACCCACCACTTACACCCCACAGGCAATTTTATTTCTCTCTCATGAGTCAACTTTCACAACACAAAATTATCAGCGCCCATTGCAGGAAGAGTGTGAAACAGCATATCATAATTCACAGCCTCTCACTCACTATCTCATTTATCCACACACATTCCTAGTAGTTACAACACCCCTCACAGACTGAAGCGCAACCACTCACACCATACAATCAAAATGCTATAACTAACCATGCAGTGCTTACCATGTCATGTGATGAAACACAGCCTTTAAACCTACTCAATACACAGTTCACTTAGTTCATGTTCACGATTTTACACAACACCCCTGTTCACCCACATTCACTTGAAACATTACTTACCCAAAGTCACCCACTTACATGATTCCTCACTCACCATCACTGAAGCTATTAGACTTCACTTGCGCACACTACTAACTCAATATTTGTTGACCCGCGACACTGCTCACTGTTCCCACACTACTGTCAGCGCCCACCTCTTACAAAATTAATTTCAGTCATCTACAACAACCCTCCATTATAACTGTATATGCAACCACCTGTTCAAAGCGTTCACCCCCTAATGTAATTTAGCCATGTGCAGCAAAGCTCAGTCATCCACATGCTAACAGCACATTCCACTCACTTATTACACTACTCATAAAACTCTCACAACACTAATCGCTCATCTCACCATAACATCCTCACAAAGCACCATTCAATCACTCTGAATACTACACAGCAAGATCAGCAAAACTGATAACCCACTCACAGCACTGATTTACACCATTGACCCCATCATCTACTTACACAAGTTTGAGACACTAAACACATACAAGATGCAAAAGCACCTTCCTCCATCACCTTTTCACTGACCCCTCACAACACATATTCTGTTCCACCTAACACCATTTATCCTTTCAGAACACCACTGACATATGCTTCCGGCACCGCTTCCTACACCAGTCACTGAACCATTCACTTCCCTTTATACAGTTGCAACAGCACTTTCTTTCAGCACCAATCGGTTAGATTATCACCCAAACACAGAGTAATGACCCCAACAACTATGTCATCTCCACCACTAACTTTAACCACTCACCACACTATGATGTTCGTATCCCTTGACAAAACCACTTTTCACTACACACTTCTCCAGTAGTCAGTCACCGCTGCCATGAAGTAGATACTTGTATTTTTTGTAGCCATGATCCGCTTTGCAGACAAAACTAATAAAAATATGGAATTCTTCACTTCCACAGTATGTCAGACAAGGTTTACCCATTAATATTCGTGATCATCTTAGGGCAGTGGTTCTTAACCTGTGGTTGGTTGGGGGGAGCTTACTCAGGAGGACTGCGACTACTTAAAGAAAATTAAATAATATTAACAGACTAATACAATTTATTAAAATAAAGAAGCAAAATGTACAACTGTAAATCCTCTGATTTATTTGTGGGAACATCGCAACTGCATCAAATATGATATAGTATCGTATGGACGATGAGTGACCTAAATTAATTTGGAAAAGCACCAACATTCCTAATAAAATGTTTATTTTGTTTATTTGTGAATGAATAAAACATTTTATCATTTGTGTGTTTGTTTGATAAATGCCTGTTTCTGTATTTGCTGTGTATTGTTTTGCTGTTCAAATTGTAAATGCTTAGCTGGGGACCCTGGTTTCCAGTGATGTCTCATCGGGGGGGCCAGATTCCAGCAATAAGACATTGGGTTACCCCAGTTTCAGTAATGATTAAAAGGGGGTCCACAGAAGTCAAAAGGTTGAGAACCACTGTAGTAGAGTAATACATCCCCATCTTGAAACCATCATGGAGTAATACAGCCAGATGCTATCTTGGGGTAGTACATCTCTATCATTAAGTCATCATATGGCCTCATTCTAAAGTTATCCTGGTGCCATCATTGAGTAATGCAGCCTCATTTGTATGTCATCACAACATCATTCTGTAATAATACAAGCCCCATCCAGGAATACTCCTAGGACTAATCCAACCTAATCCTGAAATCATCCCGCAGTAGTAAATGATCATCACATGCAGTGCTTGAAATGGAAAAATTAAAGTGCAGGTACTCTGTGCCAGAGTACCTGCTTTGTTTCTGAGAAGTGCTGGTACTCTCCAATTGAAAGTATTACGTTTTTCTTGAGATGTGCCGGTACTCTCCCTCTCAAAATAAAAAAGTGCCGGTGCTGAGTACCGGAGAGTACCAGCCCATTTAAAGCACTGATACATGTTTTTCACTGAAGTAATCAGGAACCCATCCTTGAGTAATCCGGCCTAATCCAGAAATCATTCTGGGGTCATCCTGCAGTAGTAAATTATCATCACATGTTTTTTACTGAAGTAATCGGGAATCCATCCTGGAGTAGTTTCTGTGATGACTCTAGAGTCATCTCATTTAAATATTTCGCTCTATAGGCATACTTCAGGATGGCTTGGGATGACTTCCCCAGATAATTACAGGAATAGCCCAGCTGAAGTAATCAGATGACTTCAGAATGACTCCAGGATGATCTTCGTTTTTGACTTGGGAGGACTCGTGCCAACTATTCCAGAAGAAACATGGAGTGGAGGACGACGAAGTTTGGCTAAGGAAATTTTGTATTTATTTTTATGATTGTAGGGCGGGCAGATTAATGTAAAGCATGCTACTGTACAGGGGCTGTAAACTTCAGCGTCATTATTGTTTTGTCTCGGAGGGATAGTTAACGGACGTGCTTTAACTTTTGTTCTGTCTACTAGTATTGGATGCACTTCCAAACAGGATAGGATTACACACAAAAATTAACATCTGCCTCAGGAAAACAGATTCGGACTTAAATAAGGGCGTGCATGACTATTAAAAAGTAGGTGCAGGTGATCCAGCAAGACCTTTTTGGTGACGTTTGTCTTTGTTGGTTTTAGGCAGATCTTCACGTAGTCATCAATCTGGGTTCAGTTAAACTTTAAAAAAACACAATCAGAACCCAGGACATGTAATTCTCAGTCATGAAAAATGCCTGTCAAATGCTGGCTGAACATTTTCCACAAACATTAATTCTGCGTAATGCGATTCGAGCGCGAGGTGCTCAACTGAAGACATACGGGCCTTGTCATTGTAATCCATTTTGTACTTAGAGGATCCCAGGTAGTCAATGCCTCGTGTATTGTTTTAGGAAATCTGGGAAAACCATTGCCTTTTTGTGGTTCAGAGTGAAGGGGTCTGGGACAGACCTTTGAAGAAAATTAATGTGTGCAAAACAATCCTTTTTTTGTGAGGTCCTGATTGCTTGTACCCTTTAAATGGTTCTCAATGGTGTTATATTAAAATACAACCAAAGGCTACAGTCACCGGGGTGTTAATAATGAAGCAATCTAGGCATTTGGATGCAAATGACCCTGTAAACCTCTTCCCAAAGCGCTTTACCCCCTTCCAGAAGACAAAGGTACATGTTACGGACCACTGGATGCTCAGTTGAAAAGGTTGCAGGTCAGATGTGATTTATGAACTTATTACGTCATGTACGCCTTAGCGGGAAAGGGCAGTTGAAACACTAACTGAAATATATTCCCCCACACTGTCTACATATTGGTGCATTTCATAGGTGGTAATTTCAGTGGACCTAAATACACCCTTTTCTCCCTTAAGGTAGTGAAAAACAGCCATAATTTAGGTGCAGACAGGTTCGATTAAGGTTGAGGGATCTACAGAGCATGACTTTAGCGGTCATCTCTTGAGCTCCAGTGATGCGAAACATCTTCCCCTTTCCATACTGAGCTAGAAAGATAGCTCAGGAGACTAAGGGAGCATTTGTAGAGATCTTTGTGTATAACCTTGTGTATCCCTTTCACAAGTACATTTATTTTAAGAAATAACACTCATTTTAACCTTACAGGGCTATACTCCTAGATGTGGGATAGTACTCGCAAGGCACAGTGGAACCAGTCACTTAAACCTGACAGTTTGTCATTTCAGTCTATTTAGGCACAGCCCCTTCCTCGTCCATGGTTTTGTTTTCCATGATAATTGTAATGTTAGTACTTATGAGCTTCGTGCACAGTCTCATCAACAGATTTGGCCCTCGGGAATCAATTCAGCATAGGGTGAATTGCTGGGTTTGTAAACATAATCCTCTGAGGATTATGCACCTGCTGCTGTACTTTACATTGATTTAAGTGTCTCACTAGTATGGTTCACTTACCTCCAGTCATTCCATTGATATGGACCCAGCCGGACTTTCTGTTTCACAGATTGCATCAGTTTGTGACATGTAGTTTTTCTGGCTTGACATCGGTGTGTAACATAATGATACTGTACCTGGTATGTTTCCAGTTGTTTGAAGAATTCACTGTCAAATTTGCATTTTGTTAAATTGCTTCCATTTCATATTTTAACTGTGCGGCGGCGGTGCACACAATTTGCAGCACCCGAAGTGAGGCACAGTGGGAAGAGACCTGCTGGTTTAAGTGACGTTCTGACCTCGGTTTTGCGTTAGCAGTCGTTTGTGTCAGCACATGCGTGCTGATGGGCAGGGTCATAGTTTCAGGGGGGTGTTTGTGGAGTTATGCCCCCTAACTAATGTAGTTTCTGATAAACAGTTGGGTGCAGTGGCTTTCAAACTAAATAAATGTTAGTTATTTTACAAAATATTGTGTCTCTTACTTAGTAACCCTAACAATCCATACTCTTCTCCTTTTCCACTACCCCTTAAACCTCTCTCATGCACTCTGCTTGTCTCATATTGTATTTTAACATGATATGCCAGCACCGTTGTTGGGTAACATGAAGCTCGCACCATCCTAATCTTACTGACTAAACTATGCCCAGATGGAAGTCTGTACTTGTGCACTGCAAAGCTGAATAAAGTAAATTTACATAAATAAAATAGTTTGCAAGTGGGTCATGGATTGGTCACCAACTGACAGCACTATATAACTACAGTTTCATAATTGCTTTATTAACCTTCTTGCGTTCTCAAATTTGCTTGAAAATGCACCATTTGCCCACTCTTTTTTAAAATGTTTCACTGGGGAAGAACCCTACGGTTATGACGGTTAAGCTCGCTTTCCACGCTCGCTCGCCACCGGGCACTCATCCAGAACTTTTAAGCCCCACCACTTTCAAATGTCACCAGCCACCACTGGAACTTTTATAGTCACAAAGCCTTTGATCTGGAAAATCACAGACCTTGCCACTGTCAAGGCACAAGTTGCAATGAACAAGTACTTTGCGAGTCAGAAACATCTATCTGTCTCACAAACTGCTTTTTGTGACTTATTCCAAACCACAACAAGGAGGGGGTATAAAAGAGGTTACACCTTCTTATTGAGAGTAGTAATGATAAAAATCAATGCTTTGCATGCACAGTTGCGGGTTAAAACTGTTGACATTACCAACACCCGACATTCGCAAAGGGGTAGCTTTCCCATATGAATGGTGACAGGTGCCCTCTGGGGAAAATGCATGCTCCTACAATGATTTTTGCTGCATGCTACGCATTTAAAAAAAAAATCATTCCAGTACCGTTAATGGCCAGAATCAGTTTTTTTTAAAAAAAATCACTATGCAGTACATGCAGATATAGAACTGGAGGTCTCCTGTCCCTTTCAGTGCTCCATCCCTCTATTTACAGGGGGTCAAAAATACCTCTTACCTCATACATATAAATGAGGCAACGGGTTTTGCGACCTGCTGGGAATTTGCATTTTGACATGTTAATAATTAGTACATTAGGTGGTCTGTAAAATTAAAGGAAGGTTGTAAACTAGTCGGGCATTTATAAATTGGCTCTAAATTATTATAATGTTGAGACCACACCAGTCTCAATACTGCTACTCTTGCTACCGCTTCTTCTCGTACTTCTCAGTGTAAAAATTGAGAGAACTAATAACGCTAAAGGAAAGGTTGATCTAAATAAGGAAAATAATTTACATTGATAAGGCAAGTTATTAGCAACGCGTTTCAAGTACCTGAAGTAGCTTTTATATTCTTCCTCCCTTCTAGGGAGTTAGGCCACTGTTATCTTCTTTGTTTGCAGCACTACGAACTGGAAACACAGCCTGTGCAGAGACAAAAAATAGATTATTATGAAAATATGCAACTATGTGCCATTATGGCAAAACCGGTCAGCTAACAAAAAATGCTATGTTTTCGACTCCCACAGCATGGTGATGCAGTCTTGGAAATAGAAATTACATTTGCACATTTGTTAACCGTTGAAAGCCTTAAAAAAAATCATTAAAATGTTACTAAACCTGCAGGTTGGGCAACTTAAATAATCTACTCGACCTAACTGTAATGTACTTGACCCTTAAACTGTTGATCCTAGGCAAATCGGTTATAGAGTCCGCTTTTTGTACATTCTCACATATGAGTGCACTTTCAAATATGTGAGCTCACCATTTCTGCAGTACAAGAAACCCTCTTTTGTTTGATTAAGCAGACTAAAGTTTGCTGAATGTATCTCAAGAATCTAGTCCACATATAGGGGACACAAGACCCATGACTTGGTTTTAATTTACTAACAGCATTGCCATCAGGGAAGGAGTGTTTCTGAGTTTATGTTTAAACTCTCACTTTTAATAAATATGGGCCAGATGTATGACCATTTGGTATCGCAACTCGCAATTTGTGAATCTTTGTGATTTGCAAATTGCGAGTTGCAATAACAAACGCACAATAGCGTAACTCACAATGTTTGTGATTCCCGATGGGATCGCAAATGACCCACCTCATTAATAATCATGAGGTAGGTTGCAATTTGCAACTCCATTGGGAATGGCCGCACTCACAGGGATGGTGGCCTGCTAGGGACAGCAGACCACCATGTCTGTGACTGATTTGAAATATTTGTTTTTAAATGCAGCCCTTTTTCCTAAAAGGAAAACAGAATGCAGTTCAAAAACAAAAATTAAAAGTTTTCTTTTCCATTTTTCAGAGCAGGCAGTGGTCCCTGGGACAACTGCCTTCTCTGAAAAAATATTTTTGCATGCATTCACAAAGGGGAATGGTCCCCTGGGGACCCCTTCCAGTCTGCGAATGGGTTAGCACCAATTTAAAATTGGTTCTAACTGCGATTGTTTTGTGACCGCATTCACAGTCACAAAACAATCATACATCACATTGCGATACGCAATTAGAAAGGGAACGCCCCTTCTTAATTGCAACTTGCAAACCCTTTTTGCGATTCAGTAAAGAGATTACTGAATCATAAAATTAGGTTTGTGCATCACAAAATGCTTTTTTCTTGTCGCAAATGGCCCGATTCTGCGAATCTAGCAGTTTGTAAAGTGAAAATAGCTTTGTACGTGACCCTGTATTACTAAAACATGATGTGCTAATGTATTGTCATCTACACAGAGCAAATTTCCAAGAAATGTCCAAAAACCTTTCCACCAGCTTGCAGCTTTCCTGATAAAACTATATAGTGCATTAACAATCTGTGAAAATTGGGTTTCAGAAAACATATCCTTTGTACATCAACACATAAAGGTGGTCATTACAACCCCGGCGGACGGTGTTAAAGCGGCGGTAAAACCGACAACAGGCCGGCGGTAAAAAATGTGCAATTACGACCGTGGCGGCAACCGCCAACATAGACAGCCACTTTAACACTCCGACCGCCACGGCGGAACAAACAGCGCGGCGGAAGACAATGTACCGCCACACTATTATGACAGGCCAATCCGCCACCTTTTCCGGGGCGGATTCACCGCAGGTAAAAACACGGCGGAAACAGGAATTTCGAAGGGAAAACACTCACCTCTACACACTCCACGAGGAACGAGGACACAATGGAACCGGAACTCCAAATTCTACCTGCGATAGTCTTCCTGCTCCTCTACCAGGACCACGAATGCCGGCGGCGAAGACCACAGTGAGTACTGCACCTACGACACAGGGGAGTGGGGAGGCAAAAAACAGGGACACACATACGCAACACCCCCACCCTTACCCACTACAATACACACAAATGCATATCAATACATCACAGTTACACCCCCCAAGCCCCCCGGAAGAATGCAAAGACAATAGAAAATTAGTGTAACCATTGTAATATATTGAAAACAAGTAGGCAGAAATAAATATATACACCATGTACAAAATAAATACCAAGCATAGGAGTCCAGGTAGTGCACTAAGAAAGTCCATGGAACACTGGGACCACACGGTATGGGCGAGGCCCACACAAGATCCCCGACCATGATGCAGAGAACACTGCAGGGGCATCAGATAGCAATAAAACAGGCACCTCAGGGGGAGGGAAAGGGGGGGGGCACCTCAGCCGCTTGAGTGCACGATGCCAAATCCACGAGGGGACCACATGCCCACTGTAACATCCTGGGGAGTGCAAAGCCACAGTCTCTCAAATCTCTACAGTGGGTGGTCTGCCCACTGTTCAATCCTGGGGAGTGCAAAGCCACAGTGTCTCAAGTCTCTACAATGGGTGGTCTGCCCACTGTTCAATCCTGGGGAGTGCAAAGCCACAGTCTCTCAAGTCTCTACAGTGGGTGGTTGCCCACTGTTCAATCCTGGGGAGTGCAAAGCCACAGTCTCTCAAATCTCTACAGTGGGTGGTCTGCCCACTGTTCAATCCTGGGGAGTGCAAAGCCACAGTCTCTCAAGTCTCTACAGTGGGTGGTCTGCCCACTGTTCAATCCTTGGGAGTGCAAAGCCACAGTCTCTCAAGTATCTACAGTGTGTGGTCTGCCCACTGTTCAATCCTGGGGAGTGCAAAGCCACAGTCTCTCAAGTCTCTACAGTGGGTGGTCTGCCCACTGTTCAATCCTGGGGAGTGCAAAGCCACAGTCTCTCAAGTCTCTACAGTGGGTGGTCTGCCCACTGTTCAATCCTGGGGAGTGCAAAGCCACAGTCTCTCAAGTCTCTACAGTGGGTGGTTTGCCACAGTCTCACAAGTGGATGACAGTCTCCACTGGTTCTGGAGGGGGCATGGTGCCCAGAGTGCTTCATCCTGTTCAGGACAGGGGGAGTGGATGACAGTCTCCACTGGTTCTGGAGTGGGCATGGTGCCCAGAGTGCTTCATCCTGTTAAGGACAGAGGGAGTGGATGACAGTCTCCACTGGTTCTGGAGGGGGCATGGTGCCCAGAGTGCTTCATCCTGTTAAGGACAGAGGGAGTGGATGACAGTCTCCACTGGTTCTAGAGGGGGCATGGTGCCCAGAGTGCTTCATTCACCCCGTGACGGACTCAGTTGCGTCAGTGCCCCTGCCGCTCATGGGATAGCGGTGCTGCAGATGGCGGTACCCTGTTCAGCGGTGCTTCAGATGGCGGTACCCTGTTCAGCGGTGCTTGAGATGGCGGTGCCCTGTCCAGCGGTGCTTCAGATGGCGGTGCCCTGTTCAGCGGTGCTTGAGATGGCGGTGCCTTGTTCAGCGGTGCTTGAGATGGCGGTGCCTTGTTCAGCGGTGCTTGAGATGGCGGTGCCTTGTTCAGCGGTGCTTGAGATGGCGGTGCCCTGTTCAGCGGTGCTTGAGATGGCGGTGCCCTGTTCAGCGGTGCTTGAGATGGCGGTGCCCTGTTCAGCGGTGCTTGAGATGGCGGTCTACATTGCAGGGTCTCAGCTGCTGGCGGTCCTTCATGGCCCAGCGGGGCTGGTGGTCCTTCATGGCCCAACGGGACTTTTGCTGGCAGTCCTTCATGGCCCAGCTGGGCTTGTGCTGGCGGTGGCCTCCTGGGCAGCTGGGCTTGTGCTGGCGGTGGCCTCCTGGGCGGCTGGGCTTGTGCTGGCGGTGGCCTCCTGGGCAGCTGGACTTGTGCTGGCATTGGCCTCCTGGGCAGCTGGGCTTGTGCTGGCCTCCTGGGCAGCAGGGCTTGTGCTGGCGGTGGCCTCCTGGGCAGCTGGGCTGGTGCTGGCGGTGGTCTCCTGGGCAGCGGGGATGATGGCGGCCTTCTCCGCTGTGCTGCTCTTCTCAGACTTTCCGGGTTTCTTCTGGCCCTTCCCCACCTTGGAAGGTGTCACAGCTGACTCCACACTCCCAACGGGACCCCTGGGAGCGGCTTTGGTGGCTGGAGTCTTCCCGCTTTCCCGCGGGCACTAGCCAACTTCTGGTGCTTCACAGGTGGGGGACTGTCTGTGCTGTGGCTCTGTGCCACACTGGCTGCCCTGGTGGCCGGTGCACTCCACATTCCGGTGACTGCAGGCACCACTGGTCCCAGAGATGTTGTGGTTGAGGTGCTAGTTCGGGACCTAGGAGATGGAACGGGGTGGGGGAGGTGTGGGAAAGAGGTCAAGGGTGGACAGGAAAAGTTTTTTGGACACACTGGGAGGGGGCTTCACAGACACACTGGGAGAGAACACAGGGGACGTGTGAATGGTAGTGGGGGTGGGACTGCACGTGAGCGGGGTGTGGTGGTGGGTGTGCTGGAGAGGGACGTAGTGGCTGTAGAGGTAGTGCATGCAGGCGTAAGTGTAGACGAGACTGGGAGGGAGGAGGGAGACAAGGAGGAGGGGGACACAGTGGAGGCAGTGGATGTTGGTGTGTCTGCATGTGTCTGATGCTTGCGTGAGTGCCTGTGGGATGTGTGGTGCTTATGTTTGCCTGAGCTTCCCTTGGGTGTTGAGGTGTGTGCATGTTGGTCTGTAGGTGTGCTTGGGATAGGCTGAGGTACAAGGGATTGGGTCGGGGTTGAGGAAGTTGGAGGGGGGAGGCTAGAGACGGGGACAATGGCTGCCATCAGTGCTGAGGCCAGAGTCTGAAAAGCTTGGTGACGGGCCACCTGACCAGAATGAATGCCCTCCAGGAATGCATTGGTTTGTTGCAACTGCCTTTCTACACCCTGGATGGCATTCAAAATGGTAGACTGCCCAACAGTGAGGGACCTGAGGAGGTCAATGGCCTCCTCACTGAGGGCAGCAGGGCTGACTGGGGCAGGGCCTTAGGTGCCTGGTGCGAAGGTGATGCCCACCCTCCTGGGTAAGCGGGCACAGGCCAAAGCCTGAGGGGCTGCTGGGAGGGCGGTGCTGGTAGGGGGGGTGGCGGCTGTACCTGTAGATGTGGGGGGCACAGATGTTGCCGCCACCACAAGGGAGCTCCCATCAGAGGATGAGTCCGTGTCGCTGGTGTCAGCTCCTGTCCCTGCCGTGGTGCTCCTCTCGCCCTCTGTCCCACTGGTGATTTCAGACTCCGTAGTGTTGCCCTCCTGGCCCATGTGGGATGCAGCTCCCTCGTGCTCCAGTGCCACTGCTCCTCCGCCTGATGATGCTAATGCACACAAGAACGAGGAGACCAAAAAAAAGGGGGGGAAGACAGAAGAAAGACATGTTGAGTGCATGCATTACCGCTACCGTTGGCGGACAGGACAGACACAGAAGCCCCCTGCACTACGCCGCACTCTTGGGCTCCACTGTTCTATTTCTGGGAAAGGGCCTACAAGGCTATGTACGACATCTGCACACATAGATGACACAGGGGCATGACTAGCTGTACTTGGCACTCTACAGAGGTGGGGTGCCACATGACCTGCCTTACGGAGGGGCCTTGCCTACAGAGCTCGCCCTGGCCTAGGGGAACCCACAGCCCACCTCCCCCACCCAGACACCTCGTAATGCACGCAAAGTCAGCTGAAAGAGAGTGTACTCACCCCCTTGTGTCTGCTGTGATGCCCTCAAGCGCCCATCCAACTCCGGGTAGGCCACCGCCAGGATCCTGAACATCAGGGGGGTCATGGTGCGACGGGCACCCCTCCCACGTTGGGAGGCCATCCCCAGCTGAGCCTCCGCCGTCTTCTTGCTCCAGCGGCGAATGTCCTCCCATCTGTTCCGGCAGTGGGTGCTCCGTCTGTGGTAGACCCCCAGGGTCCGGACGTCCTTGGCGATGGCACGCCAAATATCTTTTTTCTGGTGGGCGCTGACCTACATGGAATGTACAGGGCAAAAAGAGAAGTTATTACCAACTGCACTGTCAAACTGATTGGCCCCCATCCCTACCCTTGCCATGTGGTACATGCATTCACCGTCTTTCATGCACGCTGCACTCTCCCCCCTTCCTTCTTACATCCAGCCCTCTCCACACAGGCATAGCCCATACAACATGCTCCCTGTGTACTTACCTGTTTGTCTGGAGGACCGTAGAGTAGCGTGTACTGGGGGAGGACCCCATCCACGAGTTTCTCCAACTCCTCTGATGTGAAGGCAGTGGCCCTTTCTCCAGACACTCGAGCCATTGTATCTTCCAGACCGAAGTCACAGCAGCACTTGCAGTGTAGGTCCTCTCCTGTCGAAGATCAGGTATCGAGTAATTGAACAGACAGAAAATGGCAGTCACGTCCGAGGCGGTGCATACCGTCACCGCCGGCGTACATTATAATTGGCTCCTGGGACCCATAGGGTCCAATGTTAACCAATGCAGGATTGCGCCTCGGTCTTCGACCGCCTACCGCGACGGCATACAACGCCAGCCCAGTTACCTCACATCCCATTGTCCCACTTTACAGGTCAGGCAGCCGCCATTTCAGGGGCCCACATGGCTTAATTTTCAACTGCATCACACATACCTAGGCCTGGACTCAACACACATACAGGCCACCTTTTGTGTATGAATGGTGTTCTGTGTAAACTGTGGGTACGTACCTCTGAGTTGTTTGATTCTGTGCTCGCTGTTGTCCTTCATAGGCACCATCCGCTGGAACATGTGAGGAGATGGCGGCATCCTCCGGTGTACCGACCGTTGGTGGACCTGTTGACAATGGAGGAGCGACATTTGATTATCACATACAGCCTTGACCTTGCCACAATCCAGGAACTGTGTACCCAGTTGGAGCAATCCACCATCCCACAGGAATCCCCCAAGTGCAGGTGCTGTCAGTGCTCCATTTCCTTGCAAGTGGGTCATTTCAAACTACAGTGGCCATGGCATCAGGGATGTCCCAGCCTATGTTTTCCAACGTATTGTCCAGTGTTGTCTGCCCTTCCGAAACACATGTGGAGCTAATTCGTTTTCCCTCAGGTGGAGGATTTGCCTACATTGAAAGGGGATTTCTATGCCCTGGGACATATCCCCAACATCATAGGTGCCATTGATGGGACACATGTTGCTTTGGTGCCCCCCACAGGAGTGAACAGGTGTTCAGAAAGCAGAAGAGTTATCATTCTATGAATGTACAGATGGTATGTTTGGCAGACCAGTACATCTCCCATGTTAATGCCATGTTCCCTGGCTCAGTGCATGACGCTTACATCCTGCAGAATAGCAGCATCCCTTATGTGATGGGTCAACTCCAGAGGCACCGTGTGTGGCTATTAGGTGAGCAAGTAATTGGGAATGGTTGTCTGGGTCTTGGGAATTCCCTCCAGGTTAGTGCGTGTCTAACAGTTGTCCCTCACCATTTGCAGGTGACTCTCGTTACCCCAACCTGTCATGGCTACTGACCCCAGGGAAGAATCCCAGGACAAGGGCAGAGGAATGCTACAATGAGGCCCATGGGTGACTAGGAGGGTGATCGAGCGACCTTTGGCCTCCTGAAGGCCAGTTCAGGTGCCTCCATATGACAGGTGGATCCCTATTCTATTCACCAAAGAAGGTGTGCCAGATCATCGTGGCCTGCTGTATACTTCATAACTTGGCTTTGCGACGATAGGTGCCTTTTCTGCAGGAGGATGGTCCAGATGGCGGTGTTGTTGCAGCTGTGGAGCCTGTGGACAGTGAAGACGAGGAAGCAGAGGAAGAAGACATGCAGAACAGGGACTCAGTGATCCAGCACTATTTCCAGTGAGACACAGGTAAGAAAACAAACCTGCCTACTACATGTACT